>NC_086171.1:37598748-38198748 GCF_023053635.1 Elgaria multicarinata webbii | reverse complement strand
TGCCTGTTTGCATTCTCTTTCCCTCCTTATTGTTTACTACAACTTTATTAGATTGTAAGCCTATGCGGCAGGGTCTTGCTATTTACTGTGTAATCTGTACAGCACCATGTACATCGATGGTGCTATATAAATAAATAAATAAATAATAATAATAATAATAATAATAATAATAATAATAATAATAATAATAATAAATAATATACAGTGGCTCTAACTCCTAAATAAACATGCACAGCATTGCTCTATAACCTCATTTTTATTCCAACCCAAAGTTGTTTTGCCTCTAAGGCCTTAGTTAGACCTACTCGAAAGTCCGGGGGAGAGGAGGGGAGACCTCGTGTTGCGATTAACGCAAGATCTCGCCCCCGTTTACATGTAAGGCGTGACACCTCAGGAAGAGAGGTGTCGCACCTGCCATTTTTAATTTTCTTAAAGGGAGAGGAGCGCACAAATGGTCATGTGCAAAGGTAAGTGGTTTTTTTACATTTCATTTCATTTCCCCGCTCCCTCCACCCTAACCCCAATGGGCGCAGCGCTCCTGGCTCCACGCAAGTAATCACGCGGAGCTGGGTAAACCCGTGGAAACGGGCCACACGCTCCGCAGTCTTGGCTCAGCCCGAGACCACTGAAAAAGCAGGCCCAAAGTGTAGGGCTGTATCCCGGGGCAAGGGAGGGATGATCCCTCCCTGATCCCGGGATCCCCTGTGCATCATGTGGACACACAGGGATGATCACGGGGTTCGCCCCGGGATATAGCCAGGGCAGGATCTACACTACTGCTTTAAAGTGCTTTATAACAGTTTTGACAACTGTTGGGGCCCAGGACACACTCCAGATACAATTGTCAAAACTGTTATAAAGTGCTTTAAAGCGATAGTGTAGATCCGGCCCTGGTCTAGCTAAGGCCTAAGTTCAATCAGAGACCAAAACCAATCCCCAAAATGAGAGCTGTTTGGAGATGCCATTTGGATATGTACACTACAAATTATATTTGCTCTATAAAACTGTTGGGGTTCCTCTACCTCCCCCTATCCCTGCCAATAATTCAGGGAACTTTCATTTGATGAGGTTTGGGGAATATTTACTAGATTCCGCTACAGAATCACAGTTCCTAGGGAAGAGGGGATGAATGTTAATGCTGAAGCCTGAAGAGTAGATATTCCCCCAAAGAAAGATATGCTGTGATAGTGCTGAAGATCTTTCTCTGCTACAAGCTCAGCGATGAGCGTAGGATAAATGTCTCCCCTAGATTTCAGAATGTTTTGCCACTGATCTGTATCCGTCCATTCCTGCCTCTTCCTATATCAGGGCAGCTTTTAAAACAATGGTTCCACATGAGTGCAGAATAATAGCAGCAAGATGTGTATGTGATTGCATCAAGAGGCCAAAAGGCAGAACAGGACAAGACAGAATTTCTTTCCCAAGGTATCATTTGAGGCAAAAGGTTTAGCAGGATGGGGCCGAGGAAGGGAGGGAGGGATTAATAATTTCTACGAGCAACAGGAACCACAACTGCATTACCAGCTTACTGAAATGGTATACTATCAATCTTCATGTCAAAGTGCAGTTAGATTACTGCCACCTGGGGTGAGTGTTCTACCTACAGTATATAGCAGCACAAATGAAATTATTGTCTCTCCAGGTAATATTCTATGATATAGGACACAATGTGAGATGGCTGTAAGATTAAATGGGCTGTTATTGTATATTCTGGTTCTGGCTAGAGCACAAGTAGAGTGAATGTGTCACCAAAAGGGAAACAGAGGAAGGGCGTACAGGGCAACTAAAATGATCAAGGGGCTGGAGCATCTCCCCTATGAGGGAAGGTTACAACAACTGGGATTGTTTAGCTTGGAAAAAAGGGGGCTAAGGGGAGACATGATAGAAGTGTACAAAATGATGCATGGTGTGGAGAATGTAGATAGGAGACATTTTCTCTCTCTCCCTCCCTCTCTCAAAATATTAGAACCTGGGGTCATCCCATGAAGCTGATTGGTGGGAGATTCAGGACAAATAAAAGGAAATACTTCTTCACACAGCGCATAGTTAAGTCATGGAATTCACTACCACAAGATGTAGTGATGGCCACCAATTTGGATGGCTTTAAAAGGGGGTTGGATAAATTCCTGGAGGAGAAGGCTGTCAATGGCTACTAGCCCTGATGGTTGTATGCTATCTCCAGTATTTGAGGCAGTAAGCCTACGTGCACCAGTTGCTGGGGAACATGGGTGGGAGGGTGCTGTTGCACCATGTCCTGCTTTGCTGGTCCCTGGTCGACAGCTGGTTGTCCCCAGTGTGAACACAGAGTGCTGGACTAGATGGACCCTTGGTCTGATCCAGCATGGCACTTGTTTTCTTATGTCATTGTATGGGTTAGAGATGGCATTTTTGCTGCCCCTTCAGACCCTCAGGGGCTCCTGCCTCCCACTTGGAGCCATGAGGTGAAGCCCTCTATGCCAGCTCCCAGAGGAGGCAGGGCGCATGGGGCTGGACATCAGGAATCAGTTGGGAGCCTTCCTTGACAATGGCAGGGTGGACGAATCCCACTCCTTCGCTGTCTTCCACCTCTTCTCTTGGACTGTCTTCAATTTACTCACTCTCCTCCTCTTCTGCTCATCCCCTTGGTGTGCCATCTGGCGAGGAATTCCCTGCCCACCCCCAATGCCATCTTCCTTTCCCACTCACCCTCACGTGGTGCCATCCAGCAAAACTGGCCCCTTAGCCTGCTCTTTCCTGAGGGTTCTCCCATCTCCGAGGGCTCCTCAATTCACTGCCATAGGAGCAGATGTTGAGGACTGCTCTGATCTGGAGCGCTGTGGATTATTGCTGATCCAAAGCGGCTTCAGAGAGGCAACTGGATTTCTTTGTTTCCTCTGCCCCGCAAATCCCATAAAGTGCAAGGAAAGAGCAGAAGATAAAAGGAGGAGAAAGAGAAATACATAGGGCTGGAGGAGAAGGTGGGGGAAAGCTATAAAGCTACTCCTACTAGTAACAGTTATAATACCGCTAGGTTGGAACACACATGTCTTTGTAGCACATGGAAACCACAAGCACCAGAAAAAACATCATAAAAGTGGTTTTGGAATCAACAGGATATGGAGGGAGAAACACAACACAATAAGGTGTGTGGAATATGTGCTGTGTGTGAGCTAGATGTTAAGAGTACAAGGATAAAATGCTCATGTAGACTAGCCCTAGGTGGTACAAGCACCATTTCATCTGCATACAGCAATTCTCTTATCAGGCGGCACTTAATTTTCCTCATAGAATTTGATAAAACAAGATTAAATCATTTGCTCTCCAATCTTGTACGGATAATGATATTTGCATCTGTAAATGAGACAGCAGAATCTAATCTTACCAAGAGGAAGGAAATATTCAAACCATTTGAAGTGCTGAATGTTGTGCTTAATAACCATTTTTTAAAAAAAATTCCTCTCAGATAATCAGATTCTAAAATCTTAAAGTGTATCGTGCTTGCACTGTGAAAGGTGTGAGTCAGCTTGGCAGAATTTAAAATGATCTCTACTTACTAAATCAAAGGATTTTTTTTTAAAAAAAAAAACATTAAAGCTATAAAGACATGTTCCTCACATTTCCTTGATGCTGTCCCAAGGGGTGAAAGATTTAGAAGACTAGCAGAGCAACCAAATCTGAAAACGCAGGCCTGGTTCAGATGTAACAACATCTTTCCCTGTTCTTTATATATAAGGCAAAAAGAGTAGAAATTCCCACTTCCAATCTGATCTTGGTCTGTGATCCTGGTCTGCAGAGGAGGAAGGAGTGCACAAGAAGTCTGTCCCATATTTATTTATTGCATTTCTATTCTGCCTAATAGCTTGAAGAATGATATTATGGCACCATGGTCTCCATTCCTATGTTGAGGCACTTCAAACTTTTGATAAAGTTCCAACAAAGTACAGTTGCCTACATTATTTCTGAAAAATGTGCACAAACCCACAAAATGACAGACATTTTTATATGTTGTAGAACTTGTATTTTACTTTCGTTAGACACTGAGCTCCTATTTAGGCCATCTTATTGTGGCTGTTCTAAAAGTATAACAGTTATAGACTAAGATTTATAATTAATAATTCCTTTGTTTCTTTAGTGGTTTTGATTTATTATTATGTACATATGTTCTTCTTTTTGTTGCCAGAATTCTGTTAACCTTATTTCAAAATGGTTATTTCAAAAGCCTGGAGGATAATGCTATCATTGGCTACTAGTCCTGAGAGTTATGTGCTACCTCCAATAAGCCTATATACACCAGTTGCTGGGGAACATGGGCAGCAGAGTGTTGTTGCACCTGTGTCCTGCTTGTAGGTTCCTGGTCGACAGCTGGTTGGCCACTGTGTGAACAGAGTGCTGGACTAGATGGGCCCTTGGTCTGATTCAGCATTGCTTTTTTTATGTTCTTAAAATAAAATAAAATTACATGATTAAAAAAAGAAGCCCAAGTCCTTTGGCTGCTCATGCACATTTAACCCTAAACTATGGTTCGGCATTACACCTGAATCCACTCACAGTCAACTAAACCCCATGATCTCCCCAATACTATGTTATTATTGATCACATCTGTATCCTACCATTCCTCTTAGAAACTCTGTGTGGCATGGGGGTGGGGGGTATCAATTATTTTTTCATTACAACCATCAATGATGTAGGCTCACTGAGACAGATGCCCAAGGCATCTTGGTGAAGTTCATGGCTGTGGGGATTTGAACCTAGGTCTCAGAAGCTCAGGTACAACACTAGCCACCCACCATGGGTTAAAGAGACGTGTGAACACAGCCTATATATAGACAGACCACACTGGTTGATTTTCCTATGTTCCCATTCGTAGCACTTGGTGTTCTTAGGGGACATCCCTGTAATATCATCAGCCCTTAATCGTGCTTATTTACTAAGGGAACGGTGGTAGCTAAGTAGAACACATGCTTTGCACACAGAAGGTCCCTCTTTAACAATATGGGAGATAAGTGCTGGAAAGACCTTTGCTTAGGACCCAGAGTATTTCCAAATGAGACTTTCATTGCACAATCCATAGCCTAGCGGTTTATTTGTATTTAGCCGTAGGCAATCACAACAAAATCACAATAAAAGTGGGGAATAAAATAAGGGAAACAGGTTAAGCAAAACACTTATTCTTCACAGAAGAGCTGCATAATTTCCTTGCAGCCACAGCAAACAGGGCTGTTCTATAACTGACAAAGGGTTGATGGTCACATAGAAGTTCCCCTATAATATCCTGGGACAGTGCTAAGGTACCAGGTAATGATATATGAGAGCAATTTCCTCCCTGGTTTCACATACAAAGGACAAAACAGTATGCAATATGCAAAGTCCTTGACCTGGCCACAGCTATAGACACGAGTCTGTTCTAGCAGGAGAACACCCAGATGGAAGGAGCTTGACCTAAAAACTGACAATCCAAGTGAGATTAACGGATCTGCCGATCCCTAGTGCAGGTGTTGTCATCTTCATCTTGTAACACACACACCCGTGCTTTCCCACTGCCTCTTCCATCATTTTCCCTCCCACTAAAGATCCATTAAGGAGGAAAAGCTGGAATAGCTGCAAAAGGCCTTTTGATTGGTAGCGCTAGGAGTCCCCGACTGGAAGCATCTCCAGTCAGAGTAGGCAATACCAGGCTAGATAGATGTCCCATGTTCATATAGTAAATAGAAGGTTAACAGAGGAGACATGTTCTCCACCTCACCTTAGTGAGAAGGATAAATGCAATTAGGATGCACTAAAAGCCTTTGCTTGTTTTCTGCCTTTCCAGTGATACTTAATAAGACGTTTTAACTGTTGGGATGAAGGGGGAGTTTCACCAGGTGCTGCATGCATACAAATGACACCTGCCGAAATTCCCTTTCCTCTCCAACTGTTAAAGATACAAAAGCACTCTCCTCTTTTTCATATGGTCACCTACGGGTCTAGAGGGAGGGAGGATCTCGCAATATGGTTATCATGAGATCTCCCCCTCTGTCTACACGCAGCGTGCGACATCCTAGGAGGAAGAAGACGTCGCGCCCACCATTTTGGGTTTTTTCTTAAAGGAGAAGGAGCGCAGGACAGCTCGATTGCAAACTGTATTTTAAAAATAAAATAAAATTCCCCACTCCCCCCACCCACCCCGATGGGCAGAGAGCTCCTGAGCTCCTGCGGTTACTCATGAGGAGCTGGGACAACCCGCAACGCCTGCCCACACATTCCGCAGACTCAGGATCATCCTGAGATTGCAGAAAAAGCAGGCTAAAAGGCTTTGCCGATATCCCTGGGAAAGGGAGGGATCATCCCTCCCTGCTCCCGAGATCCCCTGTGGGTCATGTGAACGCACAGGGATGATCCCCGGGATATCGGCAGGTCTAGCCATGGCCTAAGGTTACCATTCTACCAAACAGTCATAAATACTTTTCATCTTATTTTCTTTTTCAAGAGGTATAAATTCTTTCCCTGGCCAGAGTGAGTCATGAGCCATTAGCTCTATTCCCAAGGCAAGAGGATAAAACCGCTGAGGTTCAGGGAAAAGTGGGAGTACATCTTAAAGCAAAATAAACTAAATGCTAAACAGGAAGCTGTTACAGACAGATAAAAGCCAAAAAAAATGTGATAATACCAACACATCAATAAGCCCCCAAGCAATAAACAAAAGCTCTTCTGAAGAGAACTGGTTTCACCAGCTGCTTAAAGATATGAAAGTGGCAGAAGCCTGAGTGATTCTAGGTGGGATGTTCAGTGGACAGGATCTCTGGCACCCCTTGTGTTCTTTACTATGGATCAATGCTCAATGAATCTCCTCTCTTTCCCTCCCCCCACCACCTAAACCTTTGCCTAAATGTCCCATTCTGACAAAAATCCCAATATTTATTTTCAGACAGAATACTGCAAGTTAAGTGAATCCATGCAAACTTCCCTCATCTGTGTAAAGTTCACAAGAATAAGGGGGGGTGCTTTCATGCAGAACTTTGGGCTTCCTGTCCATTTGTTTTGATAATATCCATCAATTGCTAACCTATACATTAGGGGGCCATACATGGTTTAGGACGGGTTTTAGCTTGCTAAAGGGTCAATTCAGATATTAAAGTGAAACATCACAAGAAGGTCAAGTTTGCCTTTTGTATAGTAAATGTCTCTATGGAAGTGTCTCCATGGAGGATGGTCCACAAGTGAAAGTGTGGTCAGGGCCAGCGTCAAGGGTAGGGCAGCTGCCAATGGCCCAGTGACAAGAGCTCTTGGAGTTGCTCCTCTTTTTCACCATAGCTTGTTCACCTGCCTCTCACACTGTACCAGGTAACAATGGTGGTAAGAAGGAGGGTCAGTAGATGCCTAGTTGCTCTCTGGCTCTCTGCGCGTCAACAAAGTAGGAGGACACAATGATGAGAAAAGAGGTTGAGGAGCAATAGCAGCTAATGACAATGGTGGTGAGAAAGTAGACTTACTTAGAGAGGGGGCCTCATTGAGGGAGTCTCGCCCAAGACCTGGAGGGGTCTATTCACCAGACCACTTAATCATATCATCAGCACTGAGGGGGACAAGTGAGCTTTTAAAGTGACTTCGCCTTTAAAATATGCTGGCGAATCAGCCATAACTGGATGAAAGTATGGCCTATCAGAACCTAGTGAAACATGTCTCAGTAGTAGTAGTAGTAGCAGGGTGACCATATGACAAGGAGGACAGGGCTCCTGTATCTTTAAAAGTTGCACAGAAAAGGGAATTTCAGCAGGTGTCATTTGTATATATGGAGAACCTGGTGAAATTCCCTCTTCATCACAGTAGTTAAAGCTGCAGGAGCTATACTAGAGTGACCAGATTTAAAAGAGGGCAGGGCACCTGCAACTTTAACTGTTGTGATGAAGAGAAAATTTCACCAGGTTCCCCATATATACAAATGACACCTGCTGAAATTTCCTTTTCAATACAACTGTTAAAGATACAGGAGCCCTGTCCTCCTTTTCATATGGTCACCCTAAGTAGTAGTAGTAGTAAAGCTTTATTGTTTTAACCAATGGTTACAACAAGCATAGTAAAATCATACATTCTGCAAGTTCAGAAATTTTGCTCTATACATTTGGGCCGTAAGAGCGAAGACGGCCAATGCTAATAGGTCAGTCTTGTTATTGCGTGTAAGCAAAAACTATATTATTTCTGAATTGGACCAGCTGGATTTATTCTAAAAAACACCCAACCTAAATATTTAGAATGAATTTGAGAATAGATAGGGCAGTAGAACAAATAATGTCTCTGAATGCCAAGGAGATGCACAAGCAGTTTTCAGTAGCAGAGAGATAAAACAAACACAGAGAAGCCTTGAGAAGCCTACCTTTCGCGAAGCATGTTTCTCTGTATTGTCCACGTCTCCATCCAGGAATGGCATAGCAAATGAGCTGAGATCCTGGGAGAGACAAGAGAAGGAAAACTGAAGCCTTTCGTTAAAGCCTTTCAAGGCGCATACTACTTGTTTTACACCAATGTGAATTAGGAAGTCTCAAAGGCCATTTAAAAAGAAAAGTAGCTTCAGCATAAGGCTACCTAGAGTGACATGGCAGTCATAGTGGGTGCTTAACGTCCGCTGTTTTCTCACTCAAAATCACCCACCCACTAGCAGCTCCCCCTACTACCATGGGGTTGCAGAGAATATTTGCTTTCCAAAATATGCATTTGGAAACGAAGGGGAAAGAGAAGCAGACAGTGGTCAATTTTTAGCAGCACGTTGGCTGAAGAGGATGATCAGGGGACTGGAAACAAAGCCCTATGAGGAGAGACTGAAAGAACTGGGCATGTTTAGCCTGGAGAAGAGAAGATTGAGGGGAGACATGATAGCACTCTTCAAGTACTTGAAAGGTTGTCACACAGAGGAGGGCCAGGATCTCTTCTCCATCATCCCAGAGTGCAGGACACGGACTAATGTCCAGATTCCAGCTGGACATCAGGAAAAACTTCCTGACTGTTAGAGCAGTACAACAATGGAACCCATGACCTAGGGAGGTTGTGGGCTCTCCCACACTAGAGGCCTTCAAGAGGCAGCTGGACAGCCATCTGTCAGGGATGCATTAAGGTGGATTCCTGCCTTAAGCAGGGGGTTGGACTTGATGGCCTTAGAATCCCCTTCCAACTCTGCTATTCTATGATTCTATGTGTTAACAGACCCCTTTTTCTTCTCCAACGTTCACAGCTGCACCATAGTGTTTAGTACTTTTCTTTTTGAAATGGATGTTGGTGTTTCCTTACATGTGATTGTGTGTACCGTGTTATTTGTTCACCTATTTGTCTGTTCTAAAGTAGTAGTGTAAAGTAACCCCATGTCACCACGGGGCTGGAAAACAAAACAAAAATGAACTTAATTGGTCTGATGCAGAAAACTGACACTGAGAAAAGTCGGTTTAGTAGATTTCCAGTAATAAGTGGTACACTAACATATTCTCATATAGATTTTTTTATCTAGTTTTTCCATATAAAATACACAAGGCAGCTAACAAAATCAAAACAGCCTTTTAATTAGATGGGGTCTGAGCTTCAAAACAGAAAACTACTCCTTGCAAGCCATACTCTTCTATCCAACAGAAACCCATTTCACAGCAAGGAAACTGATGAGGCTAAAAGCAAGTAGCTTGACCAAGATCCTGAATTTAAGGCAGAAGAGGAGACTGAACACCAAAATACAAAGCAACTCCTGTATACTAGCATATTTTAACTTGAAATTCTTAATACCATTAACTATGCTTTCGGAGAGGTGTTTCAACTTTTTAGAATGGGGGGAAAAACATGCAAAACCTGGGAAACCATCCAACAATTAACAGTCAAGAGAAAAGAGGTAAGACTAGGAGGAGGGGTTTGGCCCGCAGGCCTTAGGTTCAACACCCTTGTCCTACGTCATGTGTGAATTGGCCCTAATGAGATTACCGATTTAAAAGAACTAATTGGATGGCAGGGGTGGAGGGAGGATAGTCCTTTGCAAACCAATAGTTGTGAAAATAGGCAATCTTCAGAAAATGCTTGGTAATGTTATAAAAACAACAGCAACCAGTAACATTTGACTATCCTGATGAATCTTCCAGTAGCTCCAACACTTCTCATCTGTAGAGGCATTGAAGCATTATTTCATGAAGGAGAAGATGAGCCCACACTTAGGCAAAAGTGTTTTAATGGATACTGACAGTTCTGGGCTGACTTATTTCTTCATGGTTGTGATACTGAATCTTTCCAGAGTTCCTCACAATTGAACTCTGGTTCCTCTCAGCCGGTCAGACAGACCAAAACAGGTCTCTATGGACCACCCCACTCTGCAGTGATCTCCTTCCCAGAATAGGAAAAACAACTGATCTAAATCTATTCCTGCTCCCTCATATGTGATACCTGGGTATTCTCTGTGTTCCTGACTGTCTTTGTAGTCAGTTAGAAGCAGCTGTTCGCTACAGCGCATTCTCTTTCTAGAAAGTTCTAGACTGGAATGCTCTCAGATGCATGATGAGGACACCATTCTGGTTTTTCTAGCGGCCTTATCTACATACCCCTTATCTACTTATCTACATATTGTCTATTCTTAAGCTGCACAAGTGCAGCGTTGCTCAAGGATTTATTATGTATCGTATCACTAATAGCAATCTTCATACCTAGCAGGAGACATAAAACACAGCAGAAGATTGCCATTAGTGCAATGTTTCAAATTAAATTCAAAAGAGATACTTCTGTGCCACAGTTCAATATATTTCCATTAGGAGGAACCATGTTTTTGTTAAATTAATTAACAATAATTAACAAAAAGCCAGAGGGGAGGGGAGGTATTTACAGTGACAATCAGCCAGCTTTGAGTGATGCAAGGAAAATTTCACTTATGAGACAAATATGCCCAAGTCATCCTTAATTAAGGATAATAAACTGTAATTACATTCCTGCACCTGCTGCTTGCTTGTTGTCTAATGGAATTTATTTTTAATGAACAATGCATTGCTTCGTATTATGTCCCTATTTAGTAAGCACCTGATGAGAGCCAGTATGGGTAAAGGCCAAAGTGTTGGATTCACACTGGGTTCAAATCCCCTCCCAGGCCTAGGAGGGAAATTTGGACGCAGTGTAATTCCAATATTCTCTCCTCTATTCCATATTAGGCCACCTTCCCAACCAAACTGATGATAGGGTTCAGCAACTTTAAGCCCCTGGACCAAAACTAGCCCCCTAAAGGATGCTAACTGCCCCTCCAGCTGCCAATTTAGGAATAAAAAAACAAAGGGCATCTGCAACAACCAAAGTATCAATTTATTTCATTCATAACTTGCCTTTCCTCTCAAGGTGGCTGACAATAATAGAATGCAACAAACTAGCTGAATAAAAACATTTTGGCCTTCTGGTAGAAGGACATCAATAGAACTATTTTGGCAGACATTTCCAAACCCTGAGAACAGTGACTAAGGCCCTCTCTTGCATCCCCACTAAAGGTGCCTCAGATAGCAATGGGACCAAGGAGAGCCTCCCTAGAAGATCTTAAAACCTGGGCAGGTTCATATGGGAGAAGGTGGTTTTTCCAGAAGGTCTGGTCCCAAGTTGTATAGGACTTTAGAGCTTCTCTAAACAAGTGATTTATTGCATGCTCATGACTCATGGAAGTTTGTGGGGCTTGGGATCGTCAATGTCCAGGATGTCTCCCATGCTATTCACTGGGAATCTCACTTTAAAAAAACACACGGAGAAAATGTAGTATTATCTGGGATATCCTGGGATTATCTGAGATCTCCCAGCATGTAAAGTCAGTGTTGCATTACAATTCTGCCACTAGATGGTGCTGTCTCATTAAACACAATGGAGCCTTTCAGAGAAGGGAGGTTTTCAATTCAACATAAGGTAGTCACATGTAAAGGAGCATGTTGTGATGGTGGAAAGCTTGCGGACGACGAAAGCCCCAGTAAGTCTGTGGGGGTTTCCTGTGGGTCTCTACCCACAGCTCTTAAAGGACATAATTAGCAGTGTCAGAATAGTGACCGGAAACAGCCAGTGAAGTTCTTGTAAAGGAATAATGTGCGTTGTGTAACTGGCCCTGGTCAACAGTCTGGCTGCAGCATTCTGGACCAGCTGAACTTTCGCATACACTTTTCAAAGGCAGCCCCACGTAGATCATGTTACAAATGGGATACAGTCCAAATGGGACGAAACTAAGGCATATGTGCCCATGGGCAGATCAAACATCTCTAGGGACAGTTGGCACATTAGCCTCAGTTGTGCAAACGCACTCCGGGCCACCACCAAAACCTGGGCATACCGGTTGAGGGCTGAATCCAGGAACTTGCTGGCATAGTTTAGGGATAGAAGTTGAAGTGCTGCCAGCCCGCCACTTGCTGTTCCCTACACAAAGATTACTTATTGTCTGGGGTCTCATGAGATTATATACTAGTAGGAACCACCCGCCTTTTCCAAAGAGCAGAATTCTTGCTCTTCTGGTAATCATCAAGAGTCAAGGAAACACCTCAGTTAGCACCATGCAATTGTGTGGTTGCTGACTAACTTTCCCTTGTGCAGTGAGAGCAGCTAGCCAGTCAGCAACCACATGTATGCATGGTGCTGATTGAGGCAGCCCTTATGCCTCCCCTGCCACCTCCTGATGGTTACCAGTAACAACAGGAACTCCCCTCAGTTTTTGGTCAGCCCACAGCAGCAGCACTTAGCAGTTCCTACTTACAAAATTTTGACCAGCCACTACTGGGTACTTGGAGGATCAAATAGGACACCTATTGTCAAATACAGAATGTATCCTTTACTACTTAAGCCAATGAAAGCTTTGTCACTAACGTACAGTACAGTGGAGGCTGGTGGCTCTGATTTCGGTGAGGCTATGAAGCCATTTTGGGTTTCAGTCGGAACCAGACAGAACTCTAAAGGAGCTGTCCAAAGTGCTTAACCTATTTCTGAAACCCAGAATTGATTCACAGCCCCACTGAAATCAGAGCCACCGCCTCCACTGGTCCCACTGAGTTCAATGAAGCCTGCTTGCAGGTAAGGGGGTATAGCATAAGAACAGGAAGAAGCTGTAAAAAAAAACTTTGCACGCATAAAATGTTTTGTGCACTGAAGGTCCCCAGTACACCAATCTACAGAAGACAGAAGGCCTATACAGCTAATCTAATCAGGTTCTACAGACATTTCAAGCTCCAAAAACATATTTCTAAGGAGAGAAAGACATAACAAATAACCCAAGTCAAAACCATAAAGAGCGTTTGGAAAACCTTTGAGTTATGTATCTAATAAATGAAATGGGGATTATAAATATTGGATTTCTGAGACCGGTGGGGGGGGGACACTATAGAAGCAATGCAAGCTGGAAAAATAGCCTTCTGACAGTGGCTGTGAGACATGGGGAATTCAGATCAGTGATTCAGCATCAGAGCCCAGGGGCCTTATTCCCTGAGCTACTGGGAAACGTCTCACAATAAGACACTTACCGTATCTCTGCTATGTTGCAGTACCATACTTATGGTGTCCAAAACTAGAAATGCAGCTATTCAATCCTGCCAAAACTGCATGACTTGAGAAACCAATAAGGGACTGATTAGTTCTAAACTGTATTTCTTGGCAACTGCTCTTTGACTGTTCCTGCGTGTGACCTTTTGGTTCTCATCTGTGCTCGTACCCAAACATCAGCCTCTCTTTTGACTATGGCCCCGTTCAGAAGACACCTGAAACCACGGTGAATAAGGCTTTTTGCCTTATTCACCGTGGTTAAAGCCGTGGTTTAAGGTGTCTTCTCAATGAGCTATTGTCTCTGCCTCTGGCCCTTGGTGCTTCAAGTGGTGTTTGCAACCGCTTAAAAATCAAGAAGAAATTATGGAAAATAAAGCTCCTTATTTACCCAAGCATGCTTCTAACTTCTCGTTCTCTTTGTCCTTCCTGCCCTGTACTGTTATGCTGAGCTCTTCCCTCAAGTCTTTCCTCTATGTTACTGAGTTATTCTTCCTGTCTGCTACCCCAACTCTTCTACCTCATTCCACATACACTGATGCACTTTTGTACCTGACCTTCAACATGTCTGTGACCACCTCTTCTGCTGCTGGCCCATGTGACTGGCACTCTTTGGCCTTAGCTAGACCTAAGGTTTATCCCGGGATCGTCCCAGGGTGTCATTTAGATGAACAGGGATGACCCCAGGACAATCCCAGGATAAACCTTAGGTCTAGCTAAGGCCTTTGCCAGAAACAGATACCAGCTGTAGCTGGTCACAAACCTAGGCCTCAGGCCTGGCAGTGGATCATATGAATGCCTATGTTCATGGCACAGACCTCAACGGTGGATAGCAGGGTAATGAGTGGAGAAGTAAAAGAACAGAAGCAGCTGACTCTCCATCCTTCCCCATTCACACTGGATGAACCTTTAACTACTCCTAAAAGGATCCTCAGCTATCTTGAACATTGTACTCCAAATATGAAACAGATTAATGACACTTTCATTAACTTTATTCCCTCATGTGCTGATCTTTGACCCTAGTTATTCTTTGCACCCATCCCACCTTTTATAGTTGTAGACTTTGGGCATGTCTACACCAAGCAGGATATTGCACAAGAATCATAGAATCATAGAATAGCAGAGTTGGAAGGGGCCTACAAGGCCATCGAGTCCAACCCCCTGCTGAATGCAGGAATCCACCCTAAAGCATCCCTGACAGATGATTGTCCAGCTGCCTCTTGAATGCCTCTAGTGTGGGAGAGCCCACAACCTCCCTAGGTAACTGATTCCATTGCAGTACTGCTCTAACAGTCAGGAAGTTTTTCCTGATGTCCAGCTGGGATCTGGCTTCCTTTAACTTGAGCCTGTTATTCCGTGTCCTGCACTCTGGGAGGATCGAGAAGAGATCCTGGCCCTCCTCTGTGTGACAACCTTTTAAGTATTTGAAGAGTGCTATCATGTTTCCCCTCAATCTTCTCTTCTTCAGGCTAAACATGCCCAGTTCTTTCAGTCTCTCTTCATAGGGCTTTGTTTCCAGACCCCTGATCATCCTGGTTGCCCTCCTCTGAACACGCTCCAGCTTGTCTGCGTCCTTCTTGAATTGTGGAGCCTAGAACTGGACGCAATATTCTAGATGAGGCCTAACCAGGGCCGAATAGAGAAGAACCAGTACCTCCCGTGATTTGGAAGCTATACTTCTATTAATGCAGCCCAAAATAGCATTTGCCTTTCTTGCAGCCATATCGCACTGTTGGCTCATATTCAGCTTGCGATCTACAACAATTCCAAGATCCTTCTTGTTTGTAGTATTGGTGAGCCAAGTGTCCCCCATCTTGTAACTGTGACTTTGGTTTCTATTCCCTAAATGTAGAACTTGGCATTTATCCCTATTAAATTTCATCCTGTTGTTTTCAGCCCAGCACTCCAGCCTATCAAGATCACTTTGAAGTTTGTTTCTGTCTTCCAGGGTATTAGCTATCCCACCCAATTTGGTGTCATCTGCAAATTTGATCAGCGTTCCCTGCATCTCCTCGTCCAAATCATTAATAAAAATGTTGAAGAGCACTGGGCCCAGGACTGAGCCCTGCGGTACCCCACTTGTTGCCTCTCCCCAGTTTGAGAAGGTTCCATTGATAAGTACTCTTTGAGTCCGATTCTGTAGCCAACTGTGAATCCATCTAATAATTGTTCCATCTAGCCCACTTTTAGCTAGTTTGTTAATCAGAATGTCATGTGGTACTTTGTCAAAAGCTTTGCTGAAGTCAAGATATATGACGTCCACAGCGTTCCCACGGTCCACAAGGGAGGTTACCTTATAAAAAAATGAGATCAAATTTGTCTGACAGGACTTGTTCTTGACAAATCCATGTTGGCTTCTAGTAATCACCGCATTGATTTCAAGGTGTTTACAGATTGACTTCTTTATAATCTGCTCCAGAATTTTCCCAGGGATGGATGTCAGACTGACTGGTCTGTAGTTCCCAGGTTCCTCCTTTTTGCCCTTTTTGAAGATAGGGACAACGTTAGCCCTCCTCCAGTCGTCCAGCACCTCACCCGTCTTCCATGATTTTGCAAAGAAAGTGGTATGAAAGCAGTATATAAAAGGCAGGAGCCACACCAAGCAGGATATAGCACTATGAAAGCGGTACATGGTATGTGTCAATGGGCCCAAACAGTTGTCAGTGCACTTCAATACCGCTATAAAGCAGTAATGTGGCTCCTGCCTTTTATATACCGCTTTCATAGTGCAATATCCTACTTGGTGTAGATTAGGCCTTTATCTCTCTCTCCCTCTCTCTATTTGTATCCTGCTTTTCCTCATAAGAACATGAGGTAGCACACATATCCCATTCCTGCCTCACAAGGAAGGGTATGAAGTGCCACCATGGGGCGCCCGCTGAGCTTTCTGGTTGAGCAAAAATATGAACCTAGGTCTTCCTAATCCAATAATCTATCAACTAAACCCCGCTGTCCCACTTTCAGTTTATTCCTAGCCGAACAAAAGCATGAACAACACTGGAGCAGTAATTGGGAAGACAGGGACAGTGCTTGTCTGTAAAAGTGTAGTGAAGTTGGTGTGTCAGTATACACTGGGAGAAGGAAACCTATCCCTAACTTTGCACAAGAGCAGTCAGTAGTAGGGAGAAGCTGGACTAAGATATTTGCTGAAAAGAGGTGGGATTAGCCAGGCTGGATTCCAAAGGGAACATTGGAACCAGCCTTATTTAGGTCAGACTAGGGGCTCCATCACACATGGGAAAACACGCTCCCTACCATCACATCTCCATTCCTGGTTTTGTTGCTCAGTTACTTCCTGTTTCAAAACAGGAAGTAAACAACAAGCATGAGGCCCATTCAGTTGAGCGTTCTAATCACGCTGCTTCTCCTGCACACAGCAGAAGAGAGCAGCAACTTCTGGTTTTAAAAAATATTTCGGACTTTCTGTGTTTTTTCTTGTGGCGCAAGGAAGGCCAGAAGGGGTGGAAGGGGAGCAGGAGGCAGACGTCATGTGAGGGACCTGCGAAAAATCTGTGAGTGCCCAGTAACGAGGGTGCAATAAAACGCTCATCGGATGGGGCCTGAGTTCTCCATTTAACTTGCTATTATCTACTACGACTGGCAGTGGGTCTACAGCAGGAGATGCCAGGGACTGCCCCTGGGAATTTCTGCATACAGAACATGTGCTCTGCCACTCACCTATGGCTCCTTCCTAGGAAGGCTTGCCAAATGTTACATAAATTCAGGGCAAATCACTGTCACCGATGGGAAAGTGTTGGAGCAACATGAGACACAGATTGCAATTATGAGTGTACATATGTGTGTCTAGGCTTCCCACTTTGTGGTTCAGGCAGTTGATGGCTTTATGGATTCAGGTCAGGTTTTTTTAAAGCAATTAATGTTGATTAAGGATGTGAATCCAGTTGGGTTTTGGGAATAAATCTATGATGACAAATCTTGACTTCTTGGCATCTCAGATAAACCTAAATTAGGTGACCTGATTGATGGCCTTTTGCATTCTCAAGCCCAAAGACCAAAATGCATCTGACATACCCAGAAAAGAGCATCTTTTACAACTTTTCCACCAAAAAAGGAGAGTAATAATTCTATCCACAATTGCCCTATGAAAACCATTGGGGAATATGCTCCCTTGTATACATCTTATAAATACTAAAAAGTGGGTGGTGGGGATGAAAACCAAACTATGAACAACCCTCAAAGTTCAGTATGGGTAACAGCTCCTTGTCTTGGACAGACAAATCTTGGTCAGATCACCAGTATGAGGGAAGGTGGCTCAGGAGACTGGGAAAATTTAAGCTGCCCTCACCGAAGGTGGAGCTACAATGGATGACCCATGTTTCTGAACCACCAAGCTATACTAGAATGGTCCAATTTCCCACAGAGAAGTTGGAAATCCAATAAAAACATCAATATGCAATAAATAACAGCACCCACCAGATTAAAGCCTACTTTAATCAACAACAAATCAGCAACAAATTTGTTTAAGCAACAAATCAGCTTAGATGCCAATAGTCTGTCTGAATAAAGATGTCTTTGTCTGCTGGTGGAAGGACAACAGAGCTAGCTTAACATCTGTTAGCAGAAAGTTCCAGAGCCTGGGAGCAGTCACTGAGAAGGCCCTCTCTTGTGTACCGGCTAACTGTGCCTCTGACAAAGAGAAGGGCCTCTGTCGAGGAACTTAAAACCCAGGCCTGCTCTTATGGAAGAATGAGGTCTTTCAAATATCCAGTTTCTAAGCATTTTGAATTGTGCCCAGAAACAGATCGGTAAGCAGTGAAAGTGTAGTAACAAAGGGAGTCACATGCTTGCTATAGCAATAGCCTTGTTGCAGCATTTTGGACCAGCTGAAGTTTCTGAACACTTTTCAAAGGCAACCCCACATAGAATGCATCGCAGTAGTGAAGACAGGATGTAACTAAGACAGGTGTCTCCTAAATGTGCAAGTGCACTCCTGTCCATCACCCACACTTGGGGATCCAGATTCACCGCTGAATAAAGCTAGGCTGCAAACATGAGTCTTCAATGAGAGTGTAACCCCATCCAACAGAGGTTGAATTCATATCCCATGATCTGCCTTCCAACTGACCAAGAGCATCTCTGTGCTGTCTGGATTACGGTTCAATTTGTTTGCACCCCATGCTATTTTAGCCCTTTTTGTCTCATTTCTGCTCTCAGAACCCAGGAGAGATGAGCAGCAGGGGGAAGGATTAAAGTGGGTAAGGAAAGGACTCAGCACCCCATTCCATATGTTTCTTCTCCCTGGCAAAGAGCACCTTTTATCAGCTTAGGCTGTTATAACTGTGCCCTTATCTGGACAGAGATAGCCTAGCTACAGTTATCTATGCTCTGATAACCTCTCGTTTGGATTACTGCAATGCGTTATACGTGGGGCTGCCTTTGAAAACGGTCCGGAAACTTCAACTGGTACAAAACAGGGCAGCCCGGTTACTAACAGGGACTGGCCGGCGAGATCACATCACGCCAGTCCTTTCACAATTTCATTGGCTGCCAGTCCAGGTCCGGGCCCGATTCAAAGTGCTGGTAATAACATACAAAGCCCTAAATGGCTTGGGGTCAGGTAATTTGAAGGAACGCCTCCTCCCATATGTGCCTGCCTGGACCTTAAGATCATCCACAGGGGCCGTTCTCTGTGAGCCCCTGCCAAAGGAAGTGAGGCAGGTGGCTACTAGGAGGAGAGCTTTCTCCGCTGTGGCACCCCGGCTGTGGAACGAGCTCCCCAGAGAGGTCCGCCTGGCGCCTACACTGTATTCTTTTTGTCACCAGCTGAAGAACTTTTTATTTTCTCAGTATTTTAACACCTAAATTTAAACTTTGCTGTTTTAATTCTGTATTTTAATCCTATATCAATTTCTGCTGTGTGGTTTTATCCTGGTTGTGCTTTTTATATTGTATTTTGTATTTGGGTTTTTAGATTATTGGATGTTTTATTACATTCTTAATGGTTTTAATTTTTGTGAACCACCCAAAGAGCTTCGGCTATTGGACGGTATAAAAATTTAATAAATAAATAAATAAATAAAAATAAATAAATAAATAAATTCATCCTGTCATTTGATTGCTGTCTGCTGGTGATCCACATTTTCTTTTCTTTTTATTTATTTCAAGTATATATATCTCACCCTTTAATAAGGTTCTCAGAGTGGCTAACACATTTCACGTCGTTGCTTTTCTGCTGTTCCATAGCTCTGCTCTCGCTCCCAAGCTAAAAATGTGGTTCATTCTCTGCACCAATCCAGCAAAACATAATCAAGGACTATTCTGTGATGATGGAAAAGGATTATAGGTTGTT
Source organism: Elgaria multicarinata webbii (assembly GCF_023053635.1). Lineage (NCBI taxonomy): Eukaryota > Metazoa > Chordata > Lepidosauria > Squamata > Anguidae > Elgaria > Elgaria multicarinata. Next base: position 38,178,986 of record NC_086171.1, on the reverse strand, counting down.
GGCTTGTTCATTACTCTAAGCTCATCCATTTTTTTCTGCTAAAACTCTCTACCCACTTTCTATAACACAAGGTGATGGCATCGGCTTGGGCCAAGAGTTATGAATAATGCAGTGCAGGCAACAAAAAGTGATCCATCATGCAGAATGGAAATCCTTACACCCTGATCTTAAAATCAGCAAAACTAGGGTTCGTGAGACACATTTGGCTCTTCTGATTTATACCAAAGATTTGCTTCAAGGCTTAGACCATTCCTTTATTCCCTTTGCTTTCATGTTCTAATGGATGTTACAAATAGTGTGTGTGTGTGTGTGTGTGTGTGTGTGTGTGTATATGTGTGTGTGTGTGTGTGCGTGCGTGTGTGTGTTGCAAGAGTGACAACATGTCAGATGCCAGGATTGGGGTGACTAACTTTCAACATGACTCCTAGGGAGTGGGTGGTGGCAACAGATGCAGATCACTGCATTCACAGAAGCCCAGTTTTACTTGCTTATTTAAAATGTCATTTTCACACTTCTGTTAGTTTTCGTTGAAGGAAAGCAGCAGTAAACGAAAACTTGGGCTGTTCAAGGGGGTCAAAATGAAAGCCAGAAAGTTCCATCACTAGAGCCTTTTCCAGATGACAGCTTTTCCCCACAGGTGGTTCTGCATTATACTGCAAGATCAGGGGGTGGGATGAGGAATTACCTAAAAACAGTCGACAATACAGCACAGGTAGGTTTGACTATCACATCTATCATTCCCAGCCAGCAGGGTATGATGGAAATTGTAGTCCACAACAGTTGAAATGTACTCACTTGATTGTATCCCCAGGTCTGACCTTGATAGTCCATTTGGACCAGCAGAGATAATTTAAAACAAGGGTGGGAAAACATTCGTTTTGTCCTCCAACCCCCGTCAATGCTAGCCAATATAGCCAATGGTGAGGGCTGATGGAATTTGTAGGCCAAAACAACTGGATGGCTATAAATTTAATGGGTGAAGTGGGCCCAAGTCTGTTAAAATTTGGTTCCAGTTCAGCAACTGAAAACCACAAGCAGTTAGTGGCTGAATGGTTCCTAGTATATAATGCAGTTGATAATTACCTCAACTGCCTTCATGCCCTGCCAGTATGGTGTAGTCATTAGGGTGTTGGACTGCAACTCAGAAGATCCGGGTTCTAGTCCCCACTTGGCCATGAAGCTCACTGGGTGACTTTGGGCCAGTCACTCGCTCTCAGCCTAACCTACCTCACAGGGTTGTTGCAAGGGTAAAATTGAGATGAGGAGGACCATGTAAACTGCCTTGGATTCCTTGCAAGAGAAAAAAGAAGTGGGATATAAATGTTATAAATAAATAGAATCTGGCTGGCCATTGTGGTGGATGAACCATTGGTCTGATCTATTAGGGCTGCTCTTACATGCGCTGTTTTGACTTTGAGAAGACAGAAACTCCTTCCCACCAAAGCTGAACTGTTCTTCAGTGAGGAAAGCACAAATGATTCTATTTGTAAATCACTCTTGTGCTATCTCCAGTATCGGAGGCACTAAGCCTATATTCACTGGTTGCTGGGGAACATAGTTGGGAGGATGCTGTTGCACTGTGTCCTACTTGTGGGTCCCTGGTCGACAGCTGGTTGGCCACTGTGTGAACAGAGAGCTGGACTGGATGGACCCTTGGTCTGATCCAGCAGGGCTCCTTATGTTCTTGCACAACTTTGGAGCACTGGCCAGATACAAATATGGATTAAGGTGGCAGTTTCCAATTATTTGGGGGGGGGGGGGCAGTAGACCACTGTTTGAACATTCCTGGGGGGTCCCAATAGACCACTTAATAAACATTTGTTTGTTTGTTCTACAAACTCATATATTTTCATAAGTGTAGTCTAATCTTTAATTCATACAGTTTTAGGAAAAATAAGTAGAGTCTACCAGCACCTTATGAGGATCACAGGCCCTAGGCTAGGGTGTTGTTAGCATGCTTGATAATCTGGCCATGGTCAAAATGGACTCAATCTCCATTGTCTCGGGGTAGGGGGAATGAAATGCAGGGCCAAGCACAAATATTCTTAACTGTTCTGTAACTTTTCCATGGACTGCCTGAGTTGAACCTGCAGACCAGCAATGGGCCTCAGAACACAGTTTGAGAACCCCTAAAGTACATTTTAGTCAAGCTCTAATCAATCAGAAAGCAAACAAAGGAAGAGCTACCACCAAATCAAGCCAAGCAGAAGAAAGCCAAGGATCAGTTGTGCTAGGCCTGTGGAAATATTTATTGCTTCTGGAAGGAGGTTGTAAGCAAAGTTCCACGGATTTCAAATACTGTTTACCTTTTATTTAGGCCATTTACTTTCAGTTCTGGAAAGAAAATGGCCACAGGGCAAGCATTAAAGGGATTCTTAACGCCTCCATACTTCTAAACATTTATGCTGTATAATGCAATTTCATTTGTGACTGATGGAACTTGAGTAAAGAAATAGCCCCAGGCATACAACTGCCTGTTTATTCATTCTTTCACACTCAAATTGTGAAGTCCTGTTACTGTTGGGGCATTTGTCACAGTGGCAGAGGGACGGCGACAGGACAAACATAATTGTTTTTGCAATACTGTTGAATGAGAGCAAGTGTGACAAAGACTTTGTTTTGCTCCGACCGCACCGTCTGAGATTCACATACCTACAGTACATAGTTCCTGCTCAAAAGGACAATCCTAAGCACGTCTACTCAGAAGTAAGCCCCACTGTTGGAATCTTATGCACACTTATCTGGCAGTAATGCAATGGGACTTACATCCAAGGAGACCTGCTAATATTGCACTGCACGTTCCTGCATTCAGACCAATGAATGGTCTGGGAGCTGTAAGAGTTCTGAAGCAAAGTAGGTGCAGATCTGATGAGAAACCATTGAATATGAGCTAAAAGTAAAAAATCAGTGTAATGCTACAATTCATCTAATCTCACCTTACTCTCATAGAATTTAAGGCTGGGAACATAGAGGTCACTCATCCAGCCACTGATCAGACCCATACCAGTGTAGCTTCTGCAAAATGGCTGCATCCTGTGCCTTCACACCATGCTATCTATGTCAACATTACATCATTATTGTTTAAAAATCCCTGTGCACATTAAATCAGTCATATGAATTCCCCATTACAAAAGCAGGCAGAGTCTGCATTTGCATCCGAGCGCCCTGAGAACAATTTGACTTAACCCCCTGCCGCCTCTCAGGGAAAGTACACTGTAAGGTTTAACTCTAGCAAGCAAGTCATGTCGCACAGAGCTTCTCATTGCATGCTCCAGGTCACAAGAGGCCCTAACAGAAAGCTATGCATATATGATGGCATCATACTCATGATCAATTCTGCACTTTGATTTTCTTTTCCCCCCCATCGTTCAAATTGTGTAACTAAATACTGCCTTAACCCCACAAGTTTTCTTAATCTTGCCCAGCCTCTACATCATCTTCAGAGGTCCTGTTCTTGGTCCTATCCACTTGTAAAATAGGGCCTTCTCAGTGGTTGCACCAAGACCGTGGAATTGCCTCCCAGGGGAGATTCAGTGAGCTCTGCCTTTGTCAGTCTTTAGATGGTTAATAAAGGTGCTTTATTCCAGTTAGCTTTTAAAATGTATGGCCTGCTGCTATCTGCTGACTTTTTAAATTCTGCATCGCTTATTAATAGCCTAATTGCTGCCATTTGATTGTTAGCATTGTTTTCTTGTTTTTTTTCTTTTATAGCATTGTCCTATTCTTATGGTAAATGGCTTTGATCGTGTTTACGGAAAACAGCCCTCTACTCTGCAGTGTCCTCTGTTTGAAGGGCTGTCCAGTCCATGTCTAGTTTAAAGATCAAGAACCATTAAGGAGGAAGACGAAGGGACTTGAAAGTTCCCCATCAACAGCACCTAGACATCAAGCCATGTAGGCACACAGCTTTCCTGGTCTGCCTCACTATGGTGAGATGTATTCTATTTCTATTAAATTATAGTTATTATTTCTTAATTGGCACCTATACATTATCGTTAGCATATTCAAATGTTATTCAAATTGGTGGTGGTGGCTTTTGGTGCAGCATGGGTGGGCGGGTGCTGTTGCACCATGTCCTGCTTTGTCGGTCCCTGGCCGACAGCTGGTTGGCCACTGTGTGAACAGAGTGCTGGACTAGATGGACCCTCGGTCTGATCCAGTATGGCTCTTCTTATGTTCTTATTTCTTCCTTTTTGACTGCGTATAAGTGGCTACCCTAATCGCACATGCACACCAACACAGATGGAGGTTTGCATTCACTACAATGTGGGGACAGCTTTACATGCGCACACAGAGTAGTCCCCAGCGAATGAGGCAACCGCTGCTTGTGTAAGATCTTTGCTGTGTTCCTTGAATATTTTGATCATGGCAAAGATGGTCAACTGTAAGGGGTGGAGCATTTTACTACATGTCTGCAAGAAGGATTGCATGTAGGTATGAAAGCACACACAAAGAGTCAAGAAGGTGGAAACATACAAAATCTCCAAAAGGCAAATAGAAGTGCAGCTGCTCGTCTAGTGGTTAAGAAAACAGCTGCTCTCGCTGCTTGCTTTATGCATTCTTTTTGGTTAATAGCTATGAATAATTCTCAGGCGCAAAGAGATCAGCCGGCGTGCAAAGATATTAAAGCTTGACGGTTATTATTATTAATCGTTTATACATCACATTCAATCCACAAACAGCTTTTCAAATCTTTTGAGTTTGTTTTTTATATTCACACCGACTCTGCATGGAGAAGCCACTGTCATTTTTACAGATGGGCAACTGAGGCAGGGAAATTTGCAGGAGGTTATTTGGTAGAATAATTTATCACACATTCAGAACCGTCAATGTTCATAGGACTTTATAGAACACAAGAGAGAATGAATGACTCCAAAGACTTTACTACCCAAGTTTTGGTAAATGGGAGAAGAATTGAGAAGTGGGTGGCTGAGAAAAACAAAGGAAGCACAAGAGACGTTCAGCCGCAGTAGTGAATTCCAACCATGATCATAATAACTCAGCCTGAGGGATGAATTCAGTTCTGGAGAAGCATCTGGGCGGTAAGCAGAGCCAAAGGCAGAAAGGGGTAGTGCAAAAATACAAACACAAACAAAACCTAGCATATTTTGACTTAAATCTTTTCCTGCCGATAAATAAGCTTTAGGAGAGGCATTTCAACCCTTTAGAATGGGTGAAAAACATGCAAAAGCCTGGAAACCACCAAATGGTTGGCAATTGAGGGAAGGGGGTGGTGCCAGGGGAAAGGGGCGTGGCCATCTGGGGAAGTCTCTGAGGGCCACATTTGGCCCACGGACCTGAGATTCAACACCCCTGCACTAACTAATGAACTGCTAAATTATTAATTGCTTTTCTCTTCCGGAAATGTCACCACTTTGGCAGTGGGGCAGCTGTAACCATATCTTAAAATGTGGAGGGTGTGTTCTCCACCTGATAGGGCCTGGGATCAGCTACTGGTGCTAAAAGACTGAGCTGGTGACTTGGAGTGTAGTAAGAGAGAAGGGGCCACTCCATCAACCATCCAGACGGGTCATGCCTTCACCACGCTTAGCCAATCCACAGGCTTCCCACTGCCTACCAATAACAGAAGCCAATGTTACCCTTCTGTGCCCGAAGGGAGTTCTGTGAGAGCTGAACACACACAGTCCCAAAACTCACTAGGCCAGATCGCTTCTTCCCAGTTCAAACCTGGGAGTCTCCAACAAGTTCTTTTAGAAAAATCAAAGGGGGAAGTGGGGAAGCACAAGGTAGGATCCAACAGTGATCTACCGCTGGCGGCCAGCCCTGCCATTTCCCGGTGCGCGCATGGCCAACTCTGCCAGCAGCGTGCGTATGGGCCCTACTGCCACCAGCCTTAATGAATCGCTTAAGGGGGCAAGTACCCAAATGACTGAAAATACGAGCTTGTGCCTTCCAGAAACTTGCATTTCTGGTTGTTTGGGGCTTGTCCCTGGAAGCTGCTACTGGCTATGCATGCAGTGGGAACCAGCAGTGCTGGCCACCAGCAGCAGGTCACTGTTGGACCCTACGCACAGTATTTCAGATTAAAGAATATAGAATCATAGAAGCATAGAGTAGCAGAGTTGGAAGGGGCCTACAAGGCCATCGAGTCCAACCCCCTGCTCAATGCAGGAATCCACCCTAAAGCATCCCTGACAGATGCTTGTCCAGCTGCCTCTTGAAGGCCTCTAGTGTGGGAGAGCCCACAGCCTCCCTAGGTAACTGATTCCACCGTCGCACTGCTCTAACAGTCAGGAAGTTTTTCCTGATGTCCAGCCGGAATCTGGCTTCCTTTAACTTGAGCCCGTTATTCCGTGTCCTGCACTCTGGGAGGATCGAGAAGAGATCCTGGCCCTCCTCTGTGTGAGAACATTTCAAGTCTTTGAAGAATGCTATCATGTCTCCCCTCAATCTTCTCTTCTCCAGGCTAAACATGCCCAGTTCTTTCAGTCTCTCTTCATAGGGCTTCGTTTCTAGACCTCTGATCATCCTGGTTGCCCTCCTCTGCACACGCTCCAGCTTGTCTGCGTCCTTCTTGAATTGTGGAGCCTAGAACTGGACGCAATACTCTAGATGAGGCCTAACCAGGGCTGAATAGAGAGGAGCCAGTACCTTACGTGATTTGAAAGCTATACTTCTATTAATGCAGCCCAAAATAGCATTTGCCTTTCTTGCAGCCATATTGCACTGTTGGCTCATATTCAGCTTGCGATCTACAACAATTCCAAGATCTTTCTCGTTTGTAGTATTGCTGAGCCAAGTACCCCCCATCTTGTAACTGTGCATTTGGTTTCTATTCCCTAGAAGTGAGGCATAGGCAAGAACCGTTCTTATGAAAAAGAAATGTGTCTGGAACACAGAGGTCCAGTTCACCTAATCTACGTTTGGCCAAAAGGTGGGTCCTGAGTTCGAACAGGTTCCGCAATACTTCTGAACCCAGGGAACCATAGTTTATTGTAACCAAACATAATTAAAACATACAAAGGTTACAGATCCCAGTGGGTGAACAAACTTTAGTTAAAACAAACCACAATTTCACAAGATTTTGCACAACACCAAACTGTCATTTGGACTTAAATGAAAGTGAAAACTTTCCTTGTTTTCCTCTCATGCACAAAGAAGGAGGAGCGGGGAGGGAGAGCTCACGATATCTCACTCCCAATTTCCTAAACCAGTAATCTTCAACCTTTTCAGAATCAGGACTCGCCTTCAGCGTAAATATGCATTTGGGGACTAATTCTTAATTTTTCCACTTCTTATTTGAGTGCTGCTGTTGTAACCCACTTTAGGTAGGCTGACCATATGGAAAGGAGGACAGGGCTCTTGTAGCTTTAACAGTTGCATAGAAAAGGGGATTTTAGCAGCTGTCATTTGTATGCATGCAGCACCTGGCGAAATCCCCTTTTCATCACAATAGTTAAAGCTGCAGGAGCCCTGCCCCCTTTTGTATCTAAACTGGGTGAGAATCATGTTAACAGACTCTTTTCTTCCATGGGAACATTAAAAACGTTCAACTGGTAATTGTGTCAGATTCAGGAAACTGCCAAAGATCACAACGGTCAGTGATGCAATACATAACTTACAGATCGTTGTGCAATGTACCATGCATCGTTTAGGACCTTTGTAACCGAAAGTAAATCAAAACATCTCAAATCAGTTGTTTTAGGCATTAGGTGGAAATCTATTTTCTGATACATCTGATAAGAAGTTCTGATTAACTAACAAATATTAATTTTACAATACATTAATACTTCCATGAGTGACTGCTTGGACTGCATGCTGTAAGCATTTATTTGAACAGCTACAGCTTCATATATTTAATGTTTTCATGTTAAAAAATCGAAATGCCACATTGCTTCTTTTCTAGAGTCTGTTCATGATTTGTGTCAAGCTGCATTAAGATGGATGCAGCTGGAATTTAATTTTAAAAGAGAAGATTATGAATTTCATTTCTTCTGTTAAAGCATTCTGGTTATGCAACCTGTTCTTATCAAAATATCTTTTGCATTATGCAGCTTAAATGAGATGTTCAGGAGTTGAATGCAATAAATTTAGCAGCCTGTTTCATGTATTATTTTTTAGAAATCAAATATGAGTCAGGAGGAAGTCATTGGAGCATAGCAGGCTGCATGTGGCTTGTCACACTCTGTGTTGTGCAAAAGATCAGCAGGAATTCTCTCTTTCCTCCTCCAACAGTGAAGATGACCTTTATTGCAATATGGACATACCCTAAGATACTTCAGACTAAAACTTCCAACAAAGGTAAATGACCACATGTTTCACCTGCACAAACCATTGTTAAATTGTTGGGAATTGTGTGTGTCACAAGTTCTGGGCCAAGAACCCATCCATCCCACAAAGAGGTAGAACACAAGCAAGTAGCCCTGCGTCCAGTTCTGGGCTCCACACTTCAAGAAGGACACGGACAAGCTGGAGCATGTTCAGAGGAGGGCAACCAGGATGATCAGGGGTCTGGAAACAAAGGAGAGCCTGAAAGAACTGGGCATGTTTAACCTGGAGAAGAGAAGGTTGAGGGGAGACATGATAGCACTCTTCAAATACTTAAAAGGTTGTCACACAGAGGAGGGCCAGGATCTCTTCTCGATCCTCCCAGAGTGCAGGACACGGAATAACGGGCTCAAGTTAAAGAAAGCCAGATTCCAGCTGGACATTAGGGAAAACTTCCTGACTGTTAGAGCAGTATGACAATGGAATCAGTTGCCTGGTGAGGTTGTGGCCTCTCCCACACTAGAGGCCTTCAAGAGGCAGCTGGACAACCATCTGTCAGGGATGCTTTAAGGTAGATTCTTGCAATGAGCAGGGGGTTGGATTCGATGGCCTTGTAGGCCCCTTCCAACTCTACTAATCTATCGTTCTTTGATTTGCTGTGTAGGATGCAAATTCATGGGGTCTCACCAATGTAGGTGATAGATCCCACTACCTGTCCTGGGCAGAGTCAGTCTTCTGCTGTAAGTTTACTTACAGGTAAGTACAGAAATGATAGTGATGCACAAAACAACAGTACTGAGGCAAACATTACCAGCATATGCCAGTCTTTAGAGAAGCCTTCTTCAATCCAGCACCCTCCAGATGTGTTGGACTACAGCTCCCATCACCTTTTAAAGGAACATAGGAATTTACAAATAAGTTAAGGCTTCTTCAGTTTCTGCCTTTAGTAGGCTAGATGAGAGTCCCCACTTTCCTACAACTGCAGTTGGAACTTAAAGGAGGCATTCAGGAGCATCACCATCTGAGACTGCTCCTTCAGGAAGAACCAGATCTACCGTAGAACAATGCCTCCAAGTCCACCCAAGACAGACAACCCAGAACAATACCATGGTCAATGGTATCGACAGCTGCCAGGAGAAGCTGGCAGGAATGTGTCCATTCCTGGTGTAGATAATTCACCAAGGTGGTGACCATGCATCTTTACTATCTAAAGACGGATATATATTAAAACAATAACAACACAGAAATATGGGACTTAAAACTTGTGATGCAACACTCTCATGTGATGCATGCTCTCAACGTCCTAACCTTGAACCATCATCCTCAAAGGATTCCAATCCCTTGTCCTAAGAAAAAGAGGTCCCAGAGTTAATGGGTCAGGGAGAAGACTCAATTATGAAAAGGAATCATGAGGCTTCCACCTCCCCAGGACCCAGTTACCCTGACCTTTCTGGAGAACCCTTCTGGAGAACCATCCCTCAGAGTCTAAGGACTTAGTCCATGAGGAAACTAGCATGTCACAGCTACTCAGTTGACAGAACAGCTGAGATTGCTAAAGCAAGCCAGGCCCCTTTAAGAGACAAAGCCTAAGTCAGCCTAAATCCAGAAACACTTCTATTTAAACATCAGTCTTGCTCTGATCCTTGTTGGAGCAACAACAACCCTGCCTAGCTTGCAGCTCCAGCACCACTCAGAGTTTTCTGTGGTGTTGAACTCTTTCCATCTTCCTTCTTGTGAAACCTGACCTATGTTCAAGAGCCGATCCATAGCAGAACCCTGCAACCCAAACTACATCACAGAACATTATCAGAAACCACAACCTGAAACAGTACGCACACATAGATCCTTCTGGCATCTAAGAGTTAGAGAGAGAAAAAGGTTACACTCTGGATGAGGTGTAATGTCATGGCAGTGATTAAAAGGTCACAGAAACTTCTTCTCATAATACTAGGAGCCGAGGTCATTCAATTAAGGTGATTGGCAGAAGCTTCAGAAGAGATCAAAGGGAGCACTTCTTCACTCAGGCCTAATTAACATGTAGAATGGTCTATCCCGTATGATGGGGTGACAGCTACTGGGTTAGATAACTTTTAAAAAAGGATTGGACAAACTCAGAGACATTGAGTTTATTAGCCACTATATATTGGACATCGTTATTTTCAAATATTAATAATACTTGATATAACAAAATCTCTAAGTGGTTAACCTGTCAAGGCATTAAACCCACAATAAAAATAAGCAACTGATAAGCAATTACAGCTGCAACAAAGACAAATAAATAAACAGAAACTTTTTTTTTTAATGACAGCTAAATAGAACCTCTATCGGGTCTAACTTGTGGGGTTGCTTCTGGAATCAGGATGCTTTCCTGGATCAACTTGGTCCAGGAAAGGCAGTTCTTATATTCTTATGCTGCAACAGGTCAGACTATTTGTCTGTCTTCCTGTCCAGTGTTGTCTCTTAACTAGAAGTGAGTCTCAAGTCTCTGGCAGAGGTCTTTTCCATTGCCTTATTCTTTTAACTGGGGATACCAGGGCTTGTACCGGGGACCTCCTGTATGTAGAGGATGTGCTTGATCACAGGGCTGTGGTCCCAGCTCCCAGATCAGCAAATATGATTCAAATTACAGAGCACAGAACTTATGTATGCTACAGATGACATCAAGGAAGAAGGCTGTGGCAGCATATTGGAGATGACGGTTTTGATTCATTAGAAAGATGACCTATCCGTAGAAATCAATAGGAGACATGGATGTATTGGTTTGGTGTGGGAAATCGAGCAATACTGCCCTAGCAAGCCTCTACGCTATTTATTTAATGTGAAACTCCAACAGAAGTTCATTTGTTCTGTTCCCTTCTCCGAACACTTTTTAAAACATATTGTTTTAGCCATGATCCTGACCATGGCTAAAAGTAAAGATTCACCCACTAGGAAGGAATTTATATAGCTACAAGAATGTTCAGGCGAATGGAGGCAGATAACTACATCTGCTTATTCATCAGTCTTCCTGGGAGTGGGAGATATCAGTCATCAGACTGGAAATCCACCTATCAATTCATCTTATCAGTCCCAACATGACAGAGAGAAAAACAAGTTAAATTAGAGAATGAGTGATGAGGATGTTCCTTCCAACTAGTGTCCTACAGAAACACTGGGAAAATGCCAGAATCATTTTTAAGAATGGACAGCTGTTAAATACCAGGCAAGCTATTAAATACAAGGCTGTTTGAAGGTCCCACAAGACTTTTAACTCAGTTGTGTGGGCAGTTTGTGGCCTTCCAGATGTTTTGGGCTACAGAGTGCATCAGCTCTAGCTCACATAGCCAATAGAGAGGGATAATGGGAGTTGTAATCCAACTCATTTAGAGGGCTGCAAGTTGCCCACCCCTGCTTTAACTGCTTCTCTTGGTACCTATAAGACCTTCCTTCTGTCATCCCAGCCAGTTCTTCATCCCTAGCTGCCACATGGACCCAGTTCTCTGACATACAGACTTCTTATTTTCTCCTCAGGGAGCTCCACAGACTGCCCAGTCTCTGCTTTTAAATTCATTCTTGATTGTTGTTCTTTTAATGTTTGTTTAGCTCCTTGCCCACTTGGCAAAACAGGCATCTACATGTAAAAGTGACTCCGAGGGCCAAAGGTTGTTTTCCATCATGACCGACTGGCCTACATATCTGAGCACAAACCCAGGCCAAAAGCGGACCTCTGCTATAAACTACAAACAAAACCCACAGAGACTGCCAATGCTCTTGCCTCACACACTGAAACTGTTCTTATCTGGAAAGTATAAGGCCTTCACTGCCCTTTCTCCTCATAATTAACATCCTTTTAGAAGAACTGTCTGTACTGGAACAGACTTACAGTTCCCTTAGTGCTAGAAGGATGTCTGCAACCAGATGCTTCTAGGAAACTCGTGAGCAGAACAAAATAGAGAGAAACCCATCTCTGTTGCCTGCTTCTGGCGTCTGTGGGTGGGGTGGTGGGTTATATTTCCAAATCTAATTTAACCTGTGTACAATGAACCTTCCAGTAATTTTATCAAGAAGAAGAGGAAAGGTCCTCTTATGGATCTGTAACTGGTTAGAGAACGGAAAACAGAGAGTAGGAATAAATGGTCAATTCTCCCGATGGAGGGAAGTAAATAGTGGGGTCCCACAGGGATCGGTATTGAGACCAATTCTTTTCAACTTGTTTATAAATGATCTGGAATTAGGAGTGAGCAGTGAAGTAGCCAAGTTTGCCAACGACACGAAATAAGGTTGTTAAAACACAAAGGGATTGTGAAGAGCTCCAAATCTCTCCAAGCTGGGAGAGTGAGCGTCCAAATGGCAGATGCGGTTCAATGTAAGCAAGTGTAAGGTGATGCATGTTGGGTCAAAAAACCCAACTTCAAGTATAACCTAATGGGATCTGAGCTAGCGGTGACCAAACAAGAGAGAGATCTCGGGGTTGTGGTGGACAGCTCGATGAAAATGTCCACCCAGTATGCAGCCACTGTAAAGAAGGCAAACTCCGTGTTAGGCATTATAAGAAAAGGAATTGAGAATAAAATGGCCAGTATCATACTGCCCTTATACAAACCTATGGTGTGACCACACTTAGAATAGTGTGTATATAGTTCTGGTCATCACACCTAAAAAAGGATATTACAGTACTGGAAAAAGTACAGAAAAGGGCAACTAAATTGATTAAGGGGCTGGAGCATCTCCCCTATGAGGGAAGGTTACATCAACTGGGATTGTTTAGCTTGGAAAAAGGAGGCTAAGGGGAGACATGATAGAGGTGTACAAAATGAGAGAACCAGTGTGGTGTAGTGGCTAAAGTATTGGACTGGGAGTCGGGAGATCTGGGTTCTAGTCCCCACTCGGCCATGGAACCCCACTGGGTGACTTTGGGCCAGTCACAGACTCTCAGCTCAACCTACCTCACAGGGTTGTTGTTGTGAGGATAAAATGGAGAGGAGGAGGATTATGTACGCCGCCTTGGGTTCCTTGGAGGAAAAAAGGTGGGGTATAAATGCAATAATAAATAAACAAATAAATAAATAAATAAAACGATGCATGGTATGGAGAATGTGGGTAGGGAGACATTTTTCTCCCTCTCTCAAAATACTAGAACCCAGAGGGGTCATCCCATGAAGCTGATTGGTGGGAGATCCAGGACAAATAAAAGGAAGGATTTCTTCACAAAGCGCATAGTTAAATTATGGAACTCACTATCACAGGATGTAGTGATGGCCACCAATTTGGATGGCTTTAAAAGGGGGTTGGATAAATTTCTGGAGGCGAAGGCTATCAATGGCTACCAGCCCTGATTGTTGTATGTCATCATCCATTTGTAACACTCTTGTGTAGTGAACAGCGAGCTCCCTGGAAGCTCACCTTGCACGCTCCCCAAGAACTGCCCAGCCAGCCCTTTTCTGCCCGAGCCAGCCTGGCGATAGCCCAGTGTTGTGCATGTCCGAGACCACCAGAAAGTGCATAATTCTCATGGCACAGCATTAGTGTGCCATGGGAACTGCGCACTTTCCATAGGCCTCAGAAGTGCGCTTTCCCTCCCTTCAGTTCATCTGGGAATGAAAGGGCCTCTTTACGCTTGCCCCAATGGGCAATGGAGTGGGGAGAGGCATGGGAAAGCACACTTTCCAGGCCTCCGGAAAGTAATGGCGTGGCCGGGGGAATCTGCGCACTTTCCGGAGGCCCAGAAAGTGTGCTTTCCTGCACCGCTCACTCCGCACCCAAGGCTGGGGAAATTGTGCATTTCCCCCCCAGCCCGACAAAACCAGTGCCCCCACTGTCCTTAAAAGAACCATTTGGCAAAAATCTGCCCCATGCATTTACTGGGACTTGAGGCAGTCGGGCACAGGGTGTCTGGCAAGTTCTCAGGCCCCAGAGGATTTTTGACCCCTCCCTACTCTCGTGTTTTCCCACCACTTTTTCTGTCTTTTTTCTCACTGCAGAAAATCTATTAAGAGAAAAAGACAGAATAGCTACCCAATACCTTGTGATTGTTAGTGCTAGAATTCTTGCATCTGGAAGCTTCCTTCATGTGGAACAATAATTAGCAGTTTTCCCCCCAGATATGTCCTTCAAAAACAGTTGTTGGCACGACAACCCTAGTTGCTATAGTTAATAGCCACAGTTCCGCTTACCTTCCTTATTTTTTAAAAAAACACATTCATGTTAGTAGTCTTCACACTTCCACTAAGGCTGCATCCTTTATTTTTTTGAATTACCATCTTTGTTCACATGTTGTTGTTGCTATCTTGTTACATCAATCCTCCCATGTCTTTTTTTCAGACCTGATTTTTGGTGAATATTTTTGGTGATAAAACATAACTGCTACATCACTATTAAGGGTTTTGAGGGTTCCTGGGCCTTTAAATTGAAGACTTCCTCTTTGCAAGTTCTGCCTGTCCCATTGATCCAGCCTGAGGAATTCGTGATAAACAGCCTCTCCGAACTGTCCCAGTGTCATTTCCTCTTCCCACACAGGGGGAGGCTTCAATTACTGAGTTCCTCTCATTTCTCCTCCCACCCCCGCTCTATGTGACCATTTAAAAAATAAAAGGGAAAAAATACTGCGAGGGAAGAATTAAAACCTCCCCCCCCCCCCCGCCCTGGTGGGAAGAGAAACCAACATTTGGCCAATTTAGAGGGGCTATTCATCACTAATCCCTAAGCCTGGATCAAAAGGAAGTAAATAAACATGGGCTAAACTTGAAAATAGCAGGCTTTCAAGTAGCATGAAAGAAAAGACCTCTACTGAATGGAACTTTACTTGTGAGTGGAAATTATAGAAGGCTTTTGGTCATGAGAAAAGGCACTGATGGACAGTATAAGTGGTTTATTAAAGGGTTGTGTGGAACCTGCATTTTAATTTCACTTTCTGCTAACTAAAGAAAAACAATGTGTCAGCTGCACTAAAGGTCCCTGGTGTGGAACCAACCCTAGTGTCTGGAGACGAGGAGGAGCTGGAGCTGGCTTTGCTCAGTTTCTCAGAGCGACAGCAGTTGCTTTGGTTCTGCCAACCAGCTTTTCCAGTTCAGCTGAACTTCTGTCTAACTTGCCAGGGTCCACTGGCTGGAGGCAGGGAGACTAACCTGGCTCTGTTCACCTGCCTCACCTTCAGCAGCTGCCCTGATTCTGCCCACCATCACAAGCAGCAAGCTTCCATCAAGTGCCACGGCCCAGGGGCAGAAGGAAGGAGGGTCAACCTGGCATTGCCCAACTTATGAAAAGGAGGACGGGGCTCCTGTATCTTTAACAGTTGTTGAGAAAAGGGAATTTCAGCACGTGTCATTTGTATATATGGAGAACCTGGTGAAATTTCCTCTTCATCACAACAGTTAAAGCTGCACGTGCCCTGCCCTCTTTTAAATCTGGTCACAGTATAGCTGCAGTATAGCTCCTGCAGCTTTAACTGTTGTGATGAAGAGGAAATTTCACCAGGTTCTCCATATATACAAATGACACCTGCTGAAATTCCCTTTTCTATGCAACTGTTAAAGATACAGGAGCCCTGTCCTCCTTTTCATACGGTCACCATACCCACCTGTCAAGACTTTAGCCATTGCCATGACTCTGCACCCTTTCCTTTTCCAGCAAGGGTTGAACTCTCATCTTAACTGCCAAGAGTCATAGAATAACTGCCTACAGGTGCCTTTCTGAAAGGATTCAAACAGCATCCAACGATGGTGGCTGCAAAACTATATTACGTATGAAGAAGTATATGGCGATCAACAGCAGCCCCTGTGAGGAACATAGGGTTAACGTGTTTTCAGCAAAGAAATATATTACTTCTAGCAATCAGTTTTGCAAGCTGATTATGCAGGTGGAAGTTCTACCTCTGCTTTCATCCAATACCTTCCGATTAGGAATAGGTACAAGGCAGCTCAAAGGAACCCGTCTTCATACAAGCCGTTGTTTCCTTCAAAGCCAGGGACACGAGACTGGTTATGCTGTTAGGACGCAAGCCTCCATTTACCGGGTTTGCGTGTCTGAGATTTAGAACAACAGCAGTAGCAGCAGCATATCTGAGAGATACCCAAAGTTTCCTGATCTGCAAGTCTTTCTATAAAGCCAATGTTTTTGTTAAATCTCAAACTGGAAGTTTTTTTAAAACAACAACAACAATAACAACAACAACATTTGCAATCAATGCACTTCCCACTGAGCCAAAAAAAAACTGGCAACAGCAAGTGCTTGGAAGCTGAGATTGCTTCTACCAAACAAGCAGAATGAGGAGACAGACATTGCAGGGTACAGAGAACAGATGGTTAAACAAACATTCAGCCTATTCTCACCCACACCTCTTGTACTCTATCCCCCCCCCCCTCCTCAAATATCTAATCTCTCTCTTCGGATTGTGAAGGGGAAAAGTTATGGATGGAAAACAACTAGGAAAAGAACATGATGTACAGCTTTTCAATTTGTTGGAATCAAGAAAAAACGTCTCTGTGTCCGTTATGCATGCGGAACAGACAAAACATTGTCTAAAACACCCACTCAGTAAAATATACAAGGATTAAGCCTTTCCCTTATATTCTAATAAATGTCTCTTTCCTTCAGCCTTGGTCTCACACTAAACATACATAGTTCTCTTTTAATGGGCACAATTTATCTGCTTTTCCTACAGCCTTAGGAAAAAAACACAAGATGACTCATACAAATCCATTACTTACAGCTCTGAAAAATCCTGCACCTTGGGTTGAAATATCCATAGAAGTGCACTTAAGCAGGGGGTGGGGGAAATATATGTATGTATATATTCCCAGGGAAAAAAAGCAAGCAAAATTAAAACATTTCTGAGCCAGCAAGTGCTTCTGCTGCTACCACAACAGATGGGGACCGGTGTCTGGGTGTGTTTTCAATTCCCAGAACAACGCAACAAGAGAGATGGCAGGGAACACAAGGTAACCCAGGAGAACACAGACAACAGTTTCATCTGATGCTCAAGGGCTCCATGCCAAGCACGCTTCAGACAATTTAGATTTGATTACAAGAATCCTCTAGCCTACTCTATTAGGTTTAGGAAGAGAGGTTAATGGGAATTGTATTGAGAGGAAGCACAAAACTGTGCAGATGTGAGAAGTAGATGGTATATACGGTAAGTGAGAGAGTTAGAAAAATATATCTATGTTATTGTGTTGGGACCAAAGACATCAGTGCAGCGAGGACAGCGAGGTCAAGGGTAGGGGTAATCTGGGAAGAGACCTGCACTTTGCTTCCGAGATATAGGTACCGTGTTAAGGCCACTATCAGTTTGAAGCACACTTTTAAAGCATACTTTATTCCGTGATTTATTTATTATTTATTTAAAACGTTTATATCCCGCCCTATATCAATAAGATCTCAGGGCGGCGTACAGATAAAAGCATACAGTATAAAAATAGTAAATATACACAGCTAAAAACAAATTAAACCATAAACCAAGTCAAAACGATATATAATTTAAAAGCAGTAAAACTATTAAAACAGTTAAATCAATGTGCCTAGTGAATTCAACCATTAAAAGCTTTGGCGCCAGAATAAAATGAGCATTGGCGCCAGTCGGGCCTCCATGGGGAGGGCATTCCACAGTCGGGGTGCCACAACAGAGAAAGCCCTCTCCCTTGTCCAAACATAATGAATGTGTTGTGCTGGTGGGATGCGGAGAAGGGCTCCTCCAACAGATCTCAAGTCTTGGGCAGGCATATATAAGGAGAGGCACTCCCTCAAGTATCGAGGTCCCAAGCCGTTTAGGGCTTTAAACGTCATTACCAACACCTTGAATTCCGACCGGAAGCGTATAGGTAGCCAGTGCAATTCCTTTAAGATCGGTGTTATGTGGTCTCTGTAAGATGTAACCGCCAGCAGTCTAGCTGCTGCATTTTGCCCTAGCTGCAACTTCCGAGCCGTCTTCAAGGGCAGCCCCACATAGAGTGCATTGCAGTAGTCTAATCGGGAAGTTACCAGTGTATGCACTACTGTGGCTAGGTTGTCCCTGTCCAGGAAAGGGCGTAGCTGGCGGATCAGCCGAAGCTGACCCCAAGTACTCCGTGCCACGGAGTCCACCTGGGCCTCCAGTGAAAACAATGGATCTAGGAGTACTCCCAAGCTACGCACCTGCTCCTTCAGAGGAAGCGCCACCTCATCCAGAACAGATCGCTTACCCAATTCCCAGACTCGGGAACCACCAATCCACAGAGCTTCCATCTTATCAGGATTCAGCTTCAGTTTATTGGCCCTCATCCAGCCCATTACAGCCTCCAGGCACTGGTCCAGCACCTTCACAGCCCCAGCTGACTCTGATGACAAGGAGAAGTAGAGTTGAGTATCAACCGTAAACCGCCCAGAGAGCCCTGGCTATGGGAGCGGTATATAAGTGAAATAAATAAATAAATAAAATCAGCATACTGATGGCACCCAACCCCAAAACCCCTAATGACCTCACCCAACGGCTTCATATAGATGTTGAACAGCGTGGGGGATAGAATAGAGCCCTGTGGCACCCCACAGCTTAATTGCCATGGGGTGGAACAGGAATCCCCCAATACCACTCTCTGGAGTTAGTCCTGCAAGTAGGAGCGGAACCACTGTAACACAGTGCCTCCTACTCCCTTCTCACAGAGCCAGTCCAGTAAGATACCATGATCAATGGTATCAAAAGCCACCGAGAGATCCAGGAAGATTAACAGGGTAGCCCTCCCCCTGTCTTTCACCCAGAGTAGGTCGCCAGCCAGAGCCACCAAGGCTGTTTCAGTGCTGTGCCCTGGCCTGAAACCAGACTGAAATGGGTCCAGATAATCCGTTTCTTCCAAGAACGTCTGAAGTTGCCAGGCCACCACCCACTCAAGCACCTTGCCCAAAAAGAGGATATTAGCGATGGGGTGGTAGTTCTCACATACCTTTGGGTCCAGGGAGGTCCTCTTCAGGAGAGGGCGCACCACAGCCTCTTTCAAGGCAGCAGGCACCACTCCCTGACAGAGGGAGGCATTTACCACGCCCTGGACCCACCCAACCAATCCACCTCTGCTAGATCGAATTAGCTAGGATGGGCAAGGGTCAAGCTTGCATGTGGTGGGACGGACTGATTCAAGCATCTTGTCCACATCATCAGGCTGCAACAACTGGAACTGATCCCAAGAAACATGACCAGACGGGGCACTGTACACCTCCCCAGGCTCTGCGATAACTGTGGCATCAAGTTCTGAGCGAGCATCAAGTTTTGAGTGATGAGATCAAAGCAAGACCAAAACGCCGATGATAAAGCGCTGATCATCAATTGGCCTTCTGTTAAATTAACTGCTGCTATTCTTACAGGACAATCCAATAGCCCCAGCCACTGTCTGTCAATGCCGGCATTACGCCCATGTTTACCTCTTGCAAAGCAAGAGGTAAAACAATACTAGTAGAAAGAGGAGATAATACGGCAACACGGACAGCCACTCCCACAACATCCCTGGCATAACGCCCCGCCCCCCATTATCATCTTGTGCCCTGGTGACATCTCCAGAGTATCCATGGGGGAAAGGCACCAATCAATGGATGGCAACTGCAGTGACATCGTGGTGATGTCACTGAACTCATCCCATCACAAGCAGACTCAAGGAAGAACTCTCAGTGCCTTTCTCATCAAAGCTGCTTAGGACGGTCTACCCCAACACAGCACCCTCTAGAACACAATGAATAGCAGCCTGCATGGAGCAACATCCTTTCTCCACAGCCTCAAAAGCAGACTGAAAAGAGATCCTTTGTGGGGTCTTTGTAGTCCTCCAGGAGCCTAGCTCATGATACACCAACGCTTCCTGTCCTCCAGTCCCACAGGTCACATCCCAGGGCTCCCAGCCATTTAGTCCAGGACTGAAGTGACCCTATGTGGAGCCATAGCATGGTAGGAACGCATAGGATCAGTATACGTTTGAGTTGGATCCTTAGCTGCTAAGAGAACAGACTGGGGAAAGGTACACTCAAGTCCTGAAACAAAGCACTGATAACCAATCAGGGTGACCATAACGTGAACCTGGTAACTGTCTAACACATTCATGCCTTAGGATGGCTCTCATTTTAGCCAATCCATTGGAGCACACTCATGGTTCTGCAGATATGGGGGACAGGCAGAGTAATGTAGCCGCAAGTCTTAATCGTGATCTGTGTTTCCTAGCCAGGGCTTATCTCAGTGCTCAAGTTATGGGAGAGTCAGAAGTAGTCCAGACGCCTTACCTTTTGCACCCACCTTCCTTAGCTCCTGGTTTGAAGATTCTACAGAGATGGGGAAGAGACTACTCCAAGGGATGCTCGGAGGATGGCAAAAAGAGAGAGGGCCTTTTTGGTGGTGGCCCCCTGACTGTGGAATGATCTCCCCAATGAGGCTCGCCTGGCACCAACACTGTTATCTTTCAGGCACCAAGTCAAGACTTTTCTCTTCTCCCAGGCATTTAATAGCATTTAACAACGCTAAGTTTGTTTTTTAACGGACCCCATTTAAACAACCCCTATGTTGTTTAAATGGATACTGTTGTTTTTATACTGTTGTTTTTGATGGTTTTAAATTTTGTATATTTTTAATGTTTACTGTTTTTAACTTTTGTAAACCGCCCAGAGAGCTTCGGCTATGGGGCGGTATATAAATGTAATAAATAAATAAATAAATAAATAAAAATTTGGGTAAAATTGGGGGGAGTTAGAGGTACAGCTTGGAAAGTCTCACTGCTATTGCCAGATTCTTAGCGGTGGCATGGAAACACTCCACGCAGTAAGAGCAATTCACCTTAGGTTGATTCCGGAAAGGCGATATAGAAAAGCAAATAAATAAATTAGAGACACCTCACTAAGATTCCATGGCAATCACAACATATTGGCTGGTATGCTCTTAAATCATGAAGGTCTCATGGAAGAATATTGCCCCTGTTTTGAACTACATTTGAGAACAAGCCTAGCAGCATCTACAATTCCCAGGTTCTTCTCAAAGAAGCAATGACATTTGCCAGTTCTGGTCACACATCAGCAGTTCCTCTATTCTTTTTTCAACTTCGTCCCATCTGGATGATTTAGTTAAATGCCCAGCCTTCCCCCCACAACTGACATAACACAAGTGATGCAAGATTTATCCATCTAGCTATCCATTTCTTTTTCTTTCATTTATTCATTTTCTAGAACAAAAATATTAGTAGTAGCTTAGAAGGCAAAGGACCATTCTAGGAACATTTTCAAGTAAGGAGAAACAAGCTTTCCGGATGGGAAGATAAGGATACAGCCTACTTTTGCATTTCAATTCAACTCAGAATCATATTAGGCCTAAAGTAGAAGGAACTTAGCAAATGCTTGCTGTCAATCTAAGCACTGCTTCATACTCAATTCAACAAATAGAATTTTAATTGCTCTCCCTATTCTGTTTGTAGCTTCTTTTGATTGCACACACTTTTGATTACACCACACATTCTTGGAGGTTTTTTTTTAATCTGGATTATCACACTATCGTCAATACACAAGAGGCGAATGCAAGATTTTGTGATTGGGACCAACCAGAACATTCCTGTGAAGACTGATCATTGAGGCATAAAGCTGAATGGAGAGACTGGTAGTCCAAAGTGTTTGCAGGTGCCATTAACTTCTCAGAATAGTCCCCTGTAAGACCCTCCTGTTGCTAAGGGGATTGGAACCTGAAGTCAAGCAATGTGTCTTTTTAGAGCAATCTGGAAGCCAAATCAAGGGTAACCTGATCGGATCAAAATGGACATGGGATGGGTAGGCTAAAAGACGAACCAAGAGCTGGATAAACAAGTCCATGTCAGGAAAGGCATGGGGTGAAAGGCTATGCTCTATTGAAGGGTAGAAAGGCAGAGCAGATATTTGAGATACAGGGAAGTTCTTGAAATTAATGGTAGGGTTGCAAGTCATGGTTTCCAGACTGAAGAAGAGTTATGGATCACCTGACGTTATAGCTCAACAAATCTATCTTTCAGCTCTGTAGATACAGCTTCTGGCTGGACAGAAATATCTGCTACGGTGGCAGCGAAGTAAAGTACTGGTACCTCTTTCTCATCATCCAATGACCTAGAGTTCCCAATATCCTCACATATAACAATTTACGTTGAAGTAAATACCACTGACTTCAACTGAACATGTTACCAGGTATGTGAGCTGAGAGTCACAGGCCGTTGCTAGACAGGGTTGTAGCGCGCGTTACATACCGCCGGCGTCTTTACAGATCCACATGACGTTCGCCGGGATCCGTGTTCATCCTGTGGTGAAACCTCTGTTGTGGCGTGTTTTATGAAACGGCTTTAAGCCCGGCTTTTTCTATCGGCGCGTGCTAATTTGGATACGGGAGGCGAAGGTGTGGGACGAAATGAGGTCAGCGCAGTTTCCGGCGAGGTCAGCACTGGTCAGGAAAAGGCGTGCTAAGGGGAGTGGCCAGTGGTTTCGGCCAAACCTCCTCCTCAATTTGTGCCCCGTCTGCAGCTGTGGCAGCGGCTGCAGTTTTTTATTTTTACCAAACAGGTCCGCTTTGCGCACGAACGGAGGACCGGAAAACTGTGTGGCGAGCTGTTGGGGGGGGTGTGGTGGATGTGTGGGATATGTGCAGCTCGGTACCTCTGTGTGGGTCACTTTTTGGGAAGGCGGGCATCCAACTGTAATGGGAGTTGGTGACCTGGCGCAGTGGGCAGCCACAGGTACCATCCTAAAGCCGGTGGTTTAGGCTGTGCGGATGATGTAAAGGCGAGCGGGGAAGGACGGGCACGGTAGAGGCACGCAGGGCTGTGTGCCTATTGGTGTGGGTACGTGGCAGCTGGCTGTAAGGGGGCAACAAGCGAGGGTGGGCGGCCATTTTCCAGCGCCCACGCGGCGGCAGGCATCAGCCCAGGGGTGGGCCCCTGCCCTGGGGCCCCTTTGCACTGTGTCAATACACTCCCCTATCCTTCCGACTGCATTTGCTGGGGGGCGGGAGTGACGGCGCCAGGCTGCTGACGCCGGTTTCGCACCTCCACTGGTGCGGAAACTGATGAGCCCCTCCCTTTCTTTCTGCTAACGATGCCAATGAGCAGGGTTTGCCCTTCGGGGTAGACTCTGGAAGACTAGACGTCGTGCAGTTTGAATGCATTTTATTGAATACATGTGGTGCGAAGGACATTGGGATGGGGGCGGGGGAAGGGCACAGGGCCGGTCATTGCCGGCAAAACTCAGAGGCGTGATGGGATATGTAGGCGCAGAGTGCCCATGCAGACGACTGCCCTCGGATCACAGTACGCCTGTCATCACCCCCGAAAGCAAATGACAGCATCCCTGCCTTGTCAGTGTTGCCACTCAACAATGCCACTTGTTCCCATCCTCCTGCCACCGCTGGCCACGCCCCCTGTGGGTTATCCCCCAATCCCAACTGGCACCCCTGTGCCCAGCCTGAGGGGGGGCAAGGAACAAAAGCAGCAGCACCACTTCAGCCACGGCCACGATCTACGCGGATTGCGCTCTTTTGCACTTGCGCAAATCGTGCCGCGGGCGAAAAACAACAACCCGAAAATCAGGCCGGTGTGGCTGCGCGACCCGTGCTTGACCCAACCGCACCACAACCGGAGCAAACTCACGCAACCACCCCACTCCAGCACCAGGATAATCCACACAACGTGTGGACTGTGAGGCATCACACCTAAACAGGAAAATCCAGTTTCACCCCTCCTCAAGCACGGAACACCCGGTAGGTCTAGCAAGGCCCACAGTCTTGGAACAATATGGCTACCTATGCTTTTTGCCTGTTTTAGAGTAATCCCTTGTTTATTTAACCTTCCAAGAGGAGAACCCAAGTACTGAAGGAAGAACGCATTCAAGCATCTGCCCATCAGATCTTCCAGCAGCTATCATTACAAGACTTTGTCTATGGTGGGAAAACATACCCTTCTCTCCAACCACTAAAGACAAATGGGTAGTGGTGTTCTATTGATTCAATCATTAGTGCATCACTGAAAATTAACCTACCATATTTCTTCTCTCTGCCTTCCTTAGAAGGAACCTGTCTGAGTTCTGACTAGTGTTAGAGACAGATTCAAGTAACAACTTGCTCATTTATTTGGAAAGGCAGAGTGTCCATTGCTTCTCTAATCCAGCACACCTTCTTGCCTCCTGAGAACTTTCTGTAACTACCACAATCTCACCAAGTAAGCACTGCAATCCTAAACATACTTACTAGGGAATAAGCCCCATGAGGCCCACTGGATCTCAGAGTAAACACATTTAGGATTGCACTACAATCTGCAAAATACTTTCTCTGATGCAACTTTAGCATGATATAAACTGTGAATGTTTCTCCTTCCCCTTCCCTAAGGTGAGGTTTTGGGGGTGGGGTGAACATCCATCCTGAAAAAGACCTCTGTAGAACTCAAAAGCCTGCATATTAGTATGCTCTTTGGCTGGTCCTAAGAAACGTATTGCATTCCCATTCTGGTAGAAAAGTCTTAATCGACTTTTCCTACGTGATATTCCTTCCTTCTCAATCACACTTCTCCATCTGTAGGTTTTCACACATTTTAAAATGTTTCTTGGAACTTTGGTTACCTTTTGTTCATGGATTCGGTATGTATGTGGGAGACGGAAAAAATAACCTGGCAACTTCCACGATTTTAATAAGTAGCACATTAGTGCTTTAATTTCCTCGGCAGCAGCCATTAGTCTAATGATGTACTTCCTCAAGCATGCAGTTCTCCCTGCCCCAGACTTAGCAACAGGGGGGAAATGATATGATATCAATTCGAAAAATTAGGACTAAGACAAATAAGGGAACATTAGGGATGTCATCAAAGGACATGGCCTCAGGTTGGAACAAAGAACCCCCATTACCTATACCGTGCCCGTTCCAAGGGCAAAACAGATGGAGAGGACACCCAGAGTCGCTCTTTACCAACAAGTTGAGAGCCAGTGTGGTGTAGTGGCTAAAGTGTTGGATTGGGAGTCAGGAGGTCTGGGTTCTAGTCCCCACTTGGCCATGGAAGCCCACTGGGTGACCTCTTTATTGTCTCCCAATAAGGCGAGACAGTAGCTTTAATACAGAAGCTTGCCAAAAAAAAGACAGATCCACATTCCATATATAAAGAAACCTGACACATTTTTGTTGGCCCTGGTAATCCATTTTGAGGGAAATGACTGTCGTGTGTTTCCCAACGGTAGGCAAGCATTAAAATCCACCCGTCTGATGACACTCCAAGAGCTATTGTGGAAGAGAAGAACACCTCAGACCTTTATCTGCTGTCTTTTTCCAAAAGACTGAGATGTCTTAGCCTGTAACACAACTGAGCAGACATGTTAAACTCCTTTAAAGACTGGATATTTTTCCAAGGGTAAGATGTTCCAACAATATCTATTTTTATTTATTTATTTATTTATTTATTTATTTATTTATTTATTTATTTATTTATTACATTTCTATACCGCCCAATAGCCAAAGCTCTCTGTCAAATTATCTAGTCAAATTATGAAAATCTAGTCAAATTATGAAAATCTGCATCAGGTTTACTTCACTTTTACTTCACTTATTTTGCAACCACAGACCGTAATCAGCATGAGGTTCTCAATGCGAGTTAATACACCCTGCATATAACACCTACTTGTCCTGTTCCATCTCTACTGTAAATGCTTGGAAATATGCCCGAATCAAAAACAGGGGGAGAAAAGCACCCAAGTCAGGTGAAAAAAAGGAGAATCAAATTCTCAAGATGCTGGACTTTTTATTTGTAGGTTGAAGAGCCCATTGCTATTAACAATCTGAGAAAGACATTCTGTTGATAAGAAGATTTTTGCAGACATCTTCCTACAACAGCCTGAAGAAGGCCTTGAAAAGATACAGGCCGAAACACGACAGGCAATTCAACCTACAACTACAAAGTTCAGCATCTACAAAATTTGCTTCTCCTTTTTTTCACTTGGAAATACACCCAACACAAATTCACTTGCTTCTTTGTACTATAGTTTTTAAAAAAAGGACTTGGAGAGAAATACCATGAATAAGGAACAAACTCATACAACACGTAGGAACCCTCTCATGAGTTAATGAGTCCTTAGATCTGTTTAACTGCCTTTTGTTCAAATTCACCGTTTTCAAGCAAGCTGCTGAGTGGCTAGGATTTCCAAATGTTTCCAATGGTGACTATGCACATCAGCGACCTTTAATCTACGACAGTGTTTGCAGGAATGTCTGCTATAGCCAACAACTTAGATAACAATGTATGAAGCAATAGCTGGGAAGCTACTTCAACCTATCCTTATCGAGTTCAGTTCCAGGCATGTATTCCATGTCTCCACTGCCCCCACCCCGCCCACCAGTTTAGGATGATTTTGGCAGACAACGCAAGCTCCTGAAATCCCAGCACAAATCTTTTGGTCGGTTTCATAAACTAGCAGTTAGTAATTTGTTCCCAGCTGCACCAAACACCATCAGATTTCTTTATTACTTAATTAAGTTAAATTTGGCATAATTTGGACAAAGTCAATATGAAATTGAAATGGGATGACGGCCTAAATTACAGTCTTCCCGTTCGTTGTTCCAATTGATTACCTCTAACCATTTAAGGTCATAAAAAGAGCCCTGCTGGATCAGACCAAGGGTTCCACTACTCCAATATCTTGTCAACAGTGGCTAGCCAGATGTTTCAGGAAAGCCCACAGGGAGGGCAGGGAGGCCACTTCTAACTTATTACATTAACTTATTAAATTAACTAAATAGACAAAACAAGCTGTCCACAGCTGACTTGTTGTGTTTTCATAGACCAGGGGTATTGAAATTCTTTCATGTTGAGGGCCAAATTCCATTTCAAAGACTCTCTCAGGGGTAGGGTGACCCTATGAAAAGGAAGACAGGGCTCCTGTATCTTTAACAGTTGCATTGAAAAGGGAATTTCAGCAGGTGTCATTTGTATATATAGAGGACTTGGTGAAATGTCCTCTTCATCACAACAGTTAAAGGTGCAGGAGCTATACTAGAGTGACCAGATTTAAAAGAGGGCAGGGCACCTGCAGTTTTAACTGTTGTGATGAAGAGGGAATTTCACCAGGTGCTACATGCATACAAATGACACCTGCTGAAATTTCCTTTTCAATACAACTGTTAAAGATACAGGAGCGCAGTCCTCCTTTTCATATGGTCACCCTACTCAGGGGCCATATGCCAGTGGTGGGCGGGGCGGCATCAAAAGTACCAACACATTTTATTTAGCTTAAAGTTCTTACAGCCAGTAACTAAGCCTTAATAGGGGCATTTCAACCTTTAAGAATGATTGAGAACTGCACAAAAGCCAGGAAACTACCAAATGATTGATGGGGAAAGGGAGCATGGCCATCTGCGGAACCCCATGAGGCTGGATTGGGACCAAAGGCAGGGCATATTTGGCCTGAGGTTCTACACGTAAACTATGGAAGTAGTATCAGGTAGTGCTGTAAGGATTATTCAGGAGGCTATGCCTTATTTTATCTATCAATTTATTTATTTATTATAACTTTTATTTAATATAACTTTTATTTATTTATAATTTTTATATTTATTATAACTTTTA
Source organism: Elgaria multicarinata webbii (assembly GCF_023053635.1). NCBI lineage: Eukaryota > Metazoa > Chordata > Lepidosauria > Squamata > Anguidae > Elgaria > Elgaria multicarinata. The sequence continues at coordinate 38,151,240 of NC_086171.1, read as the reverse complement.
TCCCACTTGACCTAATGTTCATAGATTCTCACATAATGTTCACATGGGGTTTGTATGCATGTAAAATGCTACCTATAGTTTAGGATTGGGAGCAGCCGGTGGGATCATGGGCTCTTTTCAATTCCACCCTGACTTTCCTCTCTGCCTTTCCCTCCATTCTTCCATTACCTTGATTCAGCATTGTGCCTGACTATTATTGTTAAGACTGGTTAACAGCCCTACTGAATCCCATTGAAAATGTGTTTTTTACTGAAGCTTATCAACTTTATGCATTAAAAAAATGACATCTGATTTTTTTTTATTGTGCTGACAGAACAAATAAAACCATGCTATCCGTTACATATAAAATCACTACTGTTGAGGAAAGATTTTCCATTCCCTGAGCACCACCAGCACAATCATAGCTGCTCATCAATTTTCACAGATCTCCCGTAAAATCATTGAGGTCATAGGGGGGTTTCATATAAAGCATTGGACAATCTGTTCTCAGACTTTATCTTCTAGACAATACAATAGACTATTTTGGCCATGTGGATTGGGGAACGAATTCAGATTCTGGGACTTTCAAATTGGCTGTTTTATAGCAGAATAACTGCATAGCTATTTGTTCATCTGTAGCTCAAGCTATTCTTTTTGGAGACGGAACATCTGTTGCAGGGGATTTACATTTTCTCACCATTCAAACGGCAATATTCTATTGGTGAGAAAATTCTATTGGTGAGAAAACCACCCCAGACACTACACCAACTTACTATTGTGGCTAAAGTGTCCCACATACTCCGGCAACAGAACCCAGGCATTTTACTAGGCTGGCTTGTGCTGTACTGCACTTCAGTGCCATCTTGTGATGGCCAGATGACATATTATGGCTGGAGGTCAGGTGATACAGGAGGCCAATAAGCTTCCGCCTAGCTGGTGGCTTGGATCTTAGTGATTTGCTTCCCCAGCGCAAGTTTGAGCTGCTCCCTGAAACCAAACTAGATGCAATTTGTATTTAATGAGCCCAGTTTTTAAAAATGTGAATACTGGAACGTTATCAGGATCAGAACAGGCATTTAGCCCTCTCCCTTCCTTGCTGTGATACCAACGAAAAGTGTTCCTTTGAAGCTGCTGTTTGCACTGAAAAGAAATCCCTCATTGTTGCCAATGCGAGCCTTCCTCCTAGTGAAAATAGCAACTATGGAAGGCCAGGTTTCAATAGGACTGCAGCAGGGGAGAAAAGGGCTAAAGCCCTCCCCCCACACTGCTGTGATCCTGATAATGATCATGCACCTACCCAGCATCTTCTATTGGCATTTAAAAAACAACAACCATGCACATTAAATGCAAAGATGCATTTACCTTCACGTCTAGCTTGGCCCTGAGGCTGCCCAAATTACTGCATGCCTCCAAACCACCAGCCCTGGAGTGGGGGTACACACGTGGCATGGGTCTCCTACTGGGTGGGAGCTGAAACATAACTGGTTATGGGTGGCTCCATTCTGCCACTACAAAGCCTGTGCACTTTAATTTTTTGAATTAAAAAAAAAACAGTACAGGAAAGATCTTCTAACACTGGTTCATTGGTTGGGTTTAAAACAACAGCAACAACCCTCCCTCAAAACTCTGACAGCAGCAAAGCTACTATCTCCCTCCAGAGGTACCCAGCATTTCAGAAACCTTTACTGACATTTTTTTAAAAAAACCTTCACTAGTTACACACTCCCCCGCACCAGTCCCATTTATAAAATGCTGCAAACAGTACAATGGCATTATCCTCTTTCCACAGCAAGGTATCCTTCTCCTGCAACACAACCCCGCCATCCATTATGTCTGAGGCGTTCAGCCTTTTTGATTATCGGCTTGAGTCAGATGCTGACCAGGACACCTAAGGCAAGACTTCAAAGAAAATGAGTCAGACAGGACTTTGAAGTGCCACAACCATCACACCCTCGTGTGCCCCCCTCTTATCAGGCCGCTGTCACTGCAACTCACAGAAACATCCAGAATGAAAAGAATGTTCCAGGTTTTTGAACACACCTGAACCATGGAAACGTGAAGAAATCCCGAAGAGGCTAAACTCTGAACTAAACCATTTGCTGTTCCCATTTAAAACAACAAGCGATACTGTGGCATCAGTATATATATGAGAGAGCGGTCCACAGAGTGCCATTTAATTTACCTCCATGCTCCATTGAGCAGTTCCACCTTGATTATGGGGAACCATTTTTGGAATGGGTCTCAAAACAAGCTAATAGAGTCCCAGCTTGTGTCGGCAGAAGCTAGGAAAGCGACATTTATCACTCTTGCTGAAATAAAAAGCAGTGGGTGATTAACTGGTGAATTCAGAACAAAACAATCCAGCATTTTGTAGACTCTTTTACGGAGAAGCAACTGTGTCTCTTAGAGCTGACTGTAGAGATTTAGGGATATAAGTCATGAACATTGCAACCTTTGGGTTACGCACCATAATTACAAAGGTGCTTTTTGGTCAAACAAGTGTACTATTTGTGACCAGGAAAAATATAGGTTCTTTATGGCAGATTTGATATACAAACACAGAAGCATTTTTAACTGATACCCAGTCTGAGGCCTTAGTTAGACCTACCTACTATTCCACGACGGAGGAGGGAAGATCTCGCGTTGTGATTAATGCGAGATCCCTCCTCCATTTACACATAAGGCGCGACAACCTCAGGAGGAGAGGTGTCGCGCCCACCATTTTTTAATTTTTTAAAGAAGACGGAGCGCACGAACGGTCGTGCGCAAAGGTGAGGGTTTTTTTTAATTGTAACTTAATTTCCCCACTCCCCCCACCCTACCCCCGACGGGCGCAGCACTCCCAGCTCCGCATGAGTAATCGCGTGGAGCTAGGTCAAGCCGCAGCAACGGGACACACGTTCCATAGTCTCGAGCTCAGCCCGGGACCGCGGAAAAAGCGGGCCCAAAGCGGAGGGCGAAATCCCAGGGCAAAAGGGGGATCATCCCTCCCTGATCCCGGGATCCCCTGTGTGTCATGTGGACGCACAGGGACGATCCCAGGGTTCGCCCCAGGATTTCGCCTGGTCTAGCTAAGGCCTGAGATGAAGCTCTAGAAGTGACTAAAATATTGATTTAGCTTGTCTCTTTGGAGCTGAGTGGCAACATTTTCTGAAATGGATTTATTTGTGTGTTCCTGTACCCCATGTTCATCCCTGGTCATACACATAGTGTTCTCTTTTGGATCTTTTTTTTCCTCTCTCTTGTTCAACTTCATCCATACCACTTCTCGTCTATCACCAGCTTTGTAGGCTCAGTTCTTATCTAGTCATTAGGGACTGGATGAAGAAAACCTGATGGATCTGAAATCTAAACAAGACTAAGGCCATAGCTAGACCTAAGGTTTATCCCTGGATCGTCCAGGGGTCAAACCTGTTCATCTAGGTGACACACAGGGGATCTAGTGCTCAGGCAGGGGCGAACCCTGGATGATCCCAGGATAAACCTTAGGTCTAGCTGTGGCCTAAGACAAAGGTCCTCAGGCCCTGTACTATAGTAATTTCATACACCAGGTGAATTTATGTGGACATGAGGATAGGAATGAATCTCTATTGTATAGTAACGAACGATTACTCATCAGCATGAAATGCCATGCAGAGATTCAACATCTGTGATTGATAGAACAGCAAAAACGGTAAGCAAAGTGTGGGTGGACAGGTACCGTACTATCACCAATAATAGCATTTCATTTATCTGAGGCATCCTTTCATTGTAGCAGTCTTCATCCACATCGCATGAGTGATCTTGAAAAATAAAAATATGTGGGCAGCTCAAGTATACTTTGAGCTGCAAAAATAAGAGGGGAGGAGAATGGATCTTACTCTGTTTTTTTTTTTAAGGGCAAGGCTTGAGATCAAGGTCATGAAAGTTTTCCCAGTCCTGTTATCCAGCTAAGACTGATATAACTCCTGTTACAATCTTTGTAATACACCCCAGTAGCGAGTGTTCTGCTACTTTCATTTTAATGATCATGAGTTGAGATAGAGAGAAAAAAAGTATTTTCCAAAGTAACCTTTGTTTCTTTGGATCACAGGTTATATGTCAAGTACCCAATAACCGCAATGACCTAAGAGACTAAATTATGCTAGCAAAATACTTTTCCTTTCAGGTCTGTTAAGCATGGCAGGTTTTGCCCCATTCCTCCATGTGAGGTCTACTGGAATGCAAATAGATCTGAGATTAGGTTGATGATTGGTATGATGTCACAAAGGCTGATAGCTCCGTAAAGCAAAGGAAAGCGGTGCTATTCCCCAGAGGGCCAGGGTATGGGACATTGGGACAACTCTCTACTGAATTAAAGTCTGCTGATTCTCCAAACTGTCTACTGCTTTCCTTCTCAGCTTTCTAACGATCTCTTACCTCCCCATTATGGTTCAGCAATTCCAGAGGAGAAGGTGGTCAGACAGACATTACTATAAGGCAGCCTTCCTCAACCTGGGGCGCTCCAGATGTGTTGGACTGCATCTCCAGAAGAGCTGGCTGGGGCAGTCTGGGAGTTGTAGTCCAACACATCTGGAGCGCCCCAGGTTGAGAAAGGCTGTTATAAGGCGTTATGGAAGACCATCAGGATGCTCACCAAATGAAGGGAATGTGCACTGCAGCATGAGTTAGGGATGGGGGGGGGTGTCTTTACAAAATATGCAAGCGTGTTTTTGTTCCACACAAGCCTGAGTAACATGCTTGTGCCTCACCAGAGTATACATTGCTTTAGCTCCCAAAATCCCAGGATGCCTCAATTAGGTTCTGGACCCTCAATCACCATTACCGTCACCTTACTGAACCCTGGAAAGTAGGTTGAAGAATATACACTCCATTGGTGTGCTGATGAGGCAGCATTTGAAAGATACAGCATGGTTTGGTTTGCCATTTTGATCTTGGAATTTTCATAAGGAAGAGAGGATCAGTACAGACAACACGTTAGTCAACACAGTGTGAAAACTCCATTCAACGGTTGAGTTTTTAGGAGGTGCTCCCCACATAACTTATTCTAACTGCACCATTGTATGACTGTGGGCTCCTGAGAAGTTGAGTAAAAGCCAACACAATGTTTTATTGACAGTTCCTCCACCCTCTCTCCTCCCCCAGTCCTCCTGATGGTATCCCACCAGCCATTGCTGAGAAAAAGCAATCCCGGCAGCTCTCCTAGAGCGACACTCCCTCCTTTTGCTGCTCCTGCCAGAGAACTCTGTAGCCAGTGGGAAAAGTCAACTCAACTCACCAGAAAACTCCACAGAGCCCTCTACACAACACGCCACACAACTGTTGTGCAGGAACTCTCCTCTGCACGGCATGGATATTCTGTGTGGAGTTCATCAGCCCTATGTTTTCTAAAGCGTGTAACCATTATGCTGTTGCCGTGAGATTTCCTGCAATAAAGAAGTCTCGCTGATTTGGGTGTCCCGTGTCAGTTTGCAAGAATGTGTGCTTGCCTGAGGGATCAGAAAACCCGACAGGAGGACTGGGCTGCAGGTTTTACATGGCCAATTTTCCCCACGAAATTTATTTGCCACAGGGCTGGAAGATGAGGCATCTGTCTGATTTCCAATGATCAGCTATAGACAGCTTCTGTCTCTCTTGGCAACATTCCCTACACCAGCAACCAGGTTTTTTAAAATACGAAGCCCTGTATCTGCTGGGCTCCTCCTCCCTTAGAGATGAATGTCAGCCTCTGTTCTAAGAGGCGATGAGGGAGCGTTTCCTAATAAAAAGGTGAGGCAGCGTGATGGATTTGGAGGCCTGTTTTCTTTGCAATTTTGGCATGCAAATCCAGTTAAAGTTAAGAGATATTGGTCCTCTGCGCAGAGGGAGATGATGAGGGTCTTAAATCCAACTCTGTCTCACCTTTATTGCTACCACTGTTACACTTCAGGAATTTCTTCACTGCCTACACAGACTCTGTCATCCAAAGAATTATCTTTATCTGGCTTGCGCTAGGGTGGTTTTTTTTTTGCCTTTTTTTGTTTTATGGAAAGGCATTTAAGCAACAGTGAGTGTGTGAATGGGAGTAGGGCCATGATCTCAGTAGCAGCTTAGCTGCATTTTAGAATAAAGGAAGAGACATGATCCCCCATTCATAGCTGTACACCGGCTTCCCCAACCTGGCGCCTCCCAGCAGTAGTTACTATCAGTGACTGGCCCACAGTCACCCAATGAGTTCTATGGCCAAGTGGGGATTTGAATCCAGCTCTCCTGAGTTCCTGTCCGATACTCTAACCACTACACCACACCGGCTCTCAGCTTGAAGTCATGTTTGCAAAATGGGTTTGTTAGCAAAATGAGCAATTTTAAAATTTGCATTTAAAAAAGCTATGCATTTTTACACTTTAATCACTGGGGAGAAAGTACACATTTGGGTGTGCAATTTTCCTGTTTGAACAACAACAATAAAAGTTTGTATTCAGGAATGGGAACGAGGCAGAACAAGCTTTCAGGTGGAACTCTGGGAACTGCAACGATTCACTAATTCTTGCTTTCCTACTTCAGACGATTTCATTATCTCTTTATTCCTCATTCACTCTACAGTCACAAGGTATCACCAAGTTACTCTAAGCCCAGACTCATCTACTCCTATTGTAGTGTTTTGTTGACTAACAGCCCAGTCCTATAAATATCTACTCAGAAGTCCCTTTGAGTTCAATGGGATTTACTACCAGACAGTGCGTATATTGGATTGCAGCCTAAACATACAATAATATGAAATGCAAAATCTGCATCGGAACGACATTCCAGTTTGCAGCCCAAGAAGTCATTAATGTTCATACAGCCGAAAATGTGTTAGCATGGCTGAAGGTTAAGTGGGGTTCTAGCTAGATATGATGACTCAGAGTCATATTACTAAAAATGCCCCGTTTTCCTCTTCGTTGAATAGCTCCAACAAAATGCACTTCAAGACTTTAGAAGAGAACCTCACACTGAAAGAAATCCATTAACTATGAGAACAAGAAATGGCATAACATTGACAGTTGCAACCTTCATTTTGCTAAGGAACTTACCCATGCTAGGACAACTGGACGGCATCCTAATTATTCTTGGAGGTTTGCTTGGGATGTAAGGGGCATGGGTCAGGGGACCGGATGGTAAATCTGGGCAGGATCAGAAGCAAGCCAGGAGAGAGAGAGAGAGGTTGGCAGGTTCAGAAAAGAGGGCTAACCAGAGAGAGGGAAAACCAAAAGAACAGCAAAAGAATCAAGGAAGACTGTAGCTCAGTGACATTGCACATGCTTTCCATGCAAAAGGTCCCAGTTTCAATCAGCCCCATCTCTAGTTTATGGATGGGGAGAATTGTGTGTTCAGTTTGGTTTTGATATGAATTTACCGAAATTCACAAAGGTCTTCATATTCCGAAACAGAAAGGACTTGAAATTTTAAAAAGCAAAATGTGAGAGATTTGTCGATTTGTCCATCCAGGGCCAGATCTACATTTTGGCCATAGCTAGACCTAAGGTTTATCCCTGGATCGTCCAGGGGTCAAACCTGTTCATCTAGGTGACACACAGGGGATCCAGTGCTCAGGCAGGGGCGAACCCTGGATGATCCCAGGATAAACTTTAGGTCTAGCTGTGGCCATAATGTCAAATCATCAGGATCCCATCATGGTAATGCCATGGAATGAGATCTAACCCAGGTCTAGAGCTTGGAGTACTTACCTCTTAAAAGTTTAGATTTGAATACCCATGCATTCAACCACGTTAGTGCTGACTTAGGGTGGCCTCCTCTTTTTCCCCCTGACATGCTCCTCATCTTTAACATGGCAGGCAGGCACAACATGGCCTCTCCACGCTGGGCATTGCCTATTGAATTTGGCTGGTGCAGAGGGTTGAGAATTTCTTTTCGATTTGTTTTTCATAACAATTTACCCAAATTTGCAAATTCCTTCCTTTTCGCAATACAAAAAAACTTGAGATTTTAAAAAATTCAAATGAAGAAGCAAGCAAAACAGACGTGTCCATCCCTTCTCCAGGTACAACAGGGAAAGACACACTTCTAAGGGGCAAAGGCGCAGGTAGGGATCTCCAAATGCAGGCTGTTGACTAATTTGCCAGCACTCAATTTCTGCTTCAAATGCATAGCACAAAATAAATCTGTACGGTGCCTCCCAAAAAATGATAATAGCAGCAGTGATATTCAGCCCTAAATGAAGGACAGAGCTGTGTATTGTAAAAATCCAGGCTGTATCCAAACAAAACAAAAAAAGTCATCAATGCTGGATTGTATTCCTTCCTTTGGGTAACCCTAAGTGGCTCTAGAAGGCTAAGAAACAGCCAAGATGAAGACAAGAGCTGTAGTAGCAGCAATGGCTTATGCAGCCCAGGGCAGCAGAGGGAGCTCAGACCTTGCTAAGCAGATGTCGGTTTTCCCAGATCTCCTTTGCCAAAGCCTTACAGACTCAAGACATCCAATGGCAAATTGAAATATGCACAAAAGCTAGCAGGGCTAATGAAGCCACGTGGACGAGGGCACCGGCAGCTTATCTCTCACGCCCGTCTAAAGTGCAGCTCTTCAAGGCCCCTGGGAGGAAGAGAAGTTTCTTCCAGTAAAGCGCTGGATATTGACTACCAGAAGAGGAACATTAATAAGCTTTAATGGACAAGCAATGATCCCTACCCGCCAATGCTTGCAAATGTTATATAGCTAGGCTTAGACAATTCTCTCCGTGAGCTTCTCGTGTGCTCACAGAGAGTTTCAGCGATTGGTTGGTACAGAAATGTAATAACTAGATCCACACAGGCTCTCCCCAGCTATAACACAGCCCTTAGAAGGGGAATACCCAGAAAGCGCAGTTTCCCAGAAGTATGCCTAAATGGGTCAAGAGAGGATGGTTATTTATTTATGTGCTGAATTTATCAATCACACCCTCTGCCTGCCAGGTGCAGGAACGGATGAACGATGAACAGGAAGAACATTAAAACTTCACATAAAATCAAGGAATGCAGGGCCAGAAAATTACATAATAAAATTTAAGAGCATGATATAAGTTGCTGGTTTTAACCTATAAAGCCTTACGCAGCTCAGGACTGCAATGGCTGACGAAGCACATCTCCCAACATGAAACCTACCCATATACTATGCTCAGCATCTAAGGTCATTTCTACACCAGCCTGGTGTAAAGGGAGGGAGGGAGGGGAGAGGTTCTCCTGATATCCTGATCCTGAGATCCTCCCCTTAGTCCACATCCGGGTGCGACATCTTGGGAAGAAGGAGGGTGTTGCGCCTGCCTTTTTTTTAAAAAAAGGATCTGAGCACACATGCGTTCCAACGAAACTTGAGTGTGGTTGTTGTTTTTTAAAAGCCCCGGCCCAGTTCCTTCCCTCTACTGCTCCTCGCTACTTGCTGTGAAAAGGGAGGAAGCTGGGACGGACGGCTACACCTCCCGCGGTCTCGGGATGATCAGATTTTCCCAGGGAGTACATATCTCCGGGAAAACCCGTTCTCATCCCTCCTTTCTCCTGGGAGTCCCAAACAGTGGGCACAGGGACTCGGCCATGACCAGCCCGCATTTTGGGGCTGGTGTAGAAATGGACTAAGGCTCTCCTCCAAGCACCTCCTCCGACGGAAGCTCAGAGACTGGCAACAAGAGAGAGGGCCTTCTTGGTGGTGCCCCCACTCAATTATGTAATGGACTTCCCGACGAGGCCTGCCTGGCGCCAACAGTTATCTTTTTGCTGTCAGGTTAAGAACTTTCTCTTCTCTCAGGCTTTTGGCAGCATATTATGAGTTAATCAGGTCCTGAATTGGTCGTACTGTCGATTGTTTGAAATTGTTTCAGATATATGTTGTCACTGTGTGTGTGCTCTCTGTTTATAATATATTTGTCTGTAAATGGTTTTACACTTGATATAATGCATTTTTGATAGTTTTTAATCTTTGTAAACTGCCCAGAGAGCGTGGGCTATTGAGCAGTATAGAAATGTAATAAAAAGAACTATGCAGTATATAAAGAAATACTTGGACGAAGATCTCAAAGGAAGACATCCTTCATATGAATCTTAGCGCGTTTTTCTGTAAACCACGCAGAGAGCCCTGGCTATGGGAACGGTATATAAGTGCAATAAATAAATAAATATAAATAATAAATAAATGAATCTTAGCACTTTACTTCTAAGCAGCATGTGAACCCATCCTAAGTCATAAATATAGCAGAACAGACGCACATTGGAAAGCATCATAAAGGCCACATGGAACTAAAAGCAGATGTTATGTCACCATGAAAAGGTAAGGGTATGGAAGTGAAAAAGTTAACACTAAAATTAACGTGAGAGTATAATTGGAGACAGGGGAATGGGAGTGGTAAGTTTAAAAAGTTATGTTCAAACACAACCAGGTAGCCCAGTCCTAACCATAGTACTTGGAAATAATTCCCACTGGTTAAATTGAACTTGCATAACAAAAACATCACCATCCTCATAATTCAACAGTGTCAGTGCTCATGGCACATTACAGAATAGAGATGGGTAAAGTGTAGGAAAAGGCAACTAGAAGTATCAAGGGACTGCAGCATCTCCCCTATGAGGGAAGCTTACAACAGCTGGGATTGTTTAGGTTGGTAAAAAAGGAGGCTAAGGGGAGACATGACAGAGGTGTATGTTTTTCTCCCTCTCTCATAATACTAGAACCCAGGGTCATCCCATGAAGCTGATTGGTGGGAGCTTCATGAGCGATCAAAGGAAGTTACTTCTTCACACAGCGCATAGTTAAATTATGGAATTTGCTACCACAAGATGTAGTGATGGCCACCAATTTGGATGGCTTTAAATGTGTTGGATAAATCCCTGGAGAGGAGGTTATCAATAGTTACTAGTCCTGATGGTTATGGGCTACCTCCAGTATCCGAGGAAGCAAGCCTATATATACCAGCTGCTGGGGAACATGGACAAGTGGGTGCTGTTGCACCCATGTCCTACTTATGGGTCCCTGGTCGACAGCTGGTTGGCCACTGTGTGAACAGAGTGCTGGACTAGATGGACTCTTGATCTGATCCAGCAGGGCTCTTCTTCTTATGATCTTAATACACCAAAGAAGAGGAGATGCTATCTTGAGGAGGTTAAAATCTTATGAACTTAAATTACAATCCTAGACAGACTTACTTGGGAGCAAGCGTCATTGAAAGCAGTGAGACCTGCTTCTGAATAAACATGAAGAGGATTTAGCTGTTAGCTTTCCTTAAAGACTTTTAGGCTGTAATTCTATACATACATACCTGGCCATAAGTCACATAGTACTCAGTGGGGCTTACTTCTGAGTAGAATATATAAAGTGCACTGTTACAGTGTAATCCTATACATGCCTACTCAGAAGTAAGTCTCATTGAGTACTATGGGATTTATTCCCAGGTATGTCTGTCCAGGCTGTGCTGTGTTTGTCTTCCTGCCTGGAGGCATATGAACTAAACCTGTAGCAAGTGCAGGCTAGTAGCTCTGCTGGAAAGAAAGTGAAGAAGTAGTGGGTAAAAACTGCAGAGGAGCAGATTCTGGCTAAACATTAGGAAAAACATCCAAATGGTAAGAGCTGGTCGACAGTGGTACAGACTGTCTTGGTAGGCAGTAGGCTCTCCTTCGCTGGAGGTGTTTAAGCAGAGTCTGGATGGCCACCTGTCAGGGATGCTCTAGCTGCATCTCGCACTTCAGAGCCTGAATCGATCAGGGGGTTGGAATAGATGACCTCCAAGACCCCTTCCACCACTATGATTCCACGGTAGAGATAAGAGGCTAAGCAGGGACTTCCTGATTCATAGCTACATTTCAACAGTGTGGAAGGCAGGCAACCAACGTGAGAAGAATGATACAAAGATGGCGACCAAACAGGGGAGGAATGGGAGTGGCAAGGGGAACATGGGGTTGGATGCAAACAAATGCAGTTACTTGTACTTTCAGCACAAGCCTTTGCATGCTTACTCAGAAGTAATTCCTGCTGAGCTTGCTGGGGTGTTAACAGATGCGCATATGATTGGCACCCCGGGCTTTATTTCTGTAGTGCATGAGAATGGCTGTATGTCCACTAGAGAGAACAGCCTTAATCAGGGCTTCATCTTCATCATCATCATTATCATCAATATCATCATCACACTACAATACCTTATTCCAGAGATTACGCAGAATCTGGTAGTTTCTTTAGCTTTCCCCAGCATGTGAAATTGTAACTCTTGAGCCTGCGAAACATTTGCCAATAGCAGCAGCTTAGCTAGCAGCTTAAAAAAAAATGCTGGGAGAATAGCAGAGAACTGTGAACTTTGGCTCTAGGCTGCGTTATGGACTAATCTAAACTAATGTGCTCACTCTGGCCACTGTTTTGTATTTGGAATTAAATGTGCTCCAAAGCAGCAAGGATTATTATTATTGTTGTTGTTTTCTTTTAAAATCCTACTACTTATGGAATTTTCCATGGGACAGTACTGCAGTGATGGAAAACAAGAGGATATTTTCATCACTTATCAAAACTTAACCATTTCTAAAGCATAACAGCTGGGTAGACAGGATAATCTGACCAGAGGAACATCAGAAGTTGCTTTATACAGAGTCAGGCCATTAGTCCATCTAGCCCAGTATTGTTGACACAGACTGGGAGCGACTCTCTCCAGGGTTTCAGGCAGGATTCTTTCCCAGCCTTACCTGGAGATGCTGGGAATTGAACCTGGGACCTTCTTCAAGCAAAGCAGGTGTTCTAAGACTGAAAGCTTCTCTAAATGAGTGATTTATTGCAAACTCATGATTGGCCACTCACAGAAGTTTGTGAGCCCATTAAACAACATGCTCAACTTCAAGGACATCTCCTGTGCCAAACCCTGGAAATCTCACTTTTTAAAGAAACGTGTTATTATTTGGGAAATTGCAGGATCTCCCAGTGTGTAAACTCAACAACTGCATTATAATTCCGCCACTAGATGGTGCTGTCTCATTAAACTCAATGGAGGCTTTCCGAGAGGGGAAGTTTTCAATTCAAAATCACATGGTCGCGTGTAAAGGAGTGTGCCGTCATAGTGGAAAGACTGCAGAGAACAAAAGCCCCAGTAAGGCTGTGGGATTTTTTCCTGTGTAGAGAAGCTCTTACAGCCCTTCCTCAAACAACCACAGTTCTGAGCACGCAGAAAGAAATTCTCGTTTAGAAACAGTCATTGACCAAAAGCAGCTTTTCCCAATGCAGCATCGATACATGATGTTGGCCTGCAATTCCCATCATCCCCAGCCAGCAGGGCTAGGGATGATGGGGGTTATATTTGGAGACCCTAGGATAAGAAAAGCTAATTTATAAAAACTAGAAGTAAGCTTGGGAACAAGAATATGGCATATAGAATATTTTCTTATGTGACCATTGCCACAAATAGCGAAAAGAGCCACCTGTTTATAGGGCTTTTAAAAAAGGGTTAGGAGCTGGTTCCAGGTTCGAGTGCCTGCAACTCAGCTGGTGGAAGTGGACTTCCCTGCCTCCTTTCTCTGCTGCATTACACGTCAACACTCAAGATGGTGTTCCTACATTTGCTGTAGCGGCTAGTTTAGAAGCGGAACCTTCATGCCAGTGACTCCCAAGTCCTGGAATCTTCTGTCTGAGAAGGCAGGAAAATCCTCATCTCTAATGGGTTTCGAGAAAACAAAACATGTCTTTTTTGGCAAGCATCTGGATCACTGTCCTGAGGCTAGGCCTTGTATTGTGCTTTTTACCTTATTGCGCATTACAAAAGGAGTTTATAGACATTTAAAAGAAAAAAATTCTTGGAGCTAAAAGTTGTTATTCCAAATGGCAGCAGGACAGGTCATCTTCTGACAAGATCGCTTCGTAATAGAGTTTTGCTGTCACTAGGACATAATCTCTGAGTCTTCTCATTGTATTGCTCATCGTCTTTATGCATGCCAGTTTTGCTCTGGGCGCTGGTTTCTGTTTATCTCTGAAATGGGTAGTCTCTATATAAATAAGTGTGGAGCAATATTGCACTGTGAAAATGGTGCCCTTTGTGCGGGTGAGTGGCTGGAGAGGCTGCTTGAATCATCAGAGGCAGGAACACACAGATTTGCAAAGAAACTCTCTTTACATTAATTGTTTGCTGGCAATTCTGCTGGCAGAATTCCCTGGCCTGGTGCTGTGCTTATAAATAGGCTGAAGGGCAAACAAGCAACTTAGTGAGGTTTTTTTCCCTCCCTTCTGTTTTTAAGCACAAGATTTGGTAGAGAGGCTAAGTCATCACAGGCTTAAAAGGGCCAGCCAAACACAGCAAAAACAACAACCAGGGCTGATCATAAATGCAACAGAATTCTTAGTCACATAGTTTCAACCGCCAAAAACTGTTTTAAGCTTTAATTGGAAAAAGGCTATGTATTGTTACTCCAGGCATGCCTAAAGTGTTAGCCCTACAATACTAGGCGCATTACAAATATGAAGGGGGGGGGAGAGAAGGTCCCTGCCCCAGCAGGCCTACAGATAGAGCTGACAATATTCTCTGCTGCACAAAGAGAGAGAATTCTGAGCTGCTCTTAAGAGTAAAAAATAAATAAAACTAGTAAAAAATAAATGAATCATCTACTATAAACACAGTGCACTCGTGAAGGAGGGAAAGAGTTCTGGTTCTCCTTTGCCAGTCCACTGAGTTTCCATGTTGGCTACAGATGAAGGAGTTTCACTTTGTTACCAGCCAGCATCCAAGCCAAGTGAGCTAGCAAATGAGGCTTCACCAACCTGATCACTCACCTGGAGGGGATTCTAGGCATTCGCCTGTGTAGAATTCCTGGTCGCCAATGGAGATCAGGCAAGTAGATAAATACAAGACTGGTGCTGAATACCAGATCCTGGGGAGCAAACGGGGGGGGAGGGGGGGAAGCAATTGCCTTCATGCTTCCTACGGGCATCAGCTTGGCCACAGTGGGAAGCAGGACTAGATGGATATTTGCTGTAATCTAGAAGGGTTCTTCCTCTCAGAACAGCAAACATTCTTCAGAAAAGGAGGTTCCAGTTACAGGACCAATTTTTAACTACCTGGATTTATGTATTCCTGGCTTTGGGTATAACTGTTGTTGTTGTTCAATCAACTTAGTTCTGTTACCATCTTTCAGGTAAATTGGCACATCTCTTTGTATGCCCATTTCCCACATCTTTAAAATGAACACTATAGCTCTGTATGTCAGGTAGGTTGCATGAATCTTTCTCAGGCATATCTGAAGATAGCAAGTATTATTGCTAGGGTGTCGTCTCCCTCTCTCAGGGAGGATGAGGATGCTATGGGAGCTCTGGAGGGGATAAAACAGATGAAATAGCTCATCAATTTGAATCTGGATGCTCTCCAAAAGTCCATTCTAGCCCCAGATTCATATAAACCAGGTCTCTCCCAGGCAAAGAACATTATTAACAGCTATTGCAGACAGACTAATGCCAGCAAATGCAATCAGCTAATATAATCAGTAGCTCCAGAACCATCATGATTGTGTAGATGATGTACCAGTACTTTAATATACATCCATCATGCGTTAACATTTAGTATCTGTCCTGTGGCATTTGCAAGACGACCCCAGCTTGTGAGTTGGTGCACTTAAAACCAGCCAGGACTTAGGATAGGTTAACATGGCAATACGTTGCATATCTACTCAGAAGTAAGTCCCATTGAGTTAAATGCCCTTATTTCAAGCAGGTAAGTGGGTATAAATTGCAGCCTAAATTATATATTTAGGAAGATGCCATAGCTCAGTGTTCTTCAAAGGCCATGTAGAAGATGCAGGTTCAGAGCTCTTCTATACAAGGCTGTTAATTGGTTTCATCGCAAATTGAAGGAGCATTTCCTTTCCTGCTTTTCTGCTACATAACCTCTAGGTGACACTGTGATATAGAACAAATACACAAGTGGAAAAAGCATTTTCTTTCACTTATTTTAAATAATACCACATTCCCCCACTCTAAAAAATCCTCACCAGTAGTGCTATTTAAAAACAGAAGCGAAATCAGAGGGTAATGAATGAATCCAGGTTTACAGGTTCTATGTCATCTATAGAACCTGTAAACAACCATGATTAGGGAATAATGAGTGGACTATAAAGGCCTCATGAAGAAGAGCTCTCAATCCCTGGTGAATCCAGTTAAAAGGCTCAAGTAGAAGGCAAAAAAAAATCTGCCTGCAACCACAGAGAGTCATTACCAGTCAGAAAACATGAGTTGGAAGCAACTTGGTGCCCTCCAAATGTAGTGGACTACAACGCCTATCATCCACAGCCAGCATGGCCAATGGTCAGGGATTATCATAGAATCATAAAATAGTAGAGTTGGAAGGGGCCTATAAGGCCATCGAGTTCAATCCCCTGCTCAATGCAGGAATCCACCTTAAATGCTACCTGACAGATGGTTGTCCAGCTGCCTCTTGAATGCCTCCAGTGTGGGAGAGCCCACAACCTCCCTAGGTCATGGGTTCCATTGTCATACAGCTCTAACAGTCAGGAAGTTTTTCCTGATGTCCAGACGGAATCTGGCTTCCTGTAACTTGAGCCCATTATTCTGTGTCCTGCACTCTGGGAGGATCGAGAAGAGAGCCTGGCCCTCCTCTGTGTGAGAACCTTTTATGGGTATTGTAGTTCAAAATATCTGGAGGACACCGGATTGCCCACCTGTTGAGTAGACAATACTGGACCTGATGCACAATACTGGACTTGATGGTATAACACAGCTTCCTATGTTTCTATCCATCAGCCTTACCCAACCTTGTGCCCTCCAGATGTTTTAGACTTCAACTAGACTTCAACTCCCATAGCTGGGGCTGATGGGAGTTGAAGTCTATGTACAATTTATATACAATTTATAGTCAAACTATGGTTCCAGTCCTATGCACAGTTGCAAGGGTGTACACCCAACTGAACTCAGTGGGACATATGCACAATTATGCCTAAATATGGGCTGCTTGTCTGCAACCCAATGCATATTTACTCACAAGTAATTCCTATTGAGCTCTATAAGAGTTCGAGTAAACATGCATGGTATGGGTGGGGAGCCAGCCATCTCCAGTCACCCCACCCCGTCTCATTTTTCTCGCCACAATCCAGCCACGGCCATGAGAAGAAGGAAGAGAGAGCTGCCAGCAGACAGATGCATGTGCAAAGACGATGGTACTGTGTATCTTCTTCTTGAAGGCTGTCACCCTTTGGGGCACAATGTTTTCAGCCCTATAGCTGTGCCTGTAAGAACCAAGGGTTTGTTTGTACATAACAGGGAAAACACGTAGGTGGTTTTTTTGTTTTTTTTTGACGGTGCTTTTCTCAGTGCTCAAAGAACTTAAGGGCACAATCTTTTGCATATTTAGACAGAAAAAAGTCCTACAACTCCCAGCATGCCCCAGCCAGCTTCTTCTTTTTTTCCTCCTCCCTCTCCATCCCTTTTCCTTTTATGTCATATCTTTTCGACTATAAGCCTCCGGGCTGGAATTGTTTTATGCCTGATGTTTGTAAGCCACTCTGGGCATCTTTTCACTTGAAGGAGCTGAGGAAAAAATGCTTCAATTAATTAATTAATTAATGCAGCCCTATGAGGACTGAGCATGCTCAGGAGCCACAGAATGCTGACTTTTGGGGGGTAGGGGTGGACAGAAAACCAGGAGAGAATGAGGAATGGAACACAGCATCCTGGAAAAGGGCCTAGCAGGCTTTCTGGTGCCCTGAAGAGGAACATGCCACACTACAACATTTTCTTGCAGATCCCAGTGGTTACATTATATTTCACTTCACACATTACATTTACACCTAAGATTCCTTTTAAACACTTGAAAACATAATGTAGAAATGAGACAAGCCTGCATTTGGAAAGATGCGAGCCCTTTCAAGGGCGGGTTCTGGCAAACCTAACTCATCTGCTGATGTTGCATGGAAGAAACCCGTGCACCAAATAAGACAACAGGAAGATTCAAGTACTTTGGCCATGTACCAGAGCATTCAAGTAGAAGAAGTTTTGTGCACTGGAAGTCTTTTAAATACAGGAGCCTAAAGCTGCCTAGATGGTCGTAACTTTGCACTTATTTAGTGGGTGTTTATGGAAGTGTTCCCAGAGGCTTATGTTAGGGTATTTTATTGCAGATGAATACTTCTGTAGTTCCCTCCAGATTATAATGAAGAGTAGGAATCAGTGCTCTGTTTTCCATCTTGTCTGGGAGAGTGGAAGCAACTTGCCCCTTTCATATCGCACAGATGCCTGTAAGCACACTCCGATGGTCAGATACACACAAACACACACACACCGAAACAGATCACAGCCAGAGTGAGTTTAATCATCTGGGCTCAAACGCCTTTTTTGAAAGCTCATAAAGGAAAAGAACCTTCCAGGGTCACCGGGGTTTTTAAAAGACTGTTGTGTTTCACAATATGAGGAAATCCTTTTCTCTCTCCCGGCTATGCAACCTGTTTTATGAAAAAGAGCAAGGCAGCAGGATCCAAGATAAAGAACATTTGTCATTACACGCTTGTGCTCCTCCTGGAAGTCTGGCTTAGGTCCAGCTGCTCCAAAAATAACTACAGTTTTAGTACTTCTTGGGAGACAGATGTTCTTCTGCTAAATTAAAGACAGAAGTTTTGGATATAAACGACATATCAGAAGCAGCTACGTTTCAGTGTTGAGAGTTGCTCAACATTTTTCAGCCCTAAAGCAGTTTCGGTAACAATCAATGCATTGTTTGCATGTAATAAGAAAATGTGTTTAAATGGTGCTTTTCCGTAGAGCTCAAAGACCTCAGGAAATACCACTGCATTAATTCATACAACAACCCTGTAGTCTGGCTACTATTGCTTACCCTTTACTGCAGGAGTGGGGAACCTCCAAATGTTTTGGCCTACAACATTCACCAGCACTAGCCAAGATAGCCAGTGGTGAGGGATCATGGGAGTTGTAGGCCAAAACATCTGGAGGGCCACAAGCTGCCCAGCCCTGCTTTATGGGAAGCTAAAGATAACGGATGATCATATCTCGGCTTAACAAGCAGAGATACAATCAAACCTTTTGCCCTTGCAACACTCCCTTTGTGTCAACTGTGACTACTCTAATTAACCACAGGAAGTCTCTAATTAACCACAGTTTTCCATTATGTACTATCTAGGAAAATACCATTACCAGCTTCAAAACAAGCTAGAATCCCAAACTGACTTCAAACCATGGTTTAGGATCCTGGCTTGTTCTCAAGTTAATGATAATAGATTCCCAGTTTGGTCTGAATGGAAAACTACAGTTCATTAGAGACTTTTGCCCTGCACTGAGGCACACTGCAAAAGGAAGAACAAAGGTGCTCTGTCTCATTCATATCTCGGCTTCTTCAAGAGATTTTTCTAGCTCGGCTACATAGTCAGCTGGTTTCTCAGAATGGCAGCCAGTTATACCTTTCGCACAATATCCTGACATCAACACATTGAATAAATTTAGAGCTATGTCAAACCCATCCATTCAGGAATCAAAATGAGTCAGAATTCCCCCGTGGCGTCTTCAGACTCATTTTTCAGTACAAAACATCAGGTTGGCACCCAACAATACCTCTGCCTATCTCTCCAGTTTGCTTTAGCTGTGTTTTACTTTAAGCATTTTTATCCCACTTTGATGGGAATAATCCATAACAGACAACATTCACATGCAGTCACCCACCCCGCTGCAGGCTGAAGCCTTTCCAGCTGAGCAAATGATGTAAGGTCACTAAGAATAATAATACGTAACAGTAGACAGTTAAGGTAGGGATACAGTTGGCTACAGAATCGGACTCAAAGAGTACTTATCAATGGAACCTTCTCAAACTGGGGAGAGGCAACGAGTGAGGTACTGCAGGGCTCAGTCCTGGGCCCAGTGCTCTTCAACATTTTTATTAATGATTTGGACGAGGAGGTGCAGGGAACGCTGATCAAATTTGCAAATGACACCAAATTGGGTGGGATAGCTAATACCCTGGAAGACAGAAACAAACTTCAAAGTGGTCTTGATAGGCTGGAGTGCTGGGCTAAAAACAACAGGATGAAATTTAATAGGGATAAATGCCAAGTTCTACATTTAGGAAATAGAAACCAAAGGCACAGTTACAAGATGGGGGATACTTGGCTCAGCAATACTACAAACGAGAAGGATCTTGGAATTGTTGTAGATCGCAAGCTGAATATGAGCCAAAAGTGCGATATGGCTGCAAGAAAGGCAAATGCTATTTTGGGCTGCATTAATAGAAGTATAGCTTCCAAATCACGTGAGGTACTGGTTCCTCTCTATTCGGCCCTGGTTAGGCCTCATCTAGAGTATTGCGTCCAGTTCTGGGCTCCACAATTCAAGAAGGACGCAGACAAGCTGGAGCGTGTTCAGAGGAGGGCAACCAGGATGATCAGGGGTCTGGAAACAAAGCCCTAGGAAGAGAGACTGAAAGAACTGGGCATGTTTAGCCTGGAGAAGAGAAGATTGAGGGGAGACATGATAGCACTCTTCAAAGACTTAAAAGGTTGTCACACAGAGGAGGGCCAGGATCTCTTCTCGATCCTCCCAGAGTGCAGGACACGGAATAATGGACTCAAGTTAAAGGAACCCAGATTCCAGCTGGACATCAGGAAAAAACTTCCTGACTGTTAGAGCAGTGTGACAATGGAATCAATTACCTAGGGAGGTTGTGGGCTCTCCCACACTAGAGGCCTTCAAAAGGCAGCTGGACAATCATCTGTCGGGGATGCTTTAGGGTGGATTCCTGCATTGAGCAGGGGGTTGGACTCGATGGCCTTGTAGACCCCTTCCAACTCTGCTATTCTATGATTCTATGATATAGGAATTTCTTTTTTGCCCACAAAACATGCAAGCATGCTGTGTTCAAAGCCCCTGATCGTGACCGTAAGCGCAAGCACGAGTCTGCCAAATACAGTCACACATTGCCAGACATGTGCTCATGTTTGATTTGTATAACTCTCCCAGTTCAATTTTGTGCAATTTTCCTAATTTGTGCAAATTTCCCCCATAGACTGAATCAGCCCCACTTTAGTCTGTGGAGGGAAACTGCACAAATTTGCACAATTTCATGCTCAATCACTGCTAGATTTGCACAAGTTTCCCGTTCACCCAAAGCGAGCAGCGATTGCAAATGCAAACAGGAATCAGGCACAAGCTGAGTCACAGGTTTGGAGAATCCCAGAAATCTCAAACGTTGATTGCTCATCCATCCCTAGTTTAAAGAGGCGGCAATGATGACCATTCGCTCTCTCTTTTTTTTTCTTCTGCCCAACTGCACAGTTGGTCCTAATGGCCTCTTTGAGTGGAGGAGCAGCCCAGTCAGATCTTGGAGAAGCAGCACCAAGGGCCTAATCAATAGATTGTTGCCCTAGCCTCTGTATCTGAAGCTTCTATGGATCTTCGGCTACGTCTTATTCTGCAGAAAATCCTCTTTCGGGTTTATTGGATTCCACAACACCTTTTCAATAAGGGTCTGTCTAACTTGCATAACTGTGGGAGATTTAATGTACCTAATGCTTCTTTAATTCATATGTTTTGGCAATGCCCAGTAGTTGCCCTCTTTGGGGAGGAGGTCATAATAAGGATAAACTTTGCACTGAAACAATCTTTAATATGGAATGATGTGCATCTCCTGCTAAATTACCTAGTGGCTTCTTAACACATGGTCAGAGCAAATGGATTTTCAGAGCCCTTATGACAGCCAAAAGATTTATACTGTCACATTGGAAGGACGAATGCTCACCTCCCATAATGCAATGGATTGAGGACTTAACAACGCTATCAACATTTGAATGGGTGTTATATAGGCGTGACTTGTGGCTGGATAATACATGGATATATGGCCTGCTTTTCTTGAAACCTCTGCATAACTCTCCCCCTTTTTTTTTTTTTTAAAAAAAAGAACAGTATATCTGATGGAAAAAATGATGATATTCCTATATATGTAATGTTTCTTGGTTTTTCTTTTTCATGATTTTTTTTGTTGTTCTTTTGTTAATATTCACAATAAAAAAAAGGAAAGTGGGGATGGAAGTAATGGCAATTCATAAGAACATAAGAGCCACGCTGAATCAGACCGAAGGCACATCTAGTCCAGTTCACCCAGTGGACAACCAGCTGCCTGTGGGAAGCCCACCAGTGCATCTCGCTCATTTCTTCTTCTTCACATGATAAATGATTGTATCATATCATTCTAAATTTTATAGAAATGCCCATGATGTACTTGCAAACAAATTTCCCTTGCCTTTCCTGTCTCTGCTGATCGCTCAATTTTCATGGCCATTTCAAAAAGAATTTTTCTTTGCCTACCCGTGGCTACAGAATCAAGCTCCTCGAGGCCATTTTCCATTTTGGGGAAGAAACTTGTATTTGTGAATGCATGTATCACACACATATAGCTGTCAGGGAAACAGGACGTAGCTCCCTATTTAGCACACGTTCACTGGGGAACCCAGATTTGCCATTGTGCAATGCCTGGAAGGGCCCTCAGACAATTTATTCCCACCCACCCCTTTTTCCTATTTTCAGCCTGGCTATCCCCTCTGTTCCTGGAATCCTTTCTTATCAGCATGCATGGACTTCTCTGGATTTCTCAGCTCCATCAGTCTCCATTTACAGTCCTCTGCCATCGCAAAAGCTGTTCCTAACGTTCAATTAGCTAGATTAAAATGCAAGTTGCTCTTCAAATGGGAAAGAAAATGATGCTGCCATAATCAAGTTACCAACAAAGCTGTCCATTATAGCATTCACAAATCAGGAGAGAATAATCTAGTAGCAGTAATAGCTATTTCACTCAGGGAGCCTTTTCACATTCACACAGGAAATTGACAGATGTAGCCCCTGGCTCTCTCAGCGACTACTACCACCAGTATCAGAGGCAGTTTGCCCCTCAAAACCAGTTGCTGGTTTCATTTTGACTCTCCTTCCGCAGCCCACCCACTTGCTTGCGTTTAATTCCTTGAGTGCATGGTTGCCAATCAACTCCAGATACTCTTGTTTGAGCCCAATTATCTGGATCCATTTCAGTCGGGGTTCAAGCTGGGTTTTGGGCCAGAAACAGCCTTGGTCATCCTGTATGATGACCCATGTCAGGCGAGAGAGTGTAACCCTGTCAATTCTCCTTGATCTCTCAGTGGCTTTTCAATATCATCCATGGTATCCTTCTGAGGCGACTGTCTGGGTTGGGAGTGGGAGGAACTGCCTTGCAGTGGTTCTGCTCCTACTTGGATGTCTGGCTCCAGAAGGTGGCATTTGGGGGACATTGCTCAGCCCCATGGGCTCTCTGACATAGGTTCTGCAGAGCATTTTTGTCCCCCATGTTATTTAACATATACATGAAACTGTTGAGTGGGATTATCCAGAGCTTTGGAGTGGGTTGCCATCAGCATGCTGATGACACACAGCTCTTCACCTTTTCATCCTCACCAGGTGAGGGTGTGGATGTGTAGGTATCTGCAGGAAGAGAATGCTGGATTCTTCTTATGCTCTTATGCCCGTGTCTCTCACTCATTACGTTTACAGTAGCCAGCAACTGGCTGTTCAGCAGGGATCCAGCCTCAGCCTCACTAGAGCTAGTGGTGAGAAGAGAAGTGGGAAGAAATGGCCCAGGAGACAACACCATGCCCAGAACACTTGTAGGCAGTGCTATGGTCAGATAAAAGCTGCTTGCAGAGCTGTCCAAGGACGCTCCAACCCCACAGCAATGCAAACTGGGACTTGTAGCTCCAGGGAGGAGATGATGTAACCTCTGCTTCTTCTCACTCTTCTTATAGGCCGGAGACAGGCTCATCGTACTCGTACCATGCTTAAATGTTCCCTCCCTGAACCACAGTCAGATCAGATACATGAAGCGCATGAGACATCATGTGCATCATCTTTCTTTTTTAATGTAACCTGCTTCCAAACCAGACACATTCACACTCCCTCCACTTCTCTCACGCTTTATGCGTTCTGCCGCCCACATCAACAATTAGTGGAAATGACTGGCTGTGCCTGTTTGCATTGTTCCCAGACTTCTCTCTCCCCCCAGTGAGCTCTGAAGACCATGCAATACTGGACTTGACAAGTTTTTCTACAGCAGCAGCAACTGCTTCATGTGGGAAAAAAGAGGAAACCAAAGTTCAGGTACGGGTCCCAGACAACGAGAGGAGCCCAAGGAGGCAAGGATGAAAACATGAACATCTCCTTAGAATGGAAACAGGTGATGACCTTTTAAAGAGTTGTAGCATTGATGTGACCTCTGTTTTACAGTTTACTCGCCGGGCTTCAAAGCCTGCAGAACCTGTTTGGTCCGGAGACAACACTGAGACAAAAAGAAATTAAATGTGTGGATGTGTCCACCTTGGGAAATAGCAGCACCATCATACCAGCTTCCGTTGACTTATGAAATACTGTCGGACTCCAAAGACTCCACACACCCGTCGCAGAAGGAGGAAGCTCCAGAGCGGTCTCCTCATGTGTTACATCAGTGGTTCTCAACCTTCCTAATGCCGTGACCCTTTAATACAGTTCCTCATGTTGTGGTGACCCCCAACCATAAAATTATTTTCGTTCTTCTCTACACGATCCATTGTCATGGGATGGTTTGTTAATGAAAATAATACATAACAATAGCTTTAATAATACAAAAGATGATACATGACATAGTTCAGTCAATACTTTCAGATATCTTTCAAATATCTCAGCTTGGCTGCTTCATCGTCGTTTGAAACTTAATATGGCAAAGACTGAATTGCTTGTTTTTCCTCCTAAACCTTCTCCTCATCTCTCATTCTCTCTTACTGTCAATGATGTCACGCTTACTCCAGTCAAGGAAGCTCGTAGTCTTGGCTTTATATTTGATTCCTCGCTCTCCTTTATTCCTCATATTGAGGCAGTAGCTAAATCCTGTCGTTTTTTCCTGTATAATATTGCCAGGATTCGATCATTTTTGTCTGTCTCTTCTGCCAAGACGCTTGTTCATGCACTGGTTATTTCTCGGTTGGACTACTGCAACCTTCTTCTCTCTGGCCTTCCTTCTTCTCACATCAGTCCATTGGTTTCTGTTCACCACTCTGCCGCGAAGATCATCTTCTTGGCTCGCCGCTCTGACCATGTTACTCCACTTCTGAAATCTCTTCATTGGCTTCCAATTCACTTCAGAATCCAATATAAACTTCTCATGTTGACCTTCAAAGCTTTTCACGGTCTAGCTCCTTCCTATCTCTCCTCTCTCATCTCACACTATTGCCCCACTCGTGATCTTCGCTCCTCTAATGCCATGTTTCTCGCCTGCCCAAGGGTCTCTACTTCCCTTGCTCGGCTTCGTCCATTTTCTTCGGCTGCCCCTTACACCTGGAACACTCTTCTAGAACATTTGAGAACTACAAGTTCAATCGCAGCTTTTAAAGCTCAGCTAAAAACTTTTCTTTTTCCTAAAGCTTTTAAAACTTGATGTTGTTCGGACTTTATACTGTTAGTTTTACCCTACCCAGTGCCTGTTTACCCTACCCTGTGCCTGTTTGCATTCTCTTCCCCTCCTTATTGTTCTACTATGATTTTATTAGATTGTAAGCCTATGCGGCAGGGTCTTGCTATTTACTGTTTTACTCTGTACAGCACCATGTACATTGATGGTGCTATATAAATAAATAAATAAATAAATAATAATAATACAGTTTCCTAAGACCATCGGAAATATGTGTTTTCCAATGGTCTTAGGCGAGCCCTGTGAAAGGGTCGTTCGACCCTCAAAGGGGTCCCGACCCACAGGTTGAGAACCGCTGTGTTACATGATGAGAGGCTTCCACCAGCGAAAGACACATCAGCATTTGCGATGCCCATCGCCAGTCCCTTCGAACCAGGCACAGTGAGATCTGGAGGGTGCATTGCCTTCAACGACAGAGGAGGTGGTGCAGCCATTGCTCGAGCAATGGCCACAGCAGCGGATGAATCCCAACTCCTGTCAAGAGGAGAGATGGCTCCTTTGGCGCTTCTTTCTCTGGTGAGGGCCACGGCATGTCTTTTGCAGTGGTCGTCACCGGAGAAAGAAACGGCGATGGAGCCATCTCTCTTCTTGACAGGAGCTGAGATTCATCCGCAGCCATTGCTCCGGGAGCGGACATGCCACGTCTCCACACCATGTGTCTCTCCTTCCCCCTCTGTTCTTCCCCACGAAATGGCGGCACCCCGGTAAGGGAAGCAGTAACCAGCGCCGCCATTCAGTGGGGAGGGCTGAGAGAGTGTGGGGAGAGACGACAACTCAACAGAGTGGGAATAGTCCACTCCACGGAGCAGCACTTCCGTGTTGCCCAAGGGTGCCCTGCAAATAGCCATCCGTGGACTACTCCCACTCCGTGGACTAAAGTGTCATCCGAACGCTTCCAGTGAATCCATGGCTGAGATGCAATTTGATCCAGTGAGGCTCTTTGCTATACTAGAGTAACACAAGCTAGAACACCAATATCCCCCTTCCGTGGTGAGAAACCCCACAGGCATTCTTCCCATTCCAGCAGATCATGTAAGTGCATTGTTCATTTATATTTGAACATGTTTATGTAGTCAGGCCAACGACTGGTCCAGCTTTGTACTAGGTCTCTTAACGGTGGTGCTTCGAACAAAATTTTTACAAATGTGAAAGGTGCAGCAAAAGCAGAGTCCTTACCACGCTTCTCACAGTGCAACATAGGAAACTCACTCGATCGGTTTGCCATGCGTTTGCCACACTGGACTCACGCTGGAACCAGCCTTGCTTACAAACTAGCCTAGGCCATCTTCTTCAGAACCTGTTGCTTAGCAACCCCAGGGAGTTGAGCAGGCCCTAAGGAGTACCAGACAGGCCCAACCCAGCAGAACCAAGCCAAAATAACTCCTTAGAGAACAATTAAGCAGTACAATAAGACCCAATTCACCAAGTCCAGAGAGGGAGACGCTGATAATAGGCTGAGGGGCAAGTACAGGTACAATTGCCTGCTGCCATAGCTCCACAGACTCCTGTCACTCCAGAGAAATAGCTTCTAAGCTACATTCCTTTGTCCATGCTGGATTAAAATCCAGGCATCTTTCCCCCTCTTCGTTTTGTTTTATTTTTCTTAATCCTAGAACTATCTCATTTATTTTCTCCCTGTGAGAAATGATTTCACAAGAAAAACAAAACAATAAGCCTCAAGTAAAACCTCAAACAAAGGGCCAAATTAGACGAGACGCAATGCAGAGCAATTCACAATTGCATTGATGGCTTTTAAAAAGTAAATACTAGGTGTGGGGAAAGTCTGGATGCAGGGGAGGCAGGCTATAACCCACCCCACTGAGGTCCCAATCCACAGTGCAGGGGACACACATACACTGTATCAGTAGAAAAGCTTCCATTACCACTTTCAATTTTCACATGCTACAACACTGAAGTTGCTTCCCTTTTTGATTTTATTTATTTTTATTGCATTTATATCCTGCCTTTTTTGGCATACATAATCTTCCACCTCTCCATGTTATTCTCACAACAACAACCCTGTGAGGTAGGTTGGGCTGAGAGTCTGTGACTGGCCCAAAGTCACCGAGTGAGCTTTCATGGCCGAGTAGGGACTAGACCCCGGGTCTCCCAATTCCCAGTCCAACACTCAGACCACTACACTACACCATAGGTTGCCAATACCCTTGTTGAATCACCTTGCTTAGGCCAGGTGTGTTGTTGTTTTTAAATACTCATGGGGGCAGGGGATTGAAAACCCTAATATCAGATAGCTCAAAGAAAAGGAATGGCTGACCAGACCAAAAACACTTTTCCCGCAGGGCTCAAAAAAGTTAATAGTTTTCAAAAGAATTATTTATGACATAAATCATGCCTGAGCTGAGTGTGTAAATTAACTCCCCAAGATTCTACAAAGCCAAAACATGTTTCCACACAACATGTTTGTTTCGTAACTTTTCTTTCTTCTGGAAATCCTGCTTATTAAATAATCTCCCCTAGTTAAGATCAGACTATGAGCCATGTATATTAATAAAGCCTTTATCCCCAAACTCTTTGAAAAGACACTTTGCTTGGCTTGCTACAGATGACTGCATGAACAATTTAATTAAGGGAAGAAGCACCAAAGAAGAGTTAGGCCCAAAACAGATATACATTCTGGGTGTTGCAAGATAATGCTTTTATTCTGCAATTGCTCTGCCTCAAACACTGACTATAATACTGGAGAGCTAGCACATAACCATCATGACTAGTAGTCATTTATCCTCCAGCCTTTATCCTCCATGAATATGTCTAATCCCCCTTTAAAGTCGTCCAAGTTGGGGGCAGTCACTTTGGTAGTAAAGTCCACAGTTTTGCATTTGTGCCTCTGGTGTCCATTTCATTTTCAGAGCTATCTAACTCCTTCTCCACTCCACCCCAACTTTGATTTATTTATTGCATTTGTATACCGCCCTATAGCCGAAACTCTCTGGGCAGTTCACATAAGATAAAAACAGTTAAGAACAATATACAAAAATTAAAAACCACAAAAACATGCAAAATGCACATACACTTAAAACCACTATAACAACTTTACAAACAATGAGCCAAAAAACAGACCCAGGCTCATTACATATCGCTAAATGCCTGGGAGAAGAAAAAAGTCTTGACCTGGCACCGAAAAGATGACAATGTCGGTACCAGGCGGGCCTCATCAGGGAGATTGTTCCACAGTTGGGGGGCCACCACAGAGAAGGCCCTCTTTCTTGTTGCCACCCTCCAAGCTTCCCTCAGAGTAGGCACCCAGAGGAGGACCTTAGATGTTGAACGTAGTGTTCGGGTAGGTTCATGTCGGGAAAGGCGTTCCATCAGGTATTGTGGTCCCAAGCCATATAAGGCTCTATAGGTTAAAACCAGCACCTTGAATCGGGCTCGGAAACATACAGGCAGCCAATGCAAGCAGGCCCAAGTGGGTCTTATATGCTTGAACCTTCTGGTCCCGGTTATCAATCTGGCCGCTGCATTCTGCACAAGCTGCAGCTTCCGAACCGTCTTCAAAGGCAGCCCCACGTAGAGTGCATTGCAGTAATCTAATTGTTGATGATGGTAAGACTTCTGACGTTTCCCCACAGAACAGCAAACCCCTTTGCCATTTCACAAACTGCTTTTGTCAAATGTAAATTTCCTATGGAATTGCTGATCCAAAAGCATAAGCCTAAAGACTTCTTTGGCCATGCAGAAAGACTCATGCAGGAGTAAGCCAAGATATTTCTCTTACTGTGTGCCTGAGTCATAAAATTATTATAAACTATTTTTTCCCCATCCTGTTAGGCTGAACCAAGGTGGAACAAACTTTCTTCCAACAACTTGGCTCAAGGGATTACCTTCCCTCCGCCCGCCCACATTTTATTTCAAATAACAAGCAGTTTTTCCATTCAAATGCATTTCACTGTTTTTCTACTAGGATATAACAATGTTATTTGTTTTGTGCCAGCGAGAGAGAGAGGGAGAGAATAGATTTAGTCACTTAAAGGCACATTACGTGTGTCTATATTTTATTTTAACACTTATTCATATATAAAGTTACAGAATTCAGGCAAAACCTTGTTTGCACTCTATTTTAAGTATTTCTTTCTAATTATTAAGAAGCGTTTAATCGAGGTGTGCTCCCATTATTGATTGGGACTTTATTTTGACTGTGTCCCGTTGATTCTAATTAAATGTCCAGGTCAATCCTATGTGAAGGAAGTCCTAATGTGAGAGTAAGTGTATATAGGATTTCAGCCTTACGTTGCAATTCTTTATATCTCTACTCAGAAGGCAGGATACAAAATAATAATAATAATAATAATAATAGACGGATGCAGCCTTAGTCATGACTAACATTTGCAGCTCATGTCCCATGCACAGCAGCATTTATTGATCATTCCTAGCTTATATTTAATTAATTAAATAAATAAATAAAAAAAATAATTAAATTTATCATTAAAGTCATGCTTTTAATGCTGTTTTTAATATTTTTTAATATTAATACTAAAATATTAATATTTTTAATAGTAAAATGCATTTTACTATTGTGAACTGCTGAGAGATTTTAATATATTTAGCTGTATATAAATACCACAAATAATAAATAACCTTAAAGAATAACTCCTGAATATATTACATTGGGGTGTGTTATCAGCCCTTGCTAGCACAGCCAATGATCAAGGTGGGAATTGTAGTCAAAAAAATCTGGAGAACACCAGGTTGGGAAAGGCTGATACACAGTCTTTTTTAATACAGCAGCCACTGCACTCAGTTATACAAGGAAGGGTATGTAGCTCAGTGGGTAGAGCACTTGCTTTGTTTGAAGACGGTCCCATGTTCAATTCCTGACATCCTCAATTAAAAGAATCTCAAGCAGCAGGGGCATGACCTCTCTGTCTGAGGCTTTGGAGACCGCACCCCACCAGTCAAGAACAGACAGTAGTGACAGCTAAACAAACCAATGGCTTGTCTCAGTATAAGGCAGCTTAACACTCCTAGGGTTTTTTGATACAAGGCCAAAACCAAAAATGCAGGAAGTAGATGTCTGGACAAGCCCTTACATACTATGTTTAGAACGGTGTTGTTGTTTTTATAGACTTGTGCCAAATGCCAGTGCAAAAAACAATTCTAGCACATACCATTCTGAAGGCAGCTGATCCATCATTACAAACCTTAATATTAATTCTTCCAAGAGTACTTCACAGAAGTAGTAGGACTATTAAGCAATTGACTGGGGGCACCGGCATGAGAGATAATCTAGAAGCCTCAGGCTTGCCTTGGGCTCTGACAGGTCTCTCTCTCTCTCTCTCTCTCTCTCTCTCTCTCTCTCTCTCTCTCTCTCTCTCTCACACACACACACACACACACACACACACACACACACACACACACACACACACACACCACATGCACCTACACAGCAATTAGATTAATTCAGCCCTATAGCGAGCTTTAGGACTTAAGTGGCAGAGGGCAATGAAAGCTGGGGCGGTGAATTGGTTTTGGGTTTCAGTCAGAACTCTAAAGGAGCTATTTAAGGTCTGCGACAATCGTGACCTATCTTACAGTAAGGATTACTTCGGTGATATATCTAAAGTACTAAGGACGCTCTAAAGGCACAATCCTATGCATGTTTAGATGGGGGGGAAAGTCCTACAGCTCCCAGCATTCCTCAGCCAGCATGGTTGGCTGGGGGAAGCTGAAAGTTGTAGGTCTTTTTTCTGTCTAAACATGCATAGGATTGGGGCCTAAAGGAACTTTAAATGCTAATTTGTAGCAGCAGTGTTAGTTCGAGCCAAGCATGATCCAAAGGACGGAACTTTGGACTTGGAAGACCTGGCTTCAAAAACCAGTCCAGCCCTAAGTGTGCTGGTACCACTCAACCAGCCTCAATTCCCCATCTATAAAAGAGGGATTCTAATGTTAAAGATCATGTTGATGACCAACCTATCCATCTTATAGTGAGGGTGAATGATAGAATTGTCCTAAATCTGTCACCCTTGCACATCAATGGTACTGAATAAATATGTAGGATTAGACTATTAGTGCTTTCTATCCAGTGAATGAAATTTGCACCAATTACAAAGTTGCCTCTGTGGTGACAAGAATGCTTTAATGTATGTGAGTCATCCCTGCGCAGGTTAGTCATCCTCTCTCAGTCCACTTCTGTGCCATGCCGCATCCTCACACAATGCTGCAATGCTGCATATCAGCTTCCCCCAGTTTGGTGCCCTCCAGATGTGCTGGACTGCAACTCCATCACATAATTTCCCCCCCCCCCCCCAGCTATCCTTTAACATTTCGGTTCTGCAAATTAAATGTTCCGTAGAGAACATTCCCTGGCTTTTTAGAATTGTCATAAAACGTTTAAGTTTTGATCATCCCGATTGTTTTAAAAATTCCCCAACCTGAGGCCTGTCAGATGTGTTGAACTGCAATGCCCACCACCCCCAGTCAGCATGGCCAATGGCTGGAATATATGGGAGTTGCAGTCCGTTACAACTGGAGGGCATAGGATTGGCTGAATATATGGTGAGGTCAGCCAATGCTACAAGCCATTGCCTGCAACTCTGGCACAACACAACCGGTTGTTATGCTGTGCTCCACTTTATTAAGCGGTGTTTGAGTTCACAGAAGCAAATTCCAAATGCCCATGTGCTGCTTCAAATGTTTAATCCCATAGCAGCTCTGTTAAGGCAAGACACAATAAGTGTCTTCCCCCTAAAGCAATGTTCTGCAGAGAGAGGTTTTGCAAGACGCCTATCTTGCCCTTATCAGTCTCTGCTGTCTGCATCTGTAGGGCAAGGATGACCATGGGATGTTCACACAGGTCAGAACCACCCAAACCAGACCAGTGGGGATGGGAGAGCATCTACTCAATGGCACAGCATCTACTTTGTATGGAGAACATCCCAGGTTCAGTCCACGGAGAGCTGCCCCCATTCGGAGTAGGTAATACTGGGCTAGACAAACAGTCTGACCTAGTGTAAGGCAGCTTCCTGTGTTCTGATGCGCAACCTGCATCTCTAACTTCCGAAAATGTGGGATTACAGCAACAGAACAGAGGATGTACCCTCTACATGCATCTCGGTCCTCTATTTACCCCTCCTTTTAAGAAACCTGTGAATAACTATTCCACATCTGAATAAAAGCTATGATCTCATGGTAAAAAGGTAGGAAGGGAAAAAGATAGTGATGGGTGAAAAGTTTTATTGACCACTACTTCAGCAATTACAGGAACTACTGAAATAATAGAAACAATATTTTAAAAGAGCCAAAAAGGAGGAGGAGCAACAGGGCAGAGAGAGGGGAAATAAAGTTTGTATTTCATGAGGATCTGATATCAAACAAAGTTTGTGTGTGTGCGTGTGTGTGTGTGAGAGAGAGAGAGAGAGAGAGAAAAGGGTTTCCTTTTATAGGCATGAATGCCATATTGGGCCTGTTCAGATGACACAGTAAGCCATGGTTGGGCCGCTAACCCTTTTGCAGCAAATAGTTAGTGAGCGTGTTTAAATGTGGTTCTGTAGCCATCATGGTTAGGAATGTTTCGCACAATTCACTAATTCATGGTTCACATGACATGCTAAGCCATAATGTTTAGCTCAAAATGTTTAACCACCATGGCTTGGCTGTCATCTGAACAGGGTCGTAGTATAACACCTTTATAAGACCAACTCAAAGATCACGCCCCCAAAATGTGCTAGCTTTTGAGTTTGCCAGATCTCTTCATCAGACAAACTATTAGAAAATGCAATTTGGTGGGGACGGAGGTGAGAGGTGAAACACACTGGGTGTTATAGTCAGGAGGCCTTCTCTTTGGTGCCCCCCCCCCAATTGTGGAACAATCTCCCTGACGAGGCCCGCCTGGCACTGACATTGTCATTTTTTCAGCGCCAGGTCAAGACTTTTCTTTTCTCTCATGCATTTAGCAATATGTAATGACCCTGGGTCTGGGGTTTTTTTTGGCTCATTGTTTTAGTGGTTTTAAATGTAAGTGTATTTTGCTTGTTTTTAATCTTTGTATATTGTTTTAAAGTGTTTTTATCTTATGTGAACCACCCAGAGAGCTTCAGTTATGGGGCGGTATACAAATGCAATAAATCATCATCATCATCATCTGCATAGGCAGAATCTTAACATGATCTGGAAGAGGAGGGTTTAGAGACATTGAAATACCATGTGATGTGAAGGTTTCAGTGCCCTAATGACACCGGGGGGGGGGGAACCTGAGGCCCAGGGGGAAATATGGCACTCCTAGGGTCCCAAACTGCCCCTCCGGGGTCCCCCAGACTGGCATGCCTCCTTCTCGCCCCCAGCCACTGATCATTTGGGGCTTTCCTGCCTTTTATGCAGTTTTCTCTCCATTCTAAAAGGTTGAACTGCCTCTCCTAAAGCTCAGTTTCTGACAATAAGAGCTTTAAGCTACAATATGGAAGGTATTTGTTGTACATTTGGGTTCCACCCCCTTTGCCTTCAACCCCACCTACCACTGCAGTATCGTCAAATCACCTAGCAGAGTCCAATGTCAACATCTGAAATTGTCCCGCTGGAAACAGAAGGAATGACGGTGGAGCAAAGCAAAACATGGAGGTGGCAGGGAAGTGCTATTGGTTTTTTAAGGTCTTCAAAAGTGTGACGTACAAAAGAGTTGCCAGTATGCTGCTTCATTTACCTTGTTGCTTCTGTTCTCATGCACAGCCAAATAACAGTTACAATCAGAAAGAGAGGTCCTACCCTGCAGCCAATTTAGCCATAAAGTCTGATATTTTTCATTAGGATGTGGAAACTTGCCATTTTATCGCAAGGAGGAAAAGGTGTCACAAGAACGGCTCACCCCATAAAAAAAAAAAAAGGAAACAGCAAAAGTCACCTCAGTAAAAAGTGTTCTTGAAAATTGGTTATTCCTAAACCTTGCTCAACCATGTTCTGCAACCTCCCCTCACTATCACAACACACACTCCTGCTAAGCAGGAGGGAAAGAATTTGACCAGTGACAAAATAGCAAGTCTGCACGCCAGGATGTTGCAATTTTATCCTAGCCCCCACTAGCAATGCTAACTGGGAGAAAAGACGTTGGAAACTACTGCAAGAAATGAGTTTGGACTGTATTTATTGTGCAATAAGACAGGGTCTGGTAAGAACCTGCAGTTCGGTTTCAGCTCCTTATCTCAATTTATTTATGCATTTCTTGGGATCTCGAAAGAAAGAAAGAGACAGACAGACAGACAGCTTCCTTTTTATACCTAGAAGTGTCTTGGTTTAAAGATGGAAAGCTTTTCTTGAGAAAGAGATTCCCAGAAATAAACCACTAGACTGAGAGAAATGTTGGAACTTTTAGGTTGTTTCCAACCATTGTCTTATTGCACAAAAATAAAGCAGGCTCCATAATTATATTTTATAGCAGATAGATAGATAGATAGATAGATAGATAGATAGATAGATAGATAGATAGGCAGACAGGCAGGCAGGCAGGCAGGCAGGCAGGCAGGGCCAGTGGTTATATGGGGTAAGGAGAAGGATGGTTGTTGTAGTCCAACACATCTGTAGGGCACCATTTTGGGGAAGGCTGTCCCAGAGTGTCCATGCACCCACAGGGGACTGAGCCTGAAACACTTACCCCAAGTTGGGGGGGAAACAATCATGCACTAGGTGGGCCAGAGAAAAAAGGGAGCCAGGCATGGGAAGCAGCAGCAGGAGATCTAAGCCCTCCACCCTCTTCTCCACCAGTCAGGTTTGCTGGGCATTTTGCTAATCCCATCCAAAAGAGGCAAAAACAAAAACAAACAAACAAAACGCCACACACACCCTAATACTGACGAAATTAAAATCCCAGTTAAACCCTTATAGTACAAGCTTAATCCTGGATACTAAAAAAAAAAAAACCCACCCTAGAACACAAAGCTCTTACAACCACTGTGGTAAATGGGTAGTCTATGTTGCCAAGTTTCCATGGGAAAATAATTCCTAACACTGTAGGGCAGCCACCTAGAACACTTCTTTGTGCACGTGTGTGGGTGTGCATGTGTCCAACACACATACAAGACACTTCTTGTTACAGGATCTCAGCTATTATACAGTCAAGAGATCGTTGTAAGGACTGGAGCGGAGAACAGTGTTAAATTATTATCTTGCACTGAAAAATGAAAAGCAAACAGGTGCATTTTGCCCATGGCATGCCTCCTAGGGAACTCCAGAGGACTCGACTGGGATACCCAGAGGGTCAGATCCAATTCCCAGGCCTCAGGTTCTGCACCCCTGCAATAAATGAATAAACAAACTGCAAAACTCAACTGCTGGGTACACCTGGCAAAGCAGAATAAGCAAGCTGGGGAACAAGGCTGTATCACAGGCACTATCTTCACTGCCTCCATAGCACCCCAGGCAGTTAAACGTGGACCTGTTATCTTCCATGTGCAGCTCTTAAGACTTTTGCTCAGGCCCAGTGCTTTGAGTGACTTGGGGGGGGATCCGCACGTCGCTCCCAGGGCGCTTCTATGCGATCCCAGTGCACCCCGAAAACGATAGTCTGACTCCCCTGTAAAAGAAACGAGGAAGAGCTGTCCATGCCGCCGCCGCCGCCGCCGCCGAGGAGAGCTCTCCGCTGGGCAAACGACCTCCGCGCAGCATTTTATTATTTTTATTGCTGCTGTCCCTGGATTTCGAAAAGCAGCCTGACACAGGGAAACCAATCAGGCGAGGCTTTTCCGAGCACGAAGGGAGCGAAAGAGGAAGAGGAACAACAGCAAGGGTGTCGTTAAGGGCATAAAAGCAGAGCCAATAAAAATATATAGAAATGTATGAGAACCCTAATGTTGTCCCATCTTCAACTTCCTAACTGTGCACAGAGGATAACCCCATTTCTTCTTTCTGCACATGTCACTGGATTCCTAATAGAGGGGCTAAAGTAAATTAATAATATCGGCTTTTGTGGTCTGTCCCCGCACACAAGTTGATATACCGACACAGAAGCAGCATGCAAAGCACAGAAGGAACTTCCCCTCTTCCATGAAATCTTTTTTGTTGTTCTTAAATGACAGGAAGCACGTGGACGGTCCAATGGTTACTCATCACTCTAACTCCACCACAAATACTGCCAGCAGCCTGACTTGCAAGAAAGACACTCTAAAAACATCTTTCCTCAACCTGGAAGCCTCCAGATGTTTTGGACTTCAACTCCCAGATTCCTGTCTATTGTAGGGTGACCATATGAAAAAGAGGACAGGGCTCCTGTATCTTTAACAGTTTTATAGAAAAGGGAATTTCAGCAGGTGTCATTTGTAAGCATGCAGCACCTGGTGAAATTCCCTACAATTCCCTGGGAGTTGTAGGACTTTTTTGTGTGTCTAAACACGCATAGGATTGTGCCCTTAAGTCCTTTGAGCACTGAGAAAAGCACTGCCATGCGTACAAAGGACACCTGCTGAAATTCCCTTTTCTGTACAACTGTTAAAGATACAGGAGACCTGTCCTCCTTTTCATATGGTCACCCTAGACCAGTGGTTCCCAAACTTTTTCAGGTAACCGCCCCCTTGGTTCCACAAACTCATGCCCAGCGCCCCCCTACTGTACACTATAAAAATCATTATTCAGAATAGCAGTTTTCAACAACCCACTAAGGAAGATAATAACAATAAAATTCAAAACAGTAACAATTAATTAAATACTTTATTCAAAATCCAATTGGTGTGCCCTGCCACGCTGGCTGCAAACAGAGGCATTCGCTCCCTTTTCCCTTTTCCCTCCCTCCCTCGGCAAGCCTGGGGTGGTGCTTCCCATGTAGAGGGGATTCTAGGAGTTGAAGGACTATTTTCTGTCTAAACATGCATAAAATTGTGCCTTTAACTTATCATGTCACATTAGCATGAATACAGGAATCAAATAGGATTTCTTTCTTCAGTGGAACACACTTACTTAGGAGTAAGCACCATTTTGTTATAGAAAAGGATAACGTATTTTAATTAAAAATTTAAAATAATTATCTGCCACCTGGTACAGAGTTTTCCTATGGAAAACCTGGCTGGGACTGAAGTAGAGGGGCACTAATTTTACTGTACTTATTGTCTTTAAATATGGTTAAATATCCCAGTTACTTTGCTATTCTATTTCTACAATTCATTTTCTCCTGTCTTTTCTTCACCCTCTCTTCGTTTTCAGGCTGAATCCTATGCACATTTACCTCAGAGTAAGTTCTATTGATCTCAGTGGGGCTTACTTCTGAGTAGACATACTTAGGATTGTGTTGCAGCTCTGTTTTTATGGTGACACAAGATACACACATACCATGTTTACCAAAAGAACTTTTGAAAAAAGGGGGTTGGACACCCTGAAATAAGCAAGGGCAGATAGGAATGGTTTCAGCAAGCATTCTGGAAAAAGGTGCTGCTGAATCTTCTTTAGCCAGGAAAGACCTGGGGAACTGCAATTCTCTCTCCCTCCCCCTTTTATTTTCTCTCCCAATCCTGTTGTAGTCCAGATTTGTTGGGGGGTGGGAGCACACACACAGACACACAGCATCTCTCTCTCTCTCCAACCCCCCATCCCCACAAGCCTCACAATAGCTGCCGGGCTGATTAGGACAGGAGGGCAGCAGCTCAGAGGGGAGATGGCTCCAATCTGCAACTCCTGACAGGGGAAGGGAGCCTGATGATACCTTGCAGCAGCACAAGCAGTCCTGCTCCCCACCCAGCCGGCCAGCCACTGTTCTTGGCAGCTGCTCTGCCGCCCGCCGTCCTCCACATGCTCCTTCCTCTCCACCACATGGCTGCTGTTCCCGCCTTGTGCAGCAACTATCGCGAGAGGTCTGCCGGGGCAGCTTGTAAGAGGGAGCAGCTCTGGCCGAGGGAGTGAGCGAGCGAGCAGGCGGCGGTGGCTCCAGCAGGAAAGAAGCCCTGGGCCCTCCTAGGCAGGAGAAGAGTGGGCAGCTGAATTCACCGCTGTTTCCTGCTCTGCTGCCTCCTGTGGGTGCTTCCCCCACCCCCTACTTCTGCTGGGGCCGCTGTGGGCTTGAGATAGGAGGAGAGAGCGGCTGCGTGAGTGAGAAAGTCCTTCCTGAGCAGGAGCAGTGTGGGGAGAGCAGCTGAATTTGCCGCTCTTTCCTGCTCGGTCCCTGGGTTTTAGGACCTTCTGGAGAGACCACCTTGAGCGCCCCCCTGCCGCCCCTTTGCCTGTTAGCGCTCCCTGCCGTCCCTTTGCCTCTTAACGCCCCCCTATGCAATCCCACTGCCCCCAAGGGGGCAGTACCGCCCACTTTGGGAACCACTGCCCTAGACCATTGGCCATGCAGGCTGGGACTGATGAGAATTGAAGTATAAAACATCTGGAGGGCACCAGGTTGGGGGAGGCTGCACTCGACACACATAGTAGCATCCATACCCATTTGTAAGCACATCTGGCTACATGCCACAAAATGGAAGGTACTTTCCTCAGAATCATGACAGCCAACCCTAAGCATGCTTAACTTAGAAACAATGGCTGGTGAGCTTAACAAGAGTCACAGTGCAATCCTATGCATGCTTACTGAAAAGGCAAGTGCTTGGAGTGACTCTATGGAAAGGAGGACTGGGCTCCTGTATCTTTAACAGTTTTATAGAAAAGGGAATTTCAGCAGGTGTCTTTTGTATGCAGGCAGCACCTGGTGAAAGTCCCTCTTCATCCCAACAGTTAAAGCTGCAGGAGCGCTGCCTAGCATGACAAGATACAAAAGAGGGCAGGGCTCCTGCTGCTTTAACTGTTGGGATGAAGAGGGGATTTCACCAGGACCATAGTAGATCTGTCAGAACGCCCCAGGTTCAATCCCTGCCATCTCCAGGTAGCACTGGGAGACGTCTGAAGCACTGCCTCTCAATGAGTTAGATCAGTCTTCCCCCAACCTAGTGCCCTCCAGAGTTGTAGCTCACCACATCTGGAGAGCACCATGTTGGAGAAGGCTAGATAGATCAGTGTTACAGCTCAGTTTGAGGGAGCCCCTGCCAAAAGAAGTGAGATGGGTGGCTAATAAGAAGAGGGCCTTTTCTACTGTAGCACCCCAGCTATGGAATGGCTTCCCAAAGAGACCTGCCTGGCGCCTTACATTGTGGTCTTTTCAACTCCAGGTGAAGACTTTTTGATTCACCCACACATTTCAGTTTTTTAATTTTTTTTATATGTGGTATTGTATTTTAAATAAATATTTTCACTGCTGCTAGTGTCTGTTTGGTTATTATTTTTGCTTTTACATTGCAGTTTTAAACTTTTATACTGCATTTTATCCTCCTTATATTATTGTCTTATATTTTATGGTTTTAATTGTTGTGAGAGCTTTGTCTATTGAGCAGTATAAAAATGTAATAATTAAATAAATAAATAAATAAAGACACCTTCCGGTGTTCCTTACAACTTCTCTAAAGATCAGCTCACAATCAGCGCAAGTCAAGGACAGCTAAGGAAGTATAATCTTTCCACCCCTCTCCTGTGAACACATATTTCTGTGGAGCTGGGATTCTAATCTGTGTTGGTGACAGCATATAAATTCACAGGGCCATAGCAATTAATTAACTGATACAGAAACAGGCTGTGGGCTTGTTTATGCGATGACAGGTTAAGCTACATGACTTGTAACCACTCACTTCTGTATATGGAACTGTTTCTCTTCCCAGTGTTCACATGGTAACAGGCAAGAAGAGCATTATTACAAACTAACTTGATCCTCGCTATCACATTGTGTATAGCCCGGCAATACTCTTCTCACCACTTAGAGATGCAGTGTTTGGATACCAGTAAGGGAGAATACACACAAAACTGCAATTTGGCTTCAGCTCCTTATCTCAATTGATTTATGCATTTCTTGGGATCTCGAAAGAGACAGACGGACAGAAAGCAAACTTCCTTTTATACCTAGAAGTGTCTTGGTTTAAAGACAGAAAGCTTTCCTTGAGAAAGAGATTCCCAGAAACAAACCACCAGACTGAGATAAAAGTTGGAACTTTTAGGGTGTTTCCAACCATTGTCTTATTGCACAAAAATAGAGCAAGCTCCATAATATATCTATATCTGTACCTATATCTGTAATAGATAGAAAGATAGATAGATAGGCATGGTCAGTGGCTATGGAGTAAGGATGATGGTTGTTGTAGTCCAACACATCTGCAAAGCACCAGTTTGGGGAAGGCTGCCCCAGAGTGTCCATGCACCCGCAGGGGGCTGAGCCAGAAACACTTACCCCAAGTTGGGGGGAAACAATCATATACTAGGTGGGTCAGAGAAAAAAAGGGAGCCAGGACATGGGAGGCAAGCATGTGAAGATGCAGCAGGAGATCTTCATAAGTCCCCCTTTTAACAAGTCCATTTGTTTGACACAGCATGCTGGAGAACAGCCCCGCCCTCCACCTTTTGTCAGCAAGACTCCATTCAGAGCACACGCCCCCAACAAAGGAAAAAACAAGAGGACAGCAATACCCGGAAGCTTAAGGTCGCATTAAATCCACTTGGGGAAAATAATCCGGACTTTCCCTGCACCAAAATAATACGCAAAATGGAGGAAAAGAGGTGAGATGGGTCCAAGACAGGGATGACGTCACGTGAGTCCTGCGCCACTATGCCAGATACCAGACATGGCAAGAGTGTGTGAAACTGCTGGTGTGATGGAGCTGACTGGTTTTGACTGAAACCTGGAAAGCATTCATTGCCCCACTGACATTGGAGCCACCAGCCTTTAGTGCTTCCAACTCTATGGTTCTATGTCCCCTCTTCTATGCAGGAAGTGGAAATGGTTACACCCTGCAATGCCTCCTTCACACCTTAAAATTCCTACTTTCCCAGCTCTGAACTACACCGATAGCAGAAGGAAGTGATATCATCACAGAGTAGGAAGTGCCATTTCAGACTGCAATGTCTGCAAGGGAGGAAGGTCTTAGAGAGAAGCCCCTGTCTCCCTGCTTGTGTTCATTCCTACCTGCAGCAAGTTTTTTTTTTGGGGGGGGGGGGTTGCACAGTGGAGCACTGAAAAATGAGACTCCACTACTTTCATACAAAGCAATGAAGGGCATCTCTCAACCACCTCAGGATGCTACCACCTCATTCTGTTGCATGTACAAACCAGGCCCAATTCAACTGCCACCTCTTGGCAATTCAATTGCCATGTACTTTCAACTAGGCACCAGAGATTGCAAGAAAGACAAGTGTTGGCCGGATCATCTCCGCCGTCTACCAGGATTCCCATATGGGTCACATACTCTAAAGACCACTTAGCACAGGGGTAAGCAAAAAGCAAATCTCTAGATGTTTTGTACTTGAATCCCTAGAAGTCCCTGCCAGCATGGCCAATGGCCAGGCCTGCTGGGAGTTAAAATCCAAAACATCTGGAGATGTAAAATTTGCCCACCTCTGACTTAGCACTGTTCAGCTGCCCTTTAATTGCCCTGATTAGCTCACAATAAAGGGTTCCGCCCCACTAAGCTTTCAGTGCCTTCTCCTGGATATTGCATGGACCCTAATCCATATTAGCTTATTGAGAACAGGGCACCAAGAGTTAATGTGGGCGTGATCCTATGTATGCGCTGTAGAAGAAACTCTGAACTACAGGATGCTGTGTCCTGGTTCACAACACACAAAGAAACATTTTGCTTTCTTGTATGGCTTAGCCAGTAGTTGCTGGAGGACCAGTCCTTGTTTGAGATGGGAGAAGCAGCCATCCTCACACCTATTCATCAAGAGGACATCACCTCCTCAAGCCTTTTAAGAGCCCTTCAATATTTTCCATCTTACACTTTCTCACAGCTCACCGTTCAAAGTGAAAAGCTGCTGGATCCCTGCATGACTTCAAACCCAAAACCAAAGAGCTGCTTTGAAGATTTTACTTCATCCGGCATGGGACCAAGAGACATTACATCAAGGGTGGGAAGAAAG
This sequence comes from Elgaria multicarinata webbii, assembly GCF_023053635.1. Taxonomy (NCBI): domain Eukaryota; kingdom Metazoa; phylum Chordata; class Lepidosauria; order Squamata; family Anguidae; genus Elgaria; species Elgaria multicarinata. Next base: position 38,108,987 of record NC_086171.1, on the reverse strand, counting down.
TAGAGTTCCAGATGTTTTGGACTTCAACTCCCAGAGGTCTCTGCTACCATGGCCAATGATTAGTTGAAGTCTAAGACATTTGGAAATCCCTGCTTTAAATCACCTTTGAGTGACTGTGGTACTGTTTATATATCAGCCTATCCCAACATGGCAGCCTCCATATATGTTGGGACTACAAAAAATCTGGAGGATGCCAGGTTGGGGGGAGTTAGCTGGGGATGATGGGGGTTGTAGTCCAACACATCTGGAGGACGCTAGGTAAAGGAATGCTGGTTTATATGAACATGAGACCATTCTTAATGATGAATAGAAGTACAAAGAAAGAGATGATTTAATTTTTAATTCAACTGTATGATTTCAGCAATGTGAGCCTTACATTCAGATTAGAAACTGGTTTAAGTGTGTGTTGTTTTCCTTACGCATCACACATGTGTTAAAGAACCCAATTTACAAATTGGGCTCGCTTCTCCTAGCATGGAGACATTGCTAGGCAATGCATTTTCCAGCCAGCTGAGGAACCAGAGCAGGGCTGCAATCCTGCATGCACTGACTTGGGAAGGAGTCCCATTGAACTCAGTGGGGCTTACATCTGAGTAAATGCACCGCAACTTCAGAACCATGCTACATATTGCCCCTCTCGCAAGAAGATGCCCCCTCCAAAATGTCAGCCACTGTTGCTCCTTTTGCTCTCATGTGCTTCCCACCCAGCCCCCAAATAATAATAATAATATATAAACCCTTGCCAAATTGTGGCTGCTAAGGGACAGGTGTGGGCACATTCCTTTCCTGACCCACCCCCCACCCCCAATGTGCTGCTAGAAAGAAGAAAGAAAGAAAGAAAGAAAGCAAACTGCAAAGGGGATAGAGAAGGAAAAAAGAAATCTTTCTCTGCCTGTTATCTGGCCACGTGCAGAAGGGTAAAAGATCTCTTTGAAGGTTTACCAAGCTGGGAATGAGGGAAGAGAGAGGCAGGCGCACTTACTGGGATGTGAACTCGCAACACACGCTTCTTCTGGCTGGAACTTTTCTTGCTGCTGGAAGATGCATCTTTCTTCTTGGTGTCCATGGCGGTGCTGCCCATCTCTTTGATCCCCCCCCCCTCCCAAGCCCCCGACTTCGACGACCGAGGCGAGGCCCACAGGAACCTGTCCAGCAAAGGCCTCTAAAATCGGGGCTCTCTCTGCCAATTCTTCCCAACCCCGAAGGGACGATCCTTGGAGCTCCTGGCTTTTTGGCAACAGCGAGGGGGCGGCGGCGGCGGCGGCAGAAGGATGTCAAGAGAAGGTGGAAGTTTTATGAGCCCAACTCGAGATTCCCAAGGACGAGGGGATGGGTCAGGAAAGAGCCAGACGCAGCCTCCGGTTATCATCTAGAAGTACCATCGTCGGACGGCGTGCAGGAGAGACCTGGGTGGGTAGCTCAGGTTTGCAGGGACTCTTTTGCAAAGTCAGAAATAGCCAGAGGTGGTCGGTGGCTGCAAAAGTTTCCACGTGGGCATGTCCTCAAGGGGCAAAGCAAGACGGTGCACCGAAGACCAAGGAAGACAATTAAAAGGGCAATGACGCTTTGCAAAATAAATGCAATCCCCCACGCAGTACCAGTCTCTGGATGCTGTGCCGAAGTCCGTCTCTGCACTGCTACGCTGCTCCTCTCCCCGGGCAGGGGCAGGAAAAGAAAAAGAGATGCGAGTCTTCTTGAGAAAAACCCCCCAAGGCTGGTTTCCTCTCTTGCTGCAAAACAGTCGGCCAAGCAGGCGGCTGCAGTTTGCAAGCTGGGGAAAACGAGAGTGGAGAGAGAGAGAGAGAGAGAGAGAGAGAGAAGGGAGATCACCCAGCACTTTCGGGCTTTGCAAAGACAGCAGCTGATATATACAAAAACAGGGGAAGGGAAGCGGAGCGAGCGAGGAAGAACACCCAGCCCAGGCAGGGAGGGAGGAGGAGGAGGAGGAGGCGCAACGCGTAATGTGTATATTTATTCCTCGTAATCGAGGCGGCGGCGGCTGAACAGGAAGTGCAAAATCACGAAAGACAACTTTCTCGCTCTGCTAACGCGAAGCGTCGCGGTGGCGGCGGCACACACGGCCCTGGGTGCCTCCCCGCGTCTCCAAAGAAGCCAAGGTCGCTCGAAGAAGCCCCTTCAAGGGCATCCCCCAGGCCGCCGCCGCTACCTCCTCCCTTAGTCATCCCCAGGGCACGAAGGTGGGGGCCCGCATTTGGAAAGGATCTTCCGGACTCGTTCTGCGACCCAAGAGCAGCCCTTCCCCAGCCGAATTAAAAGAACCCGGGTTTGGGGCGGGGGGGGGGGTTTCCTCTCCAGGCTTGATGTTGACAATTTCAAGGGGTGTGCGTGTTCTCCTCTGTACTCGTTGGTCTGTCACTGATCTCACCGGTGGGGGGGGGGCGTCATGCGTACGCGTAAACCCGCGCTTTCCCCAAGCGTGGATGGATTCGGGGGTGGGAGGATCCCGCCCCTTACTCATCCACCGGTCCCCGAGTGAGCAGACAGTTGCGAAATGTGCGCTACAAGCGATGCAGAAGGTCGGCGGGTGGTGCTGACGGCTGCTGACGAGGGCCAAAAGTGCCAGACGCTGCCGCTGCAATGAAAACGGAAGAATCGCGCTTTGCTACAAGCTCCTGGCCGGCCGCTAGTTTTGCAAACCATAAAACTCAAATATTTAGGCTGCAGTCCTGTATCCAATTACCTAGGAGTAAGCACCACTGAAGACAACGGGACTTAACACTGAGTAGACAGGCATATGATTGTGCAGTTATAAAAATGCCATAAAACTCCATATCCCCACCCCCAACTTAAAAAGAAGGCCCTTTTTCTTATTGGCCATTTTCAAACGTACTGAGAAAGTGACCCACAAAACATACCGTATGCTCGTTTATGGGTGCTGTTGCACAGATCATAACACAAGTGGTGCCTTGCTTTGTGGGCCTCTGTTGTACTCTGTGTACATGTGGGTTTTAATTGGTTGAAGAGTCCGGCCAGATCTAGAGCGTCATCAGACATAGAATTGTGTTTCCCTACCATCACTTTGGCCTCCTGCTGCCCTTCCACAATAGGGACTAGTAGCTTCCTCTTTCTTCACAGGGGGAAGAAAGAGGAAGCAACAATGACCACATTGCCCATTCAGTGGGCGTTTTTTATCGCACTGCTTTTCCTGCACAAGTTTCGTTACAAAATTAAAGACTGGATTTACCTGCTCTTTTTTTGTTGCGGATGAAAGACCAGAAGGAGTGGGAGACGGACAGCATCATCAAAAGGACCTGTGAAAAACTGTAAGTGTCCAGTAATGAGCGTGCAATAAAACACTCATCTGATGACGCTCCTACAGCTTGGGTCAAATCATTATGAATGTGAATAAAAAGCAGGTTATAACACTATGAAAGCAGTTTGAAAATGGTATATGGAATGTGCATTGGGCTCCAACAGTTATCAGTGCACTTCAGTAGTGTAGATCTAGCCCCAGTGTGGTGTAGTGGCTAGAATGTTGGACTGGGAGTCGGGAGATTCGGGTTCTAGTCTCCACTCAGCAATGGAAGCTCACTGGGTGACTTTGGGCCAATCACAAACTCTCAGCTCAACCTACCTCACAGGGTTGTTGTTGTGAGGATAAAATGGAAAGGAAAAAAGGGGGATATAAATGTAATAAATAAAAAATAAAGCAAAAGCAAGCCATTACAATTGACCAAGGGATCTTAAGGCATTAGCTTTTGTGGACACTGTTCACTAAATTGAATATACTTTCTAGCTTGTTACCTATCAATGCAGGGAAAAAAAGCAAACTCTTAAGACAGGGTGCTTGCAGAAGGAGGGGTCTTAGAGCCTATTACCCAAAGACGTTATGTAACTATTCTGTCTTTTCTTCCTTCACAGATTTTCCATGGTAAGAAAAAAGAGAAGAAATGATGGGAAAACGCAGGAGGTTTGCAAGAGGAAGACTATGAACGAGGCAGGGTGATAAAAGCCTTTTCCAGAAGCACCAAGAGACTCACAATTTAAGGATTAAAATCAGGCATTTCTCAGACTACCTTGCACACCCAACAATAAGAAAACAGATCAACACAGACAGACTGGTACCCAGCAATAATCTATTACAGGACAGTTCACAGCTAAAATCAGTCATAGGCATCATCAGTGATTTACAGTCTATCCTAGACAATGATACCTCCTTCTCACAGGCCTGGGATCCTAGGCCTGTACTTGATTATACACTCCAAAACAGCTACTCAGCAACAACAACAAACCATGTAATGGAGATACAGACACAGGGAACAGAGTCTGTGGCAGATCCAGATACCAACTCTGGCCTTAGCTAGAACTACCTTTTATTCCACGACGGAGAAGGGAAGATCCTGCGTTGTGATTATCGCAAGATCCCTGCTTTGTTTACACGTGAGGCCCGACAACTTCAGGAGGAGAGGTGTCGTGCCCGCCATTTAAATTTTTTTTTTAAAGCAACAGGAGCGCTTGAGCGCCGTAAGGTACGTTTTTTTTAAAAAAAATTCCCCGCTTCCGCCCCCACCCCCAACGGGCACTGTGCTCCTGAGGAGCGCTGTGCCCCGTGCGCAGCTCCCAGCTCTGCATGAGGAATTGTGCAGAGCCGGGGCAAGCTGTGGCAACGGGCCACACGTTCCGCATCTGTGGAAAAACTGGGCCCAAAGTGTAGGGCACTATCCCGGTGCAAGGGAAGGATGATCCCTCCCTGATCCTGGGATCCCCTGTGCGTCATGTAGACGCACAGGGATGATCCCAGGGTTCGCCCCGGGATAAAAACCCATCTTGCTAAGGCCTTAGTCTCCATGTCTGCTCTAGCAACACTATTACAGGATTTTATAACGTCAGGCACAACATCAGGGCTTTATATACCTCCTCACCTTCCAGTGTGATATATGACATTATTTGCCAGCAATTACCACATACTACCTAGCACAAACATATTAGTCTATGCACAAATCTGACATCTTAACTGGCAAAAAAGTTAAAATTGGGGATTTTAACTTCTCACACGTTCTGTCACTGGCCTTAAGTTGGCTGTTTCTGAAAAGAGGAACTTCAAAGGCAGATTTCAATGCAAAATAGGTTAATTAACGTTCATCTGTCTCCTGCAGCTCCAACAGGGACAAAGGTGTGCTGTTTTTATCACACTACATGTGCTAATTAGCTCACTAATGCAGGGATGTCTGTGTTATTATCCAATGACTGTTTTGTGAACGGCCACTGTTAATAAGGTAATTGGCCCTGGATGTACTTTCTTCATTTCATTTCCCTCTGACTTCACTGTTTACAATGGCTACCACACCAGCATTCATGTGTACAAATTCTCGTAACTCAGCATAACACTCAGTACATCTGTTGAAGTGGACTACAGTCTATGAACTTGGATACCATCATAAACTTGTTAGCCTATAAGGTGCCATAAGACTCTGTTGTTTTTGCTGGAAAAGATTACCTCTCTGAAAAAGCACAAAGAAGAAACTCAGAGACACAGACAACCTTGCATCAGAGTTCTAAACATGACCTTACGTCTCAGAATTTTTCATCAGACTAGGCCGTAATCTACACCAAGCAGGATATTGCACTATGAAAGCGGTATATACTGTAAAAGGCAGGAGCCACACTAAGCAGGGTATAGCACTATATGGTATGTGTCAATGGGCCCCAACAGTTGTCAGTGCACTTCAATACCGCTATAAAGCAGTAGTGTGGCTCCTGCCTTTTATATACCGCTTTCATAGTGCTATATCCTGCTTGGTGTGGATTAGGCATAGATGGCACAAAAATGGGATGGGGTGAGGTGGGGACAAAAAAGTACCAAAATTAGACCAGATATTGTTCCCATGACGTCTGCATTTTTTTAAAAAAATATATTATTACATTTATACCCCCCATTTTTTTCCTCTTGCAAAGAACCCAAGGCAGTTTTCGTGGTCCTCCTCTCCATTTTACCCTCACAACACCCCTTTAAGGTAGGCTAAGCTGAGGGGGCGTTCAAATGGCCAGAGGGGGAAACAACGCAGTGTCCGTTGTTTCCCTCACTGATTGTCTGAACTCAGGCTGAGAGTCAGTGACTGGCCCAGAGTTACTTGGTGAGTTTCACGGCCAGTCAGAAGACTGCCAGAACAGCTTAAAACTCTCTGTCCTCATACTCACAATCTAAGGCAGCCTTCCTCAACCTGGGGTGCTCCAGATGTGTTGGACTACAACTCCCAGAATTCCCCAGCTGGCTGGGGCATTCTGGGAGATGCAGTCCAACACATCTGGAGCACCCCAGGTTGAGGAAGGCTAGTCTAAGGAGACACGAGGAAAGGGATTGAGAAGTGGGAGGGGGGAGGAAGCATGATGGTGATGCTTGATTCAGTTGCCCGGTCAGATGGGAATACATCTGTTCACCTCAGGTTTGCACTGTATCGTCCTTCTGGGCTGGGCTGTTCCTCTTCTTGCTTCTCTTCTGCAATTTCTCTTCTTTTGAGTTCTGTTTCTTCTCCCATCCCCCTAATGCAGACTTCCCCGGCCTAGCGCCCACTGGATGTGTTGGACTAGAACCCCCATGGCTGGCTAAGAGTTGTATCCCAACATATTCAGAGGGCGCCAGGTTGGGGAAGCCTGCCCTAAGGATAAGCTGTTTCCTCAAAACACCCTTCTGGTGGCCGCTAAGGGAAGGAGAGACCACCATTTCAGCAAGCTTTTAGAAGTCGAAAAGAAATGAAGTCTCTCTCTGGAGCTATGCAAGTTTTTACCTGGGGTGGGAAACTATTTTGGAAGGGTGGGGCGCAAATTCTAGGATTTGAAGCTGTCAAAATCTGTTTGCTTTCTTCTTGTTGATAGTACTGGGTGTTTGTTTTGGCCAATCTTCAATGCAGCCAAGGGTGCCACAGCTAATCATAAGTATGGGAAATGCTGCTAGAAACACTGCTATCACAATGAACGCATCACAACTTCAGTTCAGCTCACCTGGCACCCAAGCTGATGTGCCAAATATGGCCGTAATCCCTGTGTTCCTAAAGCAGAGGTCCGAATTTTATTCCAAAGGCTGAATTCCAATCTGGAAAAGGTCCCTGGATCTGAATTCTATCTGTGAATGAGGCCAAAGGCAGAGTTGGTGAGGCCAAAAGGCACTATAATTCTTACCTATGTTAAGCCTCCACAGAAGTAAGCAGGACATGTCCCTGCATGTCTACCCTAAACCAGGCAAGCTTCTGCAGGACATAGAAGTAGACAGGACTGAATCTTTCAGCAGTTTCCTCCATAGGGTGATGGAGATAAGAGCTTTCCCCTGCTGAGTGCTGAGAAAGCAAGCCTTTTTCAGTGCTCAGCAGGGAAAAGCTCATCAATCAGCTGCTGGTCGGAGATAAGAGCTTTTCCCTGCCAGAAGAGGGGCAAGAGTTGGGGGAGACACTACCGGGCCAGGTGAGGACCCCTGCAGGCTGAAGGTTCGCCATGCCTGTTCAAGCAGGGCAGGTAACTGGTTCCAGCCACCTCCTCCACCTGGACTACACTGTAGATCTTTGTATTAAATTGGCCCACTGGATCAGTGCTCTGTTTACACAATTCCTCAGCCAGCATGACCATTGTAACCCCAGTTGCAGAGCATTCGGTACGATCCCTCCCCCACTGCCAAATCTAAAAGTACAAAATTTGCTCCATTGGATACACATCAGTATGCATTCTCTTTTGAACAATGTTTCTAAACGTCACTAGATTGGGACATTGCCTGCTAACAACGTGCCATTTAGCAAAAGATCTGATTATAGTTTTATATGCACTATATATATTTTAAAAAGTGGCATGTTGGCTCTGCTATTCCATCATGAAAGTCTCTTGGAAACCAATGGGGATTATATGTACATAACTGTAAAGTTACAGTTTTTGGTCCCAAGATTTAGCGTACCAACAAGGAGTCACTAGAGATGGAACCCTGACCATTGTCCCAATGCAGGATCATAAATACTAACATTTCCATCTCTTGAGCCAGCCCAGGGCTATGCAGCAGGGTGAAGCAACCTGCTTCAGGCAGCACCCTGATGAAGCCTAGATGAAGGCAGGAACCGGTCCTAGCAGGGCCCAGGGGAAGGAGAGGGTGGGGTAGCGGGTTGCCATTTGAGCTCCACTTCAAGCAGCAAACTCTCTTGGGCTGCTTGCATTGCAGATGACATTGCAGGCCTTTGGTGTGCATGTTCTGCGTTCTTTACGTTCCATGCCTCATTTACGATTTCCCAGCATCACTGTAAGGTAGGTGATTGTTATTTTTTGCATAAAATGTAAACCATGGCTGAGAAGTTGGCAACATGTCCACTTTAACCCTCAGGGATCCATGGCTGAGGATGGATTTAATTCTGAAGCCTGCCTTCCCAGCTCAAAACCCAGGCCTCTGTATGCCAGAACACACTAGCAAAGCAAATCCATTTCAATAAGGGTGGGGAAACGGACAGGGTGCCACTTAGGATGGCAAACAAGCGCCACCACCACCCGTCCAAGCTGTGGAGACTGGACCTTGGCCAAGGACGTTTGCCTTTTGTGAGGCTACTGAGGTTCTATAGCTGGTGCAGTGTGGCAGCATTTTCTACGCTTGTCTTGCCAACTGAGTTTTATTGAGTTGACTGTTTCGGCATTCAGCATGTTTGCTTATAGAACCAGTCAGCTGAGAAAGGTGTCCACAAGTGTGCCTGACTCATCAAACAGGCTTCTAGCAAAACAGGGAAGACCGGACTTCAATTTCTGCTAGGGTTTCAACTAAAATAAAATAAAATAGGGCGCTTCCAGACAATGCTTTAATGAGCCATGGCCCTGCCTCATTCACAGAATTCTACAGGGGGTCTAGGAGCTAACAGCATTTTTGGGTTGCATCTGTCTCCTAGAGCCCTGATGGGAGCACGATGGAGTTTCCTTATCTATTGGAGTGTTTAAGCTATACCTCTAACTATGCTCAGCCTGTGTATTTGTAAATTATGTCAAGGTTGGTAATTTACGAATCATCAAAAAAGAAGAAATCACCCCCGCAAAAGTACAATGCAAGACATATATTTGCATGAAATTTACATGTGCTAATTTATAAATACAGAAATATATATTTTATTTTATTATTACATTTATATCCTGCCTTTTTTCCTCTTGCAGGGAACCCAAAGCCGCTCACAGTCACAGCTGAATGGATTCACAGCCCCGTCGAAATCAGAGCCACCAGCCTCACTGATTAGCCGAGTGAAAACAAAACAACATCTCCAATCACTTAGTATTGTGTAAACAAATGCTCTGCACCAATAGCACTGAACAATTTAAAGCAAAACAGCGAACATGAAAATACAAAGGGTATAAATTAAGTACCATTTTAAAATAAATTACACGGTGATTGCCTAATCCCTTCCATTTTAAGTATCAGCAATTAGCAATGCAGTTATTTATTTTTTTATTTATTTGTTTGTTTGTTAGCACTGCACATGTTTATGAAGATAGACAGTGCAATTTTAATTTGGGGATCATTTCATGTTCGGCCATGCCAGAGGGCCAATTTTGACTATGGAGATAATATAACTTTTCAGCACTAGCATAGATAAAAAGTACAACGTCATTTGGAAAGCCGTTTGCAATTTCTGGCTCTTTTAAGATGTAGAAATTATGTCTGAATTTGTCAAAAGAAAAAGGAAAGGAAAGCAAGGATAATTTGGCACATGACTGTTTTGTGTTTACATTCCATCTCATAATTTGCCCCTAGCTATCCTTTAAATTTGGGTTGCGTAAATCAAATGTTCCCTCATAAAGACCTAGAGAACATTCCCAGGCTTCTTAGAATTGCCATAAATTGTTTGTTCTGAGTTTTGGTCACACTGATGGTTTTATAGCCTTCTCCAACCTGGTACCCTCCAGATATCTTGGACTACATAATCCGAGCCAGCAAGACCAATGGGAAAGCTTGAGGAGATTGACTGTTTAACACTCTCTGTGACATAAGCAAAAATAATACCAACCAACTAGTTCTACATTTAAGTGCTGATGTGTAGCGCATAGCGGGATGGTATTCTGGAGAAACACTTTCCCTGCAGAGCAAAATCCTCTAATTTCTTTTTTTCCAGATAACAAGCATAATTTGCAACCAATCACTGTCTGTCATTTTTTTTTTTTTTTGGCAAGAAGTGCAGCACTCTTGAAAACACCTCCGCACATTTGGCTCATGATAAACATTTGAATGTCGTTTTTTCTTGCCAACATTTCTGGAAGCTGCGTGAACAAGATACTCCATAATTGCTTTACTTTCAGCCTTCAGATTTAATTCTGAGAACTGCTTACATAAAGGATCCTGATAAATGTATGGCTTGCTTGGCAATCATGTTTTAAACTGTATATATAAAAAGATGTGCCATTCGGAGGGGTTTTCATAGAGATTTCAGACCCTATGCATGTCTACTTAGAAGAGTTTGATGGGTATGTTCCTGGTGGTTCCACATGGACCTATGGTCTGATTGGAGTCCACCAGCAGAAGAGCCTTCACTGTGGTGGCCCCCGTCCTATAGAATCCCCTGCCTTTGGAGGTCAGGCATGCGCAAACATTGTGTTGTTTTCAGTGCCTCCTGAAAACATTACTGTTCCAGGAAGCTTTCCCCTAATGACTGACTGTGGTTTTATCTGAATGTTGCTTTTTAAAATGTAAATTTTAATGCTGTTTTTATTCTTTTATCCTATTTGTTCCCTGTTCTGAAAACTTCGGAGAGGGAGTGGTACATAAATATTGTCAATCAATCAATCAAATGTATAATGAATGTAGGTTTGCAGCCGGAAGGAGCAATTCTATGGTGCCTGGGAGAACGTCCCAGGCAGCATAGGATTGCTTGTAAAATCCTTCTGAGGTTTGAGACAGTGCTCTGACCTTAGACGGAGGAGCCAGAGATCTGATCCCTGCCCCCGCCCTTCGCAACCGGCATAGAATGAACCCTCCCGTGGGAGGGGGGAGAGGAGATCAGAGAGATCAGGATATGAGTTAGCAGTGGTTCTCAACCTTCCTAATGCCGCGACCCTTTAATACAGTTCCTCATATTGTGGTGACCCCCAACCATAAAATTATTTTCGTTCTTCTCTACACGATCCATTGTCATGGGATGGTTTGCTAATGAAAATAATACATAACAATAGCTTTAATAATACAAAAGATGATACATGACATAGTTCAATGAATACAATTTCCTAAGACCATCGGAAATATGTGTTTTCCGATGGTCTTAGGCGACCCCTGTGAAAGAGTCGTTCGACCCCCAAAGGGGTCCCGACCCACAGGTTGAGAACCGCTGAGTTAAAGCCTCAGAAAAGCCCTATAGGTTCAGCACCATGGACAGGTCCTTTAGAGTTCTGGCTGAAACCCAGAATGGATTCACAGCCCCACCGAAATTAGAACCACCAGCCTCCACTGGACCCTCCATAGTCATTTTATTCTCCATGTCAAGCAAAACAACCAACCAAAGGTGCATCTGTTGGCTTGTCTAGCAAATGTGTTAGCTGCGCTTCAGCCTAAGTTCCTGGGTGGCGCCTAGTTAAAATAACAAAACAATAACAATAAAACTAGTGATCACAGCACAGCGAAACAGAAGCATCCCTCAATAAAAACCAGCCGAACCATAAAACAGCAATTCAAACCAGTTATACGAGATGCTGGAATGCCTGAGAAAAGAAGACATCAAAATTGGCTCTAGGCAAGCTTCTCTAGGGACGGCATTTCAAATAAGGGACAGCACAAGCAAAAAAGCTCTCTCCCTTGTCAATACCAGCATAATCTCAGATAGCGCTAGGCCTGATGGGAAAGCCCCAGCCTGCAGATTCAAATAGTTATGTTGGAATGTAGACAGGTTAGACAGTGCCTGGTGCAAAAAGGTCTCAGTTATGGCATCCGGTGTGTTGGGCTGAAGGAGCAATGGAAGATCTCCACCTGAAAATATCTAGATCCAAATGACGGATGGATTTTATGTTTTCAAATAAGAGAGCATCTGGTTCTCCTTCATCCCAGCATGGATTACTGTACCCTGATTTTTAATATTTATTTATTTGTAGCGTCAGACATAGTCTAACATAATTAACTCAGAGCAATCCTACACATGTTTCTTCAGAAGTATGCCCCACTGGGGTCAGTGGTGCTTGCTCCCTATTTATTTATTGCATTTATATCCTGCTTTTTTTCCTCCAAGGAACCCAAAGCGCCAAACATAATCTTCCTCCTCTCCATTTTATCCTCACAACAACAACCCTGTGAGGTAGGCTGGGCTGAGAGTCTGAGACTGGCCAAAGCCACCCATTGGGTTTCCATGACTGAGTGGGGAATAGGATCCAGATCTCCTGACTCCCAGTCCACTGGTGTTGTGGCTAAACACAATTCATAAATATGTTTATGAGTGCAGCCTATGTCAGTAAACCAATTCCACTATTAAGAATGTAAGAAAAGCCATGTCGGATTTATTTATTAAAACATTTATATCCCACCCTATATCACAAGGATCTCAGGGCAGCGTACAGATGAAATCATACATATAAAATAGAACAATAAATATACAATTCTAAAACAAATTAAACCATTAATATAGTCAAACCAATATGAAATTTTAAAACAGTAAAATCTAATTAAAACAAGGCAGTGTACAGGCTGCTGGATTTAGCCTTCAAAGGCTTTGTTAAAAAGCCATGTCTTAACATGGCGCTGAAATGAAGCCAGTGCCAGTCGGGCCTCCAGGGGGAGGGCATTCCACAGCTGGGGTGCCACAACAGAGAAAGCCCTCCCCCATGTCCCACCATAGCTTATATCTCGCGTTGGTGGGGCACAGAGACGGTCTCGGGTAGGCAGATATAGGAAGAGGCCCTCCCTCAAGTATCGAGGTCCTAAACCATTTAGGGCTTTAAACATCATTACCAACACCTTGAATTCCGACCAGAAACATATTGGCAGGCAGTGCAATTCCTTTAACACCGGTGTTATATGGTCTCTGTGAGATGTCCGAAGCCGTTGCTAGATGATGGGTTAGCCTGGTGCTCGCCCCTGTGCGTCCAGATGATGCACAGGGGATCTCGGGCTCAGGCAGGGGTAACCCTCCCTTGGCCCAGGATAACCGGCACTGCTTTTGGCCCGGTATTTCCCGCGGTCTTGGGTCTCGGTAACTTTTTGCAGCTACCACATTTACTTGCAAGTAGCCGGGAAAAGTGGAGGGCGGGGCGCAGCGCTCCACAGGAGCGCTGCGGCCATCAGGGCGGGGGGGGGGAGATCGGGGGGAAACAGAGCCAGGGGGGATGGGGGGCAGGGGTAGGAAGATTGGGCAGGGGCAGGGGGAAGCTCGGAGCTGGGGGGTGAGATTGGGGCAGGGTGGGGGGAATCAGAGATCGCAGGGGGGGAAATTGCGGTGGGGGGGAATTGGGGGCAGGGGGGAGTGGGGAACTCTGTTTTTAAAACCAAAAACGCCTACCTTTGCCACTGGTGCGTTCCTGTGCACCTGGCCCTTTAAGAGTGAAACAAAATGGAGGACGCGACGGGGCTTTCCTTTACCCCGTCGCGTCTGACGTGTGGATAGGAGCGACAGCCCGTGCTACTTCTAGCGTGGCCTGGCCTCTCCTCACCACTGGATTTTAAGGTAGGTCTAGCAAGGCCTCCATTCAGCAGTCTAGCTGCTGCATTTTGCACTAGCTGCAACTTGACCAAAGGCCTTTCTAGTCCAGCATTCTGGTCCCTCAATGGCCAGCCAGATGCCTACGGGAAGCCCACGAGCAGGATATACATGAAATAGTACCCTTCTGCGCATGCTCCTTGGCAATTGGTACTCAGAGGCATCCTGGTTCATTTACTGGAGGTAATATATACTCATCACCATGAGTAGTAGCCATGTCACCATTGATACCCTCCATGAGTTTGTCTGCTCCAGGTTGGTGACCATCACTTCAACTTGTGGTAGCAAATTCCATAGTTTAACCACACACTGTATGAAGAAAGGTTCTTTTGACTGTCATGAATTTCCCACCATTCAGTGTCATGGGATGACGCCTTGGGTTCTTCCATCATGACTGTTACAATCTACAGAATGAGGCTTTTCTATCATGCCCACCAGGCATTCTTTCCCCCAAGACCACTTTTTGTGTGTGTGCTTAACATCCTGCCTGAAGAAGAGTTCTTGTAAACTCAAAAGCTGGCTCATTCCTTTGTGATCTTCTAGGTAGTCCTAAGAAAATTATCTCTTAATGTCAGTGGAAGCTGGTAGCTCTGACGTCAGTGGGGTGGTGAAACTGCTCCAGGCTTCAGACAGAATCAGTGAGAACCTTGTACAGTCGATGCTTATGTATCCAAAATGGCAGCACTCATGCACAAGAAGGAAGTATCAGCAGGCTTGGGGGAACCTCAAAGTCTGCAGAAGCACAACAAATATTTGTGGGGAGAAATCCCTGAAAGAGGTTGGGGTGGACCCAGAACAACCTAATGAGGGCTGAATGTGGTCATGGAATGCTGCCCAATTTTCTGACCATTGGTGGGAGCAGAAAACAGTCTGGGAGGGGAAGCAACACCATACTGCAACATTTTGTTGCAGGTAACATTGCTCAAAAGCAAATCTTTTCCGGCCTTCCAGTGTTCAGGCCAATGAGCATGGGATAGGTCAGTGGAGGCTGGTGGCTCCAATGTCAGTGGGGCTGTAAATCCGCTCCGGGTTTCAGTTGGAACTCTAAAGAAGCTACCCAAGGTGCAGAAGCAGTTTTGACTGGAACCTGCTCACCGCCCACTGACATTGGACTCACCAGCCACCACTGCTTAATGTTGCTTTTCAATGCATTCTAGTAAAAGAGCAAAGGCACCCACATTCCAGTAGTGGGTGCAGCAGAAGGCAAAAGGGCATTGCCCAAAATACCAGAAATACAGACTATTTTAGCTTAAAGCTCTTACTGCCTTGGGAGAGGCATTTCAACCTTTTAGAATTGAGGAAAACTTGTTCAATAGTCAGAAAACTACCTATCAGTGGTTGCGGGGAAAGGGGCGTGGCCATCCAGGGAACCCTAGAGGCCTAGCTCGGAACTCCAGGAGAGTTAGATTTGGCCCGTGGGCCTGAGGTTACCCACCCTTGTTTCACTGGGTCAACATCTGTTGCATCCTTTTCAAATCTTATAGAACATTTGGGCAACATCCACTTGGGACTTTCTCATAAGCTAAGCTGTGTTTTTTCCTGTTCAGGAACAAGAGTTGTGGTCTGGTATGAATTTGTTCTCCCGAACTGCTCTCCCAAACGTTGGTACGGGGCCATTGCAAATACTGAATAATGGAAGGCATGAGTTGCAGAACAAGCTGGTTGGTTCCACTGTTTTTGTCAATTACAGTTTCAATTAGGCTGATTGCGGCTATTGCATAGATGCACAATAACCATCAACTGCAGATGCCAGCAACCATCTAATGGGGTCTAGTTAGTAACCAGGCGTTCCAAGGAGAGGCAGAGGTAATGAGCGATCTCCTGTTCACCAACCACAGCAAACATTGATAGGCAATCCGGAAGCTCAGCAAGATTGAAGTGTTCAGGGGAGCAGTTCCAGTTCCATATTTAATATCCCTGCCTCGAGTTGTAGTGGTCTTTCTCTACTAAAGTACATGCTACCGCTGTGGCATTTCAGCCTCTGCGCTAAATTCACCTCTTTAATTCTCTTGTTTTTCTGACCTTCTCATTAATCTATAGGACCCTTTGCACTGAATAAACCCATTGAAGCAGATGTTTTTCATTTGGTTGGCCAGGTGGCCTATTTTGCAGAGAACAGTCCTCTGTTTGAAGGTGTCCTCTATTTGAACTGGACAGTTTGAAGGGCAGTTGCAGATGTTACACAAATTGGTGTCCTCTTTTGTCCTGTTTCTTGGTGATGCATTTCTTCTTTTTTGGCACTGCATAAATGGCCACCCCATTGCTCATAGTGACAACCTGTAAATTGTACAAGTCATCCAACAGCCATGCGTAGCCAAAAAGAACCCTCCTTTCTGGTGACACCGGCATCTCAAGAGAGATCATAGGTCAGTGGTAGGGCAACACGCTTTGCATGCAAAAGGTCCAAGGTTCGGTCCCCAGAAACTCCAGTAAAAAGGAATTGGAAATAGGTCATGGGAAAGTCCTCTGCCTGAGATTCTGGAAGTCAGCTGCCAGCCAGATTAGACAGCACCGTGTTAGCTGGACAAAGAGCCCCTCTTCTTATGTTCCCCTTGCCTAGCTGAAGTACCTGGCTTGTTCTCAGTTGACACAGTCTGCACAAGGAAAGGAACAATGTCATGTGGAAAATCCCACACCACATCACTATATGATGAGTTACGTTGCTGTCTTAAGCAAATTGGAGATATAACTCTCTTCCCTCTACTGCAGCCTTTCTCAACCTGGGGCGCTTCAGATGTGTTGGACTACAACTCCCAGAATGCCCCAGCCAGCTGGCTGGGGCATTCTGGGAGATGCAGTCCAACACATCTGGAGTGCCCCAGGTTGAGAAAGGCTGCTCTACTGGGTAAGGCTGTGCTAACGGGCAGTTGGCTGGATTGTAATTTAGGGTATTTCCAAATCAACCTTTTATCCTGCACCATTACCAAAGCTTCTGCTTCCAGATTCTTTGCGGGATTAAGACCAGCTCCTTTACATGTGCTCCCCCCCCCCCCCCCGGGGAGTTTTCTTTCTCTGCCTTTCTACATGTTTCATTGTAGAACCACTAGATGGTGCCCTGGTATAGCAGAATTGCTCAATTACTTGAGAATCTCATTCCACCATTTCTAAATAATACCAGCTTTTCCTCATTAGGAAAAAAATACCCTGTGATAATGGTTGCAAAGCATGGAGGAGGAAGCCATCATGTAAAGGCCCTGGAAAATGTTGTGAGTGAGCAAGCATGAGCGCACAATAAAATGTAGAAAGGTTCTAAGGGTAAAGAAGTCAGGGTAAAGAGGCTCAAACAAATACATGCAAAAAGATTTTAACTGTAGCAGTTTGAACATTTAGATTCTGGATGCCTGGACTGAAGTTGTTTTGACACTACCCACCTGTGTGCTTGATTCTGTACCCATAACATCTATTGAACACATTTGTGTAACATCCATTACACATTTGTAAATAAATAGAGTATGTACCTTGTAAAGTTTGCCTGGAATGTTTCATCAGTTGGAAAAGGGGGAGCAAGAAATAACACCTGACTCCTTAACTGAGCTTTCTGTTTAAGATAGAAACACTAAATTGGAAATGCATAAAAACACCTGGCTACGAAGATATATATATTTAGTATACAAATTGTCCAGCAGTCCAGTTTGCATCACCAAGCAAACTTCTGATATCTGCCAACATATTTTCCATTTTGCAGACAGGCAACCAATGCAGAGAATTAGCTCCTGTAGAAACTGTACTGAGCTAATTTCATAATGCATGAAAATATGGCAATGCTTTTTTTTAACTGTGGGCGTCCAGTTAGGCAACATATTAGAATGCAAGGGCCACTCTTTTTCACAATTATACACAATACAATGTTGACTCAGTAGGTTGCTATTCAAATGGCAAGCCACGTTCTTTTGCATGATGGATGCCCACCATGAAAAGCCTTCAGTGCTACTAAAGGATCAAAGTCTGAGCTTTTATTCAGTTATATACCTGCCCTCTGCTGAGACTTACATTTTTCCCACTTCTGTGTTTCCTGATAGTTGAAATGTCTCTGGCTTTAAGCCAGATAGGATGATACTGCTTTGAGTCACACGGTGGTGCTGATAAAAGGAGCCGAATGATCTCAACTGGAAAAGGAAAAAATGTCAATAATTACATTTGATCATGAAGAATATCTTCTTTTTCCTCACTGCCTTGGATTTATTCTGCCATTTGCCAATGAACTGATATATAGATGATAAATAAGCATCAATAAACTATACTTTACTTTCTTTTGTTTCTTTTCTTTCCCAAGATGTGTGCAAGAAACCATTACCAGCTCCAAGTTTTTGAGGGCCTTGGCAAGACAACTCAATGCCACCCCATCTTCTGCTCACCATTTTCACCAGCTGCTATTGCTCCTCATCCTTTTTTCTCATCATTTCTGCCACTTGCTTGTTTGACAGGCAGCGAGCCAGGGAGCAAGTAGGCCATGGCATCTACAGCACATCCTTCTCATCATCACTCTTCTCTGGGCCAGAGCAAGAGACAGGTGAACAAACAGATTGCAATGTTGAAAAGGAGCAATTCCAGGGGTTCTTGCAGTGGGCCTCTTGCAGTCTGGACCCTTTGCAGGCACCCAACCATGCCTACCTTTGCCACCAACCCTGCAACAGACCCCCCACCCCACCCCACCCCACCCCACCCCACCCCACAATACAACCAGGATACAGGAGTGCAGTTTATACTCTTCCCAGGGGAGTCTAACAGAATTTTCAACCCTCTCATCAAACAGTTCCCAAGATACTTTGCGGGCTGCCATGACTCTTAAGTGGTATAAAACCGATTTAGGTTTGTTGTGTAATGTGGGTGATCAGCGGAAGGTGTCCTAGTACTGAGGAGGCTTCACAGAAGGAAATGGGTTCCTGAACAGCCCTGAGCTCCGAAGATGGTTCAAGGAGGGAAGAAATGAGCACCAGACACAGGTGGAGCCGAAGGCAGAGTTGAGGACTTTAAGGCTTAAGAACCGAGGCCTCTGCGTGGGCCACAGGACGAGTAACTAAGCAAGAGGGCCTGGAGACAGAGGTGAAGGGGAGGGAACAAACGAGAGCAGCAGGAATTGGCATGGTCCCTGCAATGGTGGGGCTCACAAGCCAAAGAGTGGCCTTGGTTTTGAGGGATGTGGAAGCCAGGGCAGCCCAGTTTGAACCCGAGCCAATTAGTGGAGAGAATTGGAAAGCTGGCCATGCGAAAGAGGCAAGACAGGAGAAGGCCCCCTGGTGAAGGAGATACAGAGCCACAATTATTTAACCCACAGTTTGCAGGGACACGTGGCACCTGCGTGATCCTTCTGTTTTCTGTAAACAACCTCTGATTGGCTTGATTGTGAAGTTTGAGTGTGACACACGAACTTGGATCGCTGGGCTGTTTAGGGTCTAAACAACCCCATGGTTAACCCATGGTTTGTTGTTGGGTTAACTGCTGGGTTGTATAGCTCACACTCTGCGACAGGGCTGATAGAGAGTTGTTTATAGAAAATGGAAGTGGCTCATGCATCCCAGCAAATCCCATAATTTAATGAACCCACGATTTGCTGCTGTTATGTGAGAACCGGCCCACAGAGATGGATTAATTGGCAGTCATGAAGAAGAAGGCACTTGCAGCCCTGAGTGACGGGCAGATGTTCACACCAAGCCCCACACTCCTCGGAGCAGTCTTTCAAGTTTTAAAACACGGATTGGATTTTGTAATGAATAAATATGTAAGAAGCGGAGTGAACATGCAGTTAGCTAGCTTGCAGGGTGCTTGAGGGGGGAAAAGATGGGCAGATGAGGAGGCAGCCCTGAAGAGGGAACCAACAATGGATTCAGGTACAAATATGTGTGTCTCTTGTGGAACAAAGACGATAGAACAAAGGTACAAAATCCCTGAGTAGCCGGGGGGGGGGGAATGTACCTCCTTACTGACGGTTGCATCTCTATGCACCCCAACTTTGCCCATGCATGAAGATTCTTATGCTACTATAAACTCATTGTTGGGCAAAATATATTTTGCATAATTTGTTTTATTTCTACTTGAAATTCAGTCAGCATATATCAGCTTTCCCCCCCCAAAACATGTTCATATTCCTGCGGTTGGTTCTGCTTCATTTAACTCAGTTGCAAAACTGTAATTAAAACAAGATCAGACAGCATTTTTTTTTAAAAAAAAAAATTAAATTCATGTTCTCACCAAAAACCTTTCACCACTTCCGTAAGCCATAGGAAAAATTCCAGGCCCAGCTCTTCCATGAGGCAGCATGAATCCCTGCTCAGGTGGACAATCAGGAGGGACAGCAGATCACTCCCTGGCCCACTAGGAGGGTTCCTGTGAGCACTGCCACCACTGCACCAGCCCATCTTGGCCACTGTGGCAAATGCCACCATGGGGGAGTGGCAAGCAGGGCTCCTTTGGGGAGGAACCACCCCATCTCTCCCTCTCCCAAAGTGAGAGATCATTGGAAGATAGGAAGCTGCTTTCTACCAAGTCATGATTGGTCCATCCAGCCCAGAATTGACAACACTGACTGGCAGCAGCTGGGCAGGTTCTCTGGAGAGGCTACTCACCTGATTTCTCACTTTGGGAGAGGGCTTTGAGGACTCCCCCAAAGTGAGAGGTCAGGAGAGCAGGCAGTCACTCCAGAGAGTCCACCCTCTCACTCTCTCGCTCTGGAAGAGTCCCCAGAATGAGAGATCAGGCTGGCAACCTCTCGGAAGAACCAACCAGGCTCCAGTGCCCTGCAGTGAGGGGGCCTTCCTTAAAGTGAGGCATTGTGAGATGGCCCTGGAGACTGCCTGTAAAGTATGACTAATTCTGCATCCAACCTGGTACGTTTATTTCTGAAACATCCTTAAAACTACTTTTGGCTTCTACTCATTGCATTAATGCTGAACTTCAGTGGGGGTGTAGATACTGCTTGCTGTTGTGTGTTTTTAAAGTTCTAGTAAATACAACTCACCCTAAAGAGAGTTTGTTTAAAAAGAAAGAAAGATGCCAGGTACCCAGGCCTAAGACTGGCAAGTAATTCTGCCAAGACAGACAGACTTGGCAGAACTAATGTGTGGTGGTCTCCTTTACCCACAACTTGTCCATAGTATGGGAGAACAGCAAAACCCAGAGATTTATAGCATCTGATTCCAAGGATCAGAGGCATCTGGACTCCAAATATAATGTCTCAGCTTGTCTACAGTTCTTTCTGTGGCTGGCAGCTCTGGAAGTGCAGTATGAGGGAAGCAGTGTTGATCCTCAGGGCTTCCAGTTTGAGCCTCCAGATGCCTGGGAAAAGAATAGTACAGAGAAATTACTGTTGTGGTAATTATTGACTCCAGACTGTAGAGATTTCCATCTCACAGCTAAATGAGGTGCAATGTTAAATAATGTGCAGCTGATTTTACTTTTAAGTAAACACACTGGCACTTGATCTGGATTGGGGCCACCATGCAGAGGTAGATGTAGTTTAAACCTAAATCCAGCCTAAATTCATCTCTTCCCCTGCAGGGGCTAAAAAAGGAAAGAAATGCAGGTCACGGAATGATGGGCTCAAATTACAGGAAGCCAGATTTCGGCTGAACATCAGGAAAAACTTCCTGGCTGTTAGAGCAGTATGACCTCCCTAGGGAGGTCATGGGCTTGGCCACACTAGAGGCGTTCAGGATACATCTGGACAGCCATCTGTCAGGGATGCTTTAAGGTGGATTCCCGCATTGAGCAGGGGGTTGGACTGGAAACAAAGCCCTATGAAGAGAGACTGAAAGAACTGGGCATGTTTAGCCTGGAGAAGAGAAGGTTGAGGGGAGACATAATACCACTCTTCAAATACTTAAAAGGTTGTCACACAGAGGAGGGCCAGGATTTCTTCTTAATCATCCAAGAGTGCAGGACATGGAATAACGGGCTGAAGTTACAGGAAGTCAGATTCTGGCTGGACATCAGAAAAAACTTCCTGACTGTTAGAGCAGTACAACAATGGAACCAGTTACCTAGGGAGATTGTGGTCTCTCCCACACTAGAAGCATTCAAGAGGCAGCTGGACAACCATCTGTCAGGTATGCTTTAGGGTGGATTCTTGCATTGAGCAGGGGGTTGGACTCAATGGCCTTATAGGCCCCTTCCAGCTCTACGATTCTATGATTCCAAGTCTACTATTCTATGATTTAAATTTCCAATGGAGTTTCCCCTGTATCAGCTTCCGACTTCGTTACAAAATTGAGATCTGAGCACTAGATGAATAACATTTCATTTCCTGCTTTTCCACTACATAACCTCTAGGTGGCAATGCGGTATAGCAGAATAGTGCAAATAAACAAGAGGAAGTCATGCTTCCTTTTGCTTTCACAATTTAATATCGCATTTTCCCTGCTATAAAACAACTCACCAAAAGTGCTGCTTAGACACAGAAGCGAAACTGCAGGATCACAACATTGTCTAAAGGACCCATAAACAACCGTCAGTAGGCAATGAGGAGTGTATGATAAATGCCTTGTGTAGAAAAGCCCTGAATCTTCCCTACTGGGCATGGTAGTCCCAGTATGGATTGGGATGCCACATGCTTACTTCAAGGTAAAAAATGATGAGGATCAGCTGCACGCTACATACATAATGCAGTGTCTAGTTTACTCCTCATTGACAGCATCTCTGCCTTCAAGGTATAGCTATCACATAATGAGATTTGGGTAGCCTAAAAATGGGGAACTGGGAAAAGCTGGTTGCATGTACATTGTTGACTGGGAAATACACTTGGAAGGTGCAGTAAGAAAAGTATGTTTAGTTGTAGAAAAACAGTGGAAAAATCTGGGAACACTGATAGAAGAAAGTTATTTTCCATAGTGGCAGATTTGATTAGTGCTCTGGGACCTCGTCCAAAGATGCTTGGGGATAAGTGTGTTTTGGTGCATCAGCCAGGGTTTTGTTTCCTAACTGCAGCTTCTTGCGCTGCACTGGTGTCCATTTCTAAAGATTTCCATAGTGTTGGTCAAAATTTGTTGGACTTCAGAGAGAGGCCTATGGCTCTAAAGCCACATCATATACACAGAAGCTGAACTTTCGACTCCAGTCTTAGGTTCATCCCATGAAACTGATTGATGGGAGATTCCAGAAAAGGTAAAAGGAAGGACATCTGTACACATCACATAGATAAAACTATGGAATTTGCTACCACAAGTGATAGTCGTGGACGCCAATTTGAATGGCTTTAATGGGGTTTACACAAATTCATGGAGGAGAAGGCTATCAATGGCCTTCCTATTCCTGATCCTCTATGGTACCTACCTCCAGTATCACAGGCAGTATGCCTATGTACAACAGTTGCTTGGGACATGGACGGGAGGGTGCTGTTGCATTCATGTCCTGCTTGTGGGTTTCTCAGAGGCATCTAGATGGCTACTATAGAAACAAGATGCTACACTAGATGGCACTTTGGTCTGATCCAGCAGGGTTTGTTGTCTTATGTTCTTTCTCGTGAGTAGGGGTGCTGGAGAAATAGGAGACAGACTAAAATGAGTTCACATTTCTAAGAATCCGACTAGCAGAATCAGCTACGGACCAGCCTCCCCAGGTCACATGGAGTCCCATTATTATTATTATTATTATTATTATTATTATTATTATTATTATTATTATTATCATCATCATCATCATCATCATCATCATCATCATCTACTTTCCCAAAATTTATGCAAATTAATTCTCAGGAAAATATGCAAGTTTCTGCTGAGAAATACACCATGCTGGAAAATATAATCGGGGGAAAGTGGAATGGAATGGAATGGAATGGGGGACAATATGCTTAATGTTTTGTACTACCATAAATTATGTAAACTGTTGCAAACTTTTTTACTGAATTATTTGCATATTTTCCAGCATAACAGGAAAAGATTTAAATTTGGTTGTGAAGGGACGTTGGAATGAACAACACTGCAAATCCGCGAGACACAGACAGGATGGATTTTATACAGTCCATACTGTGAATAATTGGTGGAGGAGAGGCAAAAGACCATGGTTTGTTTTAGGGTTATTTGAGGGTTGTCTAACACTCTAACACTCCTTGTCACCTAAGTTTGCATGACACGACAACTCACAGCAAGCCAGGCACCTATGGACACTATGCTAAAAAATGCCTGCGGGTACCCTGGCACAACACAACAGCTCCCACAGGTAAATTAACCCATGGTGGGATGTTGTGTCGTGTGAACCAGGTCAATGACTTGCTTGTATATATTACTGTGCTGAATACAGCTAAGTGAATTACAGTAGAGATTGCTGGCATCAGCTATGTATGGCATCAGAAAGTGGATGATTTCATTTAATACAAGAGTCAGGCTCCAATGCTCAGCCTCATATTTAAAAAAAAAAAAAATTGCGAGGTTTTCTGACTCTGTTATAGAACTATTGTGTAATCACCTCCATCTTTGAACCTACCAAAACTAAATACCAGTTTTGCCTCTTAAAATTTAGAGGCTAACACACCAGTCTTTTCATGCTTCTTTACAGATCAGATCTTCACACAGATTACTCTGGGCTTGTCAGTGAGCCAATTTAAGTCTAGTTGACCTGTGTTACCTTTAATCTCATTGACCTATTCCCTCCCCCCTGCCTGTTTGTGTGATAAAATATTAGGGTCTTGGGATGACAACATTCCACCCCCCTTCCCCAACTCTCCCCCCTCCCTGTGGACTTTTCCATGCATATCCTGCTTTTAAATTATCTATCTATCTATCTATCTGAGCTGTTGGCAATGGATCTATAGTTATTAAAGCCTCTATTTAAATATTTAGAGGGTTTATTTTGTAGCATTTATAATAGGGAGTGCCCTGGGAGAGTTACTTTCCACACACAAAGAGAGAGAGAGAGAGAGAGAGAGAGAGAGAGAGAGAGAGAGAGAATAGATGAAATATTAAGATTAAATAATTTGGTCAATAATTAGCTTTCTTACCTTACAAGGACTCACGTTAATATATGATGAAGTAGTTTTAACTGTGTTTAGGGCGGAATTGAGGCATGGTGTTAGAACAACGTAAATATTGAGAAAAGTAAACGTCATTTCAGGTCATTTCTGTCCTCAGCAAACAGGCTGGTTGTTCTAACTTTGTATTATGAACAAGGTAGGGGGGGGAGAATCTCCAAGATCCTCCCCCCTTGCAAAGCTTTAATGTTTAGCCCTAAAGACCAGGGAACTTTTTTCTGATCTCCATTCCAAACAATTAACAAGTTTGCTCCAACACAGATGCCTTAAACACTTGGCACCTGAACCAATGTCAGCAAGAACTTCTGCCAGCAGTGGGAGTTACCTGCAGGGCTTGGGAGAGAAAACAGATCTGCTGATAGCATTGAAATCTTTGGTCTAGGCAGGTTCTGAAACAGCAAAAAGCTGCCAGCCCTTTGAAATCAGACGGCTGCTGCTCTTTCCTGCATCATTACTGTGGAGCCGACAATAATCCTACTCTTGGATTGTACCCCAGAGAAAGGCCAACTAGCAAAACCAACATGAGGAAACCAAGGCTATGAATAAAATGTTGCTGGCAGCCACACCAAACCGCAGCCCTCTGTGATCTCGGTGGGTTGTTTTGTCAGGGATATGGGATTGGATAGAGAAGAATAGCTCCGAGTTAGCAGAATAGAGAGCACATTTTTAAACTCTGCTGAATGGGGGAGCAGTTGGGAGGGTTAGACCGGGCCCTATGGATCCCTGCATTCCAAACTCTCAATTTCTGCCATGTTGTTGAACAGGTGCATGAAACTGCTTGATAATGATGACGACTAACTAGCCCAGTATGGTCTGACATTTGCTTTTGCTGCATTGGGTGGTGGTGGCTAATCCCGACGCACAGCGAAAGCATGGGTTTTCTGGCAACTGGGCTCGCCCCCTTCCCTCTGCCCTATTGGATGGCAACCAATCAGGGATCGCCATCCACCCGGTCATGCCTCCACATCAAGGATGGAGTGAGTTTAGAGGGAGTCATAGAATCCTAGAATAGCAGAGTTGGAAGGGGCCTACAAGGCCATTGAGTCCAACCCCCTGCTCAATGCAGGAATCCACCCTAAAGCAGCCCTGACAGATGGTTGTCCAGCTGCCTCTTGAAGGCCTCTAGTGTGGGAGAGCCCACCACCTCCCTAGGTAACTGTTTCCATTGTCGTACTGCTCTAACAGTCAGGAAGTTTTTCCTGATGTCCAGCTGGAATCTGGCTTCCTTTAACTTGAGTCTATTATTCCGTGTCCTGCACTCTGGGAGGATCAAGAAGAGATCTTGGCCCTCCTCTGTGTGGCAACCTTTTAAGTATTTGAAGAGTGCTATCATGTCTCCTCTCAATCTTCTCTTCTCCAGGCTAAACATGCCCAGTTCTTTCAGTCTCTCTTCATAGGGCTTTGTTTCCAGACCCCTGATCATCCTGGTTGCCCTCCCCTGAACACGCTCCAGCTTGTCTGCCTTCCTGACTTTTAAAATGCAGAGCTTCTCTGGAAAGCCCACAATGGCTTCAAGGTGGCTGCTGCATCGTATAATTGACTCAGCGCCAATTCAGAGCTACCTTGGAGCTTCCAGAATGTATCGACAACCCCATGACTAGTGCCAGCTTTTACAGGTTTTCAGACGGAGAGGATCCTCCCATCAATACTTGACCTTTTTAAAATAAGCTGGGGGTGGGGAATTGGTGGTCTAGAGGCCTCAAACAATTTACAGCCCTCTCCCGCCCTTCCCAGGCCTTTTCCCTGCAGCAGTTAGCCTACAAAAAAGAGCTTTTTGCCAAGCCTATTTGCAGCATGGACGTGATGGAGGAATCACAGCTGGAAAGGAAAGAGTTAACCGTCCTCTCTCAATGGGCTATGATGCCACCCCCCACCCAAACCCCTCCTCCTACATGGTGATTTAGGGCCAAACTAAACTTTCTTGTATTCATGCATAGCTTGAATTCGTTTATTTACTCCAGAGTAAGCACGTGCGTTTTCGATTTGGATCAGAACTGGCACACCGGAAGGGAAGGTTAAGGTTTACCCCCACCTGCTTTCATCTAAAAATTCCACCCACCTCCATGGGGGGTATTAAAAAAGTGGGGGCGGTGGGCGGTAATGTCTCTGACTCTAATGGAGACTTTTATCTTTTCTTTAAGTTTGAAAAAAACTGACATGGAGATATTAGGGATCAAACAAGGGGCCTTCTGCATCCAAAACATGCGCTCTCCCACTGAGCTATTTTATTTTATTTATTTATTTATTTATTACATTTTTATACCGCCCAATAGCCGAAGCTATGGCTCCTCCCTTTCTGCTGCAAGCAGAATTAATACGAATCGCCTTGTAAAATTCAGGATTCCTCCACAGACCAAAGGGATTAAGTTGAAATACAGCAGCCCCAGCCCACTCACTAAGGGGGAATCTACAGTACTGCTTTAAAGCGCTTTATAACAGTTTTGACAACTGTTTGGGCCCAGGACACACTGCATATACAGTTTTCAAAACGTTTTCAAAGTGCTTTAAAGCGCTTTAAAAGCAGTAGTGTAGATCCCCCCTATTAGAGACTGGAGAGTGACACTGTTCCTGGGCAGCACCAGTGTGCAGAACAGTGAAGCTGCCCTACACTGCAGACAGCTGGAAGGTGGAGTTTTCACAAAAGGCAACACACGCGGCTTGGCTGGCTTGCCCATCATCTCACCAGAGGACTCTAGGGTGTTCTATTTGCATGTCTCACCCCTTCCACTCTCTTCCTGGCTCAGGGAGTCCACAGAAGGGCACTTGAACGGGGGTGGAGGGGTGGGTCTTGAAGCTGCTGGTGCCTGCCAGTGCTTCCTTCGGAACAGCTGCTTCACTACTTTCTGAGAAACAAAAAGTCGATGGGTAATGGCTTGGATGGGCTGACTCGTGAGAAAAAATTTACCTGCCACTTTGTGAAAGACAAAACCGTTCACATTTCAACACAGGTGGATCTATAACTGGGTGTTGCAAATAGGAGAACTGGAAAACAAAAACCATAGATCACTAAAAAAGGCAAAAGACAATCTTCGTGGGAAACCACAAACGTCCCAGCTTCCTTCTAAAAACTCTGATTCTGTAATTGCCTATACATTAAATCCCATGGAGCTATATTTATTTATTTATTTATTTATTACATTTCTATACCGCCCAACAGCCGGAGCTCTCTGGGCGGTTCACAAAAATTAAAACCATTCAAAATATAAAACAACAGTATAAAACCATAATATAAAATACAATATAAAAGCTCAACCAGATCAAAACAGCAGCAATGCAAAATTACAAATTTAAAACACCATGTTAACATGTATTTATAGATTGTTAAAATGTTGGGAGAATAAAAAGGTCTTCACCTGGCGTCTAAAAGCATATAATGTAGGTGCCAAGCGAACCTCCTTAGGGAGCTCATTCCACAGCCAGGGTGCCACAGCAGAGAAGGCCCTCCTCCTGGTAGCCACCTGCCTCACTTCCTTTGGCAGGGGCTCACGGAGAAGGACCCCTGAGGATGACCTTAGGGTCAGGGCAGGTACATATGGGAGGAGGCGTTCCTTCAGATAACCTGGCCCCAAGCCGATTAGGGCTTTAAATGTTAATACCAGCACTTTGAATCGGGCCCGGACCTGGACTGGCAGTCAATGAAGCTGGAAAAGGACTGGCGTAATGTGATCTCGCCAGCCAGTCCCTGTTAGTAAACGGGCTGCCCTGTTTTGTACTAGCTGAAACTTCCGGACCGTTTTCAAATGCAGCCCCACATATAAAGCATTGCAGTAATCCAAACGAGAGGTTATCAGAGCATGGATAACTGTGGCTAGGCTATCTCTGTCCAGATAAGGGCGTAGTTAGTATACCAGCCTGAGCTGATAAAAGGTGCTCTTTGCCACTGAGTTCACCTGTGCCTCAGGTGACAGTTCTGGATCCAAGAGCACCCCCAAACTACGGACCCGATCCTTTAGGGGGAGTGCAACCCCGTCCAGGACAGGGCAAACATCACCTCGCCAGACAGAAGAACCACCTGCTAACAGTACCTCCGCTATGGAGGAACTCCAGGATATAATGGGACAATAAAAGCTATTAGCAGGCAGGCACATTTCTCCTAGTCCTAGCTCATGTTCAGGCTGTTCTCACGCTGTATTGTTTTGGAGTTCCATCTAGTGAATGCATTTAAAATTACATGTAACCAAAAAGGAGAGAAGAATATTCTATGCATTTGATGAGAATCATTATAGGCAATGTCTGTGGGGTGGTGAATTTGCTCCGGATTTCAGTCAGAACACTAAAGGATTTTCCCAAAATGTGAAAGCGTCTTGGATAGCTCCTTTGGAGTTCTGACTGAAACCCAGAGCAGATTCCCCACTCCACAGACACTGGAACCACTAGCCTCCACTGTCTGGCGTACCATGTTTTGAAGTAAGTGAAGTAAAATGAAGTAATATACATTACCATCTAAAGACCCCACCTCAACCATTCCTGAAACCAGCGGAACTAACTGAAGAAGGACATTGCCATCTAAAGAGTCCCCTTTGTTAAACCATTAATTCCAGAAGGGGGAAAGCAGAAAACCATTAATTATACAGCGTAAAAGTACTTAATTTCATCACTGGTGTGTATTGGGGTGTGGGGAGACATAGAGAGGGAGGGGCAAGATCCACAGCAAAATCTCAAAGAACTTTGGTTGGATAAATCCCAAATAATTGGGAAAAAAGGAAAAGGAAAGGAAAAGCACCATGTATTTTAAGAGCATATGTGGAGTAAGTTTGTATACTTATGTATAGTTATTATGGTCCCTTGGAATATAATCACAATTAGGGAGGGAGGTGCTGGTCGTGTTCAGAGTGGGTTGATGGCTGGGAACACACTAGGAAAAACAAATTTCTCGGGACAAACGCAGCCACAGGGGACCAAAAGAGGAACATGATTGATTGCACTCATGTCAAGCTTGTGGTTTCCTGTGAGCAGCTGATTGGCCACTGTGTGAACAGAATGCTGGACTAGATGGGCCCTTCGTCTGATCCATCAGGGCTCTTCTTAGTTCTTATGGCTGGCCAGGGTTTCAGGATTTCCAAGCACAATTTGTTCCAACAATTGTCAGAGCCAGATTGAGCTCTTATATCCTTGTGCAATCCATGGCTTGGTTTCACCTTCCCTGGATAAAGAATGACTCTTTAAATGAATTTTTAGAGGAAAAAGTAGAACTGCCCAATGATATATGTGACTGTAATTTGCAATAGAACACACCTTCTCGTTTCCCTTGTGCGCGCACATGCTTTACTGCTTAGAGTCATGTTCCTATACAGCAGGGTTGGGGAATATGTTGCCCTCTAGATCTTGTTGGACTGCAACTCCCATCGTCCCTAGACATCATAGCCAATCAGTAAGGGATGTTGGGAGCTGCAGTCTAACAACATCTGGAGGACCACATGTCCGCCATTCCTACAATACAGAATGGGAGAAAGTTCTCAGAATCAGGAATTTGACGATACTAATTCAGAAACTTCATGCTTGGCACATGAAGCATCCAACAAAATCTTATGTGGGCTGGAAGATATAAAAACAAGAACAGCTAAGAAAAGGGCAGGGGGAATAGCTGCACAAACATATGCATGCAGATGGCCTGAGCTTTCACTCTTTTTACTCCAGATTACATCTGATCCTGCAACACCTAAGTCAACGGTTAGGCAAATAGCAATCCCTCTACCAGATAGTCTCTGCACCAGAAACATAAGAAAGTAGCAGTACCATAAGCAAGCAGAAAATTTTGCTCATGGCTGATTTAACTTGTTTCTTCCTGCTTCTTGTAGGCCACAAGCAACTGGACAAGTCAAGCAGTTGAGGCTGACAGCTAAGTTGTCTTCCTGATGGCAGAGAGCCCTTCTCTTGTCTTGTGAGGCACAGAATAGCCGTCTACGATAGTATGACCTCTCTGAGAGCTTTCACCATATCTACCAAGATTACCTAGGTGAGCTGCTCTGTTGATTGGAAAACTGTACAAGTGGGGAGGAAAACAGCTATCTGTGTGTGGGCTGTGTGTGTCTGGGCATGGTTCACTTTTGAGTTGTCATATGTAAGGAGATGGAGAGCATATTTCCATCTAGAGTGATCTTGAGATTGCTGAGAACTCGTACTTCCTCTTGGAGGTCTATAAATAGCGGTTCTGGAGGTCCATGATGCATGGAGGCCAATAGCTGGATGATCTCATTACAATCATAAATCTAGAGAGAAGATTTCTCTCTTCTCAAAGCTCAATAATTTCGTTCCTGAATGTTGTCTTGTGATTTTGGTGAGCAGGGGGAAATCTTTAAATTGCTCCAAGGAGGCTTATTTCATTGGGCCCAGAATTGACTGCTTTGCTGGGCGGATAGTTTCAGACACAAAAGTTTTCTGTAACTTTGACTTCATAAGGTCTCTGCTAAGAAGGTCATATTAGATATTTTCTGGCATCACAGCACCCTTATCATAACATTGACAACAGCTTGCCAGGAAGCCCCCCCCCCCATGTCTTAGAATTATTTCCCCCATCTTTGAAACACTCATGAACCCACGTGTGGAGAGTAGCAGCGGATCACGTTTATATAAAAGCTTAACCAACAGCACCAAAGCCCCTTGCAGTGCAAAGCCAATATATTTATTTTTTTAAAGCTGGGATTTATATTTATTTGCATGTTGAAGATAACATGGACTGTAACAATACAGGGGAAGCAAGCAAACAGAATTAATAAATACCATCAAAAGAAGAATATTACAATATCTTGGTCATATTATCCGGGGAGAAAAATACACCATACTCCAACTTATTATATAAGGGAAAATCGAAGGGAAAATATCAGTCGGAAGAAGACAAACATCATAGTTAAAGAACTTGAGGGAATGGTATACCTGTACCACTATACAATTATTTAGAGCAGTGGTGTCAAAAACAGCTGTAATGATAGGTAACCTGCGATACGCGAAGGCACTTTAAGAAGAAGAATGAAGTGGTTTGCTGGAAGGTTATGGAGAAGTATTGATTGTGAATTTAGTGATTTACCCTTTAGCTTTCATGTACTGCTTTAATTGCCTGCATTTTTGTTATATATCACTTGGGATCCAAGTATTTTAAGGACTGCCTTCTCTCCTGTACATTGAGTTAATCTTCTGTAATCGTTCTGTGAGAATCTGTGCCCCCTGAAACCAGCCTGATGGAGACCTGAGAGAAGGCCTTTTCAGTTGTGGCACCCTGACTTTAGAATATTCTCCCCAGGGAGGTCTATTTGGCACCCACTGTACTGTCTTTTTGGTGCCAGACGACCCCTTTTTTATTTCCCCATGTGATTTCATGCCATCTGGATAGGTTTTCACCCTGCCTCTGTTGTGCTTTTTATGTTTTCATCTGTTTTATTTGTTTTACATTTTTAGGTTTATTTGTTTGTTTGATTTAATATCATTTCATGATTGCTTCGATGGTTTTAAGATTATTTGTAAGCTATCCTGGGAATTGAAATACTGTAGGGTGGCTCATAAATATATTAAATAAAGAATGTATATTATTCATACATATGCACAGATCTGCTAGAGGGCACAATTTTGATGGAATGGATTTGAATGTGTTAAGACAACACTGAATGGTTTTAGTTCATTTTATTATTATTCAAGCCGGGTTGTGCTTTGAAATATGCAATACCGACCTCCAAAATAGGAAAGATGGATTAAAAATTCCTATGAATAAATGTTATTAATGCTTTTTTTTTTGTACAAAGAAAGTGGTCCAGCAATAACAAAAGCAGCTTCCAGCAGAGAGAATATTGCTGTTATTAAAGACAGTTAATAGTAAGTTTTCTGCCATTGTTTGCTTTTTAAAAGGTTCCTGCTATCAGATGATACTTGTACCTCTCAGCAACTAAAATATATTATCTGGCACATTCTCACCAAGCTGAAAAGTGCCAGACAGAAAGACTGAAATACTTTCCCAGCTAGGAACTCTGGATGAGGTTAAGTATAAAAGATTATGGAGTGGAAATGGCTCTTGATTCCCATTCATTAATAGAGTTTCTTGAATTACATGTGCTCCTAAACTGACGGAAAAAAGAGCATCAAAATCATGCATTCCTTTGAAGAAACAAGATTAGGATCCCTGTGGCACTCAATGTGGGTGCAAAGCTGTCAAATCAATCTTGATTAAAACACATTGAGAACAGCCCTTCTGCTATGGAATCTTATGGAATGTTTAATTCTGCAGACTTTATCAGCATCACTATATGACCTAATTAACCCCAAGACAGACTGTGCCTGACATTCATTGTTTTGGTTTTTTCCCACCCCAAGGATTTTCCTGCTCTAGTTTTATTCTTATTTTGTCCGAAAGGACCTAGGTCACCAAGCACCCTCACACCACGCCAACATTCTCAACATTTATTTTTGAAACACAGGGACACATTTTTCTTGATTGGAATTGGAAGCACTCTACTCTCAGAAGAATTGTCCCACTCCTGTCTATCTCTGTGTGTCACTGTTCTGGAAGTGCTTTCACTGAGGACAAAAAAAAAGCAGTGGAGGGTGGTAGTCAGTGGAGTGGTGAATCTACCAGTGTCCTGGAATGTGTGAACAGAACACAGCAAACAAAGAACAAAGATGACGCTGGAACGCAACTCTGTTCTTATATCCTATTAGGGCACAAACCAATGCGCTGGCTGGGAAATGCTGGGAGCTGTACAACTTTTCTCTGTCTAAACATAAGAACCTAAGAAGTGCCCTGATGCTGGATCAGACCAAGGGTCCATCTAGTCCAGTGGCCAACCAGCCACCGGCCAGGGACCAACAAAGCAGGATATGGTACAACAGCACCCTCCCACCTATGTTCCCCAGCAACTGGTGCATAGGATTGCGCCCTTAAAGAGTCTTCTTGGGACTCTACAGGTGGTTGAGTTGAACAAGGAACCTGCAGGGCCATGAAAAAGAGGGGCAAATGTTTATAAGTAGGGGAAATTACATTAAAAACCTTTCTCTCCTAGCCTGACATTTTCACTGAGTTCTGCCTACTTGAACCGCTCCTCTGCTTTCTTCACTGGTGTCAGTGTTTTGCGCTTGTTGTAAGCTGCAGTGGAGGCTGCTGGCTCCAGTGTCAGTAGGGCGATGAATCCGTTCTGCATTTCACTCAGAACCAGTAAGAGGTCTAAAGTAGCTATCCATCCAAAGTGCTTCACACTGACTCAGATCATTGGTCCACCTATCTCAGAATTGTCTTCAGTGACTGGCAGCGGGGGTGACTGCATGTAAAATGTGTGCTTTACCATGGAGCTGAATTCCCTCCCAGAAGTTGAGAGGCCGTGACTGCCCAGAATCATTTAGTGATCTTCATGACTAACGATTTGAGCCCAGTTCTCCACAACCTTGCTCTGACCACTGCAGCAGATTGGATTATGTTTTAGCACTTAACTTGTCATGTGGGGAGTGTACCAGAAGACAGCAAGGATGGTATAGTGCAGAGGAACCTCATGCTAACGGGGAGCAGTTCGTACAGATTGCTTGGCCACACGGTCAACTGCAGAGCAAAGTCTGGTCTGAAGACCTGGGTATGCATAGATAAATACAGAGGTTTAGGTACAGAGCTGCAAATTATCAAGAAATATCAAAACAGCATGACAAAATATTGTAGTAATATTTTGGAGCGCTTATCCTGGTATGAATCTACCTGTACACTTTGAGGGCATCCTCTAAGGGAGGTTTGGAGGATGGCAACCAGGGAGAGGGCCTTCTCAGTGGTGGCCCCGATTGTGGAATGCTCTCCCCAGTGAGGCCCACATGACACCAGCATTGTCATCCTTTGAGCGTCAGATTAAGACTTTCCTCTGATCCCAGACATTTGACAGCATATGATGGGGAGTTTCAGTCTTTTTCAGGCCCTAATTGTTTTATTGTTGTTTTTAACTTGTTTTTAATTTTTTTTTGAAGATTGAAGGTTTTATATTATGCTTTATATGCTCTGAACTGTCCAGAGAGGTTTGGCTATTGGGTGGTATATAAATATAATGAATGAATGCATCAGCAAGCAGAGGAGTTTATCAGAACGAGGTCCCTCAAAGTGCTGGGACCAGATTTTCAGAGAGGATTTTCTTTGCTTTCATAAGTATTTGGGAGTCTCTTCTTTTATATTACCACATATTCGAAGAGGGCCTGGAGATCATATCCAGAAAACAAGTTCCTTTGACCATCCCAGGCTGAAATCAAAAGCCTGGTGTGGTCCCTTTCAGATTTTCTGCCTGTCCCAGCACAGCCTAACAGTGAGTTTGAGCGTGTGAACGCAAAAGTGGTCTTCACTGGAAAGTGTGTGCATATATGAAAGATAGGTAAGACTAACAACAGAGTAATTTCAAACTATATTTAGAGCTAAACATTTCGGCTTCCGAAGTCATCAGTAGCTGCGGTGTTAAGAAAAAAATGGTGAACCGCCCAGAGAGCTTCGTTTGTTGGGCTGTATAGAAATTAAATAAACACATTTTATTTATTTTTAAATCAAAGCTACTTATGAGAGTTGAAGCTGAAACGTTTAGTTCTAAATATAGTTTGAAATTACTCTGTCGTTAGTGTATCTATCTTTCTTACATATTTAAAATTCAGACACACTGCATCCATAGCAGGGACCCAAAGCCGCGTTGCTACTTTGCTGTTGAGGGGCTTTACGCCTCCCCCTCCCCACTCCTCATCTCTCCGTCCCCACGGCAAGAACCATGCCTCTGGTGTCATGGCGGCACGCATTACGTGCACGCATACGAGGAGGAGCGCGAGCAAGGCGTCACGTGGCCCGTCGCGCCCACTCAAGGGCCGCGGCGATGTGGCTCGCGACCGGGCGGTTTTTTACACGCTCCCCTTCCCCCAGCCCTGCTTTGCCCTGGACGATTTGACGGTTGGTGGCTCGTGCCGCCGCCGCCGCCTCTTCCCCCAACACACCTCCCTCACGCAGCCGCTGTCGCGTCGCCGCCGCCTCCTCCTCCTCCTCCAGGTGCGAAGGATGAGTCTGCCCCGTGCGGCTCCTGAGCCCCGCCATCCTCCGGTCGCCTCCTACGAGCGCAGCAACGCGGGTGAGTTCGGAGGCGGCGGATAATAGCGAGCAATGGGGGGCTCGACCGCAGCCTCTCCTGAGGGGTAGTGATTGTGTGTGTGTGGGGGGGGTGATGTGCAGGGCCGGCCCAAGATAATTGGCTGCCTGAGGCGGAAGAGCAGTCTCCCCCCCCCTCTCCCTCGCCCCCTCACAACTCCTGCATCCAAATCACTCCAAGGTGCCCGGCACGGTCCACGTTATTTTGGCGCCTGAGGAAGAAGAAGACCATCCCGCAACCGCCTCTCCCTGGGAGTAACGACACCACGGTAATAGATCCGGGCGCTAACCGCATGAAGCCCTTCCGTGACATCCCAAATCACGTTGCCGAATGGTAGGGCGGGCCCTGCGACGGCGCAGCCCCCGCCGCTGTCAGGCCTGGCGGAGGGGCACAGCGGGAGACCCGCCCCGCGTCGCTTCTCTTGCCTCCAGCTTCCCCCGTCAGTGTCACGCTCTCTGCAAACTCAGACAGGGACTCTGCTGCTGCTGCTGCTTCCTTCCTTCCTTCCTTCCTCCCTCCCTCCTCGTTTCGGTCGCTGCTGTTGTTTTTGCGACATCCATTTACGCAGCGCTTTGCAGGGTACCGTAAGCCCTGTACCCACATACCTGGAATTAAAAGCGCATTGAACGCAATGCGACTTCCCTCTGAGTAGACATAGGTATAGGATTGTGGAATAAGTAACGTAACGTAAAATAACCAATACCAAGAAGAGGAGGAAGACGAAAGGACAAACTTCTGTCATAAGGAACTTAGAATCTAAATTTTGTGGGTGGGTGGGTGATAATAATGGGAGACAGGAGAATTCATTCGTCCTCTGTGTATGTGTGTGGGTCTGCTGGGCAACAGGCACCAGTTGTTGTCATTTAAGAGCTATGTCAAGTGAGTAAAATAAGCATTCCCCCCCCCCCAATTAAGTTCTCTCTCCATCTCCACATCCATCCCCATGCCATCCTTCATCCTGCTGCCGCAGTGCTAAGAAGTGCACACTTGATGCTCTGCAATAGCTGGTTAAAGATTGGTATATAGTAGTGTGGGCTTTTCCTTTTGTTCCTTCCACCCTCTCCTTTATAGGATGCTAGATATTCCAAATCTGGAGCTGCTTACAATTTATGAAGTCAAAGAGTAACATGGTTTCCCCACAGGATGCTAAAAAGGCACCTTTGAAATGCTTTTTGGTGCTATCTTTCAGTGCAGGTCTGAAGATGGAAGAGAAATCAGTTGAACATTGCAGCCTGTGTAGGTTTTATGTGCACGTTATGGATTGATTTAATGAACAGCTGATGTAAAGCTGCACTCCTAAACACACTTCCTAGGGAGTAAGACTAGTTGAACCTCTGAATAAGTGTTCCTATTGAATATAGTATGTTCACTGATCATAACAGAGAGTGGAAAATGAAATAATCATTCCTAACATGAGCTGTGAAAAACGAAAAACTGGTGTGAATGGGAAGCAATTACTGTGTACAGTAAAATTGATAGCACAACATATCACCACAAATTACAGCCATTAAGTTTAGATCCCCTACTGTGGATGTGGTAGGGTGGAAGTGAGTGCCAGGTACAAGCTCTATTCATATATGTGCAGGTTCTAATCAGAATTTCATCCCTGTTTACATAGAAAAAGTATGTTACAGTGATTTTTTTTTAAAGTATAAGTATCTGAAATAAATTCTAATGTTTTAAAACTCCATGTCACTCTTTAAGATATTCTTTACTAGCAAGCTCTCTGACCCTTAGTTACAAGGCTTTTGTGCAGCATTAGGGCTAGTACACGTTTCTTTGCTTTTAGTATCTACAGAAAATTATTCAGTTAATTGATCCAAATGGTCATATGCAATACAATCCTATGTATGTCTACTCATAAGTAAGTCCAATTGAGTTCACTGAGACATTCTCCTTCATAGGTGTGAAAAGCACTACAACCTTAGCCATCTTTCTCTTGTGCAAAGTTCAAGCTTAAATCACAGTGAAAAGGTTATAAAATTGCCATAACATTATACCTGCTACAAAATACTCTAACTTCTAAATTGTATTGGCTCGAAGTCAGTAATGGTATTGTAAAAAACAGCGAATAGCACCCATTCTTAAAGTACCACATGATTTAGATTTGTTTGCTTCAATAATCCTTTCATTTTCCATGGGACAAGGTGTTGTGGGACTTGGAATTGCTTTATCTTGCACAAGAATTTATTTCATGGACTCGATGGCCTTGTAGGCCCCTTCCAACTCTGCTATTCTTTGATTCGATTAATGCTGTGACTTGGTTAAACAGCAGTCATACTAAGTGCTATTTATCACAGTTAACCTGAGGAAAATTGGTAGGTGATGAAAATATGAACTGTGAATGTGAAAACTTGAGTTTGTTTCCTTAATGTTGCAGTTGCCTTTGTGTCAAACAAATTTGTAAATGGGTAGGCTAGTAAAGACCTAACCTACATGTCTGTTTACATGCAGCAGTGCTGCCAGTGATGGTATGCTGTACAGGAATTGCCTTTTTATTATCTGAGTAGTGATCATTGCATACTTGCAATCAGAGGCTATAATGAAAACAATATTGTTGTGGAATGGAGTGTATATAGGGCATTTCAGGAAAGATGGATAAAACAGGATATGGAAAGGAGAGCCACTCTTCATGCTCTGATTGCTGGAATAATCCAACTAAAGCCTACAAAGTCTAATCTTCTGGCAGGGTTCAGTTTAGTTGCATGTTGATTAAATACTGATTATTGAAGCAGGGAATAGAACAGGGGAAATCACAGGGCTGATGTGGGAAAATATGGTACAGAAACTAGCATTTAGTCTAAACATTCTAAAAGCTGTCAGAGACTATTTCTTTGTTACTGAGATTGTATAGCATTAATACTAACTAGAAATAAAATTGTGCACTCCTTGTAAAATGCTATGATGAATATTTTGCATGAACATTTTGAAGGTCTTTTAAATACATAACAGTTATATTCTTAGACAGATGTGGAAGTGGTTTAAAAAAAGCTTGAGGTATGCAAAGCAGCTTCACTTAAGGATTTTCCCCACAGGATGATCCCTTTACTCTTGTGTGTGTGTGTGTGTGTGTGTGTTTTGTCTTAAAATCTTCCATGTTGTGACTTGCAGTTTTATTCTGTTTCTTTTCTTGTTGAGTGCACATGTGATCCCACTAGTGGATGACAGGCTTTGGGGGAGGTGGGAACATAAGACTTCCTGCACATAGGTAGTTTACTCTTTCCTAGTTATTGAGTTGCAGCTTTGAAACTATTGTGCTTCTCTACCTGTTGTTATGCCAAGTGCTATGAAATTGGTAAAATCAGGATTGTAGTACATGTGGATAATTTGTATGTGAATGCCTTCCAGGCATTTTCACTGACTACAACTTCTGTTGAGGTTTCAGTGCTTTTTATCTGGGTAGATCTTTGTATTCTACTATTTAAATGTTTTTTGGGGGGGTTTTTTACACTTACACATACACATGAATTAGCAAACAGATTAGTTTAAGGCTTCTGCTAAATGTTTTGGCTTCCTCAGTAACATAGTTGGAATTTCAAATAAATACTGGGAGCCAAGATGAAGGTCTTTAAGAAAGTGTATGATTTCACAGCAGCAAAATGGGCTTGAGTTGCCACTTCACCCAGTTTGTACTGGCCTCAGGGCAATCGAATGCCAGTGCTGGCAGAGAAAAGGAAATGACTGGGGAAGCTGTGTAGATGTGTGTCTATCTTGGGATTTGGAATATGTCACACCTGGCATAGCTGATGTAAAGGAAGGGAGCCACGCAAGCCTTGGTAGAACAAAGGAGCATCACCTTCCTTGACTCTTGATTTCCATCAGCTTGAGAGAGATATGGAAGTGGGGAAGTGCATTCTCTCCTAAGGAGCTGTTGCTGGAACAATTCTGAGTAATGATGGGGTGGGGGGAGATGGGATGGGAAAGGTGTAGTCTTTAAGTTATTTGAAGGCTACTATATGCAGAGGTTTAAGTTAAGATTGATTTCATTCAAATATCGTAAATCCTAAAACTTTGTTGATTGCCTTTTCTATGATCTTTAGAAATTTTGCACTTTCAAATGTGGAAAGAGCAGAAAGCTTACCCTTTCCTGTGTTTCTCAATGATAATAGTGGAAGACCACAATGTTACAGTGAGCCAGTATATATTTCAAAACAACTGTACTGTTGTGCTTGAACTAGATCTGGAGCTTTGCTCTAGCTTTTTGTGTGAGGAGCTAAATAGAAAATAAAGGTGAGTTGCTCTTCTCTTTCATAAGAGGGTACCCAGTTTAAGAACCCCAAAACCTGTGCACAATACATTGTCAACCACTCATCCATTTCAGCAGAGCAATTCTCTTCCACTAAAGTTGTTGAGGCTTATTCAGTTTTGTGCTGCTACATACTAGCTCAGTTTTACACTGAGACATGTATGTATTTCAATGATGTAGACATATTCTTTTACATACTTGCTAGGGATAATAGTCTGAAAAATATTAATCCAATCTAATGTTAAATAAGTATTCTTAGTTAACACAATGGAAAACATATTCCAACCCAGAGAAATGAAAATGGATATAGTTGTTAGAATATTAGCAGTGGCAAAAGTAGGATAATTTGTATTACAGGGTTGTTTCCCATATGGTGTATTGGTTAGAGCGTTGGACTGGAACTCAAGAGATCTGGGTTCTAGTCCCATTTGGCCATGGAAGCTCACTGGGTGACTTTGGACCAGTCACAGACTCTCAGCCCAATCTACCTCAAAGGTTGTTGTTGTGAGGATAAGAATGGAGGAATATGTATGAGGAAGAATATGTATGCCGTCTTGGGTTCCTTGAAGGGAAAAAGGCGAGACATAAATGCAATATCTGTTTCACATAAAATCTTCATATGCACCTTGTTCCCTATATTTAGCTTTCAGGAAATTAGGCAAGTTGGTAAGTAAGGCAGCCCTAGTTTTGCTGTCCAAATCTTCCTAGCTAGTTCTTATTACTAGTTCTAGTAACTATTTCTGTTACTAGTTCTAGACTTGGAAAATCATTCAAGAAATCATAAAATTCTTACGAATTAGCTAAGAAGTTGTTAGTCTAGAAAGCATAGTCTGCGTTATATATATATTGTCATGTTTTTCAAGCTATTTCTTGATGGCTGTTAGAGTTATTTGTCTGAATTTAGACATTTTGTTTTTAAGAGGAGAATTTTAGGATTCTAACAAGCATCCATGGGTTACATAAAAAAGTGTTTAGAATTCAGATGGCTATCCTGGCCTGGGTAATAGCCTCATCATTTGTTCAAGCTAAGAGCTCCCTCATTTTCTGGAAACCTTGATGGCTGTTCTTATTTTAAGACTAAAGAAGGGAGCCTGTTTTCCCCTTCCAAAATAGCCTATAGCTTTTAACTGGTCCTATCCA
Source organism: Elgaria multicarinata webbii (assembly GCF_023053635.1). Classification (NCBI taxonomy): domain Eukaryota; kingdom Metazoa; phylum Chordata; class Lepidosauria; order Squamata; family Anguidae; genus Elgaria; species Elgaria multicarinata. The sequence continues at coordinate 38,067,941 of NC_086171.1, read as the reverse complement.
CACTTGGAAATAAGATCCAGTGAAGCCTATCAGTCAAGACAAAGCGCTTCTACGTGTATATCATCAGGTTGTTGTATGCATCTGTTCAGTTCAGCTTTATTTCTTACACAAATTATAGCTTTGTCACATTTTTAGTATGAATCCTTGCTGTACCTGCTAAAACGTTTTGCCACTCAAAATAAATGTGTAATGTCGTACATGCCACAGAGTATGGGTCTTCATGATTGCATGGGTCTTTATGCAGTGTACTCATATGGCAAAACATGTTTTCTTATAGTAGTGTGGAGTGACTTCCACAGAAGAATGTGGAATTATTATATGTTATATGTGATTAACATAATCTTTGTTTAGCTTTGTCACTGAAATAGTGAATGCTTAATACCAAAATTTAAAAAGCAGCTATGAAATTTCTATATACTTGAGCTGTTGGGTTCATTGAGTCATTTTGTAATCAGACTGTAGCATATTATAGCTATTTTGGATATAGAGCTGTTTGACTTTTTATTGGTTAGTAATGAGGCTTCTTTCCATTTGATTTGCACCAGGGAGGAAATATTGAGATAATGTTTTCCTCAAACAGCCACAATTTTTTTATTCTCATGCCTGCAAAATTGGTGAATGTTTCAGGAAAATTATAACCACTTAAAACTTTGTGGGCTGAAGTGTTGACTAGAATGGAAAACACAGTATTTTCATCACAGTCAGAACAGGACTTATTTTGCAGTTGTTTTCTAAAAGACAACTCTCTGCTGTACTCAATTTTTGCTCTCAGGAAATTTTGGGGTGAGATATTTCTCACAAATGGTATTTCTTTTATTTATTTTTTGCAAAACATTGAGTTGGATAGTGCAATGAAAATTGTTTGGGTGACAGGGAAGAAAGACTATATGGAGGATGGTTTGTATCTAAGGAGCTGCTATTATACTATGCATGTGTGGGAAGTCGCTACTGGACACAGAACTTGGCTCCCAAAGGATCACAATCTTCATTTGAAAATTCTAACCTCTAAGGATATGAATGTAGACCAGAAACTGTTATACAGGCATTTTTGACTTGTGGTGAATGTAGTGGCCAGGGGTTCACAGCTTTGGATTGCTGTGGAGAGGGACAAAAATATATCAAAAACTAAACTAATGAAGCAAAATAGAAAAAGTATAAGCTGGAGGAATCACATGTGTGGATGGAGAAATGCTTCAAAAACTCTGTCTGTATATACATAGCCCACATAATGTACAACTGCTGAGTTCATCTAGTCCTGAACCTCAGCAGTCTAGTGTGTTACTGCTATTTATCTGTAGCGCTGACTGTTGAAATTTGGGGGTTAGATGAGCTGCTTACCTAGTACTGAATCTGAGCAGTGCAGGATACAGCGGAGTGTTTCGGAAAGTTTGGGTGGCATATTGGGGTCAGAGGAAGTGTGCCTCATGGCACTCAACTTCAGACCTTAAATTTAAAGACCTTGCCCCTTTCACAGATCATTGGAGCTATGATTCATTAGGATGGAACAAGGTGCTTTTCAATCTGTGCTACTCAGTCCCTTCAGACTCTTATCTTCAAAGTGGTCAGAGCCCTTAAAAGTTTATTGTATTCACTGGGCAGAGAGATTAGGGCTGAGGAATACATATTCCCCAACTGTACCTCTTCCCAGGTTACTGAAACTTAAATCATGTTAGGGACTCAAATCATGTCAATTTTCCCACCATTCTCCCACTTCCCTCCCGTCTCCCCATAACAAACTCAATATTCCTTGCCTCTTGGAGGGCAATAACTATAGTAAGTCCTCATCAGGATTATTAGGAATTTTGAAACAACAACACTATTTTTCCTCTTCTAAATTCTGAAAACAAGTGAACATCCTGATTGTTACTCTCTCTCTTGTCCAATTTAGGTGCTCAGCAGGTAGGCACAGGAACACAAAGTATGGTATTAGAAAGAATGATTATGCAAATTTTCTAAATTTGATTAATTAAATGAACTTATAAGATACTGTGTCTGTTGGCACCGAGCTTGGCATGCTCTTCTTATTTTGTGCACAGTATACATGGCCCAAACTTCAAGCCATAAAAGCTGTTGGACACAGAAGTTGTATTTCCTGTTTATTAGTAAGCTTGTGCAAGTCTGTCTTGATTGTCTACTGCAGTGTTGTGTGTTCAGTGATGACTACCAGTGTTTTCAAATTTCTCTTGTAATTCTTGAGTTCTAGATACCTTAAAAGTAGAAGTTCAGGCTCTCAGAAAACAAAATCATTGTACGAGAGTCTAGTTTTCTTATATAGTGAGGGTGTAAACTCATTTGAATATAATAGCAATGAGTATAATATTAAATACGATCTGTTCAATGGGGAAAGGTTAAAAATAACTCTGCTGGATTTTCATCTTCTTATGCTGAATGGCAGTGGTCATTTTGCATTATACTGCCAATGCTATTGAATGTTACCTTGCTGCTTATCTTAGTGGATTGGTCAGTTTTGAACAAACCTGAGTTTGAATTTCAGATATCAGATGGCAGGTACCTGATAATACAAGACAGAGATGCCTGAAACTGTGTTGTTTCTAAATAGTGCAGTGTAACTGATATGGTCTAAGCATACCACAGATATGGCTTTCCTTAATTTTTCTTGAGCAACTTAGAGGAGGGAGGAGATATTAGGGAGCTCCAGCTGTACTTGAACAATAAGTTCAATATAAAGTTCAATATAGGATTAGAGCAATTTATCAAGCAGGGGTCTGTCCTCATAATACAGCAGCTCACTATTTGATCCATGGTGAGGCTGTGAGGCTTATGGCTGCTATTTTGAATATCCAACCCCTGCTCAGAATCTGTCATGTTGTGCGAACCTGGCAAGCATGGATTATGCAAGGGTTATATGGGGGTCTGCTTTAACATACCTCCTAGTCTGCTTTAGGGTTATATAGGGGTTGTTTAACTCATGCATAACCCATGCCCACTGGGTTCTCATGACATGACGCCTGTGGGCCCCATGGCTTTTGTGTGTGTTAAATAACCCATGACGAGCCATGATATTTCATCCAAACCCAGTCAGGAAGTATACTGGATTTACAAATACTTTACAAGGTGTAGTCATGTTTGCAAAATACACTTCAAAGCAGAGAAAATGTTGAAGCTGTAACAAAATAGGGAGGAGTGAAAGGAAGTACATCAATTTTACAGAGATCAGCATTAAATCTTAGTTTCTTATTTTGACTAGCTTGCTTAACCATCTGCTATGTCAATAGTGATGGTCATACCCTAGAAATTTGTATAATTAGAACATACAACCAAAGAGTTGTTATATATTTTTCCTAAAGTATCATGCAAATAACTTATGCTTAGAAGTCCTTTGATCTGCTGTTAACATACTATCCTCTGTCAGGATTGCTGCCACTATTTAACAGCTGAGTGTTAAATTACAAGTTTCCTATGTTGTTCACAGAGAAGGGAGACGGCATTGGATTATTCTGTAACTACAGCAGAATGCTTTTACCACATAAACTTGTTCTTCTTAGCTATTGTGCACTTTGCTAAAGGTCAGTACTTATTTTGTTCATTTCGTTTTGCAACCTGTCTTAAGATTATCCAGCTAAGATGTGTGTATGTGCAGGGTTGCTTTACAACTCACTTCACAAATGTTGCAGAAACTCAGTAAAAAGACATAAACTTTTAAAATCAATTTATTGGATTCCTTGCTTCTATGAAGTTGGCCTTGCCCCTCTCAGTGTAGTAAGATGCTGCTGTTGGGAGACAGATGCCTAGCAGCTGATAACTGAGATCTTAACTCTTTTCTGTTTAAAAGAGGAACTAAATCACACCATGATATATTTGTATTATTTATTTATTTATTTATTTATTTATATAGCACCATTATAGCCACCTTTGTACAGGTGTTTGACTAAGAGTTTGTTAATTTGTTGGGAAAAAGGTATAAGCATTTGAAAGGGAAATGTTGTCTTCTGTAAATAGTCTGGATACATAAAGTGGTTGTCAGTATGCTGGACCTTTTTAGCATGTCACTATTGGAATTTTCATGCTGTGTGGCACAGTTCTATCCATGCTTACTTGGAAGTAAGGTCCTCTGTTCGGTAGGGCTTACTCCTGTGTATGTATGCACAGAAGTTCACTCTTAATCTCTTTAATTTTATATGCTGCTTTTCCTATACCAAAACCAGCTTACATAAAAAATGGAAAACTACTTAATCCTGCAGTGACCCCCCTTTAAAAAGAATTGTAACAGCCTGTACAAGAATCACAGCAGAGAAATGCTGTGTTCCTAAAATTATTATCCAAAATTCTGCAACTGGAACTGAGAATGCTGCATGTCCATGATAAGCAGAATTAATTATGCAAACAAAAATGCATATAATTTAATTGCAGCGACTTGAAAGAGTGTACGTCCGAGGAAGTCTGAAATGACGAAACGGGAAAGATAACCGGAATCCTGTTATAATAATTAATAATTTAGTACATCAATAATATTCAGTCTGTTGTTATAAATTTATTGTTAAGGTATCATAAAAAAGCAACTATTTGCTTTATGTTTTGTCATCTTTACAAATTTGTATGTTTAAATTGTTCTAATTGATATAATTATATAAAATAGAAGTCATTATTTTGACTCTTTATACTATTACTGTCTGATTTAATTGTTAAAACTGTTATGCAGTTGTGTGCCTGTTGGCATTCCTTATAATTTGTCTAAAATAACCTCTACAGCAGGTTAGTTTAAGCCATTGTGGACTGAAGAGATGTCCAAACACGACTCTAGTATGTTTAGTTTTCTGTGGTAGCATCCTCTACACTTTTTCTGAAGAAAATTTATTTATTTATTTATTTATTACACTTATATACCACCCCCATAGCCAGAGCTCTCTGGGCGGTTTACAGAAATTCTAAAATTGAGATAAAAACAAGTATACAAAATTTTAAATTTTAAAACACAGAACATACACACATAAAGCATTAAAAACTGTTAAAAAACTAAACATGTGCGTGATTAAGATGTGCTGCCATATGCCTGGGCAAAGAGGAAAGTCTTAAACTGGCGCCAGAAAGATAGCAGCGTTGGCGCCAGGCGAGCCTCGTCAGGGAGATCATTCCACAGTCTGGGGACCACCACCGAAAAGGCCCTGCCCCTCGTTGCCACACTACGAGCCTCTCTCGGAGTAGGCACCCGGAGGAGGACCTTAGATGTTGAACGTAGTGACCGGGTATATTCACGTCAGGAGAGGCGTTCCGTCAGGTATTGTGGTCCCAAGCCTTGTAAGGCTTTATAGGTCAAAACCAGCACCTTGAATTGGGCTTGGAAACATATAGGCAGCCAGTGCAAGCGGACCAGAGCAGGTGTTATATGGTCAAACCTTCTAGTTCCCGAAATCAATCTAGCCGCTGCTTTTTGCATGAGCTGCAGCTTCCGAACCGTCTTCAAAGGCAGCCCTACGTAGAGTGCATTGCAATAATCTAACTTGGAGGTTATAAATGTAAGTTCAGCCTAAAGAAATAAAAAAGTATGTGGCTCCTGTTGAGGGACTGTTGGATTTGTTCACTATACCTTAATAGTTTTTGAGAAAATATATTTTGAAAAGTTAAGGAATAGGCAACAAACTTGGAACAAGGAGAACTGAATTACCTGAAAGACCACCTTCTCCAATATGAGCCTGCCTGGGTTTGAGGAGACCCTTCTCTTGGCACTGTCGACTTCACAAGTGTGTTTGGTGATAATGCAAGAGTCAAGACAGGACCTTCTCTTGGAATTCTGATGGGGAAGATACTGCTTTTGATTTGGGGGGGGGGCATGTTGTGGATTGTAGAGGGAGAAAGACAGAACTAGAATGTTGCTGCTGGCAAGGTTCCACATTTCCACTGAAAAAAAGGAAGTGAGAGGTCCTTTGACTGTGTCTTGGCTCCTGTGGGATGAATTGATGCAGAGTTAATGTTGCTGGATTTTCAGCCTTTCCTCAGTTCAAACTACAGCTCCTGTTAAAAATTAGTTATTGACCTATGCTGCAAATATTTTAAGTAATTACTTGTAGATGTTTAAACTTTTCAGCTTAATCTTTCTAGCCTTTAATGCCTCACAAACTGAGCTTTCCAGTAATCATTGAACTAGAACTTCACCTGCTTACCAAGGTATTTGTGGCATTCTTTCTCTGTGTCTCATGCTGTTTGATCCAAATGCTGAGGACCAGCATGAGATAACAGGTAGAATATTTTTTTTAGGAGAACAGTGCTTTCTAGCTGTTAGACTTGCAAGTAGCTTGTTGGTTTAAAAAGGTAGTCTGAACCAGTTCTGAAAACCTTGGGTAAAGGTTTTTTTTGGGGGGGGGGGATTAATGCCTGAGTTCCTGCTTATCAGCTTACAAACCACAGTTTCCAGGAAGCCAACATATATCAGACCAAATAGAGGCATGTATTGAGAAGCTCATCTGGCAAATGAGAATGTAATCTTGTTATGTGGGGCAAATTTCATTATGCATCCTTTGTAGAAAACTCTGTAACTATGTTATGTAAAAATGCTATTAATGCTTTACTTAAAGGTATCTCTGTATTCAGTGATGATCCTTACCATTGTGGTTTTTAAGGATATCAATACAGTGGTAACTAGGGGCATTGACCATCTGATGTATGTTTTTCTTTGGTTGTATAGGATCAAGGATTGTCTCATTCTCATACACAATTATTGCAATATGGAATTAATGTGGAACCGGAAGTTTTTTGAGAGATCAGCTTTTAGGAACTAATAGCCAGGAGTGTTTTGTAATTAGAAATCTTACACTTTTTTCTTTGGTTTTCTTTTAGGGGATTGAAAATGTGCCAACAACAATGCTAGGATTACAATGGGAAGTGTCACACTCCGCTATTTCTGCTATGGCTGTCTCTTCACATCTGTGACCTGGACGCTTCTGCTCTTTATTTATTTCAATTTCAGCGAAGAGACCCAATCTTTCAAGAATGTGCCCATCAAGGGGCTTGAACCTCAGAAGCCATTTCCCAAAAGATTCTACCCCCGTTTTGTCCATGGGCCAGTACATATGCCTGAATCACAGCATAGATATGGCAAGATCAGGAATCCATTGGGAAATGCTGCACAGGATCCTATCAAGGGTGACACTGACCTTTCTCCTGAAATGGGTAAGTCTAAGCATTAATGTGCTAAATTGTCATTGCCAGTCATATTATGAGAACTTCTCAAGCAGTTACAGACAGGAAAAAAATGGGAGCACCACGTTAGAAAATGACATTGCTCTTGAAACTCAGTGGCTTCCCTGGATTAGTAAGTGCCAGAGATTTTTTTTAAAAAATTGCAGTTTATATTTTTAATGAAAAATTCAGACACAATTGAATTAGACCTGTTGCTTCAATAAAATATTAGAATTGGAGCCAGTTATTGTCTAGTGTAGGGATGTGCCAAGTATGCTAGGGCTGTTTGTCAACTGCAGATAATTACCATCTGATAAGGTAAATCTGTTTTATTTTTTTATGATCTGAAAACAAAACACTCAGCGTAGCAATGTTGCTTCTTCTGTTATGGGCGTCATTCTAATGACTTGGGGCTGTTGCTAGGCGTGAAATATGTTTGTCAGAATCCATCGGGACCTCGACCCCAGCTCTGAGGAGACTTCCTCTGTTGTGGAGAAGGGCCAAGTCTCAGGTGGCTTTTGGTACAGAGTGGGACTTTGAGGGACAAATGGCTTCTGAGAACCCACAGAATCTGCCAACGGAAGTACTTCACACAGCACATAGTTAAACTATGGAATTCGATACCACAAGAAGTAGTGACAGCTACCAACCTGGATGACTTTAAAATGGGATTAGACAAATTTATGAAGGATAAGGCTGTCAATGGCTACTAGTCCAGAAGACTGGCCTTGGATGAGTTGAAGAAGTCTGTTGGCTGTGACTTTTGGGAAGGTTGAGTTTATATGGCCCATGAACCACATGCAATTCCTCATGCAGTAAGGAGAAGAGAGATGGTATCTAGAGCAGAAAGGAAAGTTCAGAATCCTTTCCCTAGGTGTGTATTCTCTGTCTTTACAGAATAGAATTCTCTCTCTTTACAGAATAGAATACAGAATAGTTCAGTGGCAGAGCTCATGCTTCACACACAAAGTCCCAGGTTCAATCTCCCAGACAAGCCTCTGGAGAGCCACTAGCAATCAGAGTAGCCAGAGTTAAACAGAAAGTGATAAGACAATGTATAAGACAGTTTTGTATGTCTATTTCTCTTTAACTTATGGGTTCTGGTTAGCACCATGAGAATTTCAGCTTTCATTAAAGATTCTAATCATCTAGTTACAGGTTTGCAAATATGATTGAATAATAATAATAAAGGATTAGAATTTATTGTGTGATGTTTTCTAAACCTAAGTACTATGACTTTCCCTCCAAACTTATTTTTTCTTCATGTTCATAGTTAACATGACCCAATACTTACAGTTTTAACACGTGTCATGATAAATAATACAAATATCTGAATAATATAATAACACAAACTGCTTTTTTTCTGGCTTGTGGTATAATGCTAGAATGCTGTTGGTTATGAATGAGTTGTGCTTTTCTTCTTTGACCTATAATGAGTAATAGCTGCTAGCATTGTTGTCAAGAGTGATGTTCTATCTATCTATCAAGGGCTTTCCTGCACGATTGGAATACCAAGAAGCAGTGAGTGTAAAAATATACATACCAAGACATTCATTCATTTATTAACAGCAGCACATCTGCTTGTAAGTGTGGGAAATTGTCTGTATGGTTAAATGCACGTATTCAGTGAGGGTTAGAGAGGGGATGCAACAAACATTGAGAGATGGAGATTGTTTATGATGTACAGGAATTATAAGGTCCAAAATGAACTTATATATAGTCTAATATGATTTTCTTTTCTTCCTTTTTGGTAAATTTATTTCAGGATAGATGTTATAAAATGTCTTATTTCTATTTTGTAAATTTGTGGATTTATTTTGTAAATTTATAAACCTTTTAAAATAGAAATAAAAAGCAATTAAAGCATATATTATATGGGTATTCTGAATGAACACATTTGAGCACTACCATCCTCAAGATCTGATGCAGCTATGTAATTGGGTTCTACTTGTATTCATTGGGACCAGCCTTGCAAATTGCTTCAAACCTTTGTGTCTCCTTTAGTTGTCCACTTTCCTGCTCCCCACCTCTTTTCTTGTATACTTCCTCTATTCAAAACAGCAATATTCCAGCTCTCTCTTCTGGTTTTCGAAGACTGGGAAAGGAGAGCTGCAGTAGGGCCACACCACTACAACACTTACAGGTTTTGCTAGAGGTGCCTTAACTAGCATGGATCGGCACTTCTGACCAGCAATGATAGTTCTTGATTAGTCATTCCACTGGATCTGGAAACAAGTGCTGTAGAAGCAGTTCATACTGGAGATATATAATCAGTTGATCATTGGCAGGACATACCTAAGATGCAGTGAATTGATCATGGTGTATTCTCTTTCAGGTATGATTTTTAATGAACAAGACCAGGAAGTGAGAGACTTGGGCTATCAAAAGCATGCCTTCAATATGCTCATCAGTAACCGGCTGGGATATCATAGAGATGTGCCAGACACAAGAGATGCAAAGTAAGTTTCTACATGTTCTCCATAAAGTAAACGTTTTGTTTCAAGAGCCCCATGTTATTAAGCTAGCAAATTGGTGAACATTATGACAGGCAGGGTGAGGGTAGAGAGAGACCTGTATGTTTCAGGGACTCCTGGAGAGAGTGGCATAGCAGAGCTAATTCTGAATGAATCACTGAGAAGATCCTTTTAGGGAGTTTTCTGATTGCTTAGTTATAGTTATGCATAATGCAGGAGGCGAGTGTTGCCCTACTGCCTTTCAGGAAGTGACACCTAAGGGGGGATTTAAGCCCCATAAAATGGCTTAGTCTTGCAGTAAGGAAAGAGGAATATCAGAAGCTCTCTGCATGGCAATACCAAACATTTTATGCTACACTTGCTATACTTGTGTGTATAACTATTTTCTGTACCTGGGGCTTTTTGGATTACCTAGTTTCCTTTGTTTATATCAGCAACCTACCATAGGAGAGGCACAACATAGATCTCTGTACAGTTGCATTTTGGATTCCCTTAAAGTCCCTCTGAATAGATACTGAGTTATTTTGTGTCAGGAGTGGAGGGCATGCTATACACGTGGAGCAGCAGTACCTTGCATATAGTGCTTTATTTTTCTCTTAAGAGTGACCCATTAGGGAGGGGGCAGCTTTGCCACTTCCCCAGTGTTCTCCAGTTTGGTGTGAGGAAGGCATCCCGCAATGGGTTATCACCCAGGAAAAAGCAGGGACCATGTGAATAAAACTTTTGAGTATCCTATTGGTCCCAGGTTCCTCCTTGCCAGTTTGTTCCTGCTTTTTGCCCAGGACAGAGCTATCTTTTGTCTCCTCCTACTCAAAACTTCTAATGTCTTCAAACTCTTCAATTTAAATCTTTCTACCGCTTTAAATCTTCATCTCAATAATTTCTTACCCTTAAAAATATCTTCCTTATTTTTCTGCTCTGCCTTCTGTTTTCCTCATGGCCCCTCTGGCTGTGAAAAAGGCCTCACTGCAAGAAAGAACAAAACAATCACAATAGTTAGGAGACCATTGAAGGACAAAAGCCCTAGCATCCTCACTTCACAGCAGGAGAGCGATTTAGCAAACTGCGATTTTGCAGACTAGAGAGAAGAGGAAGCAAAATCACCAGACTGCAGGTATATACCACTTGCCGAATCTTGCCAGAGATCACAGGAGCCTCATTAGCAGCACCATCAGAGGAGGAGAAATCAGCTCAACAACAACCAGATGCTGAAACCTACAGAAGGATGAGATTGAGGGCACATTCTCCTCTCTCAATGGGAAGCTTCCCTCCAAATTGAGCAGGCGGCCATTTTGCATAACAGTTGCAATCCACACCGCCAAAATGAAACCTCACCTCCACAAACCCCTTCTACCTCCAGGCAAGGGAATAAGGAACACCACCCCTCCACTATTAAGGACATCTCTCAGTTAAATGACACAGTACTTTCCCAGCTAACAAAAGCTGTTCTGGATAATTTTAACTGATTACCTCATGGACAAACAAAGTTTTAAGAGCAGGAAGGATGATAAAGCGTAACAGCAATTCACACACCTCTGAATTTTCTTCCTCTCCTCCTCTAAACACTAGAAATAAAAATAAGAAAATTTAAGAAGTAAGAAGGATAAAACCAAAGTTAAAAATCCACAGCCAAGTCAATCTAATACTATTACTAGTACACATTCCTCTGCAGACTGAAGGGAAGATTCACAAGATTCTCCATAGTCACAGGCAGCAATATTAAAATACAAACTATTTTTACTGAGCATCTCACGCACAGTGATTCATCCGTGCATTCCCATCAGGGTCTCGCTTCAGATGGGGAGGAGAGGTGGTGGTCAGACATAAAAATGGCTGAGAAAAATTAATCTGATAGATTCTTTAACAAATATGATTTTTTTTTTGCCTTGATTGTCCAAAGCAATTGGTTCCCTAGCTATTAATTCTTCAAAAACAGAGAAAAAGCAATGGTTGTCCAGAGGAGCGGTGATGTTCATAAAACTCAAGCCCGTGACAAGAGAGGTACCTTTTCCTAGTTCTTTCAAAAAGATAATAAAGGAAGAGTGGAAATCACCCCTTCAAGGTAGGAAGAGTGCTAATACTGCTCAAAAACTTTCACATAACATTATGGAAGAACTTAAAGCACCCCTGGTAGATGCTGTAGTAGCAGCACTACTTTCAGGGGCTATAATGCCCAAAGATGGGGATGCCCCTCAAACATCAGGGGGAGAGAAAATGTGATACTGCATTAAAGAAAGCCCATGAAGCAGCAGCATTAGGACTACGAGCCTCAGGTGTCGCCTATTATTTTGCCAGGGCTTTCATTCTGTGGGTGGAAGCCATAATAAGTCATAAAGAACTAAATCAGGTGTCCTTACATAAGAGCCTAGGAAAGCAACCTAAGTTCTTTGCCTTCTTAGCTGATGTTACACAAGACATCCTTCAGTTTATTGCCCAGTCTATGGCAGTACCTTGGCACTCCATCTGGCTCAAGCACTGGAATCTAGATAATGCTTCTAGAGCAAATTTAGCTTCCATCCCCTTAGCAAGAGCACATCTGTTCGGAGAGAATGCCTTAAAAGAACGTATAGAAATCAAAAACAGGTCATGTCTTCTTCATCCAGAAGAGAAGATTTATAAAAACCATCACAAGAACTTCCACTTACTCCTACCAGAAGATCGACCTGTACTCTTTTCTTCTGAGCTATAGCCATGGACAGAACAGGCAAGAAGGATCCTGGGACCAATAGAATGCTCAAAAGTTTTAGTCACATGGTCCCTGCTTTATCCTGGGTGGTAGAGGGAAATAACCCATTGTGGGATGCCTTCCTCACATCAACCCAGAAGGAACCTACTTGGTAAGTACCAATGTTCCGATCTGGCTGCCGATTTGTTTTTCCCCCCATAGAATTTGAATCTTAGAGAATTTTCTCCTTTTTAACCCTGTTCTGGTTTCTATTTCTTAGTCATGCTACAATAGTAAAAAGGCAGACACTGGATGCTTTTAGAAAGATGGCTTCCTGGAAGAATAAACAAAAGGCATGGTGCAGTCACTCCACCTTTTCCTTGATAACAGATAAGACAGAAGAAGTGGTGAGAAAACAATGGGAGGGGCTTTAAATAGAAAATGGTATTGTCTAGGTTCCCCCCCGCCCAAATTCCATGAATGAGCAAGTGCGATTGCACAAAAAAATCCTCATCTGTAAGCACCTACACATGTTGTATTGTAGTGTTCCTTTAATTTGTCTTCCAGACTTCTACAGATTAAAGTCTCCCCAGAGTTATCGAATGAGCATATTTCCCCCCAGATAGGGAACTGATGGAAGTGTGAAAGGAAGAGAAGTAAGAAATTAAGAGTGTATCAGCAATAATATTTTAAAAAGAAACAATTAAGATATAATCTTATTCTGAAAACAATGTTCATGCTTTCATGTTGCTTTTAAAGGTATTTAACCAATTTTAGATTTGTGGCAAAAGATTGATAATGTAGAGCTGATATAGAATTGCTTGAAGATTCGATCTCTCCTTACAGATAGAAAAAGCCAACATTATCACAATCCAGGAAAAATTGAGCATTTTAATTCCCATTTATTTTAGTGGTGGGACTTAGGTATGTGCTTAAACTTTTTATTGAATTTAATGGGGCTTAAAGTGCTTAACTTTGGCTGGATTGTACCCTTCATATGTAGAGATCTTTATAATGTAAAAACTGATTATGGTGTTGCAGTCTATATAGAATTTATATCTTTTTTAAAAAAGGATGGACAAATAATTAGTTGCATTTCTCTCTCTGGTAAACTGTGTGTCAATGTTTTCATTTTAAGTTAAATATTAAAATTTGTGAATCACCAAGTAATGTATTGGCTATATACTAGGTCAAAAACCCAAGTCAGCTTGTGATCCTGTTGCAATGTGTAGGTTCAGAGCTTTTTCTTCAAAATGCCCCTTTTATTTCTTCAGAAGTCTGCTGGGATGGATGAATCTCAATTTTGCTTTTCCCCTCATTCAGATTTTATAAAATCCCATGTTCTTTCCATAATATTTATGTAGAAATTTGAAGAGTTGGTAAATTCTTATAAAAACAACAACAGCCAACAAAATTCTCATCTATCTGCGCCAACCAAATTCGATCGGAGAGAACCTATGGAAAGAGCTATGTTGTGTCCATCTGCCATGTGGCTTATTAAAGACAGGAGTCTGCTAGAAAAAGGAGATGACAACTCTAATTCATCACATAAATATGGTTGAATACATGGGGAATAGGAAATAGCATTTTCAGCCCTGTACCTGGATGGACAAATCTACCAGTTTTGCTTTCTCCCACATTCAGTTTGTTTTTAGCTTTCAAGTTCTTTCTGTTCTGTTTATAAAGCAATTTATGAATTTTATTAAGTTTTTATTCTAGAAAAGATCCAAACAAAATCCCCACCCATCCAAACTGTTCCTTTCTTTCACAACATTTTTAACTGAGAAGTGTCATGTTCAAGCCTAACTAGAAATCAGAGTCTCTAACTTGTCCCACAACCATTCTTCATATCACTACTTATTACATATCTTCAAATTAAGCCCTAGAATTGCAAGAGATTCTGGAGTTATACTGTAGCAAGCACTGCTTCCACAGGAGGTCAATAAAAATGGAAAATGGTAATGGAAAAGGTTAAATATGAGGGAGAGTGTGAAACAGGGAAAATATTGAGTGAAATGGGGTGGGGAAGAAGAATTTGGGTCTTAGAAGGATGTATAAGAAGACAGGAAAAATAATGGAGAAATTCTAAATAACAGTGAAGTGAGGAAGGAGATAGTTAAAATGGGGGGAATTGTTAGGCTCAGTAGTGGAGCACATGCTGTGCATGCAGAAGGTCCCTGATTCAATTCTTGGCATTTCCAAGGAGAACTAGGAAAGACCCATGTCTGAGACCCTCCCAAGCTACTGCCGTTTGATGTACAACACTGAGCTAAATGGAAGAGTGTTCTGACTTGGTATAAGAAGGGTGCCATAATTGGAAAGGGATGAGGATCAAGGAAGTATGAGATGAAAAAAGGACTCTGAGTGGAAGGAGCAATGGAAGAAAAGAAAGAAAAATGAGAAAAATACAGAGAATGTGGAATTTTGAAGAAATTGTCAATGGAGGCATTTGCGATTTTCTGGTTGTGTCCCAAAACTAAACTACCAATGAGCTTCCTGTTCTCATAATATTAAAAAAAAAAGGTTAATGGGATGAAATGGAATGTACAGCCAGAAATAACAGAAAAAGATTACATATCCAAGAGAATGTAAGATGAGCTGGGGACAGATCCTACAAACACACATGGCAGAAGGAGAAACCTGCATCCTGTCCTCATTTGCCAGACTCAGTTTTCCAGCTGCCTGTGATTTACTGGGGATGTGGATTTTTAAACCCTTGATTGTGTGAGTTTCTGTGGGAGTGGATGGGTGGACCATATAATATGCTTGTTACAAAAGGGATGGCACAGTTTCTAGTTTTGGTATTATCTGTGGTAGTTGTGAAGTATTAGCAGCATATGTTACAATCTGTGCTTTTTCTCTTTTCTTCTTCAGGTGTAAGGAAAAAACCTACCCTCCTGATTTACCCTATGCTAGTATTATAATTTGCTTCTATAATGAAGCGTTCTCTGCCTTGCTTCGGACAGTGCATAGTGTTCTGGACCGCACACCATCATATCTTCTCCATGAAATTATCTTAGTGGACGACAGTAGTGAGTTAGGTGGGAGACTCTTGCATTTTATGTTAGTTTTTGTGCAGGCACGTGCTCTAGGGAGATGTGGATTCGAATAAGTGTTTTGCCATGGACTCTGTGGTTCCACTTGGGAAATCACCATGTCTTAGCTTTGTGAATAAACAGGAACCATAGTGAACTATTTCATAGGCAAGGTTGTTGTGCAGATGAATGACACTAGTGGTTGGGGGAAATATCAGGCTCTGGAAGAACCTTAAAAATTCACAGACCTCCTGTGAGCAGCCCACTTTTATACATGTGTAAAAATCACTGTCAAAGGTGTTTAAAGCCTACTCACATGCAAATAATAGGGAAGGGCTGCTGTCTCCCTGTCTTACTTGGGAGCTTCCCAGAGGCATTTCACTGGTTGCTTCTAAAACCAGAATTCTGGACTAATTTGACCTTGTTCTGATTGAACAGAGCAGTTCTTGTATTCTTAGCCATATCCTGAAGAACATCCCCATCTCATTAAACTATTAATTAAAGGATATTCAGTGAAGCAGTGAGTAGGTTTTTCTTCTCCCCCACATTGCTGGTTTTGCCCTGAATAAAGAAGTTCCCAAACTCTTAAGTCCTCAAAGAGGTCTGCCAGTTGAATTAGGTCAGACATCCCATAACTTCCTACAATAAAATACTCTGACAAGGCTATCATCATGCCAGTTAGTTTCGTTCCTTTTGCTAAATCTTTTAAATAGAACTCATTTGAAAGTTCATTAGAAGCAGTTTGAGATTAACTGACTTCAGTTTCTTTCCTTTTTTTCATTTTAGCTGATCTGAAAGAAGACCTGGATGTTTATCTAACAAAAAACCTTCCAAACATTGTAAAACTAGTAAGAAATGAGAAGCGAGAAGGGCTCATTCGAGGGAGAATGATTGGAGCTTCCCATGCTACAGGTAATGTCCTCCTTCTCTATAAGCTGAAGTAATTCCTTTGCTTCTTCAGTGCTTCCAGAACAGATCACTTGTGACTTCAATTATGGATCAAGCAGCACATGTGGGCGGAGCATGCGCGCACACACAGAAGCAGCAAAACAAACATCCAGCTCAAATTACAAGTCATCTGCATCACCAACCTCCCATAGAAATATCATCCCAGATTCCATCAACTAGCAAAACAAAGATCCAGCCAAAGTTAAACAAAGTCAATAAGACCCAATCAAAATTCAGACACAACACTCACCGACCTATCCAGACAAAATTTCAAGTTGAATCGGCAATTAAAAGTTTAGCCATGACTAAGTAGGACTCTATGTGCTGATGTTCACTTTGGCAGTAGGAAGGCAAGGGGGTGGATCTCAAGAATACTGCAGAGCAAGGAAGGCAAGTGACGCAGTGTAGAGAAGCCCAGAGAGCACTCCAGAAATGCAGGAAGAAGATAGGAGCGTGCCAGAACACTTCCTTATAGTGCACCAAATGTTTTTAGCCCGGTTCTCTGGAGCAAAGGCAAGGAGCACAAAGAGGGGACACTGCAGGACAAGGGATGTTGCCTGGTAGGCCAGGCAGAGAGGCCAACTAGTGGGTTTCCCACAGCTACTTTAGAGCTAGGTGGCTGTGGACTTTATTATACAACCTGATTGTTTGTGAAGTGGGGACAATTGAGGAGAACTCTGGAACATGGTAGCTAGCCTACTCTTATCCTCTTTGAATTTGGGATCTCTTTTACTATCTGTGGTCATCCCACTGCTACTTGTGATGAGGAGAGCAGGAGAGCGATAGGGGGAAGCCTGAGACCTGCTCCTGATCTCAAGTGTGTTAAAGGTGCAAAGTAATGTCAGAATAGGCCATAGGGTGCAGGGTGTAGGCTTGTCCTTCCCCCAAAGGAGACTTATCTACCCCTATCTCATTACATACAAGTCGGTAAGTGCAGATAAAATTCTATCATTATGCCCACTACAACAGACCTCTTATTATTGCAGTTTACAAATACCCTCATGTGTAGATACCAGGTTATTTCACCAGAGGGATTTGTTGTGGCTACAACAGTTAATTGGGTTACAATATTATTTGACAATCTGTGTAATCAGCCTGCATTGTGCATTAACATACATCAGTGATAATCAGGAAAGCTTGTATTATAACTTGTAATGATGGTATAAGCTCCTCCTAATTAATGTGTGTTAATCATCTACATTAAGGTAATATGATTTCATTGAAGTTCCCAGCATTCAGCAGCACTTGTTCAGCTTTACAATACATTGAAATGACAACAGTGCTGTTTGAGCTCAATACTTCAGCATGAGAAGGAAAGGGAAGAGGTAGGAAAATGGGCATAATTGAAACATAGAACTACCTTTTTAGAATGGAATTTCTTGATTCTCAGGTTTCTGGAAGAACATTGGTTTTCATTTCCAAAATCCTCTAAGTTACATGGTTTTTTTAAACTCATAGTTTCTTCTCTTTTACTGCTATTTATTTATTTATTTATTTATTACATTTTTATACCGCCCAATAGCCGAAGCTCTCTGGGCGGTTCACAAAAATTAAAACCACAGTAAAACACCCAACAGTTTAAAACACAATTACGAAATACAGTATAAAAAGCGCAACCAGGATAAAACCACACAGCAGAGTTGATATAAGATTAAAATACAGAGTTAAAACAGTAAAATTTAAATTTAAGTTAAAATTAAGTGTTAAAATACTGAGTGAATAAAAAGGTCTTCAGCTGGCGACGAAAGCAGTACAGTGTAGGCGCCAGGCTATACTCACGTCTCCCCTCTCCCAGCCTTGTATGTCATCCATAATAGGTTTTTCCTTCGTTTTATTTGCAACGCAACAGTAATAATAAACAAACAAAGCAAAAAATTAAAAGGGAAAAATTCATATCATGAAACGTATCAATATACAGTAGTCATTAACATCTCTCTTGATGTAGGGAAAAGAGAAAAAAGAAAAAAATGGGTTGAGGAGAATTAAAATTTCCATTTCAAATATATACATTAATATAAGCACTCCATATATCTAAAAAAAGCATCCATACGACTTTGATGGTTGGAGGAGATCCACTCAAACTTAGCAAGAGCAATTAGATCTTAGTCCATTGAGTGTTTTTCCTTCCAGGTTTGGAGTATAAATCCCTGTGCGACTTGTAAAGGCTCTCTGTATCTACCTTTGTTGTCTGACTGTTAATCCCCACATCACAGGGATGTAATTTAAAAGTGCACGTACACCCGCTATTATCACAGATTTTTCAAGAACAAAATTTATACGAGTAATGATTTCCAATCACTACAGGACATGCCCACATCATATGCCTCAGTGAGGCTTGTCCTCCTTGCATTGCCAGCATCCATAATCCATAATAGTTATAGGTTACATTGTTAATTCTGTGTTTTTCCCCTTGTGAACTGCTCTGAAAGCATTTCTGCTGAAGATTGTGGGATAGAAATCTAATTAGTAATGCTCTGTGTAATCCCCCTTCTATTCCCAATTTCCAAACTGCCATATAATTAACGAAATATGCTTTACAATAATTAGTTCAGTATAGTACAACATTTCACATTGGAAAACAACAACAACAACTAGCAGCTCACTAGAGATAGCATATTAGTACCCAGATGTCTGCTGCAACAAAGGCTTCCCCCCCCCCCGCAATATACTGTAAATTGCATGTGATTTCCACCAAGGTTCATGGTCTATAACAGTCTTTTAAAATAAAGTGCTTGGCTTTTCATTGGGTGGCCTTGTTCATAACAGAAGCACATCAGCTTCTGATGTGCCACATATTTGCATGTTTTGTTGTAAGAACTTATCTTATTTATTCATTTAAAATATTTCTTTCCCACCTTTCAGGGCAGACCCCCTCGCAACAATAAAACTGACATAAAAAACAATGCAGTAATAAAAACAGTCAAAACAGCAACAGCAGCAAGCATTCTAAAACAACAACAAACACCAGCATAAAAGCAAACATCTACAGCACACAATTGTAGCAACATCCCAGTTTGATAAAATATAATCAGGGGAAGGCCAGAGTAAAGTAGTAAGTTTTCAGGGGTTTCCTAAAAGCCAGCAATGATGGGGTCTGGGGAGCCCTGTTAGCAACTTATTCCAGAGGTGTGTTGCCACAGTGGAAAAGACCCTCTCTAGTGTAGTCACCCACCTTATAGGTGGGCAAATGAGAAGGGTCTCTCTTGCTGATTGTAAAGTGCAAGCAGGCTAATATGGGTAAAGGTGGTCCTTCAAGTAATTGGCTCCAAACTGTTTATGGCCTTAAAAGTCAAAATCAGCACTTTAAATTGGGCTCCGAAACACACTACTGACTAGTACGGCTTATGCAATATAGGCATTGTATGATCTAATTGGCTTGCCCCCACCAACACTTGGGTGGCTGCATTCTGCACCATTAATATGGTTAAAATTGGGGAGCTGCACACACAAATGTTTACCATGAGGAGCTGTGTGGGCATCTGGAAAATCTAAAAATCTTGAGATAAAAGCTGTATAAAATTTATAAATAAGTATGTTCTGCAATGTAATATTTTTAAGATGATAAAGGTTACTTGGGACAGGTGAAAAGGTTACTTCTAAATGAGCTAGTAACCCCACTACTATAATATTGATAGTGTATTAAGGGGAAAGTTTTATTATTTTACAGTGTTCACTGGGACTAATCCCTGCAGGAATCGGGTACTACCAAGCCAGTCATCAGCAGCTACGTCACTGCAATGGTCAGGCAGTAGAAGGAAGGGGGAAAAGAAGGAAGTGGGATCATAGAATCATAGAATAGTGAGTTGGAAGGGGTCTATAAGGCTATCGTGTCCAACCCCCCCTGCTCAATCTACCTTAACAATCTACCTTAACAGGAATCTACCTTAAAGCATACCTGACAGATGGCTGTCCAGCTGTATCTTGAACGCCTCTAGTGTGGGAGAGCCCACAACCTCACCAGGCAACTGATTCCATTGTTGTACTGATGTAACAGTCAGGAAGTTTTTCCTGATGTCCAGCCGGAATCTGGCTTCCTGTAACTTGAGCCGATTATTCCATATCCTGCACTTTGGGATAATCGAGAAGAGATTCTGTGAGAGCCAGGTGACCAATCCCAATTCTAATAGCCCACATCAAAAGTTTCTGCTTATCTGCATAAATTCCTTGTTGCCTATGACTACCAGGGAAGTACTTTAATGCATGGGTCCCTCCAGAGCAAAAGGATCTCTTACCTTGTGAAAGTACAGAATTCTGAGATAATGATGCTCTCAGTGGGGTCTATGTATTCACTGGTGTTCTGTACCTAATGTGCTTCTATTTTCTCAGGGAAGGTGCTTGTGTTTTTGGATAGTCACTGTGAGGTGAATGAGCTGTGGCTGCAACCTTTGCTGACGCCCATCAAAGAATCACGCAAAACAGTGGTTTGCCCTGTCATCGATATAATCAGCGCTGACACACTTACCTACAGCTCTTCCCCAGTTGTCCGTGGAGGGTTCAACTGGGGCCTGCACTTTAAATGGGATCTTGTTCCTCTGTCAGAGTTGGAAAGCTCTGAGGGAGCCACTGCTCCAATCAAGTAAGATTTCTACTGTGTAGTGAGAGACTTTCTGTTGATTATAAGTACTGTATGATAAAGAACAACTCTATTTTATTTAAAATTGGGAAGCGAGAACAGATTGCATTGAGGAT
Organism: Elgaria multicarinata webbii; assembly: GCF_023053635.1. NCBI lineage: Eukaryota > Metazoa > Chordata > Lepidosauria > Squamata > Anguidae > Elgaria > Elgaria multicarinata. The sequence continues at coordinate 38,046,996 of NC_086171.1, read as the reverse complement.
AAGTGAGATAAATACTTAATAAATATGTGGTGTGAAATAGTGCTGAACATTTATCTTTGTAGATGGGTTTTTAAACTGAAAAGAAGAATGGAGAGAAGGCAAGGCCAATAGGTGCAATACGGTGTATTAGCAAATATCCACATTCTTCCTTTGGAAGAACTGCTCAACATCTAACTAATAACTGAAGAGTTCAAACCATTTTTAATTATATTATAAAATTAAAAATAAATATTTACAACACGCTACCCCACCCGTAGAACTCTGGTCTGATTCCATTTCTAGCAAATCTGTTAACAGATATCCTTATTTAATATTTAACAAGTGTGGCTAGTCATAAAACCCATTCTATCCAGGTTTGCCTGATGTTTAATTTTATAGCCTGTCCTAGGAACACCAGATAGGTTACAGTTATGCAGAGATGAAGTGATCCTTTAGGTTACAGTTATGCAGAGATGAAGTGATCCTCGTCCTTAAAGCCTTGCAGAAAAGCTTAAGTGATATGCAGTAGGTGAGTGAAAGATGATCTTCAGAGCATTTGTGGATAAAGTCGCGAAGATCAGTTCTGTCGCTCACTTCATTCGTTAAATTTATGTGACTGCAAGGGGACTTCAGGGCGGCTCACAACAATAAAACAATACACATTTCATAGCTTAAAAGAATATAAACAATTATGGACTGAAAGAACCAAATAACACAATTGGAGATCCAGGAACACACACACAAAATCCTCCTTTAAAGGAAGTTATTTACCAGTCTTCTGAAGGTCTGGCAGGAGCTTGCCTAGCAAACCCCTCTAGGAAACAAGTTCCACAGCATAGATACCACCACTGTGAAAGCCCTGCTCCTTGTCAGCATCTTTCTTGAAACAGTAGGGGAAGGTCTCTGGAACAGTGTTTTTCCTGATGATCTTGGGGAAAATATAGGAGAAAGTTTCTATTCCTATTCTTTTAACCTTATTTTTAAATACCCCCTTGACCTAGATAATACTCTTTCCTTCCTTCTGTTGTTGGAGTTCCACGCATCCTTCAAACTAATTGAAAAGGCATGGTTTTGAGAAGAGTTCTCATTTTCTTGTAGGTCACCTACAATGGCAGGAGGCTTATTTGCTATGGACAGAGAATATTTCAATCAACTTGGACAATACGATAGTGGCATGGACATCTGGGGAGGGGAAAACCTGGAAATATCATTCCGGGTATGTATAGGTTGTTGTTGTTGTTGTTGTTGTTTTGCAGTGACAGTCCTCTCTTCTTGGACAACTTGAAGTAGGACACTGTTTATCTATCTTTGCAAAGCAGTATGAACTCTATTTTTGCTACTTAAGACTTATTCTATTGTTGCTTCTGAGTTTAAAATTGTGTAATTTGATGACTATAAATAACATTGCAGAACTAAGGTTTGACCTGCAAAAAACTCTCTGAAGGTCAAATGTTATTCCAATCAGTACATGTTTTGAGAAGAGATTGCAGTGGACTGTCACTAAAACTATCTAAGGGTTGTGAGAATGAGTTAAATGGTCTTTACCAAAAAAGCTGAAAATATGGTCAGGAAACCACACAATTTAATAAAGAACTTGGGGATGTTACATTCTTGTGGTTCTTGTTGCAAACAGACATGGTTTGAATTTAAATGGTCCCATTAAATTTCACTTCCCTGTCAATCTTATATATGTACTTGAAATGCATGGATTTGGGATTGCTTTATATCCCAGTGCAGATTCTAACAGCAACAGAAAAATGCAGGTAAAAACAACTTGTGAAATGAAGGCATATAATATCTGTTTTGCATAAATATGATTGCTTGTATTGGGGTGTATGGGGACACAAGGAAACATTTCTTGTAGATGATTAAATCTGGAACTATGTATCACCACAGTTGTGGGTTGCGGTGTGTACTGGGCGGCTTTTGAATATTTAAGCTGCTCCTGCAGCTTGATATGTTATCTGACCCCAGCTAGGGTGAGTTGTTGACATGGTTAACAAACCACTCCAAACCCCATGGACTGTTTTGGGGTTGTGGGTGGCTAAGTAAGGTAAGGTAAACTTGATCGTGTGAATTGACCCATTGTGTAATGTGACAATCACACCTTTGAGTTTCCTTGCTTCTGCTCCACCTCAACAGCTGCTGCTTGCAGAATGGGAAAACTAAGCCGAGGGCACTGGACTTTGAAGGTTGTCCTCTTCGTAAAGGGGATCATTCGGCTATTTAGAAAGATATAGATTCAACTATTGTAAGCCTATGCGGCAGGGTCTTGCTATTTACTGTTTTACTCTGTACAGCACCATGTACATTGATGGTGCTATATAAATAAATAAATAAATAAATAAATAAATAATAATAATAATAATAATAAATAGACCAACGCACTTGAGAAACTATACCTATATATAATATCACTTTTCCTAACTCTGTTTCTGAGCAGATCTGGATGTGTGGGGGCAAACTTCTCATCATCCCATGCTCCAGAGTAGGACACATCTTTCGCAAAAGGCGCCCTTATGGCTCGCCAGGTGGGCAGGACACCATGGCGCACAACTCTCTACGGCTAGCACATGTGTGGATGGATGAATATAAGGTAAGACTGCCATAACCGTGATGTACATGCTATAGCAGGTGGGGAGTGTATCTGGGGTGGATGGTCACAGCAAGTGGAGAAGCTCCTGAGATTGTGGCCACATTCTTGAGAATCTGCTGAGAGTTTCCTGGTAGAGGAAGTAGTAGCTGCTTTATCTTCTGCTTTCTTTAGGGTGTCAGTGCCTTCTGTTATGGGGCTTTGAGTTGGGATAAAAGTCTAGAAAATTGCACAGGTGCTGCAGGAGGGGAGAGTAATGTTAGGCCAGAGGCATAAGTGATAGAAACTAAGTACAAGCTATACTGAAAGGGAACTTAGTGGGGTGGGGTGGGGTTCCATGCTGATTTTCTCCTGACTGCAACAGAAACTAAAATTCCTGTTAGATTACCTAGCTGCTATGATGGCGATATAATCTTGGAGCAGAACTTCCTGTTATACCACTGAAACCAGCACCCTCCATTAGTCCAATAGTTTAAAAAAATACATGCAAACTTTAAAATGCTTACAGAAGAATTTTTTTGAGATAACGAGACTAAGATCAAATTTTTTTAAAAAAAGAAAAGTTGGGGTACCAGCTCAATGCAAAACAAATTTTTTTCAAGCTAGTATTATAGGATGGATGGAGGCAACCACTCAAGGTGCTGCAAGCCAGTTTCCTGTGGGTTACTGAAAAGGACTCATGTGGTTGTTGAGACCTCTTCCCAGGCTCAGAGAAGGAGAGGGGTCCAACCAAACTGAAAGTGACCCATTGTTATAGCAAGGCACTGTCAGTCCTGGCCCCCCAATGCCAGCAATAGCCAGTGTAAGTGGAAATAAATGGGCCGGGTGGGGGGAGGAGAAGAAGTGTAGCCACAATAAGGTTTTGGCTACCCAAAAACGTGCCCTAACTCTAGAAAAGTGGCCTCTACAACGCATCAGAGTAGCATATCCAGTCGGGTGTTTAATTTTGGTCCAAGATCCTGTCAAGGATCTTGCCCCTGTACCAATAATTGCCAAAAATGTATAACTAAATAAGGAACTGGGGGTGTGCACCCCAAACTAAGCATTGGACCATCCCATAGTGTTCTGTATGAGACAGCACAGAATCACATTTTGTCCATAGTTTTGGTTGCAAGAGATGGCCAAATGCTTTATTGTGCAATAAAAGGGTACAAAGACCATATTAAATTTAAATGTTTGAAAAGCTTTTTTTTTTAAAGGAAACTATTTGACCCCATAGATAATACAGTGCAAAGTGACTGTTACTCTTCAACCATTTCCAATTTCAACTGGAATCGCCAAATCCTGTTTTGTATTGAGTTCGACATTGCAACTTTTATACTGTTGTTTCTTATGCTTCTTGTCTAATTGTTCCCTCAAAATAATGTCTTTTGCAATTATTTAAAAGTTCAACCTTATTTTTATTAGAGTACACATTGCTGCTACTGCTTCTCCTCCCTTGGTAATATGCAGCAAAAGTGAACAGGACAAGATGATGTCACAACATGCGAGTTTCCCTTCCGTCGTGCCAGTTCATTGGCTGAAGGGCATTGGGGAAATTCAGAGTATGATGCCGCCTTGATTCCAGGGATGAGAGGAGGAGAAGATTTGGGGTACTTTTTTTTTTTTTTTTAGCAACAGCCATACATCTCTTAAAATACGTTTAGTTCTGACATCAGTAATTATTGGTTGGGGATGCATGAGAGTTTGAAGATGTAGCCTAGCATGTAAAAACTTCTTCAGTTTGAAATTCAGAGGAATCAGGGTTTTTTGGCCCCTGTGCTATGTACTAATTCTTATTTAAAAATACTTTCTAGAGTAATATACTTGTAATCATTGTTCTGAACTCCCTCACCTCTCTTCAACATAGGAGCAGTATTTTGCCCTACGACCAGAACTAAGGATGAGAAACTATGGAAATATTACTGACCGTGTAGAGTTGAGAAAAAAGCTGAATTGCAAATCATTTAAGTGGTACTTGGACAACATATATCCAGAGATGCAGATTTCTGGCCCCAACGCCAAAGTGCCACCACCAGTCTTTTTCAATAAAGGGCAAAAACGACCCAAAACACTGCAGCGTGGAAGGGTAAGATGTGATCCTAACATTTCAGATGCTCTAAAAAAAAATGTAGCCATTAAGATCATGAAAGCTGCAACTGAATTAAGAGACTAGATTATTACTTTGTAGTTGCCAAATGATGCAGCTTTAAAATTAGAGCTGCTTTGAAAATCTGCGTAGTGCACTACAGTTCTTGGATTGAAGATTCTATAATTAGTACTGTTATTTACTTTTTCTGTAGGTAAATGTAAATTTAATCTTCATCCTTTTGAATGTCCTTTACATTTGTAAGCACCACAGTCTATTCTCTGACCAAATGTTCCGTGGGGTGTTCTGACAAGGGATTCTTCCTCTGGATGGCTGTATGAAGGAAATGTTGCATTAGAATAAACAGTCACTTTTTCTTTTCTTTCTTTTCCTTTTTCAAGAAAGATCAGTGAGTTAGAGGTTGCAGGAAAGTTAGATTAGGCATAAAGAATTTTCCTGAAAAATCAGGTGGTTTTTTTTAAAAAAAGTTATAGAATGTGTGCCATGTGGACTGGCTTTACAGTGAAAGGAGACAAACAACCTTGCCTAAGATTTCCTTGCAAACCACCTTGCTTAAGGTTGATCACTGTACGATGCAACTAATCCTCCAAAGTTAGAATACTATCGTATTTTGCATTATTAAAATGTGCATTGGAGTATTCAAGTTCCATTCTTATCTCTGCTTAGCCTTGAGCCAGTATCTGGTAGTGGCCTTGGGCAGGTCACTGTATCTTAGGTTACTTTATCATCACATCCAGCCTTGTTCAGACCATACAACAAGTTTTTAAAACTCTGGGTTATTGCGAATTAAGCAGGAGTGAGCTGAACAGGTCGGGGACACTCCATCCTTGGTTTGTTTAGCGTGATGTCTGAACTGGGAATTCTCAGTTGTTGAGTGAGAAGGCAACCCAGAGCTGGAACCCAGGATTCTTGCTAAACATGATCATGCTAAACAAGGCAGGGATAGAGCATCTGTGGGATGTTTAGCCTAGTGGGAGTGGTTGGGCAATGGGAGGCTGCACACTTGCTCGTATGTTGTTCGCAACAAGCCTGGGTTCTGTGATGTCTGAATGTGGTCAAAGTGGCTGTGATGATGATTTATTACATTTATATACCGACCCATAGCTGAAGTTCTCTGGGCGGCTTACAAAGATTAAAACACAGAACATTTAAAAACAAATTATACAAAATTTTAAACCATAGAAAGCATAAAAACGATTACATACAATATCCATCTATTCTGGGTTAGTTAAAAACTCCACATATGCTGTTAACTGCCTGGGAGAAGAGAAGAGTTTTGACCTGGCACCGAAAAGAACAGTGTTGGTGCCAGGCGAGCCTTGTCAGGGTTAAACATAATACAAGTTCATTTTCTGACCGTTTTTATAATGAAACCTTAACAATTATGAAGGGTGCAGTCACCCACCCCTTGCTCTGATCACCTGCAGTTCTCCAACTCTGCTGCACCCTGGGTGATCTTTATGGAAGTTCTCAATTTTGTAGCCTTAAAGAGCCAATAGCTAAGCTTTGGAGAAAATTAGAAATGTCCATGCAGTTCTCCATAGTGCTGATGTACATCACTAAATGCATCTGGACTATGTTTTACCATTGCAATAGGAAGTGATTTTTTTCCGCTTCTGAAGGGATCAAATCTGTCAAGTTTCAGATGAATATGTGCAGGAGGTTTTATGCCATGACATTTTGGGTATCCCAAAGGGGATTCACTTATCCCCTTATGTTCCTTCCATTGTTCTGAAAACAACAGACAGAAGTGCTCATAAATAAGAAACCTGCAAAGTTCTTCTTTGTGGTCTCTGTGTATTATTCATATGGGCTCTGCGCCTGCGTGGAGTCTCAGTTTGGGAAACTTCTCTAGCTGAGGCATTTTAGGTGGGAACACTTTCCCCATCGCCTATTGCACATGTCCCAATGGGTTCCCAATTAATCCCTCAGTTCTCTTTTCTCCACCATTGTTACAACCTCGCTGGGAACTTCGATCTTCAATTTTAGAATCTTTGAGGTGTTTTTTCTCCAGTTTCTCAATCTTTTTTTATTTCTTAAGTAAACTCTTTCTTCATATTTTTGGTGTGATGATCTGCGATCGCCCAGAAGGGCGCGTGGTCCTCAGGACGTTGTTTAGAAAATGCTCCCGCCCAGTATTTGGGGTAATTTGTATTAAATTGGAACACATCCTAGAGGTGTCACCAGGCTAGAAGCTTGCAAAGTTTCAGAAACAAGCAGGCCTAGGAAGTTACGATGAATGAGAATGCATTTAAGGCCTTTTCACAGTCCCACCCTTGCCCTTTCCCCCAAAACAGTGACTGGAGGGACCCTGGTAAATTGTGCCCCATCATTAAAAGCTAGACCTATCACTCAACCACACTCCTTTCTTCATAATTAGCATTTAAATAAAACTAAAAGATGCTATTTGCAGGAAACATAAGGTCTGCTGGTCTTTGAAACACCAGTTAATAATGGACCTGTGCTCTGGAGTCACTTCTGTTCTGTTGGCTTTGGAGGAAAGCCTGCTTCATCTTGGGAAGCACTAGAACCAGATGGAAGCAGCCCAGTTCTGCTTGGGCTTCGTCCAAATTCTACACACATCCCAAATATTTAATATAGACCAGAGTAGCTCTTAGCAGTATTTCCCTAAAACAAATAATCTGAAAATCTGTATTACACAACTATAATGCCTCTTACTGGGCCAGCTTTTGTTAGAATCCAAATTAATGTAAGCTATTGAGCTTCTGAAAGACTCAAAACCTTGGCACACAAGAACTTTACCTTTTCCCTCTACTCAAGTGACCTGCCTTTCTTGAACCATTTGTCCTGTAAGATTGTCTGCTTGTTTAAACATTTCTTAAACTCTAGGAGGGTTTAATGACTAAGCCACAGAGTGGTCTTACTCAACTTCTGTTTATTTCAGTAAGGTTTATTGAGTAACCCTGGGTGAACCAAATTGAAATGGAGGGAGGCAGCATTTTATTTATTTGTAAAATTGTTTTTATCCTGGCGTTCACTACACCCAGCTCCTCCAACAGCAGAACTTCAGATTGTATCCTAAGACATCCTTAGAAGTGACAGTAGTATCTGTCCTTATAATACACATATTTAGGAAAACTCCCTGTACCTTGCTTTTTATCCTGAATAATAGTGAGGTCAAAAGTAGCATTTAACTTACTATCAGAAGTTGCCCCAGTTGAAATACAAGACTCAGATTACAAATATGTAACTGTCAAATGCATTAATGATACCTGTTGTTTGTACAGAGCAAAATTATGATGTGGGGATAAAATACTGTCAGCCCTCCACATGATTTGTACTTCAACTCCCATCAGGTCCAGCCAGCATGGCCAATGGACAGGAACACTCCAATGCTGGCATGCATAATGGGCACACTTTGGTCCAAGCTATTATGTGTATCAGCAGCCAACATCGCCTTTTAAATTGGAAAAGCTAGTTTGAGAGGGGGGTGATCAAGAATGGAGAAGCAGTGGGAAGAGAAAATGATTAACCTGGTCTCGGTCAGTGGAGGAGTGGAGCCAGCAGCAAAGATGAACTCCTCCAGCTTGAGAAGCCAGGGCCAATGAAGTTTCACTTCTGTACCTGTAGGAGAAAAAACCCTTCCGTCTTTGCTCTGCCTTTGCAGAGAAGAGCAGGATTCTCTGGCTATTTCCCGTTATATTTGGACGTAGGGTTTAAAAAAGAGAGAGAGAAGAAGAAGAAACAACGAGCGCTCCCTTTGCTCCTCTCCCCTTTCCTTCCTGTCAGTGATCTCTAGACAGGATTAACTTGGGGAATCTGTGGAATAAACCCATTGGGTGTCAAAGGGTATGTTTGGTTCCCTCCTCCCCCTTACTTTCTTTGAGCTTGTGGAGGACCTGGTGCTCGCTTCTGCCTTCTTGCTGCAGCTGCCGTGGCAGCAGCCAATCAGGAACAGCTGGAGTTCAGCTCGAAAAGAGAGTGCAGCCTAGCCTCTGCATTTCTGCTGGCTCTTGCTGCTGCCATGGCTTCAGTTCTCTCAAAATAGGAAATTGTGTTTTCCCACTCTCCAACTGGGAGCCACACAGTTCATCTCAGCTAGATAGGAACCTGGGGCGAAACCTCTCTCTCTCTCTCTCTGGTGTGCGACCAGCCCAGGTGAGCCTAGGCTGGATCGCTCAGTCTAGTGTCACTTTTCATTTCAAGTGTGTTTTTAGTATCAAAGAATAATGACACTTTGAGTGTTACAGAGTAAAATATTTCCTTGTCCTTGAAGGAAAGTATTTCCAGTCATTGAACTGGAGCATACTATCAGTACAGATATACTTCCCCCCAAATTCTTTCCCACTCCTTCCTGATGTTCCCCGCTATACTCCCCATTATCAAGATAGTGATTTAAAATTTACCTCTGTTGCTCTCCTTAATTGTGTGTGTTTTTCTTGCAGCTGCATCACCTTCAGACAAATAAATGTTTGGTTTCCCAAGGCCACCCAAGTCAGAAAGGCGGGCTTGTTGTTGTCAGAGAGTGTGACTACAATGATCAAAATCAGGCAAGTGGCCCTAAGCCAACACTTACTTACTTACTGCTTGCTCTCTGACATTTTCTAGTTCTGTAGTCTCCCCGTGCTGCTTTACTTTGCTCACGCACAGATTAAAACTAAATCTACTAACACAAAAGGTGTCTCTACTTTGACAACCTGTCATTCTGTGCTCTCATCTACATCTGAGTCGAGAGTGGGGAGTATTGCATTGCTGTGCTTTCACTCCTGCGTGGATGGTTGGCTCCCAAAAGTGGCATATGGGGCATATTGCTTGGACCCATGGGTTCCATAGTATGAGGTTCCAGAGATCACTTTTGTCCCCCATGCTACTTAACATTTTCATGAAACCATTGAGTGGAGTCATCAGGAATTTTGGAGTGTGTTATGAGAAGCGGCTCTGTTTCTCCTTTTGATCTTCCATCAGGTGAGTCTGTGGATGTGCTAAAAATTCAAATCTGTACCAGGTTGCAACAATAGATTGGATGAAGGCTAATAAACTGAAGCTCAATCCAGACAAGATTGAGATGCTGCTAGTGGTTATTATTCTGACTGGATAGAGGGTGCTGAACCTGTTCTGGATGTGGTTGCACTCCACCTTAAGGAGCAAGTTCATAGCTTGGGGGTTCTCCTTGAGCCCCCTTTGTCACTTGAGGCTCAGGTGGCCTCAGTGGCACAAGGCTGCATTCTACCAGCTTTGGCTGGTGGCCCAGCTACAAACCTACTTGGATAGGGCTAACCTGCCTTCAGTAGTCTATGCTCTGTTAACCTCCACATTAGAATACTGGCATCCAAAGGTGATCCACAAACAGAACCTATCAAAGCTCCTGGAAGTCATTCATTTCATGGAGCAGGAGAAAGAAGATGGATCAGAGGATAGTGGGCGTTCAGCGGTTGCTAGACTTCCTACAAGCAGGGTTGAAGTTAAGCCTCAAGCCTAATGTCACACATACAGCAAGACTTGGGTCTCAACCACATCTCAAACAATTCCTCAGAGGATCGTTTCTGATTAGTCTATCTAAAAGTCACACTTACTACTTGAATCTTTAATAATATATAGTGCATATCTTCATATTCTGGAAATATGCATACATTGGAGCTTTATCAGTTAATGATATGAATTCCTGACTCTTTGAAACATGAATTTGCCTATCAGTCTGTTGCTATAGGCTTTGTTCCTATCCTAGGGCAGCGGTTTCAACTATTACAGATTGCCACATTCTATTTCAACTTTTATTTATTTATTTATTTAAAGTATGCCATTTCTCAGGCGTTTCATATAATCAATTGAACAAGACGGTCCCTGCCCGCAGGCTTACAATCTAAAAAAGACGCAATACATAAAGAAAAAGGAATCGGGAGGGAAGATGGCATAAATGTAATCATTTTAGGAGGCTAGTGGAATGTCTCTGCTTCCTTCTTGTCTCTGTCAATTCATCCTGCTAGAAGTGGAAACAGGTCACAAAATACTTCCTTGTGCAGTTGGTGTGAGATAACCTTTTTTTCTTTCCCCAATGAATTAATTGCAGGTAGGAGCTCATACTCTATAAAACATACTGGAAAATGTTTGTAGCGTGGAAAGTACTTGCTTTCCTAGAAAGCAAAAGATAGTTTCCTATTAAAGGGTTGGATCCAGAATCTGCCTTCTGAGAGAGGAAGAGCTCTTCTTGTGGAAGATCTCTCAGCTCAATTTTGGGAGGACACTTCCTTCCCCCTCCCCCATACTACAACTCACCTCATTCGGCAGGGTCTCCTGACTCTCTGTATAGCCTTTTTTTGGGGTGCTGGAGGAGTTACTGTTGGAAGGAGGTGGTGGGGAAGTCCACTTCCATCTGTGCAATTGATCCAGCACATATCTGAATCCAACCCATGATAGATGTGTCTTCCTAACTAGGCCTCTCTAGCCACACATCAATTGGCATTTTGGGACAACCGAAACTCAACACAATTCATACAACTTCATTTTAACATATTTCTGGGTGCAATGGAATTCCTTATACAAGGAATTCCTTATATGTAGGAAATACATATCCCAAGTAAGTTCTATCCCTCTAAGGGAAAAACATAGCCGATAAAATGAGACAGGAAAGACGTCATGAAAAAGGAGTAGCCAAGACATTGCCATGCTAGGTGCCAATGTATATCACCTGATTTATGGCTTATGACAAGTTTCATCTTGTCAGATAACTGGATTTTGAGAGGTTAATATACAGGGGACTAAAATATACGCTGCCTCCACTCTTAGGTATGGCTTTACAACGAAGATCATGAACTGATCCTAAACAACCTCCTGTGCTTGGACGTGTCTGAAACTCACACATCTGATCCACCACGCCTTATGAAATGCCATGGATCAGGAGGATCTCAGCAATGGGTGTTTGGAGTGAGTTGTGAGCAATTTCAGTCCTCTGTGTACAATAGTTCTAACTCTGAAAATGGGTTATGGGCTAACAAATTCCATATTCATCGTTTTCAGTACAGGTGATAAAAGGATCGCTTTGATAATCTTAAGTTATTTGGTGAACTGTAGACTTGCTGTAGCAAGACCACATACTGAGCTCTGAGTATGCTATTGTTCACCTGGACCATTGTTACAGTTTACTTTCCAATAGGTATTCTTAAGATTGCACAGGTATGATGTTTTCGGTCTTATATCTTTAACATGGGAAGACATCCACCTAGTGGGATGCATCTGTGCAAAACATTCTGTCCAGATTCACAAAATCCTGGGTTCATGCCCCACATCTGTATTGACTGTGCCCCTGACAGTTTTGTGCAGTAGGAGATCATCTGAATAGTTTGTGTGGCCAGATCCTGATTTTTAAGTACATGCCAGCTTTGTACCATACTACTACCTACCAACTCGTAGAAGCCCTTACAATGATGCCATAAACCTCACCCTTCATTGAACCACCACCTGTCTGCATGGCCAAACAATCACATTTCCTCTTGGCTCCACACACAAAATTACTGTCGATATAGTCAGTCAACATCTGGGGACATGAAGCAGTAGTAGTTCTGCATGGTATTTTCACTCTAAAACCATCCCAGCAACAAAATAAAGTTTATGGGAGAGAGAAAAAAACTTCCTAAAATCATTTATTGGAGAATGGAAGGGCTTATAGATACAGTTCCAATAGTACGGAATAGTATTTTATTTTTTTACTCCAGTGTCTGGTTATTTTGAAATGAAAATCTGTTTTCAAAAATAAAAATACTTTTGATCAATATCCCATGAAGCACTCTCCCTGGAGTTAGCTTCAAGTGATTGCTAACCTTGTTCTATCTTTGAATGCAGTAGAAGTTCATTGAAACCTTCCCAAAGCTCACCATCCTGGAAAACAGACCTCTCCAGTAGAACTTATGCTATTGAATCATTGCAGTATCATGATTCAAACATCAATTCCCCCTCTCCCCATAAATATTTTATCCGTTAAATAGTCATTCTGAGTAAGTGATCCCTAGATAAGTTGTGATTGACTCAGAGTAAAAAAATTAAATACAGAATTGGAACTTGGGTAGAGAGAAGCCCTAGTAAGGTCAACTCTTTTCAACGCAACAGAGAATATTCTTATTTTAACAAGATTTTGAGCTGTTTTATCTCAGTTGTCGCTTGATGCTTTTCTCTCTCCAGAAGAATAATCGACTCTATCAGGTGTCTGTTGGGCAGTGCATGAAGGTTGTCGACCCACTTAGCCTCAAAGGATATGTGACCATGGCAATTTGCGATGGCTCCCTCCCTCAGCAGTGGCGTTTCGAGAGCTGAGTAACTATGACGGCTTGTCTCCTCAGTAACTGTTGGCTGAGCTGAATTTGTAGAGCCTGCAACGCCATTTTCGACACTGAACATTTAAAGGAAAATATTTTAATGACAGTTTGGAAAGCAATCATTGGGCTGTAATGTTCAGATGGAACAGAAGCTGTGGCAGTTTCCAGTTTCTCTATATGAGTAGAAGTGCAATTAAGGTTTGTGTTTAGGAGTTCTCTGGCATTCTAAATAATAGGCTGATAATTAAATTTCTTCACTAATTATATTGCATTGATATAAGTGGACATTTCCCAATTGTCAGAAGACTCCTTTTCTGCCAGTATTTCTTGAACAAGTATCATGATACTATACTTTTTCATTTGGTGAGTGGATGAATTATTCTAACTGATCTGGAAAAATAATGGTCTATCTTATTAATTTGTGTATTTAATTTTAGTTCATTAATTTTAACACATTACATAGTTACAGTTTTATCTGTCATTTGTCCTGAAGTATTTAAAAGTTAATACGGATAATCTTAATGACTGTGTAGGACGCATCCAGAATTACGCAAGTGGATGTCTACTCCTGAATCAGGACTTCCCTGTATCCTCTTCCCCACTGTAGTTCCCCCCCCCCCCGCCCACCCTGAAGCCTCTCCTGCAGGTCACAAAACCTTCAGGGAAGGCCTGGGAATAGGTGAGGGGGCTGCAGCACAAGAAAATCCTTGCTGGAATATGGGGGCGAGGCTGCCTTGCCTGAGTGGAAATGCCTCTTCACTCATGCAAGGTACCTTTAGGTGCCACCCACATGAAACTTGGGCATTTTGAAAGGATATATGGTACTTTATTTGTTGACAGTCTGTTCTCAGTTTCCAAGTGAAGAGGGCAGCTATAGATGCTTTAAAATTATTATGAAGGTGCAAGACATATGTATGTGAATAAACTTCTGTGGGGAAAAAATTCTTTGGATGAGAGTCATTATATAATCAGTTCATTTGGTATAGATTTAAAATACAATCAGAACATGCAACTGACATACACGAGCACCCAGTGATTAGGTAGTATGTTTAATGTCTTACTTATGGTTACCCATTCTAAATGCGGAATCCCTCAGCACAGCACACTATTACCACCTGTGGGCAAGGGCTGCCCTTTTGGTTTTAATGAAGCCAGCAACTCTGTATGGGGAAGAAATTTCTGGCAGGAGTGGGTGGGTGTGGAAGCTCCATGTGCATCAGATTGTGTTTTATCATCTGAACTGTATTCTTTTGGAAAGAAAACTTTGTGTGCATGAAGATTATACCAGTCCTATGAATTCAGGAGTGTGATTATGCCTTTTCCCCCTTTTCCTGTTTTTCTTTTTTTTTACTGTATCTGTTTTAAATAATGGGGCAGATTATATCAATATGGATGGCTATGATATCCAGAATGGTAGAAAATTATGTGGAATTCTGGCTGGGGCACATTGAGAGTTGTAGTCTAACATCTGAATGGCACTAAGTTGGGGAAGATTGGTCTAAACTATTATACAAAGCAGGATCTGAGCAATTATGGTCTGTGGTTATTTTTATATTTTATAGTAGGATTGCTTCTCTGATGGTCCAGTGCTGGACCAAAATCCTGAGGCTGCCTAAGAAATCCTCTTGGTTGAAAACTGTGCAGGACACAGTCCCTTTGGGAAAGTGGGTGTATGTCTTATGGAATATTCAGGATGTGTTGCATCCTTATACAAAATAAGACGCATCTCAAATGAAAATATAAAGGTGGTGTTTATAGATGTAAAATATTTTATTTGTAAATGCTGATCTTCTAAATCTGTTTCCACAAATTTCAAAGCCCATAACACTCTGTATACTTCAAAAATTCATTTTTTTGCCAACATTAGATAACTATTTTACAGAACAGAAAAAACCTGTAGGACAAATACTGGTAGGATGTTGGAATATTGTACAAGAGAAGAAAAATATTCAAGAAACAAATTTCATACAGCTATTTATCAAGAGAAAAATATATACAATTGATTTATTCTGTAAGATAAAAATACATCATGCCATATACATTACAAGTTCAGAACTGTATCACTGAATATACCAACAGTTTTACAGTCCACTTTAGCTGTGCACACAAAAAACTTCATTTTTTTAATATTTAGACTGTGAAGTGTCAGTACCAGAATTTAAAGTACAAAATAAAAAAACTAACCTGGTTCAAAATGTTGATTAGGTTTCTACAAGCAAACACAAACAGTGTTTATTTATTTTAAAGAAATGTAAACAAAAACAATCATTACAAACACATTTTTAAATTACATTTTCCAAAACCCTATTGCCAGAGTCCTGCAGCTGAAAGCACAATTACATCTAATTTTTTTCCTTGTTTTTACTTTTAAAGAAGGCAGCTATTGTATTAGACTTACGCTCTCACTACACATTTCTATTTTCATTACATGATTTTAGTGTAAGCTGAACAGTTCATATAATCTCCGCTACTTTTGCTGGAAAAGAAAATCAATGTTCAGCTTCTATTTTGGGTGGTTTTAGCAATTATTCACAGTTATCACAAATTCTAAGCACAAAAAACCTGATTTAAGAAATAGGGATGTAACAATATAATACAAATAAAATAAATCAGTCTAAACTTCCTCAGACATCTACAAAAGTCATAGTTGTAATATACATGCTCTCTACCAGTCTCAAGGGTTACTTAAAAAAGTTATTAATAGAGCACAGTTGAGCCTGCTTTAAAGATTAAAAAAATAAAGTAAAACCTCTCTTAAATTGAGATTTTGGTTATTCCATAACAATTGCAATGGCATGTTTAATAATACATGAGATCATATTGTAACATCCCTATCAAAGTTTAATAATAAGCACCCGAACTGCTGCAGAGTCTGGTAGCATTTGGTCAATTACTATTTTTTATACTGTACTTTTTCCTCAAAATATTTACACTTTTGTACAAAGTAACAGGGTTTGTTAGTTCTGCAGGTAACAGCAGCAGCTTGGCTTCTAACTTTTCCTTTTAAAAATAGCTTCATTCACTTATTTCAATAATAAATACAAAAAGTTTCTCTTATTTTACAGAAATCAAAAACTACAATAAACTGACTCATGGAATCAAGTATTTTAAATGTATTTTAGTGCAAGTTATTTTTCCCTTAGCTCTATCCCTAAGGAAGTCATTTCAGTACATTCCTTGTTCAGTGGTGTCTACTTTTATTTTTTCTGTATTTTAGAGGGCCTGCCCCTTTAATAAGTAAGGCTGTGGCCAGCACTTTGGACGTCTCCCTTTCGCTGGTGATTTCAGTCTACATTCATTGATGCCCCACTGCCCTTTGGCAGGTCAGCCACAGCTTCTCTGCCCAAGTTCAACAATTTCTCCTTAGTGAGTTCATAAAATCAAAAGTGCTGGACCGGTCTTGGAGATCAGTTTCACCTCTGTGTGCCTGAGAAGTCAGGCATCAATTCCCATGTTCTGCCAGCTTGCTTCTGATGCTTGCTTTACACTGGAGTAGAATATGCAACTTACAGAAGTGATTGCTTTCACACACCCCACCCCCACCCCCACCCCACCAATCAATAAAATCTAAATCACTTCTTCCTTAGGACAAGCAACCCTCGGAGACAGCAAGGAATGCAACTAGTTCATCCATTTTCGGCAGTTTACAGCTCCACAGTGACATGGAATCTTGTGCTGGTCATCTTCAAAATCAAACTTATAATCGTAACAGAGCTGAAAGAAAGGAATTGTATGTTAGGAGATCTTGGTTTGCAAGCACTAAACGTATTGACCCTCATACATATAGTTAAGACATTATTTAATCATGTGTTGTTGGATTTTAACTAGCTGACAATTAGGAGGAGAAAAAAACATTTTCCTATGTGAACTGTGTCTTGGTACTTTTCAATCAATACAGTGGTACATTTTAAATCCTTCCGCAATGCAACATCACTGTTGAGTAAATTGAAATTGTGTTGTGGACATTAGCGATTAAGGGTCAGTTCAGATGATCCTTTCTTTACTTACTGAAGTGGGGAAAGTATTTCTTAAACCAGCCCTAACTAGTTAATTGTGGCAGGAATATTTATGTGCTAGAGTTCTTACAAATGCAAAAGTTGGGCTGCATCAAATTTGCAGATTGAGGAGCTATAATCCTCACATGGGAAGCATCTGCCTCTGTCTCCAACAAGTTAACTTTCCAGTGTGGAGGAAAACATATCTCCTCACATTAAATAGGCAGTACAATCCCTGGATGAGAACAAGAACTCTACAATATTACTGTGCACAATTTATAAGACTTCCAATACAAATGTAATTTTTCAATATCCTAAATTTTAACTTTCAGCATAAAAATTTAGAGATGAAGATTACATTACTGATATCACAATCCTGTGTCTCTCTGCTCAGAAGTAAGTCACATTGACTTCAGTGGGATTTACTCCCAGGTAAGCGGGGTATAGTATTACAGCCCAAGTGATGGAAACAATGGTGGTCATTGTTACGCCGTGTTCCAGTAGAAGGGAAACTTGCATGCTGCCTTTCTTTATGAGTGGCTTCTAAAAGTTGGTCAAAATGCTGTGATGCTCTTGGAAACACATGCAAGGGATTGCAACTGTGTTGCCCAATCAACAGCAAAACGAATTCTCAGTACTGTTTTAAAGAAAAGTAAATGTTCGTGGACGTGATTAGGCATTTCAGAAAGACAAAAATGAATCATATTCTACAAATAATGATGAAAGCCATACAAATCCTACCTCTTCCCCCTTTTGGATTCTCCTGCTAGAGCTAATGATGATCTTATGTCCCCTTTCAAAGGTTACTACTTCAGCTACACAGTTTGGTGCACAGGAATGGTTAATATACCTGTAAGAAAAAGAACAGGAGAAACCCAGGTATTTGTTTTAAAATGTGGAAGGTACAAACTGATTTTACTGTAAAATCCACACACAACTCCTGACCACCTGCGGAGGGGGAAATGAAGTTCAGTGAAGTGCTGCATTTCTTACCGCTACACATCTGGTATGAGAGCACAAATTAAGGCTGCAGTGAGTTAATAAGGTAGCTTTATAATTCAATAAAGGTTGAATGGACCAACTTAGAGAATTAAGGGTAGTATGGAAGAAAGCTTCAAGTGGAGCCTCAGGGAAAAGCCAGTAAAGGGAATACGGGAGATCACCGTTCCTTGTAGAGCCACCCACCTTGCAGGACCTCCTGTCAGCGTGGCATCAATGACATGATCATTGTCAATGCGAAACATGTACACTCCGCGATTCTGTGGGGAGGGAAGGGGAGAGAAAAATGCTGTCAAATCTGTTCAAGAAGAGTCAATCATTTAAACAAAGGAGTGATGCACAATACTTCTAAGTATTTTTTGGATTAGTAACCAGGCACAATCCGTTCATTTTCTAAGGAAGTGGAGACTTGTGGACTATACGCAACATGGAAAACTAAACAATTGCTCATTTTTTGAGACTAAATGAACTAAATAGAAAAGGCAAAGCCATGGGGCCTTTCGGAGGCAGGCTTTAACATCGCATCCACAGACTATTAATCTTCTCAGTCCCTCTAAATGCATTCACAGGATAGCTGGGAGAACAATGTTGCTGTGGATGTTTCTTATATATGTAGCCTCTATTGCACAAAAAGGTTGTGTTGACATTTCAAAAGGGGACCCAGGAGAGAGAGAGAGAGAGAGAGAGAGAGAGAGAGAGAGAGAGGCCTAAATCCCAATTCATATTTGCTACTATTT
The DNA here is from genome assembly GCF_023053635.1 of Elgaria multicarinata webbii. Lineage (NCBI taxonomy): Eukaryota > Metazoa > Chordata > Lepidosauria > Squamata > Anguidae > Elgaria > Elgaria multicarinata. Next base: position 38,028,337 of record NC_086171.1, on the reverse strand, counting down.
TGAACCAATTCTTCAGAATTCCCCCAAAACATCAGATGATCCTGAAACTCAAAGGCATGACACAGTTCTGAGTGCCCCACATCCAGTTTCTAATCACTCAACAAGATTCAGGTGCGCACAACTCACACGCCAGCATTCACGTCCGTTATTACTTTATTTTCTCTACAAAAGAGGCTACACATTTTTTGCTATGTCACATGAGTGGGTAAAACAGGACATGTTGCCTTATGCAATACCTGAGATTCGTAAAGCTTCTCTTTCCTGTTGGCTACCTCATTGCGGATAATGGTTCCAATATATTCAATGACCATGGTGTGCTTTTCAATATCTCTAGCAGCATATAAGCCCAGACCCTACAGAAACAATGATAGATGATTTAGGAATATCCCAAGTACCAGAGTGCACAAATTGGCCCACTGTGCTGATATGCATGGATTAGTATTAGGGTAGCAAAAACTTAAATGACAAAACAAATGCTTTTTAACAAACGTGAAGTACAATCCTACGCATGTTTACTCAGAAATAGGACTGACTTTGTTCAACTGGGCTTAATTCCCTACAGGCTATATTGGCAAGGAAAAGTAGCACTAGCCTGACCTAATGGCATTTATTCCACAAGTACCATTTTGGATGCAATTCATATTGTTTTCACACTTCACTGGAAAAGACAACAGCAAAAATCTGAGGACTAAATGTTTTCCCAAACAGAGGTGTAATAACTGACCTGAATACGCGACCGTGCCAAATAGACGTTGGATTTCCATTCGGTCTTCATTTTTCGGTATTGAGAGGACTTTGAATGGACAAACTGTTTACTGTAAGGTGCATTCAGTTCTCCTGTAACTGTGCTCTGAAATGACTTTGAAGTGCTGGTGCTATTCAAGGTATGAGGCCTGTAGTAATGGGTCATATAACAAAAGAAGCATAGAAGGAGAACTGAAGATCTCTCTGAATTTTATGACATTGAGTCAGAAACAGACAGACAAACAAACACTCAAAGCCAGCTAGCGTAGACAACAAAGCAGCTCCCCTGGCTCAGACATGCACATACACAGCCAACGACAACAGGGTTTGTAAGCAGCACACAGAAGCACAAGTACCCTACGTAGCCTATAAACCCTGGGCTGTACTATGTGAATTTAAAAGAAAATACCTTAACACAAACCTCTTGACATGGCTGCTCATTTTCGGCTCAGAGCGGGCACAGCCTGTGGGGTTGATTGCAAGAGGGAGTTCCATGAGTGGGTTTCGACCATACCGGAAGGTGTAATGCTCACAGGCCTCAACCCCAGGAAGCTGTAAACACACCAAGGAGTCGGATGTCAATGCAGCTGAAGAACAGCCAGAGAAATGGCAATCTGATTCAGCAACGGCATTCAGAACATAGCTGATATTCTCCACAGGCAAATGAAAAGGAGACAAAGCATGCAACCAAGCACTTTGCAAAATGGCCTCCTGTTCCTTGCTGGATTTCTTTAAGAACACAGATCTCCAGATAGGTTGTACAAGCTCAAACCTGGCTTTTCCATCCCAGCCTGCAAGATTCACCCATCACTCTCTTTTGGGTGCACCTGCCTATTCAGACAGTATGCTGGTACATATTTCCCACCCCACCACAGCCATATTGCCATTATGGTCTACCTCCCACATTCTTGTAGCCATTTGGGGAGGCAGGGAGGAAAGCAATGGCAACACACCACATCAAACCATGGTATCCTATTTCTACAACCTCCCTCAGAAAGGGAACGTGTAATCTTGGCCAAAAGTGCTGTTTGAGATATTCCACTAAACTCTCCTGCTCCAGGTACAGCAATCCCAGATCAATCTCCTCCTCCAAAGTCTATTACAAATTCTCATTAGGTAAAGCCTGGCTACATGTTACATTCACCATTTTTTAAAAAAAGACTACGTGTAACAAACTCTTGATTAATACTAAACAAGAACAGGCTTTGAGCCAGCCTGGTGCGGTTGCATGACTACACACCGATTCAGCTATCCTAGCCACTGCAGAGACAGTCAACCCAAAAAGGTCTTCGCCCTTCAGATAGGCAGTGAAGAGCTGGAGCATTTCAGAACTCTTCCTTACAGAAGCAACAGGCTCCAGGATTTTATCCCAAACACCTATGTAGGAAAAACACACACGATAAAGTGAACAAAAGAAATGCAGGAGGAACACAAGGCACCACACTCCACTTAACTGTTATAACACCATTTAAGGTTATATTAACTTTGGATGCAGCACTAGGATTGCTACTAGGATATCTGCCATGGGGAAAAATGCATATTTAAGATTACACCTCTCCTAAGATGAATTCTTTACACTGATATTACTTTTGCATACAAAACCATGTGTACCTTGTATGTTCACAGTGTGTACACATGCCAAAAAAAATATGAAATCACCACAAGTGACAGTGATATGTGTACGCACAATTTGCTAAGCAGAAGGTATTTATCTTGTATGAAATGACCATACATATTACACCTGGTATAGTCTTCAATCGTGCCTCCAATTATTAGATAATTTCTTGTACTAATAAGAGATCTGTGATACAGCAATTCAAGTAACAGCTGCATCAGTGTGAGTTAGGTTATATTCAAATCTTTTAATATTTTTTCAGCCCAACGCAGCATAAAACAAGATGAGAACCCTGAAATAATGTGCAGGAAATGCCACGAGGATGTAAACAAATGTACATCTGGAACTTAGGCATATAGTGAAGAGAATCCTCTATTGACATTCCCAGGATTCTATGTTACCTTTTGGGGTTGAGTCAGTAAGAACCAGATCTTCATGGCCGTGCTCAGTAATCCTGATCACAAACAGGGGAAGGCCATCCTTCTCTTCAATGGAACACAAGTAGCGACATCTGCGGTTGGCATACCGTGTACTCCAATACAACCGGCTGGCTTCATAACCCACAGGATAGAGCACCTTTGAAGAATGGAAGGCCTGCATCTGGTGTGGCAGCAGTTGGCCAATAGTGTGAAAGATTAGGCTTCCCACTCGGAAGGTGTGCTCACGGTCCCCCCGTTGTACTATGCTAGCAATCTGTCGGACTTCGTCACGCTGGACATAGACACGCCTGAAGACTGCAAAATAGCTGAGTTCTTGCTCATGAGCACCCTTTGGTTTGTGCATTGGGCAAAGCATAGTCTTGTCTTTAAAAAACATGCATTGTGCTTTAATGGCGCAGGTAAAGTGATATATATTGGTGCACCTTAACCTGTGACAACCGCTGGTAGCGCCCATCTTGTGGCAGAACATGCATTTCATTTGCAACCCCCTTCGCAGAGCTAGTTCCACATTTATTAAGGCACCAGCTTGTGTCTCATAGACCTCAGTAGACCAAAGAGCACAATTCAAATGGACCCAAAGGTCTAAGTCAAGGTTAAGAAGTCTCGCTGGTCCATCTGTTAGCCCATCGCCCTCTTCGTGACAGAAGCAACACTTTCGGTAGTCCTTAGGTACTAGATCAGGTTTAATAGTTGTGCCCAATTTCTTGAGGAACTCATCTATTTCCTCATCACACGGTGGTTTAAATGTTCCTTTAGGAATCACAATCTGTATGTTCCATTTTTTCCACTTCATTCCTTTCCATTTCTTACTTACTGGTCGACAGTCATCAAAACCATTGGGTATTGTTCTCAGACGTGGCTTTAGTTTTACTGTTACCTTAAGCTCATCTGGTTTTGGCTCCACTCTGGCTGCTTCAAAAGCAGGAGGGAAGATGATAAGGGGCGAAGTAGGCGGAGAAATCTTTTCCTGTAGCTGAGGGAGGCAATGCACGTCTAATGCAGAGATGTTGTTGTTATACTGATGGAACACTTTTGGGGGTGCCTCCTTCATTGGAAACTGTGCTAAGGAAGAAATTGATTCCTGAGAAATAAGCGGAAAGCAGTTAAATATGAATTTAATAAAAACATGTTCAGACAGTATTATTTTTACTTTAAGCAATAAAGACATTTGCTTAATTTGACAGTAATTAATTTATTCCAATAAGCCTGGATAGTTTTAGAATTATGAGTTCAGACTTCTTAAAGCCATTTTTAAGAAATGAAATTGCAAATGGTTCCCCCCCACCCCCGCCAAAGAACGGGAAACAACAGGATCTCTAATTTTGAAAACTGTGCATGAAATCTGTATTGTGGAACATTTTGACATAACCATTACAGACAGATGGGTCCAAAGGGCATTCCAACAACGTATACCAGAGCACGTTCACAAAGTGCAAATTACATACACAGGGCTGGGTGTGGACCCCTGTGTGCACTTGCCACCTATGCCCACTATACGCCTACTCTTGTCCAATGTACTGTATGAACCAGCTCTTCGTGTCAGTATTGCCCTTATTTGAGTTGCAGAGAAAATCCGACTGTCCTATCTAGCCAAGGATGTGAAGTCTAAGAATTGCTTACTCAAGCACTGGGGGAGAAGGGCTGGAAGTCAGGTTGTTGTCCAGCATCAATGTCCTCCCAGTCCATATGATAGGCCAGTAACCCTATCATCATCATCATCAACATGGTGCTGTACATACTAAAAGAATAAAACAGCAACACTCTGCCACATAGGCTTACATTCTAACATCATCTGTAAATGCTTAGCACTAGAAATGTATAATCTTGAGACTGATTTAGTTGTGGATAAGCACAGCAGTTTTATGTTTCAAATGATGCATCAGTCCACTTACAAGCAAATTTATTCATGGACAGGCACTCCATCTTGCCAATTTAAGCAGAAAGTTACTTAGAATGCCTCAGTAGATGCTGCAGCAAAGTTAGTGAGCTATTGATATTCCGGGACATAAACTGAAAATGAAGCACTAACCAGGGACACCACTCAGAATAACAGCCAGACTGCACCAACTGTTCTAAGCATATAACAGGACATACCAAGCAGACCTGTGTCACTGAACCACACCTACACTGCACTGCGATCTCTTCTGCATGTGCCCATTTTTACTTCAAAATGATGCCAGCACAGGAAAAGCCCTGGGGAGATGTTGCTCTGTATTGGAACTATGGGTGCTCAAGAATTTTGCTTGGTCTGCATTTTAAGCAAACCAAACTGATTTGCTTTTCCTGGAATTATATGCAGATTAGAACACATTTATCTTTATTTATTCGTTTATTAAAATGCAGACATGATCTTAGTTTAGGGGGAAAGAGGCAATTTTATGTATTAAAATATTTCTAAGTTGTCCTATTGTGGGTGGCCTAGTCGAGACATCCATAGTTATGGTTGGGAATACCATTGTGCTTGTTTTTTCCATAGGGCAAAAAGTCAGTTTTGGGGGCATAGCCAAGCTCCCCCTTGTCTGATCTGCCCCATATTTTGCATGTAGATAGCTATGGTAATTTGCTAGCAGATTAGCTAGGTTTGGTGCATAGCAAACCCTATTATGAGATGTTATAGGGAAAAAGGATTAGTCATGTCCTGTCCTGTCTCCTGCCATCACACAAAAGCTGGGAAATCATTTTTTCAACCATATCGCCAGCCCCCTTTCAAACCACAATGCGCCTTGGGCAAAGGGACGAAGGCAGGAGCCCATTGGGATGTACACGTGACTATTGAACCACAGGGCTCTGGGACCTATCAGGCGACAACCTGAGTGCTCGGACCTGTGAGATATTATGCATGCCAAGTCAAAGTTGGGGAGACATTTGCTTTTCAAAAACCAAGGAAATTCGATCATCAAAAGACCTGCCAGTTTAAAAGACCAGAAGCTAAGGCTATCTCATGTTAGTCCAAACTTGACAAAGCCAGGAAATTGGAACCTAAGGCTGATACCTTATCTGACGTGCCCCATAATCAGCCATGATGTTGTGCAACGTCACAAATTTTGCTTGCTTAAAAATTCTCCATGTGCCCATAAGTTTCCTTGGTCATTCAAGCGCAAATCCAAATGAGGAGGATTAAGTGCCTGGGGCCAGCAGAGATGACCACAGGTCCTGTGTTGTCTTCTGAAGCAACACAGGACCAGGGCAATGTGGTCTTACTGTACTGCTAGAGGAAACCCCCTGTGAGTTAAACCATTCCTACTTGTTGCTTGTAGGCAAGCACAAATTGTGACATTGCACAACATCATTACTGATTACGGGGCACACCTGTGAGCTTCCAATTTCCTGGTTTTGTGGTCTTAAATTGGCTGGGTTTTTGATCATTGAATTTCACTGGGTTTTAAAAAGGAAAAGTACCATTATAGTGCTCTGGGGGGAAAAGAAAAATACAAACTAAGAAACAAAACATAAACAAGACATTAACTGAGTAGATGTGTTCGAATGAAAAGATCTGTCCTTATATGCTCAGAAATACCTACTTGTCATTAGGCCAGCACAGGATTCCAACATAGCCTTCTTTTCCTCCCTGCCCCTCCCCCTCCCCCCCGTTCTTCATCAGTGATTTTTCTGTCGGGCAGAATAGCTCCCTCAGTCCTCAAAATTACCTCACTTTTGTCTCATCTGTCAGTTTGCTGGTACCCGTTCCCTACTGTCAAAACGCTGGCAGGTGAACTGCACTAGGTATGTTGGACTTACATCAAGCATCAGGATTCTAAAATGTTAGGAAGAGTTTCCACAGACAGAGGCGGCTCTCCTTTGCAGACAGGCACCCTCCACGTGTAACAAGGACAACAAGAACAGCAAGGGAGGAGAACGGAGCTAGCAGATCCATTTCTGCTCCTTCTCTTGGTGTGTGGAACGTACACATGAAGAGAATGCTTACAACCATCTTAATCAGTGTACACAATGTAAAAATAGCCCTTTCGTGAGATGTGGTCCTTGCACATCCTTTTTCTACCACACCGAAAAGAACAGCAAAGACTGGGGCCTTCACACTGTCTTTCTGTCTTCAGAAAGTCAACACACGGAGCCCAGAAAGCTAACACATGGAGCAGGAAAACCTTAACACCCTTTGAACCACCGCCCAGAACTTCACCAAACCAATGAAATACAAGCCTCAATGAAGTATACCAACATTTAACATAAACATATGATATGCGGCGCCACAGATTGAATAAAAAAGCAAAATGTGTCAGTTTTCAGCACACCCTAACCTGCTGCGCCTGTGAAAAGTTTTTTTTTTGGGGGGGGGGGGAATAAGTTTGAAATTCTGCACAATTGTAGAACTCATTATGTAGAGATCACAGATGCCAAGTTTCAAGTTGACAGCTCACCTGGGATCATTTTTAAAATCAACAGATCTTTGAGGCTTATAATGACGGAATCTTTTTTTTTCTTTTGCCTTTGTGACTAAGCTTAACTGAAAGGACACTCTTGTGCCCCTTTAGTGAATATTTTAAATAATATTTATTGTGTATTTTATTAAATCAGCAGAACTGAAAATCTTGTTTACCTTGTTCTCTGAGTTTTTTGCTTGCATGGATGCTGAATAAAGAACAAAGCAATTGTTGCTACAGAAGACAAAGTCTCTCTCCATTCTCTCAGACTTCTCTCTCGAATCCTGGAAATAAAAAGCCAAAAAGCATAAAAATATACTTCAGAAAATGTCATTTCACTAGTGATAATTGATGTAAAAAAATGATCTTAGGAAACCTATCTTATGGTAAGGTACAACCTTGGAGGCCAAACCTTATTTAGAGTCAATTAGGAAACGCACTGAAGAATCTAGTTAGCAACAACATTTTTTTAGAACATAAGATTTTGCTAACAACGTAAATGTAAAATAATTTTAAAAATTGTTTTACGACATATAAAATTATTCAAATTGCACACACAACTGTAACAAATAAAACAAAAGAAATGCTGATTTAAGGAACAAATGCTCCCTTTCACTATTGACAGTTCTAAAAGAACTTAATTTTCACAACTTAATGCTGTCATGTTGTCTTGTGGATACACGGTCAATTACACTGGCGTTCCTTTAGATACGATTTTGATTCTACAGAATTACCTACCTGGTAGTGAAAAATAATATCAAGCAATTGATAATAGTTTGGAGGCATGCCAAGCTTCTGAAATGTGTACTTTGAAACTTTCTGGCATTTGTATGCGGAATAGAGATCGCCTAGCAATCCTCACATATCTACAGCCAACGCAATGGGTGAAATTATATGAGACCAAGAAGGGAAAAATGGCTTCTCAAGTTATTGTTCTGCCAGAGACTACCTGTTAGTGAAAGAGAAATCTCTACAGATTTCCTCCAAGAACAATAAAACAGAACACCAATAATAGCTATATACAATGCAAGGCATAAAACGTACAGGAATTTACCCAGCTCCCTTTTGGGACCTAACCCTGTAAGTGGATTTTTTTTTAAACAAACAAACAAACACGGTTTTCACTTTTACAGTAGTACCTGTTTCTTGAAAGGTAGATCTTTGAAAGATTTCCGTACTCCACTGCCCAGAACCACCACTTTACAATGAGAACACCATTGTGGCCTCAACACTGAAACATCTGCGACATTTGGGCTGTGCACCTTATAGCCTGCCAAAACTTAACATGACAAGAAAACAACCTTGTGAAGATGTATAATTTCATTCCATTTATTATATTTTCACACCGTTACCATAGCTGAACATCTCTGGGCAGTTTACAAAAATTAAATATAACTTTAATACTTACAAGAATTTCCATATTCATTTCTGTATTACAACTTACTTTGCACTTCCTCTTCTCACTACCATATTTTTTCTAGTGCCTTCAGTCACATATTAGTAGTTTGGGACTGAATATGACAGAATGATTAAGCGTTTTCCCCACTGGAAATGGTATAACCCTTCTGCAATATATTTTTCAAGTGTGGCCTTTGCTTAATCACTGTGACCAGAATGCACTTTATATTATTGACAAGAAAACAAGCAAATGAAGCAGAAATGTGTTTGTTTTCTCACCTCAAAATCTAATTTTCAAGACTAGTTATACAACACATCATCATGAATGAAACGTAAACAGGACATATGCCGACTCACCATTACCACTTGGAGGAAACGGCGCATGATGTGGCTTGAGTCCATAAGGCCCTGTTAGTCCAGGAGGGCCTCCATTGCCCGGCTGAGGACCATGAAGTAATAAATGCTGTCTGTACTCAAAGGTTGCATTTCCTCTGTGAGAGTTCAGCATGCCCATGGAGGATGGAACTTCTGACGCATTGCTAACTTCATAACTGTTTGGAATTCTGACATGCAAGAGGTTGGAAAATGCAGCCACCACACTACCAATATTCTAGGGTGGAAAGAGAAAAAGAAATCTCTGTTCTTAATTAAATAACTAAATAGAAATTAGAGCTGAAATGGAGGGGTAAAGATTGCAAACACAAACCTCCAAGAATGCACCCACCTAGTTCTGGTGAGTTTGGGGACATGATGATTGTAAAACAGGAGAAACGCAGCACTCACTCAGATGATCTCCATGGCAACACCAGGATGCTTATTCAGACTGAAGACTGCTTCCTGGGCTCCATGGCTTCGCCACACAGCCAATCTTAGTGGACTGTTTGATAATCTAACATCAATGCACTGCCTACATGATCCTGATTGGCTGGGATCCCCTCAGCAAGAAGCCCCTGTTGTTTTTTAAATGGTATCAAAGTTGCTGAACAAGGAAAGTAGAAGCTGCAAACCCCGCGGGAAAAAGGCAAGCAAGGATCCACGACCCCCAGCAATGCAACACCACCACCCCGCTTCAGAAATGCTTGTGGGCATTATTTCAGTGCAGTATTACAATTTAACAAAACAACGCTGAAACCAATTACCATAGTTTACAAGAACTGCTGTACTGCAGTGCAGCACAAATAAATAAAAGTAATAACCATTACATCCACTGGATGCTGGAGACTGCACACAACATTGTAACTAGAGCTGTGTGCAAGTGGCCCCTCAAAAAATTCTCCATCCTATTTGTGGGTAGAGAAATTGGGGGGGGGGGACGACGACAGACGGATGATTTCACTGAATTTCTCCCGTGGGGAGGAGAAATTCTCCAACAATTTCTCACAGCTAGGAACAGCTTTCTCCTTTTTCCTTTTTGTTTCCTAAGGGTTTTGGGGGTTTCTTTTTGCACTGCCACTGTAAGTAGCAACAGCACCCACTGTGTTGGCAGCCTGGCCCCCATTTTGCATTCCCCACAATGCCCCATATATACCTAGCATCACTCGAGGGCGTTGGGGGGGGGGGGAATGCAGCCACCGCAAAAAGAGGAAATGGTGAAGAAAATGTGGAGAAAATTCTGAAAAGTGACCTTTTATTTCTAGAGGGTAAGAAAAGAAAAATCTCAGGCATTTCTTGAAAGTTTTCTTTCCCCATGAAAGGGCCTTCCATTTTTCTGCCTCATTCTCAGGGAAGTTTATAATTTATTTTGAATGTGTGTTGGTGATGTTTTTGACCTTAACTAATCACTATGGGGTGGCCATATTTTCTTTCTATTACACATCTCCCAGGCTGCCTGTACATCCTGATCTGAAAAGTCCCTATGGGAGGTATGAATTCATGATGCCTTCCCTGGGAAGGAAATACAGGAAGCCAAAGAGGCTACAGGCTGACAGAGAGATGACTGTACAATGAAAGACAGGACACTGTTCAACCATCTCATAAGTCAAGTACATATAAGAACCTTGAACCAAACCCATGAAAATTTCCCCGAAAATTCTTCTCCTTTGAATGTCTTTTAGAAAGCAATTTCTTTTCTATCATTGAATGAGAATGGTCAAAATTTTCATAGGAGAAATTTTCGGCACAGCACTAATAGTAACACCTTACATATGACTTCCTGGAACTTGATCTCCTTACCTCCGCTGCTGTGGGGTGTAACGTAATTGCAATGGATACCAGGCCAGATTTGGGGCCATTTTGGGAAGGTCCAAGCTGAGAGCCAAAGAAGCCAGAACAAGGTTCTGTTTTGATATAGTTCCTTTTTGCTTCTGAACCTTAATTTAAAGAGAGAAAAGAAATGAAAAATTTAATGCAACTGAGCTGCATAAGAACGCAGGTAGAGAAAATAGTACGACCATTTAGAATGTATTTTGGCATTACCTTTCCCAGAACTGGTAGGTAGGATTGGAATGATAGGAGATGGGACAGGCTCTGGCATCTCTTCCTTTACAGCTGATAGATCAGGGTACCGGCTTATTTCCATACCCATTACACTCTCAGGAGAGGAAGAAGGAACAAAGCTGTCTGGAGTGTCTCTATCATCACAAGGATCCTGAACCCTGGGAAGGAAAATAAAACTTGAAGTGCTGAAAAGGCTGTTTACATGTAGTTGGGTAACATGAAGATCAAGGGAATGACTCAAGAAGGTGACGGCAATTTGGAGGAAACTTCAATCTATTTCAAATTTCTCAGGTCTTTTCAGAACAATAGCAAAAACAAAAACAACAATTTGGAGTGCTAGAAGTCTTCTTAGGATTTAGCGACACCAGGGAGCCCCTGGGATATTCTGCAGCTAACACAACGTTTAGCAAAAACACTTACCTTAGCTCTTCGTGATTGTTATGAGGCGGAGTTGGAAGGGAAGCAGGAACGTCCACACTTTTAGGACCCTGAGCCATGGCTCTGGCTAACAGATCGTCCTGTGGTCTGAAAGGCAGCTGGAACGGTTTCGGTCCTAGAGCTTTGGTAACTGAAAGGCAGCAAGAGCAAACTCAAAAAATGACTCAACACATTTGGAGACATATGTTGCAAAAAAACCCTAAACACAGTTCCACGATCAACACCACAGCTCTCTTCATTGAGTCTGTCACATGAACTTTATGTAAATATATTCTTTGACATTTTCCCATACATAAGAACATAAGAAGAGCCATGCTGGATCAGACCGAGGGTCCATCTAGTCCAGCACTCTGTTCACACAGTGGCCAACCAGCCATCGGCCAGGGAACCACAAATCAGGACATGGTTCAACAGCACCCTCCCACCCATGTTCCCCAGCAGCTGATGCACACAGGTTTACTACCTCAGATACTGGAAGTAGCACTTAGCCATCAGGGCTAGTACCCATTAATAATTTTCTCCTCCAAGAATTTTCCCACCCCCTTTTAAAGCCATCCAAATTGGTGGCCATCACTACATCTTGTGGTAGTGAGTTCCATAATTTAACTATGCTCTGTGTGAAGAAGCCCTTCCTTTTATTTGTCCTGAATCTTCCACCAATCAGCTTCATGGGATGACCCCGGGGTCTAGTATTTTGAGAGAGGGAGAAAAATGTCTCCCTATGCATATTCTCCACATTTTGTAGGAAAAATTAAAAAAAACACACTTCAAAGCATTCTGTTGTAATGTGGCTTACAATTTTTTGAGAAGTGCCATCACTTACGAAAGATGCCAGGGCAAAATGCTCTGGCATATGTAAATGACAACTTACCATCATGTCCCCCCAGAATTCCAGCCTTTGTAGCAAGTTCTTCAGTGGTTGCAAATCCATTTACCATTTTTGGACAAGTCACAGGTGGAGGCGTAGGTGGGAGGGAGGCGGGTGGGGTGGGAGGGTTACTGAGGTTATTCTGCTGTGTGAGAAGAAAGGAATTCATGTTAGTTTTAAGCAAGTTTTTTTCTGGCTAAGAAGCATATTTAGCGACTGGCAATGTAACAAACATAAGAACTAGAATGCCCATTAGAATGCCCATAGTGTTATTTTAATGTTGCCATGCTTCCACTGGCTGGTTTGGTGCTATGAGAATGAGTCTGGAAGGAGCCTTGGGTTCACATTCCCCCTCCTCCTCCCTGCCCCACATACTCAGAATATTTCATTACTTGCTGGATTTTTGACAAACCATAGTTTGCTGTTCTAGGTGAACTTGCAAATTATGATTTACACCATTTGCAGAGTGAATCCAAACCATAATTTGCGGGCTTGGTTTGGAATTATGCCTGAGCCACTGCATACAAAGGGGGAAAAGACATGACTTTGGGTTTTATTCCAAGGATTGGCTCTCAAGCAATTTCTCATTCTTAAAGGAAACTTAATAAGAATAAAAACCCTGCTAGAGAGGTGAGTGTGTGTGTGCGTACGCACGCTGTTCAAAAGCAGACTTTCAGATAGTATTCCTGAAATGGCAGGGCCCAGCCATGGGGAAGCAGATGGGGCTTAATGAATCCTTGTGCCAGCAAGGACACGTGCATACAACTGTTGTTGTTTTTACTTTAAAAACTAATCTAGGCACTAGAACAGAGGGTGCCATTCATTACCAGCTCAATCTAGTGCACCAGTGCTGATCCCACTTGTGAGTGCTAATTTTGCCTCCTCCAGGTACTGCTTAAAATGCTACAGAAACTTGCCAAACTGGTTTAACCAGAGGCCACAGAACAAAAAAGTGAAGGTGGGGTGGGATGAAATGAATGTGCAACTCTGGGCAACAATGACTTTATACAATGTAATTAAAAACACTTTAGATATCAAGTAGATCTTGGATCAAATCCAACACCCTGACCCAGATGCTGCCATCTTGCCACCCAGGTGCCTACCTTGGAGGCAAAAGGACGGGTAGAGGTGGGCAGCATTTAAGGCAACAGAATTTAGCAGCAGATCATTTTAAATGTCTGACATGACCCATCATCCCTCACTTTGGCAAAACGGAGAGCCAGCAGAGTCAGAATAGGACTAGGAACAGCATGGTTCAAATCTGGGCTGGATCTACACTACTGCTTTAAAGCACTTTATAACAGTTTTGACAGCTGTATATGGAGTGTGTCCTGGGCCCCAACAGTTGTCAAAACTGTTATAAAGCGCTTTAAAGAAGTAGTGTAGATCCTGCCCTGCTTGCTTCTGAGGCTGACAGGGTGGCCCAGGGCCTGCCACCATCTCTCAGCCTAACCTAACTCCCAGGGCTGCTGTGAGGATAAATCAAGGGTGTTTAACCACATATGCTACACTCTTGAAGGATGGAATATAAATATAATAAATGAAAGAAAGAAAATTAATTGCCAAGGAGAGTTCTTTTTGTGGAAGCCATGAAGAAATTCAGGAGAATTACATTAGAGTTAGCAGAGGAAGGAATTGGGAATTTCATCTCATTTGTTGCAATGTCTATAGTCCCTTTATTCAGAACTGTAAACACTTGACCTACTGTTACAATTTTGTTATCAACCAGGAATGTGCAGTCAAATGCCAATTTCCCAACGAACATACATTTATTTATTTAGGGAATGCATCTCCTGCTCTTCAGTAAATACTCTCAGGGCATCCCGCATATAGAATACAATATATCAGCCAGTCATAGCAAAATCAAAGCAGCAGAAGAGCAAAAATAACATCAATTTCAGTGGATGTTTAAAAAGGCCTGGGAGTATAAAAAGGTCTTTGCCTGGTGCTGGAAGGACATAAGTGTAGGCAGCAGGTGAGTCTCCTTGGGGACATTGTTCCACACTTGGAATAGCACAGCCAAAAAGGCCCTCTTCATCACCACCTGCCTAATTCCAGAAGGTGGGGGGACTCAAAGAAGGGCCTCCGGTAACAACAGCCTCAACACAGAGGCAGGTGCATGGAGGGAAAAGACGGTCATAGTCTTTTAATTAAGCAGTACTTTACTGCTTGAAATTATTCTGCATTTGCACTGCACCGGGAATTCAGGTGTTCGTGTGTGTGTTTAATCTAAAGACTATGATTACAACTTTCACTATTCCATCAGTTTGAAAAGATAGTTAACAGATTTTTTACATATATAATATGACTAATAATGTTTAATATGAAGAAGAACCCCCATAAAGCTGAAAATGACAGTGCAAGAAAAACAAATCATATTTTTTAAGATACAGAATGGTCTAATAAATTGCCAAGGTATAACTAGGGGTTAATCCTACTGCTCTTGTTTCTTATAGAACTTCTGGAGAATCTATGTAGAAAAAAAATACACCTTGTAGATTAGCTGAGAATAGTAATCTGATACCCCATCAAGCGTAGCGCCACCAAAGCTTCCCATAAGGCGACTTCCACTACTCAGATGACCACTGCCATAAGGAAGAAAGTGGGCAAAACTCACTCCAATTATTGGCTCCATTAGAGGCAGCAAAGAGAGTTGCTGTAGGAAAAGATGAGCAGGTAGGATTATCACACTTGTAAAATGCACCACAAACAAACTGCACATTTCCACTCAATTACACTAAGACGACTATTACCAGCAGAAGCCCAGTTTTTACCCACTTATCATACAGTAGCATTAAAGTAGTCCAGCAAGTACTTTACTCGAAGCCCTTCAAATGTTCCATGCCCTCTTCCCTTCAGGAAAGCGGCCTCTGTTTTAATTTGCAGACAAAAGCAATGAGCACAGTCAGTGACAGGGCTGTCAAAATGTGGAGCGTTGCAATTATTGCATTACCCTCTATCTTATTGATAAATAGTATATTAACAGGGCACACAAATTATTTACAGCTTATTCAAATGGAATTACGCTTAATTAAAAGTTTGCTTTCATGGTGATTTAGAAGACGTCATGGTTCTAGCTCTCCCATGTCACCTCAATGCTTTCTTCAGGTCTTTGTTCACCACCCTCCTTCTTTCCAGCAGGCTTCTTTGTCTTTAATCACACAGCGCTATGCCTACCCTCACTAAGTTGCCTCTGGTTGGCCATGCCTGTACCTCTTTGTCTCGCTTCCCATGCGCCGGGCTGCCTTTTTTCCTTGACATCTCCAACAACTGCTAAAGCTAACTCTGCTCAGCTAGATGAATCTGGGATCGGCTAATCTGAACAGCCTGGTTTCTGATATTTACCACAAGTCCCCCTGGGGTGAGGAGGAAGAAGGGGTTGGTGCTCAATCACTAAGCTCTGTTCCTTTGGAGATGACAACCCACCATGGGTTATCATCCACGGTGGCTTGTCGTGATGTTTGAACCATGTGATGTTTCTGCAGAGTGGCTTATTTTTCACGAAGAAGCACACTGAGAACCCATGGCTTGCTGTTGCATTTTTCAGGGTGGCTTGTTGAGATGTCTGAACTTTGAAAGAGCTACACAGGTGTTTAGCAAGAGCAGCGAAACCTGGCTGCTCCTCTCAATGCCCTCCACTCATCTTCCTCCAACTCGGTGTTTCATTTGACAGCAACCAGCTTTATCCACTGGTGAGCTGAGTTAGCACAGCTATGTGTATTACTTACCTCTAGAAAAGCATATGCCTCGCCCCCACCCCAATTTGGGGCCATGGCATTTCAGAGGGGGATTTAAGCTCCCTCTTCCTGTTTTCCTACCAAAATGGTTTTTAAAAAAGAGGAAGTTTCAATTATTATTATTATTTACCATTCCGAGCCAGTTCGATGCCATATGGGCGGATTCGTTCAATACGCATCATGACCGGATGTACAACAATGTATGCCTGCTTCAGCTTTGAATATATGGACATTGTAACAACAAATGAAGGATTACAGCACATGTATATTCTTATTTTTTCTCTTTTTAATTTTCCTTTTCCTTCTTTTTCTTTTTAATACTTCTTTCTAATTTGATTAAACTTCCTTCCCCTAGTAATTATATCAATCAACCTTTTCTTACTATTTCCTTTTCTTTGTATATTATACATTCCCATATAATTGTTGGTTTGATATTAAGTGTTAGGGGATTGTTTGTACTCATATATTTTTTTCTGTAACACTGTAAATAATTTTTTTAAAAAGACTTTGAAAAAAAAAAAACCATTCCAAGCCCGGGGGGCGCGGGGGGGGGTATATTTCAGCATGAAAACAGGAGTGGGGAAAGGTTAAATCCCCCACTCCCAAACTGTCATGGTCCCACATTGGGGGCACGTACACTTACCCAGAGCTAGGTCAATCATGCATACATGCGCATCTGTGCATAAAAAGAGGAGTGTGCTGCAAGGAGCAGCGAAGGAGGCATTTTTTTACAAGTGTTGAATAAAAAAAATACATAAACCCTCAGCCTTAAAAGTAAGGTAAGCATCTGAAGAGACGGCATACGTATGTCAACACTGGCACTTTGCAAAGCGAGACAGGGGCTGGGGAGATAATCTCATCACAGCAGGAGTCTAGAGGAGTTGTGCCACAAAGGCTCCTGGGATACGTGGAGGGAGAGGGTGGGAGGAGCAAGTTGGAAACAAGCCATGACAAGCCTCAGAGAGGCTGATCATTTGTCGGCACCACCGTGGGTTAGCAAACCAATAACCAACCCATGGTGACGTGTTCTCAGGCAGGCTTATTATGACGTACAAACCAGCCCACAGTAAAACTGGCCCTTTAGAAGGGACACGTAAGAGGGCAAGACTGTGCTGACTCACTTATTTAGAGACAATAAAGATGTGTGCCCTCACATCCCCTCAGAATCTTTTATGCTTTGGGGGCTTCTACTCATCATTCTGCAATATAGCAAACATTACATTAAAATATACAAGTAGCCACTAACTTTAATCAAAGCCTAAAACATGGATGTTACACTGCAGGGAGCAACAAACTGAATATGTCAGCACCATCATATGTCACAATAAATGTAAGGTGTGGATTGCAGGCAAGTATCAAATCTACCTAAACATTAACATGCATCAATTACTAGGCTTATAGCTATTCTGAATGAGCACACATGCTAAAAAGAGAAGAATGTAGTCATGCTGGATGTGACCATGTTGTTCAATACAGCAAATCACTTCAAATCAACTTGAATTTGATTTGAATATAGTAAGAGAACTAAAAATATAGCTGAAGTCTTTCAGTCAACTCATTTTTTCAATTTTTTCTACAATGAGCTACGTTTCCTCACCTGTTTTAACTGCATAAATGTTTCTGCATTAGGGTAAATAGCCTGCTTTTCTTCTTCCTCTTTTTTTCTCCTCTTAGTCCGAGGTGTCGCCTTCTCACCTGCCCTCTGAGTTCGTTTGTTTCGTTGTTTTTTCATTTCATGTCCTAAATCTGCTTTCTGAATCTGGCTGTTACCACATCCAAATGTACCTTGCAATGGATTCCCTAAAGACTGCTTGTGGAGAAAAGAAGATAAAGATATATCAGTTCGCTTTAACTTAGTTTACAATATTATTTAGTTTTAACATTTTGTTTTATATTTATATAAAATAATAATAAATTTATTTATTTATTCATTCCCACCTCTCCCTCTGGATCGAGGTGGGGAACAACACTGAATACAAAAATACTATAAAATACATAAAACTGATTAAAACATATAAAACTAACACATTATTAAAATAACAGATATCTTAAAATTCAACTGGGTAGGCCTGTGGGAAGAGATCAGTTTTTATGGCTTTCTTAAATTCGGAAAGACTGTGAAGTTGGCAAATCTCTCCCGACAGGCCATTTCACAGTCTGGGAGTGGCAGAAGAGAAGGTCCTCTGGGTAATGGTTGTCAGCCTAGTTTTGGCTGGGTGGAGTAAATTCTACCCAGAGGACCTGATTGTGCAGGGTGCATTGTACGGGGGACCCAAACTGTGTAGGGCTTTAAAGGTAATAACCAACCCTTTATACTTTGCCTGGAAACTAGTTGGCAGCCAGTGAAGTGATTTTAAAGTTAGTGTAATATGATTACTCCTAGGTGTACTGGTGACCAACCTGGTCATATTTTGAACTAGTTGAAGTTTCCAGGCACAAAGGTAGTCCTATGTACAGCACATTGCAGAAGACTACTTACATCCTTGTCAAGGAATGCTACTGTAACTTTATTAACTTTTTATTGCATTATCAACTTTTTTATTGTGCAATGGTCATTATATATAGCTAGCAAGTGACAACCAGAGTTTCCTTTCTCTGTTCCAAGCTGCTGCATACATCAACCTTGATTCTTCCTCTCTTAAATCAGAAACTTCCTCCATAGCTTGTTTCCAAACAACATTTGACCCTTTGGATGCTCCATAGACATTAAGGAGCACCAAAAGTGTTAGATTTATCTTAGAAATTAACTAAATTCAGCCCTTGTGTGTATAAACATATATACACACACGAGAGAGAGAGAGAGAGAGAGAGAGAGAGAGAGAGAGAAAGAGAAAGAAAACACACACACATGAAAATATTGGGGAAATGTTTTGGGACTTATGACAATACATGAAGTATTATTGCCATTCATTTCTCCTTATATCAGTTAAATTTTAAAGGTCAGAACTTTTTAGATTTATCATAATCAAGAAGCATGATTTCTTCATTACAGTACTCATTCAGGTGCAACTTCTGTTCACTAAGCCAACTGCCTTCTTATGTACCGAACGTAGGGCCCATCAATAATTCCAAAAGCAACATACCACCGAATTAATGATATTTAATACACATGGCCCGTCTTTCTCCTTTGCTTTCTAAGATGAACAGATACAAAGGGCAAAAGCAGAGCTACCACAATTATAACATTTACAAAGAAGAGAGAATTTCATGAAGCGCAGCTTGCCATGCAGATGTCAGAAAAGCCATTAAAGTCACGGTTTTCTGAGGCACAGGAACGTTTCTCCTCTCTTGCTTAAAAAGGAAGCTAAACAGAAATAAAAACATTGGCGGTACAACTACCAATGGGGTTAATGACTCACACGGGGTGAAGAGAAACTGAAGATTCGAACTAACTAACCTCACACCCACATAGAAGTACTGCAATTTCTGTGCAATTCTCCCCACCCCGCACCCAGTATTTTGTCAGCTTTTCCACACATCTATACTGGATATATTGACCAAGACATTTGCTAAACAGAGACAAGATTATTCACACTCAGAAAACTTGCACTACTGCATTCATATAAAGAATATGTTCTGATGTCATAATAAACTAAGTTTTCAAAACGGGGTGAGCAACTTGTGGCCATGCAGATGATTTGGTCTACGACTCCCATGATCCCTCACCATGATCCCTCACCATCTGGCGAGAGTTATAGGCCAAAATATCGGGAGGGTCACAAGTTGCCCGCCCCTGGTTTAAAATGACGGGAAAGAGGCACAATGGAACTTGGGCTTGTGTGCTCTCTCTTCCATTGAGGACAGATGGTGATGTTTGGAAGCCTTTATTTCCATTTTTGATTAACTTTAGCTTTTCCTCCAAAGTGAACAATCTGTGGCTAACCTTAACTATGGTTTGCATGAAACAAGCCAACTTCAAATCATACTGGCTTGTTTTAAACAAGCCATTGTCCAAACCCTAACCAGTGTTTAGGGTTTGGACATAACACTAAACTCCAGTGAATAAAAAAATAGAAGCAAAAGCTTCCATTCTTCTCCTTATGGTCATGCCAGAGGAGGGGCTGGGAGCCCATGAGCCTGAAGCTCGCTGTGGCTCATTTGTGTCACGATAAACCATTGTTTATCATGATGTCTGAACTGGCCCAAGGACTAAAACAAAATAAACAAAAATGATAGAAAATGTATATTAGCAATTTCAAAAATGTACCTGGCTTACAGTTAATGGGCATTAGCCAGGATAACTAAATGAAATCTCCATGTTCAGAGGAAGCACCTCTTTGTACACCACATGCCTGGCGCAAGCAACATATGATGCCTATCACTTGTATGCCTGTGTTATGTACTTCCAGAGAGCTGGATGCAGATGGAAACAGAATACTGACTAGATGGAGCCTAAGCCGACAGCAGTATGACAATTCTTATGCCCCTATTAACTGAAAAGCAACCTTATTACACAATCCTATCCATGTCTTCTTGGTAGTTAGGCTCACTGATTTAATGAGACTTACTCCCAGGTAGCTGTGCATAGGATTGTAGTCTTAATGATTCTCTATTAACAGCTCTGAAAATAAAAGGGAGAAAAAATTAATTTTAGCAGTCTCACACACACACAGCGCAGCAGAGTTTGAAAGTGTGGTAAAAGAAATCTATCTGTGTTGGTAAGAAGGAAATAACTGTTGCCCAGCAACAAACGATAGGATGCCAGAACCATGTGCTCAAAGACTATGGGACATGGTGAAGGGTTTCACTGTCACCATCATGCTTCTTGCTTTAGATGGTAAACCCTGGAGCAACTTGTCTCTTCATAATTCTTCAGTACAATGAATTCATAATGCTGTATAACTTCCAATATTCTGAAAGCCTGGATATTATTATTAAGAAGTGCTTACCATGCCACCTTCAACCAGATCCTGTTTTTCCACGAATTTGCTCTCCTCAGCATTCTCTTCTGAGCGGAAGCTGCTGCGATCTGATTTCTGATTGAGAAGAGAGGCAGATTTTTTGTTCTTAAGCAAGTGCTTGAGGAGTTCATTCCCTGATTCCCCTTTTGCTGCTGGGATGCTGGCAGATTGTGGCGGACTCTGCGAAGAAGGGGCAGGCTGTGTCGTAGCTTTATCCTCTTCCACTTTAATGTCACGTTGACTCTCCATCTTAGGCTCAGCTTGACTAGGGCACTGATCAGCTTCTGTCTTTTCCAGTCTAATTTCCTGAATGCTCACAGGAGCATCTGTCTTGACCTTGTCTGTCTCCGGCTTTACGCTTGATTGCTCGGGCAATTTGTTTTGTGGCAAATCACTATTGGAGAGCTGACCTTTCACTTCTAAGGAAGACTGGCTCTCTGCAGCATTTGGAGTTGATGAGCCCGGCAGCTCCTCACCCTCTGTTTCCCCTGGATGGCGCGCAAGTTCACCAGGCGTGCTCACCGCTGGGGTGGAGACAGCATCTGAAACAATGGGAGTTGGAGGGGCAGTTATATCCGAATGAGGTGTGGATGGGGTATTTATTGACTCAGCATCATCCTCTTTTTTCTTTTTCCTTGTTCTTTTCTTTTTGCCCTTCTCTTCTGGGATTATATCAGAATACAACTGAATGAGGGACTGACTTGTTCCAGGGAAGTTTGTTCCAGGGAGCATGTTGGTGTCCTGACCACAAGCAGGACCGCTGCCTGTTACCGGAGAAACCACAGGCAGGCCTGTGGCAAATTGAGGTCTCACCGGGTATTGTGTAAAGCTGCCCCCAGGGATACTCCCGTGTGATTGCTTAACAGGATGAAAAGTGGAGTTTCCGTCTGGAACCGGGGCCGGATCGGGTCCGAAAGGGGAAGCTCCCACTGGCTGTCGCTCACTACACTGTGGAAAGTTGCCAGCAGGTGGAGAGTTCAAAGGTCCTTGCTGCAACATGGGTCCCATATGCTGCTGCTGCTGCTGCTGTGGAGATTGCTGAAGAGGGCGCGGAGGCCGCATAAAATCACAAGGTATGTCAGAGCTGAAGTACGGTATTTGAGACAAGGGCGTCCTGGCATTTAATTCGGAGCCCATTGTCCCATGTTGCTCCATTTCCATCCTCTGCTGCAACGCTCTCTGCCGATCCACCTCCTGCATGAGCTGAATGCGCTGCCTCTCCTGCTGCTCTCGCAAACGCTCCTTCCGCTCACGCTCTTGGAAACTTTCACTAAATGGGTTGTTGTCGTCAAACTCCACGCGTGGCGGGGGCCCTGACTGAACGCTGGAGCTGGGAACCGACACAGAGGTGGGAGTCACAGGGTTAACTGGCAGCGGTGGCATTGGAGGCGGCATCCTGGGTGCATTGTGGGGGATGTGTCCTGGAGCAGCACTGGGAGGTTGCCATCCAGGTAAGCTGGGCATCCTGGCTGGGTTGGGCTGCCCAGGTGCAACCACTGTATGCTGCTGGTGCTGAAGCGGCTGTGATGCCATCGGGAAAGTCTGCTGCCCCATTGCTGGTGGTGACCCGCCTGGGGCCATTGGAGGCTGAGACGGCATGCTTGGCATCATCGCATGGGCCCCCATGCCACACTGCTGCTGTTTAATCCGATATTCTTCAATGAGTTCTGCATGCTCTTTTTGTTGCTTTCGTATCTGCAATGTAAACATTATTATTATTATTATTTATTTATATAGCACCATCAATGTACATGGTGCTGTACAGAGTAAAACAGTAAATAGCAAGACCCTGCCGCATAGTGATGTCCCGCAAGAGCATTAATTTTGTTTCTCAAGCTGCGGACTTCTGAGAAAAGCAAGCCTAAATTTTAGGGTATAGCATTTATAAGCTTTTTAAAAAAATACCTTTTTTAACTGACTAGCAAAGTGGCATAAATTTCTGTGATACAGACACTAGTTCTGTTTCTGTCTTGTCTTCATTTGGGCCAAATTAAAAATGTGACAGACACCCTTTGCTAATGCATGGATGTTTGGCTTCAAGGTTTAAGCGATTCATTTCTGAACTCATGCATATAAGTTTACCTGCTATCAACTGAGGCCAACAATTCATGCATCTGACAAAACGGACTGTAGTCCATGATACTGCAATAAATTTGTTAGTGGCCGCAGGACTCTTTGTGATATATGCAGATGATATTATATTATTATAAGTAGTAGTATTCTCTATACATCTCTGGATACCTTGCCTTCTCAGGGAAAACCATCACTAGGTGGCTTAAAAATATAAACAAAACTTTAACGAAGAACATAAGAAGAACCATGCTGGATCAGACCAAGGGTCTACCTGGTCTAGCATTCAGTTTACACAGTGGTCCACCAACAGTCAATGGAGAATCCACAAGCAGGACCCTCCTGCCCATGTTCTCCAAGAACGGATGTTCATCAGCATACTGCTTCTGATACTGGAGGTAACATACAGCCATTAGGAGTAGTAGCCATTGACAGCCTTCTCCTCCAGGAATTTGTCTAACCCTGTTTTAAAGACATTATTGCCATCAAACTATACATCGTAGAGGCCATGGCTGAAAATTGCAGCAATATACTGTTAAAAGAAAGAGGACCTCTTGGATGAGGGTTCTGGAGGATCTCAACATCCATACAGAGGCCACCGGATCTGGGGCAGCTCAGGACTTCATGGCCTGCCATGACAACCATGGGGCTTTCGCAATAGCGTATCCACCTAACACATGTACAGTAGGAGGACACATATTTGATTTTCTCAACTGAACAGGAGGATGGTGATCTGAAAGTGCAGGAATTGACATATATCCCCTTGTCATTGTTAGATCACTTCCCACTGAGGTTTAGACTTCTGTAAGCTTTTCCCCTCTGCAAGGGTGGGGGAACCTATTAAATGTTCCACCCCCAGAAGGCAATGGATTCTGATGGATGTCAGAGGAGTCTGGAGGATTCTCCTGCTGGTATGGTTAATGCTCCAAGCACCCTTTCCCTCTGAGCAGAGCCCAGGGAACTCGAATGACTTGTAGCCATCAAGCCCAGACAATCTTGAATGAAACTGATGTTCTAGATCCATTTCAATCAGGCTTCAGGCCTGTTTTTGGAAAAGAAACTGCCTAGGTTGCCCTACAGAATGACCTTTGTGGAGAGAGACAGATACAGTACAAGGGGAGTGCAACCCTGTTTCTCTAGGATCTCTCAGCCACTATTGATACCATCTACCATGGTATCCTTCTGGATAGGCTGTCTCGGATGGGTGTTAGAGGTATTGCATCGCAGTTGTTCCAACCTCCTTGCATAGCCGGTTCAAGATGGTGCTGGGGGATTATTGCTCTGTGCCTTGGCAGTTATGCTGTGGGGTTTCACAGGGCTCCATTTTATCCTCCATGCCATCCAACATCTACATGCATGTGGAGGTAATCCAGAGATATGAACTTAGGTTTCATCAATATGCAAATGATGGCCAGCTCAATCTCTCACTTTCATCAAATCCAGGTGAGGCAGTTTTCTAATGCACTGCCTGGATTTGGTAATGACCTTGATAAGGGCCAATAAAGTGGTCTGGTTTGCACAATCACCACAGCTTAAACAAGCCACAGTTTAAGCCGTGGCACCATTTGCCTTAATTACGCGCTCAGGGGAAGCTTGCTGTGTCACCCAAATCCAGGCGGCATGGTTGTCTGAGGGAGAAACAACCTTCTAATCACCCAAAACGGGCCATGAGCATTGCAAGTAGTCTATTTTGGATGTAACCTAGATGTAGCTGAAGCCAAGTTCACTTTCTCCAGAGGGTCCTAGCTGGTGAAGCAGGCTAAACTGCTAAAAGGCATTCCTAGCCACCAAAACCAACTATGCCTCCAGAGATCAAAAGTGCAGCGTCCAGGTGAACCCTCAAACTGCATACCTCGCTCTTCAAGGGGACTGCAACCCTGCCCAATGCCACTTGCAAACCTTGATGCAAAGCAGTGGTCTTCCCAACCAGCAGTAGCTCCATGTTATCTGGATTAGGTTTCAGCTTGTTTGCCCTCATTCATCCCAGAACTGCCTCCGAATACTTGTTCAGGATATCCTTGCCATGGGGTGGGACAGAAATCTCCTAGCACCACCTTCTGAAGCCACATCACCAGAAAGTGCTGGAGCCACTGTAATAGCATGAGTTAAAATCCCACTCCAGAGATCCAGTCCAGAATAATGTAATAGTTGATTGCTATTGAAAGCTGCTGAAAGGTCCAGAAAACCAACAGGGTTGCACTCCCTGTTGGACTCCCGTTTGTTCCCT
The DNA here is from genome assembly GCF_023053635.1 of Elgaria multicarinata webbii. Classification (NCBI taxonomy): domain Eukaryota; kingdom Metazoa; phylum Chordata; class Lepidosauria; order Squamata; family Anguidae; genus Elgaria; species Elgaria multicarinata. The sequence continues at coordinate 38,003,084 of NC_086171.1, read as the reverse complement.
GGCACAAGGTGACCAATGAAGTTTCTGTTCCAAAACCAAGTCTTATTATTAAGTTTGTAAGTCCCCTGAACTTACAAACTTAACGACTGGCTACGAAGGTGGTGCCGACGTGAGAAGGACTGCTGGCAAGGGATGGGTTGCACCTCACAAGGGCTGAAAAGAATGTGTTTGGCCACAGCATGAAGAACTTGATCAGGAGGGCTTTAAACTGAATCTTACGGGGGCGGGAGACGTAAACCTCGAGGCAACAATGGATGAAGGCCAAGGCACCACAGTACAGAGAACAGCTGCAATAGTGCCCCAAAATAGTGTCCACAACAATGTAGGAACAAAGCCAGACTATAAAACACATGGTCTTCGATGTCTATATACTAATGCCCAGAGCGTGGGAAACAAACAGAACGAACTTGAAATCTTATTACATGAAGGCGAATACGACTTGATAGGTATAACTGAAACTTGGTGGGATGACTCCCATGACTGGAATATAGCAATTGAAGGATATAACTTGTTCAAAAAGAACAGAAGAAATAGAAAGGGAGGTGGAGTTGCACTATATGTTAAAAATACCTATCCCTGCACAGAAATACAGGCGGATCAGACTGGGAGCCCTATCGAGAGCATCTGGATTAAAATAAATGGGGCAAGGAATAAAAAGAACACAATAATCGGAGTCTACTACCGACCACCCAATCAAGGAGAAGACGAGGATGAAACTTTTGAGAAACAAATTGCCAGTGTTTCAAGGAAGTGTGATGTAGTAGTGATGGGGGACTTCAATTACCCTGATATCTGTTGGGAGACCAATACTGCCAAAAGCGGCCCTTCCAAGAAATTCCTGACATGTGTGGGTGATAACTTTCTCCTACAGAAAGTGGAGGAAGGAACTAGAGGTTCGGCAATCCTTGACTTGTTATTGACCAATAGGGATGACTCAGTGGATAAAGTGGCAGTTACGGGAACTCTGGGAGAAAGTGACCACGTCATACTTGAATTCTTGATTATGAAGGAGACAAAAGTTGAGTGTAGCCGTACACGTACTCTGGATTTTAGGAAAGCTGATTTTAATAAACTCAGAACTATGATAAGTAAGGTCCCATGGCAAACGAGCCTAATGAGAAAAGGAGTGCAGGATGGGTGGGAGTATTTAAAAAAGGAAATTTTAAAGGCACAGTTACAAACAATTCCAACCAGGAGAAAAGATAGAAGACAACAGAGGAAACCAATGTGGCTCCATAAAAAGCTTAGAGATGACCTGAAAACAAAAAGGGATACATAAAGGAAGTGGAAGGAAGGCCAGGCTACAAAAGAAGAGTACAGAGAAGTGGCGCAGAAGTGCCGAAATGGCGTCAGGAAGGCTAAAGCTCAGAATGAGCTGAGATTAGCGAGGGATGCTAAAAGCAATAAAAAGGCTTTCTTCAGATATGTGAGTAGTAAAAGACAGAGGAAAGAAATGGTGGTTCAACTGCTTAATGAGGATGGCAAATTGATAACAGATGACAAAGAAAAGGCTGAAGTGCTCAATTCCTACTTTGCCTCAGTCTTCTCCCAAAAGCGGGTCTATGACCCCCCTGGAAAAAGTGAAGCAGAAGTTGAGGGTGCAGGATTACAGTTTGAGATGGTCAAAGAACACCTAATTTCGTTGAATGAGTTCAAATCTCCAGGGCCCGATGAACTGCATCCTAGAGTAATGAAGGAGCTAGCGGAAGAACTCTCAGAACCTTTGTCTATTATCTTTGCAAAATCATGGAAGACGGGTGAGGTGCCGGACGACTGGAGGAGGGTTAACGTTGTCCCTATCTTCAAAAAGGGCAAAAAGGAGGAACCTGGGGACTACAGACCAGTCAGTCTGACATCCATCCCTGGGAAAATTCTGGAGCAGATTATAAAGGTCAATCTGTAAACACCTTGAAATCAATGCAGTGATTACTAGAAGCCAACATGGATTTGTCAAGAACAAGTCCTGTCAGACAAATTTGATCTCATTTTTTGATCGGGTAACCTCCCTTGTGGACCGTGGGAATGCTGTGGGCGTCATATATCTTGACTTCAGCAAAGCTTTTGACAAAGTACCACATGACATTCTGATTAACAAACTAGCTAAAAGTGGGCTGGATGGAACAACTATTAGGTGGATTCACAGTTGGCTACAGAATCAGACTCAAAGAGTACTTATCAATGGAACCTATTCAAACTGGGGAGAGGCAACGAGTGGGGTACCGCAGGGCTCAGTCCTGGGCCCAGTGCTCTTCAACATTTTTATTAATGATTTGGACGAGGGGGTGCAGGGAACGCTGATCAAATTTGCAGATGGCACCAAATTGGGTGGGATAGCTAATACCCTGGAAGACAGAAACAAACTTCAAAGTGATCTTGATAGGCTGGAGTGCTGGGCTGAAAACAACAGGATGAAATTTAATAGGGATAAATGCCAAGTTCTACATTTAGGAAATAGAAACCAAAGGCACAGTTACAAGATGGGGGATACTTGGCTCAGCAATACTACAAACGAGAAGGATCTTGGAATTGTTGTAGATTGCAAACTGAATTATGAGCCAACAGTGCGATATGGCTGCAAGAAAGGCAAATGCTATTTTGGGCTGCATTAATAGAAGTATAGCTTCCAAATCACGTGAGGTACTGGTTCCTCTCTATTCGGCCCTGGTTAGGCCTCATCTAGAGTATTGCGTCCAGTTCTGGGCTCCACAATTCAAGAAGGACGCAGACAAGCTGGAGCGTGTTCAGAGGAGGGCAACCAGGATGATCAGGGGTCTGGAAACAAAGCCCTATGAAGAGAGACTGAAAGAACTGGGCATGTTTAGCCTGCAGAAGAGAAGATTGAGGGGAGACATGATAGCACTCTTCAAATACTTAAAAGGTTGTCACACAGAGGAGGGCCAGGATATCTTCTTGATCCTCCCAGAGTGCAGGACACGGAATAATAGACTCAAGTTAAAGGAAGCCAGATTCCAGTTGGACATCAGGAAAAACTTCCTGACTGTTAGAGCAGTGTGACAATGGAGTCAGTTACCTAGGGAGGTTGTGGTCTCTCCCACACTAGAGGCCTTCAAGAGGCAGCTGGACAAGCATCTGTCGGGGATGCTTTAGGGTGGATTCCTGCATTGAGCAGGGGGTTGGACTCGATGGCCTTGTAGGCCCCTTCCAACTCTGCTATTCTATGATTCTATGATTATGGAGTCTTTTTTAGCTGAAGAGCGGGGTAAAAAAGCTGTAAGTAAATAATCAGTGTCATCTAAAGCTGTATGGAGTTGAGGTATCACCACCCATTCCAATATCATCCTCAGAATAATTGTTCAGTTCAGCAGTATATGCCTGAATGTCCCAAAATAGGTACACTGGTCTGAAAATTATGCCTACTTCTATTTCTTAATTTGTTGTCACACCTCTTCACTATTTTTTTTAATGTTGCTGTTGCAACTCAGTTATCTAAGGAACCACCTTCTCCCATATAGGCTGTACTAGTCCCTATGTCCTGAAAGGGAGGCCTCGCTTACCTTACCATGGCCTACTCACTCAGTCTTGGTGCAGAGGACGGGGCCTTCTCTACTGTGGCACTCAACATGTGGAATGACCTCCCCACTGAGATCAGACGGGCTCCTAGTGTGGAGTGCTTCTGCCAACAACTAAAAACATATTTGTTTGCCCAGGTGTTTTCCTAGCTGCTAGCATTGCCAGAGACCCTTGGTTATTTTAATGCAACCTTCCTCAACCTGGGGTGCTCCAGATGTGTTGGACTGCATCTGGCTGGGGTATTCTGGGAGTTGTAGTCCAACACATCTGGAGCGCCCCAGGTTGAGAAAGGCTGTTTTAATGAGATATTTAATTGTTTTATTACAATGTGATTGATTGGTTTATTGTATGTTACTACAATTTCACTTTGTGAACTGCTTTGGGATTTAAAAAAAGAAAAGCAGAGCAAAATTAAAACGTTCAGTATAAATAAAATAAATAAAATAGCAAAACAGGATAATTCCAATGTGCTGCCAAAGCCTTCCCATGCCCCAGCCACAAATTCTTGCCTGTTCAAGCTGTTTTTGAACCATACTCTGCTGCTCAGTAACATGCTTAAGCTGCTCTGCATCTTCCTCTGGGAATTCTCGGCCGGCTTTCTTTGCAGTGCGCTGTTTTGCAGAGAGCGCTTTCTTTGATTTTCTGTGCGCTCCAATTTGCTCTTCAAGGAACTTCTGCTGCATTTGAAGAAGCTGCTGCGTCTCTTGCAGCCATTCTTCATATTGCTTTCTATGTGAATCATCTGAGGATAAAACACAAAGAATCAATATTTTTCGAAGGATTTTAGTTTTAAAGGGAGGTTTTTATTTTTCAAGTGAACAGTTGTTCTGTACAATGTTATTATATAGACTTTTCCTAGGGTGGTTGCAAACACTTGGTTTTCAAACCGGCTTTAGAAAAATATTCACGTTATGCATCCCCTAACATTTCCTCCCTTTCATAATAGGACTGGAATAAATAGTTTTTAAGAAGGAAAAGAGAATGTGAAGTATGAAGACAAGATTTATGTATGTCCCTTTCCCACCCTGCTGGAACGGCTAGGCCAGGGGGCAGGCTTTTGCGGGCAGGAAGAGGGAGGGAGGGCGACCTATCTGTTTTTACACCTGAACAAGGTGAGGCGTGGGCGGTGCTTGCCTTTAAAAGTAAGCCCTGCGCGCATCCCTTCCTTTGGTGGGTTGTGCGGGAATCTTAGGATATCAGGTGAGGTTGCTGATTGGCAGGTTCTGAGGCCTGGTCCTCTGGGGGCTGAGCTGCTCTCGACTCAGGATATGGCCTGCCTTGGGGACCTTCACTGTCTCACCTACTCAGTGTCCCGTGTAGCATAAGAAAGGAGCCGGGTTTTACCCAACTCCTGGCTTGGCCAAGTGGCTCACCCATAATGTAGGCTAGTTGCCTGGAAACAAAGTGATTAGATTTCCACACCTTCACATGCAGATCCAGGGAGGGGTGAATTACCCAATCTTAAATAAAGAAGCCCTAGTTTACCCAAGCTCTGGTGTCTGAGTCATTATTTCCTCTCTTCCTCCTCTATCCACAAAAACAAATTTTATTTAAGGCAGAATCTAAAGCCACTCCTTTTTAAGACTAACCAATGATCAAAGGTATCATACTGAAACAGAGAATGAGGCTGCACAAACCCCTCTTTTTCATTGGCAAAACAAATATTAGGTTTATGTAAAATTAATCTGTAAATTGATGAAAATAATTACTGCCACGATGTAAGCAATACTACTTTTTATGAGGTATTTCCCAAATTTAACATAATTTTTCCAGATTTTTTACATTTTGTATTTTTTCTGTAAGTCGTCACATTTTCAAATTTTTTTTAATAAACTGGCTTAGAATGCTGTGGTTAATTACTGGTGTTATGATTAACTTTTGGAGTAAATATCAGAATTACCGATCTTTGAACAGACTTATTTAGTCATTTACAAAATGTGTATATCTCACCAAATTTGAAACAGATTCTGGACTGGTGAACATAAGAATTAAAACCGCAAAAGATACAAAAATTAAAACACCATTATTATACTAATTTTGAAATATAATATATGTGCATTTTGAAATATATGTGCATTGAGTTGGTTTTGAGAATCAAAGCCCAAGATCACAATACATTATCAGAGGTATACTTACTTACGAAACCAGGACCAAAATTTGGAGGGTTTGGCCTAGCAATCTGAGGTGTTAGGTTTCCATCCTTAAAAGGGGGGGAAGGGAAAAGAAGTTAATAAAAGTCTATTTTATATTTGCTCCAATCTCAGGAATGGGAACCTGCACATAGAAACAGGTTTCTCCTCTTGGAATGCCTCCACTGTGTGGTCAAAAGGCTGCTCTTGGGAGCTGGATTATATACATAGGTTGCCTTCACGGTTCTGCCCCAAACCTAGAAAACATGTGACTTCACTTGTGCAGCTGCCAGCCCCCCATGAAAAATAGAAAATCATTGCTGTCATGAATGACGGGATTTTGGATTCAGGTTCCTCTAAACACTCTATCCACTATACCTCATTGGCTTTTAGATCATGAATGAGTTAAGAAAATCTGAGCTGCTTTAGTGCAAATCTCTGGACAGATTACATTACCTGTGTCATTGTTTGTTGTATTAAATTCTGGCCTTCACCACTCTGCGCTCCTGGCACTGCTTGACCCATAAAGGCAAATCTAGTGGTAGGAAAATTAAAACCACAATTTTACAACTTGCATTAACAAAGTACAATATTATCAAATTCTGATTCCTGGAAATGTTAGGTCATCCCTTGCCCCACCCAGCGGATATCAGATTCCAATATAAAACAAACAAGAGGGGAGACGTGATTGCACTGAGGGGAGACAGGATAGCGCTCTTCAAGTGCTTGAAAGGTTGTCACGCAGAGGAGGGCCAGGATCTCTTCTTGGTCATCCCAGATTGCAAGACACGGAATCATGGTTCAAGTTACAGGAAGCCAGATTCCGGCTGGATATCAGGAAAAACTTCCTGACTGTTAGAGCGGTATGACAATGGAACCAATGACCTGGGGAGGGGGGTTAGTGAGCTCTCCCACAATAGAGGCATTCAAGAAGCAGCTGGACAGCCATCTGTCAGGGATACTTTGAAGTGGATTCCTGCATTGAGCAGGGGGTTGGACTCAATGGCCTTATAGGCCCTTTCCGACACTACAATTCTATGATTCCAAGACGATCCCATTATTATGACATACATTTCCTTTCCTAAATGGCTTCTGAGCATATTCCATTCATTTATCATAGATGCCTAGTTCATCTCTCAATTTTTCTTGGGGTGGGAATGGGGGGAGGGGGGACAGTGTGATTTTGACCATAAACAATCTACTTCATATTCCCAGACTCAGCCCTTTTCAGCACACACTGGAGTTATTCCTATGTGTAGTAATGTGCAGCTATCTGTGTGTATGTCATTAACATACAGAAGGAGGGCTTTCTCCGCTGTGGCACCCCAGTTGTGGAATGAGCTCCCCAGAGAGGTCCGCCTGGCGCCTACACTGTACTGCTTTCGTCGCCAGCTGAAGACCTTTTCATTCTCTCAGTATTTTAACACTTAATTTTAACTTAAATTTAAATTTTATTGTTCTAACTCTGTATTTTAATCTTATATCAATTTCTGCTGTGTGGTTTTATCCTGGTTGTGCTTTTTATACTGTTTTTTGTAATTGTGCTTTTAACCTGTTGGTTGTTTTATTGTGGTTTTAATTTTTGTGAACCGCCCAGAGAGCTTCGGTTATTGGGCGGTATAAAAATGTAATAAATAAATAAATAACAGAGGAAAAAACCAAACTATTCAATTACCTAATCTACACCAAGCAGGATATTACACTATGAAAGTGGAATATAAAAGGCAGGAGGCACACTATTGAAGTGCACTGACAACTCTTGGGGCCCACTGATACATACCATATACCACTTTCAAAGTGCTATATCCTGCTTGGTGTGGCTCCTGCCTTTTATATACCGCCTTCATAGTACAATATGCTGCTTGGTGTAGGTTAGGCCAATGATAAAAGTATATAATTTCCTTCTTTAAAATTCTCCACAGGTTAGGAACCGACAAGAATGACGTGAAAATTCAGAAAACAGGGAACACATTCACACATGAATCTAAGAGAAGCTGCAAAATACACACAATCTTTATGTAAAGATGCCATCATTACCTACCTGTTCATGACCATTGGTGGCATTCCCATATTGTTCTGTGCCATTACTTTATTGATCCCTTTCAGAGCCACCATTTTCGCTTTCATTATAGGATCAGTGATTGCATCAAAATCTATGAAGACAAGAGTTTTAAACGATTTGTCAAATTTGCGAAGTATTAATTATATAGAACTGCCATGTATATACCTACTATATAATTTCTTTCACATCTTCTTACCTCTGTAGGACTACTGTTTAAAGTTGCATAACTGACATATAGCATTAACTGTGGTTACTGAGCGACCTTTGAGAAGGATCACAGTCAAAAATAGAATGTTACAATAAGACTGGGCAACACTAGGAGATTAATAGTAACACAGTTTCCCCCCTCAACGTTAGCCCTGAGCCACTGCCAGCAACAGCAACAAGATATTTATTTATTTATTTATTTTATTTATTTATTTAAGATATCCTGTTCCCAAGAGGAGGGGATGTAACCAGTGTATCTCTCTCTGTGTGTGTAGATAGAATGAGAGAAGGAGATAGATGTCTGGCAGGGGAATGTGTAATATATTTGCTTTGAGGCTTTTATCCTATCTGTTCCCCACCCATTAGGGGCTTCCTCAAGTGTGCTTCAATTGAGCAAACTCAAAATTTAATTACAATAAACTGAAGCAATCATCTCTGCCAAATCCCTTGTTAACATGGAACTTTTGTCCTTTTGAGAATGGCAAGGGTTAGTTGTTATCCCAGGTTTATTTCAATTTTAATTTTTCATATCTACAGAACATACCATTTCATTTGAACCCTGATAAATGTACAGTCACAATAAGAGCCTTAAGATAGCCACACAACATCTGGAAAGTTTGGAAACAGGATATACCACTGGAGATGTGCAACCAGTTGTAGTAGCAGAGGAATTGATCTGCACCTGTCTGCTCCATTGACTTTGAAGACACACTCACATACTTACACATATGCTGAGCTGTACACAAATACATATGCCATGGGTTAATGGGGGAGCATCCTTCCCTTTACTCTCCCCACCCCCGGAAGCTTGCTTGTGTGCCCTTTTCCTCCCCCAAATTCTCCCTTCCTTCTCTTCTTCTAACCCCAATTTCCACTGTCCATTCCCCTCTCTGACTGTTCTAGCAGCTGAGGCAGAAGCAACAATGAAGGGAAGGGCTGGAAGGCACCTCAACTGAAGTGAAGCCGCTAGTGATCGCTCAACTGGTCTCCACTTCTACAATCTACATTATCAGGGCTTGGCAAGGGACTGGGACAATCAGTTTGACCTTTCCAGAACACCTACGTTTTCCGCAAGGGTGGAAAACCTCTCCTGCCTTTCCCGATTTCTAGTCTCCATTTTTCACACATAGACTGAACAAATTAGAAAACAGGATAGATATTAGACTTTATCTGTTAGTGGACATTATTGGAATTGATATAGGGCTGCTGGCTTCCATTTAATCTTATCAGGGTTTGAGTGTAAGGAAAACAAAAACGTACCAATGTTGGGGAAAAACGGCTCTGAACGCTGGCGGATCATGGCTTGCATCTGTCGCTGCTGTTGCTGCTCTTGTCTTTCTTGATCCAACAGATCTTGCAACAGAAGCGGCTGTTCTTCGAGCAAAAGAGGCCTCTCGCGATTTTGTTGCTGAGCTAATGTTTGAGGAAGCATCATCTGCTGGGGAACAGGCATACCGCTAGGGCCGGGTCGATTTAAGACAGGCACAGTTTGATTACCAGGCTGCCCTGACCCAAAACTATGACTAACTGGCTGGCCGGGGATAAAGCCTGGGTTTACTGCTGTCCCTTGCGAGAAGCTATGGCTTATTTTTTGAACCATGTTCACACCAGGCAATGCATTTTCCATGGTTTGACCAGCAGATGTCATTAAAGTTTGCGGAATACCTGAAACAGGGTTTGTTTGTGCTGCTGGCAATGGGTGAGGGGGAGAGCCCAGTGGCCCAACGTCAGGGTTTTCCGAACTTTCATTAGCTAGCAAACTTGTTAGAACTGGAGTAGATCCAGAGATATTGCAAGAACTTGCCATACTTTGAGCAGATGTTAGAGCAGGGCCCTGAAGAGCATCTGGGCTGGACACAGTGGTTTCCTCGTTCATATTTGTTTTGTCAGCTATTTCCACATTACAAGGCAGCATAGATTTTGTTTCTCCATCATGCAACTCTACTTCAGCCATAAGCTGAGTGCTTGAGGCTGACATATTTCCATCACTTTTTTCATTTTCAGATTTAGTTTCTTCTAATGTATTTGGCGACAGCACTTCTGTTTTAATCTCAGTCACTTCAACAGGTTTTTTCTGAGGAGAAAGTGAGTCTGCAGGAATGGCAGCTTTCTCATCTTGATGTTTTTGCTGAGCTTCTTCTGCCTTGCCTTGTATATCATCTATGGGGACATTAAGATCCAGCTCCTCATTAAACATGCCCTTTTTGTCACCTAAATCATGGTCTGGATCAGTGTAGGCAATGATGTCAAATTCTCCTGATCTAAGAAGGTCATCAAGGTGGCGATCATTAGTTTCAAGATTATCCAATGTGTCCAGTTCATCTCCTTTGCCATCTTCTGGGTCTAGATTTAGATTTTCAAGGTCCTCATCAACTAAATCCTTAACTTCAACACCATCAAGGTCTTTGACATCTAAATCTTTCACAGAGGGATCATCCGTATCAAGCTTTTCTTCTAATGTGTCAGTGGGCTGTAAGTTACCTGCTGCCTCAACAGGTGTTGTTATTGATGCTGAAAAAGCATCAATAACTGGTGGATGATTTAAAGAACACATGACTAGTACAGGAGGTTGGTTGGGATTCATTGTGCCTTGATGAGATGGCGGCAAATGCTCCAAACCTGCTGACACATGCAGTGGATTGTTTAGGCTTTGAGAACTACATCTCACTGGCTCTAGGTGTCTTGGTCCGTGACAGTCCTGCCGAGGTATAAATCCTGTATGTTGCTGATGCTGAGGAACTGCGTTCATAACAGGAGTTGATGAGGGATTAAAAGGAAGCCTTGGCCTGCCTTCAGGAGCCCTGTGACAGAGCTCAATAAATGCCTGCCCCATTATGTTGTGCTGCTGAACCTGAATACCTTGGGGTGGGAAATGCTGTGAGAGTCCAATAGGGTTACCCATTTGAGGCTTGTTAGGTAGTCTAGGCATATCTATAGACATGGATCTTCTGATTTGTTGTGGAACACCAGGACGTTGCATTTGTTGTGGAGGACCAAGGAAGCGTTCTTGACATGGTGGAGGCCCATGACCACCTCCAGAAAAACCAAATCTGGGGGAAAAGGAATCTTTGGTTAACTTGGATGGCCTTTTGTAGCATACTTACACAGTGAACCAATTTTGTAAGGTATTACATTTTTTAATAAATAAAAGTGCCACAAATGTACATTTTTGCTGTCCAGTTTTGAAAACAGAATATTGGAATTGATGATCCTTGTGCTTAATCCAGCAAAGCATTCATATGTTCCTATTTTGATGAGCTTCAGAATTAGTGTCAAAATAGAGTGGACTGGTTTAAATTAAGACAATTTAAATACTTGTTTCAAATCAAGTTTTTTCTTGCTAATTTAAATCAACTGCTTTAAAATGAAGTTTCAGGCTAATTTGTTTGCTATAATAGAACAAATCATAGGTTTGCAACTAAACAGAGCCCTCATGCTACCCAGGAACGTACGCTTGCTTATTCATAAATCCTGTAGTGCAAAAGCCACGTTTACATCAATTTTTGTAAACTGCCCAGAGAGCTTCGGCTATGCAGCGGTATATAAATGCAATAAATAAATAAATATTTATGGAAGCAATTTTTAAATTAAAGATTTCTGTTTGGTTCTCTCAATATACATGTAAGAACACTAAGCAAGATCAGTTACTTGAAGACTAAAGTGCCCAGAACCTTCCAGAAACACGGGGCACAACTGTGTTTCTCCATGAAATGGAATATAAATGTCCAACAGTTTGGTTGACAGCTATAAGTATTGAACTATAATAAATACAATAATGCTTGACCTCAGAAGTCACATATTTTTGCTCCTGATTCATAAGTTTATATGGAAAAGCAAGTTTTAATTGATAAAGGTTCATGAATTCAATTTCAAGTGATTGAGTGAAGCCTTTACTATGTTTGTTTGCATTACGTTCAGATATAATTTTAAACCAGAATATCTTCAAAAGGATAGTTAATATAACCAATGTTTTGATTATTTTTATTCAACCTTGGATCAAAATACTGTAATACATGCATTAAACAATTGCATTAATAACAAACTGCCCCAGTTCATCTCCTCAGTCATTCTGAATTATTTGAATATGCTTAGAATATTAAAAGCATCTAAACCCACATATTTTAGGATTAAGTAATCAAGAAGTATACCTAATTCCATGAGGCCTCATTCCCATGCCACCCATATCTCCTGGAAATTGGGGTCTATTAAACTGCCCATCGACAGGAAAACCTGTGAACCTTAATCCGCTGGGTGGGGCAAGGGATGACCTAACATTTCCAGGATAGGGAGGAGGAGGACGATTAAAAATCTGGTTCAGATTTTCTTGCTGCCATGGTTGAATAGGTCCTGTGCGAGGTGCTGGGCTAGGCTCTTGTTGGGTTTTTTCTTGACGGGTTGCATTCTTCTTCTGTTGCTGCTGCTGCAGAATAATTTCACGTAATTTCTGGCGCTGATATGGGACAAAAACAATTGATCTTGTTAACTAGACACTTCTCCTAACTTGAGTTTTCTGTTTAAGAAAAATGTATCAAGCAATCAGTTTTCTTGAGAACAGTGTAAACATATGCACTTCCTCCCCAAAACAAATCTCTCCTGCTCCCCACCTTAACCATAGTTATAAGAATGCACTAGTGCTGATGTTAACTGTGGTTAAGGCTAATTAGATTTTGTCTTAATCAGGATTCTAAACTAGCTGATTAGCTTTCACCATTTTTATTTAGTATTTTTTGTCATAATCATCAACACATTGTGTTGGATGATTAAATTACTTGCACTCAGGTCCCATTGAAATAAATGGAACAACTTAATCATGTTTTAAGTTGATTTCAGTGGAAACTAAATACTATTACCTAAAAGGTGTTTCCAGGGCTGCTGACAATATTTTTAAAAACAATATACAACAAACATTACACCACGACACGGATGAAAAAAAGCAGTAAAAGCAGCATAAATGAAGGAGTTAAAAAGACTGACAGACATAAAATCTCTCTGCTCTCAAGGGAGGTAATTCCAAAGACACAGCATCACCACCAAGAAGGCCCACTCCTGGTTGCCATCCGCCTTACCCCAGTGCAAGAAACCAGGAGGTGGAATTCAGTACACAAGATGTTTGATACAGGAGAAAACATCCCTTTCTGGTCCTGAACCTGTAGCTGTATATATGGAATGCAAGCATGTAGGGCTCGTTAAAGCACTGGCAAGTTATGTTTCTGATCCCAGTTAGTAATTCTGCACTGTAGTTTGAACTGAAGTTTCTGAGCAGTCTTCAAAGGTAGCCCCACATACATCAGGCCAAGCTATTTCAGTCCAGAAGGACATCAGCCTAAACTAAGAGTACCCTATGCTACTCTTTTAGGGGGAATGCAGTCTTGTCTAGAACAAGCTGAACAACACTTTCCTGAATAGCTGAAACACCTGCCCACAGTACCTCTGTCTTGTCAGGCATGAATTTCAGTTTATTGACCCATACCTATTCTAGGCACCACCTCAGCACTTCCACAGCCTTATCTGAGTCAGATGTAAAATGAGAAGAAGAGCTGGATGTCATCAGCATACTGATGATACTTCACTCCAAATCTGCAGATGACCTCAACTCAGTAGCTTTATGAAGACATCAAAAAGCATAGGGGTCAGGATGGAACCTGCCATGGAGCTAGGCAACAGTTCTCTGGCACTACCTTTTGGAGTCAGCCCCCCAGTTAAGAGTGGAACCACTGAAGTACAGTGCCCTCAATCCCCAATTCAGAGACCATATCCGGAAGGATCCCATGGTTGATAGCATTGAAGGCTGCTGAAAGGATCAGATCAATAAGCAGGGTTACAGTCCCCCTGTCTTTCTCACAGAATCGGTCACTCATCAATAAAATTTCTGGGCCAAAACCAGGTCTGAAGCCAGATTTGTATCTAGCTCAGGGGTAGGCAATGTGGTCCCTATGAGCACAGCACCCACCAAGGGGCCTTGCCTGTCCCACTTTTTTTTTAAAAAAACAACAACATTTTCTTAATGACAGCTGGGATTGCTGTGAAATAGGTTGTGTTGGTAGGTTCAAGGGAGTTGTTTATTGTGTTGGGACTCTGACCTCGCCACTGCCTTGTACTCAGTCAGGTTAGTTGTCTTTTGCTATGCCTCCCATGACAGCCATTTTGTGGTGGTGCCCAAGACAGTTTCTCAAGTTGCCAAAGGTTGCCATGGCCCAAAAAGGTTGCCTACCTCTGATCTAGACAATTGGTCTCATCCAAGTCAATGTGAAGTTGCATGAGGACCACTCACTCTAGCACCTTGCCCAAGAAAAGGAAATTGACCACTGACAGATAGTTATTGCAATCCTGGGGTCTAAGGAAGATTGTGTAAAAAGTGGCCTCCTAAAGAACCATGACAAAATAGGTGTTGAAGTATTCCTTGATTGTGGTTACAGAGGGAGGGGGAAAGGATGAAAGGAACATATGATTCCACCGCCACTCCCAGTCTAAACTGTAGTTAATAGAGGCCCTTCCTTCTGTTTGCACTACCTCTCAGAGAAACTCCATATAACTAATGCAGTTAAGGACAGGATACTGGTAGTATGACAATGAGACTACTGCTATAGAGTACAATATACATATAACTTATAACTCTATATAACAAATACTATGTGAGTCAGCACAAGCAGGGATTCTAAAAATTACTGATACATTCCTCCAACTAACAAATCTCATAACGTTCACCAGCACGTTATTGAACGATATCAAACTCACCTGTCTTAGTTTCTCTGCATCTGCCTGAGACATTGTGTTCTGTGTACTGGTTGCTCCTGAAGTTGGTGCTGGGCCAGGAACTTGAGTGGTTTGGGGAAACTGTTTTCCTTGCACGGTCATGGAAGAATTTACAGATGCATTAAAGTTCCCCTCTGATCCAGATCTTGGCTGCTCTGGAACATCATGGGGATGCTGAGCAGTTCCAAAACTTTCTGGCTGAGGTCTAGGAGTCATTGGAGACTGATCGTAAGGGCCACAAGATGGGGCTGTTGGAGCATGGCTAAAAGAATCTGTCACAGCAGGTCCCGAGAGCTTTGGAGGCTGAGAACATGGATCTGATGGCCTTACAAAAGTCCTGTTCTGTGATGCCTGCAGATAAGGATCCCGATTTAGAGCTGGTCTATTGTAAGTTTCTGAAATTCCAGGCCTTGGAGTTGCTGGTGGTTGTGTGTATGGATCATTACCTACAGGCCTTGGTGTGCCTGGAGGCTGAGCATATGGATCAGAATGCCTCTGATTAGCTGGAACCTGAGCATATAAGTCTGCTGTCTGTGCAGGTCTTGGTGTGGGTGGCTGATGCATATATGGGTCAACAATGGCAGGCCGAGGAGTACCTGGTGGCTGGGTATAAGGGTCTGTGACTGGCCGAGGAGTACCCGGTGGCTGGGCATAAGGGTCTGTGATTGGCCGAGGAGTACCCGGCGGCTGGGCATAAGGGTCTGTGATTGGCCGAGGAGTACCCGGCGGCTGGGCATAAGGATCTGTGATTGGCCGGGGAGTACCCGGCGGCTGGGCATAAGGGTCTGTGACTGGCCGAGGAGTACCCGGCGGCTGGGCATATGGGTCTGTGATTGGCCGAGGAGTACCTGGCGGCTGGGCATATGGATCCAGAGCAGTTGCCCTTGAAATAGTTCCAGACTGAGAAAATGAATCGCTCTGGTTTCGCATTACTCTTTGTGGATGGGGAAAAGTCTCTTTTATTGCTGGGTGGGGAGTTAGAGGAGACTGACTGTATGGGTCATTAGCTGGATTGTGAGAAAAGCTATCCACAGGCCTCGGTGTCAAAACAGGTCGTTCGTAGGGATCCACAGCTGCGCGTCTTGGAGTTGGTGGCATTTTTGCATAAGGATCTTGTGGGGACTGAGTTGGGCGCATTGGGGTTTTAAAGGGACCTGAATTTCCCTCAGCAACAGGAGTGGGAGTCAATGGTGGCCGTGCATACGGATCAGCAGGAGAAGTCCGGGGTCTTTGAAACACATCTGACCTAAGTGGTGGCTTAGCAAATGGGTCACTGTTTGCCACCGTTAAAGGAGCTTTGCCTGGTTGTTCTAGAATGAGAGGTGATCTTGAGACTCCTAAAGATTTGGAGAACTGTTCTGTTCCCATTACAGGTCTGGGTGTATCTGGAGCTTTTGCGTACGGGTCATTGTTGACTGGAGACAAAGAACACGAATCTCTGACTGGTGATGGTCGGCTTCCTGTTGACTCAGATATCTGAACTGGCCTGGATATGGGTGATGGCGGTGGACAGATATCTACTGATGTAACAGAATTTCTTCTGATAAAATTTGGATTTTGGTTAACTGGTGGTGGCCTGGGAGTTCCCACCATTTTTGCGTACGGGTCAACAGGAGAAGGTGGTCTAGTAGAGGAGCAAAGAGGAAAAATCGGTTGCGACGGAGCCTGACAGTGCGCATCTGGAATGGGCACTCTGTTTGGTGTCACCGGTGGTGGAGGGGCCTGTGGTTTTAGGAACACATCAGAAGGAGTAGGAGTACCAGGCAGTTGTTTTGTATATGACGTCTGTTGTGCAGGAGACAGACTTCCATTGCCAGTCTGAGGGGTTAAAGGACTCTGCATCCCACTACTAGGTGTGTCTGAACCCGACTGATTCAAAAGCTGCTGTGATCCAAGTTGTTGTTGGAGTTGCTGCTGCTGCTGCTGCTGCTCATTTTTCACTTGCTCAAGTTTCTGAGTTGCTTCAATTTTAGCTTGTTGTTTACTTTTCTGACGCATTTGCTGTTTTAGGAAAGGAAGAAAAAAGGTTGCATAAGAATCACGAGGAAATGAAACGAAGGCAAGAAACTCTTAGGCACAATTAAAAAACGTTTATATATGTACAGTACAGGGGCTACTGAGATATAAAATTGAAATGTATGCATGTTCCTAGATTTCTCTGCATGTCAGAAGGGACACTTAAAAGTGAAAATGGTACAGGTGCTAGTGACCTCAAGACTGGCTTACTGCAATGGGCTCTATGTGCAGCTGCCCTTAAGGGTGGTCAGGAGGCTGGAGCTAGTGCAGAATGAGCTGCTGCTCAGCTGTTGACAGGAGCGGCCCCTTTACAAGATGCATCTCCTTTGCTGAAGGAACTACATTGTCAGCCTATTCGCTACTGGGAAGGATTAAAGGTTTTGCTACTAGTGCATAAAACCCCTAAACAAATTGGGACCAGGATACTTGAGTCAGCACCTGCTCCCTATCAAACTGCCTTATCACTGAGGGGATCAGGTGGGATGCTCCGGGTGGTTCAGCATGGACCTATGGCTCGAATGGAGCCCACCCAGAGCAGCATGGTGGCTCTCTTTCTGTGGAACTCCCTGCCAACATTGTATCATTTTCAGTGCCCGCTGAAGACATCTTCGTTCCAAGAAGCCTTCCTCATTCGACCAACCACTCGTTCGACCAAATTCACTGGTATTCTGTTAATTTTTTTAAGAAAGCTTTTAATGTGGTGTTTATTTTTTTTATCTTTTATTGTTCACCACGCTGGAATCTGTTTAGACGTTGTAAGTAAGTAAATAAAATAAATAAATAAATTTATTTTTTGACGCTTCCATGCTACATTTCCTATGTTACTCATGCAAGACTACTCTTATGATAGCTTGCAGGGCATGCAATACACAAACATACATTCAACTGCATTAGAACGTCGTGATGAAGCTTGAATTCACTACTTTAAAAAACAGACGGCTCACATACTAACATCTTAATAAGACACCAGGTGTACAGAATCCTCCTACTGCCCTTAATGGCTACTAATTCCGATGTTCTGCTTGCCAATACAGATTGGTGTATCTTCTTCTACACATGTGGTACCTGATTGAGAAACTGAAATCTGAATTGGCTTTGTGTACTTCAAGCGTTTCCAGTATGGGATTCACGCTTGTGAATTTTAGCATTTATCCCCCAAATGAATTTAAAGCTGACATGGAAGTGAAAGTTCTCAATAATAGTGAAGGGTCATGTAGACATTACTCCTTAGGTTCCCTATATCTGCTGTACACAGAGCATGTACAGGATGTATAATAAGCCTCTATTGCCTTTCCTGGCAGCCAATTCTAACTGAGGACTGCTTTTTCTCCCACTGTACAAGACAAAAGGGGAAAGCAATGATCAAATTCAACACACCTGTCTAAATTTCCACTCCTGCTCATGCTCTGATTCCCTCTGTTTTAATGGGTCCTTAAAGAGTTCAGTGTCGATACGAGAGCTTGGATCAATGCTATCCTGTTGTTGCTGTCTTTTCATGGAATCATTAGACATCTGCACTTTGTTGATACGTAAGGCAGCTCTATTATCTCTGGCTTTTTGCTGCAAAAAAAGGTCACGATGACACATAATTTGTCTTCTTTTCAGTTGATAAATATAAGCAATGCCTTTAATTATTACCCACACAAAATCCAAGCATGCATTATTTATGTAGGTTGGTTTGATTTAGTTTCACATATTAAATAAAGAAACTAGGCCACCACTTAGTACCTGGGTGCTACTCATCTCCCAGGAACATAATATAGGAATGGATGAATTTATGCTGATTCATACAGAGGACAAAAGGTGCCATTATCAAAACAAACAAACACTGAAATACTACAGAAACAGGAGCCATAGCCTGTGTTTTGTACTAAGAACAGACCTATCCAGTCCATACAATGTTTGAAGAAAATTTGGGCAAGATCCCAAAGCAAGCTGAGCAGCATAAGCATCGAAAAGAACAAATGGAAACCAAGAAAGATGATCATTGATTCAATTAAGCATTGTAATCATTTTAAAGCAGCTCCAAGCACTTGTTTCTCACTGATGTTTTTGAGTTGCATCCAGATTCATGCTGGATCAACTGTGCTGGCAGAAGCAGACTTCCCTGCCTCCTCCTTCTCATGGCAGGTCCTCCTGTCCCCTGGAAATACTACACAGAGTTAGGAGACCCTGTTGAATGGGATGAACTGAGTTTTGGAGGAGAGAGAGGATCCCCAAAAATCGGACAGGCAGACCTTCCTCTCATGGAAGGCAGATCCCAGATCAGATCCTCTGATATTTACTTCACTAGATGGTCTATTCATCATGGCTGATTTTTTTAAAAGGTTTGGTATTTGCCCTATTTCTTCGATTCTAAGACACACTTTTCCCCCCATATAAACATCTCTAAAAATAGGGTGTGTCTTAGGTTTTTTTTTCCTGTTGGTGGTACTGAAATTAGTGTGCGTCTTACAATCGAAGAAATAGGGTAAATTCCATACTGGTTTTTAGAGTTGGAAAAGAGCAGTCACACATACAAAAACCAGATATGTCCACTCTGGTCAAACACGAATGGCTAAAAAAGTAAGTTTCTGAAACCAGACAAGAAATGAACTCAAGGGACTAACCAGAATCTCAAGTTTTTAAAATGTACTTTGTAGAAACTCTGCTTTTGAGCAGTTTTAAAACTTAGAATTATTTTAGATCAATCAATGGAAGCCAGAGATAAAACATATTTTCTCTTTTAACAAAAATTATTACCACATATGGAGCTCTTTCCTGTGAGCTTGCTTTTCTCCACAGTTTAGCAATCTGCTTCACTCTCGTAGCCCAGTCTGAGAATGTGGAGAAAAAGAAGTAAGGTTTTTGTTTTATTTTACAAGGATGAAGAACATCATTAAAAGTATTAATAAACGGTATCTGCTTTTTATGAAATATTATCTCCTTCAGAGTTAGAAAAAACTGAATTCTATGAAATGAAACTGGTGCCTAACAGATATGCAAAGCTTGGTTTAATACTACAATTTGAAACATACCTGGGAACTCCTCTTTTAGGTTTGGAAAATTGATATTTGTGTACAAAACAGGTGCTACAGTTGCCATTTCACCAAGTGCTTCCTCTTTCTCCCATTTCAGAGTGCTTCTCTGTGCATTAGACATGGTATCACCTTCACCTTCCAGTGGGGCAGCAGACGGAACCCAAGCGTTAGTGGGATCATTTATCACTGCATTAAAAGCTGTGTTTTTATCTCTGACAAAGCAAAAATAAATAAATAGGTGCATTCATTTCTATGTACAGGATTATATCATTCAAAAAGATTAAAACAATCACGTCAACATTGCTAACGGCTTTTGCAATTCTACAATCTGAGTGGAGGAGAAATCAAAGAGCCCAACAAATTAACAACAGGTTAAATTGCTTTAATATCATTCTAGCTGTGCTGACATTTGATAAATATTAGATTTCTCAATTTGACTCACCTAGCGTCTGTGTACGGTGGTTGTGATATAGTAGAAAAACTGCCTAATCCGCCTCCAGGAACCAAAGATGTATGAGGGAGATGGGGGTTTGGTCCAATCAGGCCATTCATAAGTGGAACTCTTGAAAATGCATTCTCCCCTTTAAAGAAAAGGTGAACATACAAATTTGAACAGTGGTTACGAACCCATGGTCACCTTTTAATACTCTACGGTGAGGAAAGCATATTTTAAAATAGGATAGTACAGAGCACGTACATAGTGCTTTAAAGTGTGTCTGAAAAGTGTTTAGCTCAGTAAAATTCTGCTTCACTATTTCACAGACTAAATCATTTGAAGGTAATTTATCTGCATATACCAGAGTATCAAACATACTAAATTAAAATTCTATTTTTTAAACTCTACAAGAATACATTCAGGGCCTTCCTAACCTTAAGTAATTTTGCCTCTAATTATTATTGTATTTTGCAGTCTTAGGTGTAGTTATATAGTTTCTGAATGAAACACACGAGAGTCATTCTGATGTTGATATTTATGCATATCATGACTATTCTGAATGTGACTAAATAAAGGAATTAAAATTCCCTCTCCCACACCCAAACAAATGAGCCAAAATTCTCCCCTCCTGCCCAAAAGAATCTCTTTATGGATTGTGGTATAATAACCTACAGTTTTCATACCATTAAAAGAGGTGTCTGTTTTGTTAAAAGTCTTTCTATGTCTTAGTGTCTCAATTATCCTTTTTCTACACACAGAGATAACTGGTGAGTGCCAAGATATAAAAGTGCTAAGTACAGCAGAGACCTATAATTTCTGACACCCATAACGCATCACAGAATTGTAGTGCTGGACGTGATCTTAGTTCTCTGCACTAAGAAAGATCTTCCATTCATCACAAACCTGCTAGATAATATCATTGAGGAATAAATTTAATAGACAATATCCAGATGGGACAAGCAAACAATGGGAAACATGACAGGAGAAAGCATGAGCAGGGGGTTGGACTTGATGGCCTTGTAGGCCCCTTCCAACTCTACTATTCTATGATTCTATGAAATCCCACAAAGTCTCAAACAATTCAGCTAACGGGGAAAAATGCTTCAAAGGTAGTGAGATCAGTTAGGCCTAAAAGCATGAAAGCAAAGTTTATATGTTGAGTTTCTCTCAAAAGAAACTTTACACTTCTTGTTCTGCCTACCCTTTATCATGTCTGTCTGGATGTAGCCATCTCGGAAACCACAATGAAAATGGGGAAAACCCAAAACTGAAAAGGAGGAAAAATTGTTCCTGACTGTAACAGGCCACTTGAGACACATCAAGTACCAAACAACACTCTTCTAGCTTTAAAATTAAAACTGCACTAGAGTGATTTATTATCCTGGAATAATTTCCCTGTTAGAAAAAGATGTCATATCTTAAATGGTTCAGTCGTTATTTTTAATTTATAACCATCTTCATGAGCCCAAGAGAAGTGCATTCATCTCCCAACATGGAAGGCACCTGTAATAAAAAGTTCCTCAAAGATTTGCTTCATAGCAGATGAAAGGGGGAGGTGGGGCTGAGAAGAGGGCTCTGGCTGGATACAAATGTGCCACACGCTGTGCACCCAGTCTATAGGCTAGCGATTCCCCACCCTGCACTCAGCCAATGGTGGCCAGAGAGCCTATGGCAGCAAATCAACCAGTCACTGTCAGACACTTCTAGCTATAAAATACGCGGCCTTCTATCTCCTAAGCAAATAGAGACATTATAAACTTCAACTCTTTCCAAAAGGAGACATGAGATATCTGGGCAGTGTAACGAAGAGACACATCCAACCTTCCTGGGATATAGCATTTTATCGATTAAAAATAATGAGAATTATAAAAACGAATGATAGAAGTTACTGTAACTTCTAATTTCTCGCAAGGCCAGGTGACAAACAAACTATGCCTGGGTTGTCATCAATTGCGATACTGTTTTATTTTTGATGAAAATTGCTAAGAGTGAAAAAGAACAAACCTTGATTGTGCAAGTGCATTAACTGTGGTGGTGGAGGTGGTGGGGGTTGTGACAAAGGAGTTGACTGAGTAGCTGCAGGACTCAGTACAGCAGTAAACAGATCTTCAACATCCTTTCCTCCCAGCTCTGTAAAACACTGCATGTGAGTCTATAGATATGGTTGCATATACTAAGCTTCATAAAAAGATATTAAAAAGCAAGAGAACATACCTGGAATCTTGTACAATTTACCAAGAATTGCACCTGGACGAAGTAAAAGCAAAAGATGCATTAACAACCATAATTCATTGTACTTCTACCAGCTAATTGCAATAAATTATCTTCAATATCTGCGAAACATATCTAAAAATACATACAGGCTGCAATCCTCTAAAATAATAGGTTTCTTTAGATGGTAATGATGCAAGATAAAATTTACCATCTGTGACCATCTTGTCCAGCTCAGGGCTCAGGATTCCATCCAATTGTTCTTCACTCAATGGCCGTGAACTCTGACTGACACTTTGCAGAGGCAGAGAGGAGGGATCATCAGAAATGGGTCCAATATCTAGCCCAGCTGGAGGAAAGAAGAGCATTGTTTTAACTAAAAAGACACAAAATGGCTTCTAGTTTAACAACAAATTTCTTGGTTATATTGCTTGCCCCAGGGCTTACAGCAAAAATGTACTTCTAATGTGTTTCTTTTAAAATGTACTTTTAATGTGTTTTTGTTCTGTTTTTGGTCTATTTTATTTTGTCCATCGCTCCAAAATTCTGAATGGGGAGTGGTATATAGGACTTACAGCAAAAAAGCGCTCTTAGGTAAATTTCTTAACCAAACACACTAATGTGTGAACCGCCCAGAGAGCTTCGGCTATTGGGCGGTATAGAAATGTAATAAATAAATAAATAAATAAATAAATAAATAAATAAAAATAAATAAAAACTTAACCCTACTGCCTAGCTGAGAATTGACGGAGGGAATAGAAAAGGTAGAAGTCACTGCTCCGAGTCTAGCTCAGGAGCAAATGATCAACCCTGCATTTCTGATGAAGGCAAAGCCAAGACTGACAACTGAGAAGGGTTGCTTCCCTTCTGGGTAGCAAGAAGTCTGTTTGACTGGCATTGACTTCCACGGAGGTGGAAATAACCCTTTCCTGCCTGCTCCACTCCCTCGCTGACCGAAAACAGAGCTTTTCTGCATGAGGTTATCCAAACCTCACTGAAGAGGACCCCTTGAGCCATACAGCCTTTCCTCAGATTTCGAGAACTAAGCAACAACAAAATGACTGTAAAATTCAACATATATAAAACTAGAGGATTTTTAATTTTTTTTTTTGCAAAAGGAGCTAATGTTATAAGCACTGTGAAACTCTCTCCAGAGTAGTTACAGGAGAAAAGAAGTTCATTAAGTTTAAAAGTGATCTAGATCCATATATGCAGAATTTGATAAGGTGTTTTAGGGCGTAATCCTATGAACACTTTCCTGGAGTAAGTCCCATTAAAGTCAATGGGGTTTACTTCTGTCCAGGATTGCACTTTAATCTGATGACTCAAATAACCTATTAGGGTCAGGAATGGTGGCCCTACACCTCTGCAATCAGCCTCCATTGGGGGTTTTCAGGCCCCTTCTTCGAATGCCTTCAGGAAGCCCTGAAGACCTACCTGTTTTTGCAGGCCTTCCTGTAATGTCTTGGGCTGTGGGCTGAATTCAAAATTTATGTTTTATTTATAATTATTGGTAATCTCTATTTTTATGGGTCTTTGCTGAACATATACTTAGTGAGGTTTTTTTATTGTATCCACTTTGCATGGTTTTTATCCTCTACACTTGCATAAAACTCTGAGGTTTTTTTTTTACTACTTTTTGTAGTGATGGAGAACACTGCTGAAGAGAGACAAGGCACAGTGGGAAGCATCAGGGCTTTCTGCCGGAGGAATCATCCTTTGGTGTTAAGGAGACAGACATTCGTATATCTCTCTTGCAACCTTTGGCCCTGGGAATACGGATTCACTGCTCAGCAAATACTGACACTGGCCTTTTCTCCTATAAGTTCTACAGTAGCACATTTGTACAGCAAGCCACTTTCTAGTAACTGATGGCCAAAACTTCCTGGAGCTTGAGGCTGCCCCTGATTACAATTATAACTTATTGCACATGCCCAGAGGCAGCTCTCCCTTCTCATTCTCTCCCCCCCACCCTCCGCACCCACTGTGCCGATGCCACCCTCCACTGCCTATTCACTCTTCCCTCTAGATTGCTTTTCCTAGTTTAGAAACTTTGGTACCTCATCTGTTCTCTAATTCAGCGGTAGGCAACCTTTTTGAGCCATTGATACATTTGAGTTTTATTCAACTGGTTTGGTAGGAACCTGAAGCACTGGATATTTAGCATATTCCTGATACTGCTCTGTTTTAGGGGGTCCCCTCTTGACTGGTAATATAGGTATTAGGCATGCTGATTGTGGAAGATCCTGCCTCTCTGCAGAGGGTTTTAATTAGGAAGCTGAATTAATTTTAGAATTTCCAGACTAAAAATGATAGAATTCTAGGGATTCTTCATACAAGTCTATATCAAAAGTAACACACTATAATCATGAAGCCATCACAGAAATTGCAGAAAACTTAAAAAGATAATAGCTTCTTTTTCTTCTTCTTTTTTTAATATAATGGTCTACCTGTGTCTTTTATGTTTAGCTTTCTAACCTACAGTTGCAATGACCATCCAGGGCCAAATGAAAAACTGACAGTACCTTTACAAATATACTTTCATGATTTCATATTACAACGAAGTAAAAACAAGACATGGTTTATATAGCATACTTAAATAGTGCAGAGGGAAGAAAACATGTTACTTTGTACTGTGAAATGCACATATACACACACACACACACACACACAAATCCAGGACATAGTTATTCACAACATTTTAAAACAAAATTCTCAAACTCTACTAGGTGCACTGCACCGGCAGGCATCTAACATTGCTCCGGACTCTGCACACACAGATAGTGAAAAATGAAAGCATTTTTAGTGACATGGTGAAAAAGCCATGACATTTCACATGCATTTTTTTCCAGCTGAAACCACTAGGAAAGGTGACTACTTCTAATCACAGATCACCCACTGTTTATTTCCTTACCAAAGGGGGAGGATGAGTTCTCAACCTGGAAAGTGCATAAATCAAGACCTACAGGATCCAAACCAGATAAAATGGATGATTATAACAAGAAGGAAAAAAAGGGTGAAGAAAGCAAGAAAGAACATAAACCAAAAGTACATATACAGCTCCATGCTGAAATAGTACATTGATATGACAGACACCAATAGGATTTGTACAAGTTATCCCCATATCAATAAAGCAAAGTGAAAATAAAATAAAAGGGCAGATGTATTGATCAAAGCAAGAGATAGGAGACCTTTGCTAGATGAAGATTACTTAAGACGTAACAAATATAAATATAAATAACTAGTTGTATATAACTGTGAACATGACACAGGATGAGCTTATAAATCATGATAAAATTCACAAATCCAACATGAATTTTAAATAGCACATACCTGGATGATCTCCAGATTTTACTAAATCTTCAGAAAGAATTCCAAGAATGTCATCATCAGTGTTCAGCACAAGGGCAGCTAATGGGTCATCAGAGGTACCTACAGAAAATAGATACTTTATACTAAAGCATCATAACCAAACCTGACACCAAAAATGCCAGTATTAAAGAACACATGGGAGAACATTTCAGCGTCCCTGGACACTGTCAATGACCTTAAGGTTGCTATTCTTTAATAAAGGAACTTCAAAGGGAGACTACAATGTGAAGCCACTGATGAATTACAATTGTTTCAATAAGTTCAATTCTATCACCTGTGGGTTGAATCTAGACAATGGGGTTTGTTGGTTTGTTGGTTGGTTTTTTTATCACACTATAGGTATCAGTTAGCTTACCAGTGTTAGAATGTTTGTGACGTTACTAACTCTTCTCTTTAACATAACTGTCAATGCCTACTTTCTGTATTTCATTTCCCTCTCACCTCAGTGTTTACAATGCTGGTCCCCCTGCTAGGATAACATTTCATGCATCTGATGAAGTGGACAGTAGGCCATGAAAGGTTATGTGGTAAAAATTGTTAACCTTTAAAATGCTAAAGGAATTGGTCCACAAACTGCCATCTTGGCCCTGTGGGGAAGAAGAAGGACCGAGGGGACAGGAGCAGGCAGAAGTAACATCGGGGCCTGCTCCTGCTGGACTCTTCCCCCCCCCCCACAGGGCAAACTGCCATCTTGGCCCTGTGGGGAAGAAGAAGGACCGAGGGGACAGGAGCAGGCAGAAGTAACATCGGGGCCTGCTCCTGCTGGACTCTCTCTCTCTCTCTCTTTCTTTCTCTCTCCTCCCTCCCTCCCTCCTTGACTCCTTTTCCTTGTGTGTCATGTCTTTATTAGACTGTAAGCCTGAGGGCAGGGACTGTCTTTTTTCCTAAGTGTAAGCCGCTCTGAGAGCCTTTTTTGGCTGAGGAGCGGGGTATAAATATGATAAATAAATAAATAAATAAATAAATAAATAAATAAATAAATAATAAATAGCTTGTACCCATACCTCAGACACTGCACTTTACCTTTATTATAAAACGTTTATACTGGCTACGACCATCACTGCCAGGGCACAGGGCCCCCTCAACATGACCCTACGTTTGGTCAGATTTAGTACAAGTTTTATACCATTTGCAGTCTGGCCATCTTTTGAATTGCTTTAGAAATATCAGTAGCTGTGTAAACCATGAGGACTTCTGTCGCTACAATGAGAGATGATGCCTAAGAGCCATGTGCGAATTGCTGCCATTAGCTGACTGAGTACATTCCCCCCCACCCCACCCGGGCAACAGTTTCAGGAATCCATAGGATCTGTAAGCTGCTAGGAAGAGCACATGGTTCGTATGCAAAAGGCTCAGGTAGGACTGGAAAAGACTCCCATCTGAAAGCCCAAAGAGCTGCTGTCAGTTCTCATGTTCCTAGGAAACACCAATTATCCTAATTAAGCTGACACCCCTGCAAAGGAGAGAAGCTGTTGTGGCCTTTCAAGGAAATTATCTCACCATGACTAGGGCAACACTGAGCTGTCCACTATGCTCAGACCTGCCTCACAAATTCAGTATTTTAGCAGCCACATGCCAGAAGTGTTAAATGCTTCCAAGCATCACACCATCAGTGTTCCAGGGTTGAGACCAGATGTCTGCTTGACTTACAGAGGTGCTAAAGTCTCTAAGTGTGCAATCCTATGAATGTTAGACAGAAAGAAGTCCTACAACTCCCAGCATTCCCCAGGACTCTTTTCTGTCTAAACATGCCTAAGATTATACCTTAAAGCAGATGAGAAGATGACTGGAGTGCCAATAGCATATAAAGTAGCCCAGTCATCTTGAAATCACGTCATAGTTAGTTTGCATTCTATATGAACTCTTAAAGGACCCAGACCAAGCTTGATCTCGCAAAAGCTGGTTCTTCCAAATTCACATCACTTCCTAAGTTCCCACATACAGGCATAACAATACACTCACTCTCTTCTCACAAAAAGGGACTTTAGGCCTGATAGCTCTCTCATCACGACTAACCAGGAAATGAAATAAGAATCCTATAAACAGTGACTTTAGGGGACACTTCTACATTAATAGGATGGCTGACCAAATTACTCAAGGAAGTCCTCTACCCTCCTGCCCTTCTGAACTCTACCAATCCTTCCCAAATTCTTGCTTTCAAAAACTTTCCTCTCCCAAGCTCATCCTCACTTACCAAAGGGCACAAAAAACATTTTCAAGTATGTGTACCTTGTGTTCCAGATTTTGATGGAGCTGGAGTTGAAGTTGAACTAAGAAGAGGATCTGAAGATGGATCTAAGAAGTTTGTGCTCAAATTTGTTTTGTATGAAATGTTAAGGCTTTCTTCGCATAAATGATCTAAACTTGGTTTACTTTGCCTACTGGTATCTAGAAGGTCTTTTCCAAAGAAGGCCTCCTGCATTTAAAAATAAAAAAAAATCATTTTTTAAAATTAAAATTCCTTTATAGTCTGCAGAACTCCTCATATTTGAGTACTGAACTATGAAGCCAAATATTGTTTTGTTAAGACACAAAACTGATTTACATCAGTTTTCTGCTCTTCACTTGTAGAACATAGAAAAATTCAACACAATTCATTAAAAGACTAAATTTTATAAATAAAAGTTGCTAGAGGTAATTTATCACCTTCTACAACCAATTTGAAGGCTTGGATCCTAAATGAATGGAAGGAAAGTTTCCAATTTGGGGCAATACCCCCCTCTCCACACACCCCACCCACACATTGTTCAGGAGCCCACTTGTCCTTCAGAGAGGCTTTGCAGGTTCCAAGACATAAGCAAGAGAAAGTTCTGTGAACTTCATTCCACACACTTATCTGAGGATCTGAGCCAAAGAGTTAATTTTATTTAAATCCTATACAGAGAAAAGTTAAATATCCTTATTGCTTCTCTCATAATAAAATATCCTGTTTATAGAAACCTGTCCACAAAATCTGTTCCTGTTAACAAGAGCAAACTGTTTTCAACTCAAGGTATCTACAGTTATGGAATACGTTAATATAGACATTTAGGTTATATGTTGACATTTTATTATATTTCCTTGAAAGCAAAAGAATTAGGAAATTAAAAGGAAATGTATACGTTGTGTTTTAATGCTTAATATCAAGAGGAGGCTGTTTAAATTATCTCTATGATAAACCAACTTAGAGTGATAAGGAATTTCATATTTGAAAGCAAGTGTTTATGTCTTAAACTATTAACGCTTTGCTCAATATATGTATCAATGCTATTTTTTAAGCAGCATACTATGTGTAGCAATGGAAGTACCTGCAAGTATGCTGGGAAGATTTCTTCAAGCTTGTTTTTCTTTTTCCTGTAACGCTTTTTAATTTTTTCTGTATTTTCAGAAACAGTTTCATCAACTGGTGTATCTGGTAGCTGTTCACTCCAACCTAGAAATACCAAACATACACAACTATAATACCATCCTATTCTATTCTGGTCCGAACTTGAGGTAATGCTTTCCTCTGAATGAGACTTTCCATTTCTTCTGAAAAAGATTTTCATTTTTTGTTTAGCACATGTTCTTTTCCTCATTTAAAACAGCAAAATGGTAAATATTAAGAAAATAGAAAATTGGAGAGATAGAGCATTTTGGTGAAAGATATGGTTTTTTTTTAAGTCTTCAGAGATAAAATGAAATTAAACCAAGACTAGAAAACTGTTTTCTCATATTTACAAATGTTGGCCTAAATCAAAAGAACTGTGCATTCAAGGAAGATCTGGATTTTTATTTTGGTCTTGAACAGAAAATGAATTTGCTATATTGTATAGATGTCTCTCATATAATATTCACTAACAAAGCCCTATGTTCTCATCAGTGTATAAACTTCTTAGATGGACATTTCATTTAGGTGTTATGGAGCCTCATTAATTCTTATATTATGATCACATTTTGATTAGCTGGGTTATTTGTCTCTTGACAAGCAATTGATGAAAGTGTAAAAAGTGCTATTCAACTATCAAAATGACACCTGAATGTACTTAGCACCTTCTCTAGTGTTAAGGAAATATCTGCAAGGCATAAGAGAGGACCCATATATTACTAGCTAGAAAAGCATTAGCAAAGGAATATTTCTAGCACACTAAGAGGAATTCCTATTTTTAAATTACAACATTATATCAATGAACAGGTAAGCAATATATAAATCAACACATGAATCCAATTGTAGTATCGTATCTCCTCTGTAGTGTCCAATCTTAAATAAAGTTACATTAATAGGGCTTTCATAAAGACAGATTTTATTAGGATTTTATTAGCTTTTAAATTAGTTTTATCAGTGATAATAGCACCCAAACGCTGCATTCGAGATCAACTTAGCAGGCTCTAATTCTTGATGAAGGCAATACAGCTGAAAACAGCAGAATTGTAGTTTGTGTACATATTATGTATGGGAGACGTTTAACCAGGATAGACTAATGTACCAAGTGGAAAGACATTAGCTACTCCTACAGTACTTGAAAAGTTGGTCTGCAAGAAATCCGTTTGTAGGATCTCTCTTAACTCCACTGAATTACTTGTAACCACCTTCTTAGAGGTAATTTTGAGTATAAATTGAGACAATGTGAATCATACATGGCAGGAACAAGATGAGATAGGCAGGACAGCAAGCAACAGTCCTGAGCTGCAGGATGGAAAGAAGGATGGATTTGGTCACTCATGATAGAAACTGAATCAGAAGATGGAGATCCACTAGCAATAAGAAACATCCTGTTGATTAATGATTCTAGGCAGGCACTGGGCTTTCAAGGGTTCAATTAACAAGATCAAATCTCTACACCAGCAGCACTAGTCATTCTGTCCCTGTGGCAAAAAAAGGTACCTTATAAATACAACATCACACGAAAGGCAGGAAACAAGGAAATAAAATGTTTTAACTGTTTTATTCTGTTTTTATTTTCATTTTACCTTGTACACCGCTCCGAAATTTTTCAATGGGGAGCGGTATATAAATATTCTGAATAAATAATAATAATAATAATAATAATAATAATAATAATAATAATAATAATAATAATAATAACCAGGTCACTGGAAGAAGGCAGACACAGAACACTGTGCACATTCTCTTCTAGCCTAACTTATATTTCTAAAACTGTGGAAGTGAGATAACTTTATGAACACACAAAACCAGGTCATGTGACTTTGTAAGCACAAAACTTCAAACAATGCTTCAAGAATGACTCTTTATGAACTATGGGCAACGTTGAAAATATAGATGTGGGGGAAAACATTTCAATAAAATTACTTTATTTTAAACCTTAACAATATAATGCTCCTTTACTGAAGTACATGCTGTGATAGTGACAGATAAATGTGAGATTGATTGTTGCATTAAATTAAGCAGTTGAAAACATTTAATTAGCACCCACTTTCATCTCTACAAGGTATCTGCTCAGATACAGAGCCAGAAGAATCCTTCCTGGAGAGAGATCGTTTTGTTTTCCCCTGTCCTGTACGACTCCGCTGGCGTACCATAAATCCACCAATGCCTGTAAAAACACACACATTATATAGCTTAAAGTTATGTAAATTAAGAGAAATATACTGGGATGATATGAAAGCAATAAACTCTCTGTTGCACACTAAAGACTAATAGTAGTTTATTAGTAAGGCATGAGCTTTTGTGGGCTAAATCCACATTGTCAGATGCTGGAATGGATAGAAACAAGATGGAAAAGTCAGATGCAGGCAGGTAGAAAGCAAACATTCCATTTCAATTTAAAGAGACATCTGCAATATTAAAGAAAGTGAACTGCAAGATGCGGCATGGATCACAGACTAAGGGCATGTCTAGGTACACCTAAAGGTGTAGCGGGAGGCAGGGGGGAGGATCGCAGACTTACCTGCTTCCACGATCCTCCCCCAGCGTCCAAACAGCCGCACGGCATCCCGGAAGGGAAGAGGGATGTTGCAGCCGCCATTTTCCCCCCCAGAAGAGGAGACACGCACGCATGCAGTGAAAAAAAAGTTATAAAAACACACATGCCCAACACCTCCGCCATCCCAGGGATGGCAAAATTGCTGCCCCCCAGCCCCAAAGGGCATGGAGCCCCCACCCAAACAGCTCCGTGCCTGGCCACGTTACTTGCAGGGAAGAAGGGAGAAGCTGGGACAGGTGCCCACACTGCCCGTGGTCCTCGGGATGGTCTCAGGACTGCAGGCAAAATTGGGATAACCGAGGTTTAGGTTATCCCAGAAAAATGGAGGGGTCATCCCTGCCTGCCCCTGGGATCCCCCATGTGTCACTTGGACACACAGGGAGGATCTAGGGATGACCCCAGGAAAAAAAGGCTGGTGGAGACATGCCCTGAATGGAAGACAGTGTATAATATACTTTTCGTGAGCATCTGCTTTTATTTCCTAATATGCAAGGTAGTTATGTGATCTTTTTACACTGTGAGAAACTATGAGTGACCCAGATGTATGCTCCTGATATGTACATGATAAAAAATTATGCACCAATTCTTCACATACTATAGGGTAGAAGTGGGTGATCACTAAATTTGTAACATGTACCTCCTGTTGTAAAGCAGGAATGATCCTAAGGGTTTGGTTCTGGGAAAGTTACCCTCATTCTTTCATGTAGGAATAAAACTTTGCTGAACAATCTCAAATGATTAAAGACTGAATATTACACATATGAACATTACACATATTTTCGTCCCATTTGTTTTGACATGGCAGGCCATGTTTTTTTCTTCTACCATAGTTTTACATTAATTATAGTAGTAATTCCTTTCAAAGGGCAGCAGCATCAGTTGAATGAGGAAAATAACTAGACAGCTTCTCAACTCCAATGTTTTATTGTTTCTTCTTTTTTAGAAGGAGTATAATCCCTACAGATAATTTAGTATTCTGTTAGGATTTAGTATTCTGTTATATAAAGTTATTGAAAGTGCAGCCTGCACCCACTCAAAAGATTCAGAGCAGGTAACCATCTCTTGAACATTTATATAAAAATCCAACTCAGGAG
Source organism: Elgaria multicarinata webbii (assembly GCF_023053635.1). Taxonomy (NCBI): domain Eukaryota; kingdom Metazoa; phylum Chordata; class Lepidosauria; order Squamata; family Anguidae; genus Elgaria; species Elgaria multicarinata. The sequence goes on along the minus strand of NC_086171.1, from coordinate 37,970,350 downwards.
ATATTTTGTCTTATCAGGTGAATCTCATTTCTGAGTAGGAGCTGGAGGACATTCCAAAACTTCGGATGTCTTTGGGACAATGAAGGTAGGAAGTTGACAGTGACCTTACCAAAGGGAGAGAGCTCCCTCCTCCCAGTCTGGAACAACAAACACTTAGAACAGAGAACTTCAAACAAGAAAGCTAACAGAATACAGACTTCCACAGAAAAAAACATGGTACCTATCTAAGATTCTAAATCAGATGGAATCTGAAAGAGTGGGATGAAATATCCCTTTATTCCTGCTCCTCTTTGCGCCTGAACAGAAAGATGATTTACCAGGTAATCCTAAGAAGAGAGATGTTCTAGAAATGGGACTTACAAAACCTGAAGCCTCAAGGGCAGCCAAACAGATTTTGAAACTATGTAAAGACCTGGTCCTTATGGAAGAAACAAAATTCTCATCATCCAACATACATAAAAAGATTACCTATTTCGAAATGTCTAGTGGATACCATTGTAATAATTTTCCTGAACAGTTCTCTCTGGACAATGTCTGACAAAATGTTTGAAAAGCTTGAATGACGATGATGAGGTATCACATAGGGAAACAAAGACCTGGATGTGGATGGAGCTGTTCCACCCCCTTACATTTTGGAGACAAAGGCGAGCTACCATCAGGTCTCTGGATTTCAGAGAAAACCCTCGGGGTTGAAGTCAGACCAGAGTAAAGTGCCCTAGTCTTCTTCCCAAAATTAAAGAAGATGGAAAACACCTTTAACAATCTCTCCAGCTGACGGACCTCCTCAAAGGCATCATTTTCAGGAGTTATTGAATTGATTCTGAGCCCTAATGTTTGGCAGACACTTTGAAATGAGGGATGCCTTTGTAAGAATGAGAAAACCGATTTTGCGTAACCCTGACTGATGGCATCCAGCACTCAATGAGTTAAGCTTGAGGTCATCCACCTCTGAAAGAAACTCTGGACGGAGCCTTCTTTCAACATGCCACTTACACCAGTCAAAATAATTCTTTTATCGCTTAAACCATTGTCAGGATATTGGCTTGGAGTTTTGTGTGGTGATCCACTGGACATCAGGAAAAACCTCCTGACTGTTAGAGCAGCACAACAATGGAACCAATTACCTAGGGAGGTTGTGGGCTCTCCCACACTAGAGGCCTTTAAGAGGCAGCTGGACAACCATCTGTCAGGTATGCTTTAGGGTGGATTCCTGCACTGAGCGGGGGGTTGGACTCGATGGCCTTATAGGCCCCTTCCAACTCTACTATTCTATGATTCTATGAAATAGCATTTTTCTGGGAATGCAAGATTGGTCTGTAGGATGAAAGGCAAGACTAGGAGGTTTTGCCTAGGAGGTTTAGACTTCATCCCAAGTTATGAAGGGGAAACCTTTTATATTTAGGCTCCACTAATATCTTATCCTTGGCAAATGCAGCGGTAGTCAGGTTGTTATTGGGATTTTGGTCCAATACCAAGGCTTTGGAGGCAGCAGGTCTTGTGTCTAATGAAGTATCCATCATAAAATACTCAAGCCATGTAGAGCTTCTTGACCCTACTGATGGTTTCTTCTGGAAGCCAACACAGAGGAAAACTGTTGGCAAAGAGGGAGGGAGGCAGCTGTTGAAGATTTTATGTTTGCTGCTGAGCACTGAACTTCTTTCTAACTTCTTTCATCACTGCCTGTCTGAACCGCTGCTGAAGAAGAAAGTGAAGCTACAGAGGCATAAAATTCAGGTATAATCAGAAGCTTAAGAGTTTGTCCTTGTGGAAGAATAAAGTTTATTTGAAAGCTTGTTAGTGATTTGGGCTCCCTCAGGGAACTTTTCCCTTCCAGACAGAACCTGTTCAAAAGAGGCTGGAAAGGCAATTTGTTCAAGAGATGAATTAGGGAAGGCTTCAGCTATCCTCACAGAGAAGGACCTAAGGCTTTGGTAATCTGGAGATGCAAGTAAGTAACCTTTCAACCGGTGACTTCGAAGCTGGTGCCGGAGATGAAGCTCGATCTGGGCGTTTTGTCAGAGAGGCGGAGGATTGAGAATTCTTCCTCTTTTTTTTCTGAGCCTCCTTTGGAGTCCGTGCCTTTTTTGATATCTTTTTGGCCACAGATAAGAGTTACAGGGCAGCCTGGTGTTAATGGGTGAGTAAGCGGATTCACTCCTAACGTTCACCCTTGTCCGGGCGGCGAGTCCCCAATACAGGCTTCTTAGATGGATAGAGCAGTATCGTCATGGTCGACTCTGTGTGGGGAAATTACATTCCTTTTTGTAGAGGACGAGGAGGCTGCCATAGTTTTAAGACTGCGCTCGTACATTCGTCAAGGCGCGTCCGCTGCCTCTAGTGCTTTTTCCCACAGACCCGCTCATACCCTGTCTGCTCTATGTTTGCATGTCTGCTTGGTGAAAGACATGCAGTGATGGCAAGTTTCAATCTTGTGCCCTTCACCAAGACAAGATAAGGCAAAGCGAATGTTCGTCTGTAGGGGGGAGCTTTCCCCTGCATCTGACACACTTCCTGAATCGTGCCTTAACAGCCAGATGCCCTTAGGGCAAATCACTCAGTGCAATCTTCACTGTAATAGAAGTACAACAAAGAATTAAGATTTTCCTCAAGAGAACTGAATATATGAACAGAAGTCCCTTCATACGAGCTCTGCACAGGCGCGGAGCCCATATGTGTGATGCATAGAGACCATGATGAAGAAATAATCTATTCCATCAGTTTCCCTTTTGAATCAAAACAGATACCAGTCTCAAAAGCAACATAGTATGGGGCTGAGATCCTGGCCATGGGATTTTCCCCAAGAATGAGCAGGGATACATTCCTGTTTAAAGAAGGACTATTCAGATTCACCATAGCTCTGGTTACTTCAAATAGAAAAGAGAACACGAAGATGTTGCACAGCATAAAAACAGCCTAATTCTATTTTCTGTGGATCCATAGCTGCAGCTCTAGATTGCAAGATGGCAGCTCCACCAGTGATGGAAGATTGCTGCACTCTCTCTTGCTACCATAAAGGCCAGTTCTGGGTGAAGAAAAAGTGGCTGGGGCAAAATATGCCATAGTGTGGAGGGTCAAGATGGCACTCAGCTCAATATCACCTTCTTGGAAGAGAAGAATCAAAGCTGCACTGCAGTGGATTCACCCTAACATGGAGAGAATATTCTCCTCTCCTTAATTACATAAGGATGTACTTCAATGAGAGAAGTACATCATTATCCTCCTGTCTATAAACAAGGGGGAAAGGAAGCAAAAACAATAAGGAAAAGAGAAAGTTGAAATAAGATCACTAATTGGGCAGAGAAAACAGAAAGTGCCACCCAAGCCTGCTTCCTAATCATATGGAGGAGCAGATGGAGCAGGGAGCCCTTTGTCTCAGGTGTCTTTTTCAACTTCTTGCCTCCAGTATTTACAGGAGACTTCCTACTTCTGGAATTTCCTTCCGCTTATAAATGCTAGTCACCAAGAGCCAGCTGAATTCTTTATGAAGTATTATCGACGGCTTCCAGAATATATTCAGACTGGGCTCCAGGTGTGGCCACTACCAATGCCTCCCTAAGACAGCATAGGGAACTAATACAGATTTGTAGAGGTTGGATACCCATTCCTCCTGCCAGCCAGACATAGATCCCCACAGTAGGCTTTTAGTACCCTGGACTAGTGGCTTGTATCCATCCATCCATTCCCTCTGCATTAGTAGAGAAAATAAAATAAACATTCTATCCTTTGAACTCTAGCTGTATTGTCAAAACTAGTGGTTCCCAAGATGTACTGAGACTAACTTCTCTTCCAGATGAAGACTGTCCAGATTTATTAGGCTGTTTGCCATCTGAAATAGTTGTGCTTCATGAGACTTTGCAGATGCTCTAACAGCAGAAAAGAAAGTTCTCTTAATTGTCATAGTAAAAATATTTGCTTTAATAAAAATAAAATGGCATCATCAAAAGGATGATCTAGGAAGATAATGTCCCCCTTCCAAAAACAGTTCAGTATTATATAGGGGAAGCATTCATTTGCAATAAATGTATATGAAAACGGCAGGCCAAAATCTTATCAGGTTTAACCATCAAACTGTAAACTTAAATTGAACATTAGTACTTAGCAGCGTGATAAAAGGAGGTTTCCTGCTCTTCGGCCATTCTGTAATACACATGTCTTGTTAATCAGACAGTAAATGAAATCTTAACTTGATCAGAAGTAGCTGCTGTATACAACACACGGGATATTTCTCAACAATACTTCACCAACCTGTTTGTAAGTTAAAAGATTATTTATATATAATCAACAAATATAAACCTAATAAATATGCGAACATTTGTAGCATGTACTTTACCAGGTCTGTAAGGCTTTCTTTTTCTCTTTTTGATCCCCTCAGTTTCTTCTGCCCCCTTAGGATCATCTTCTGCAGGTTCCCTTTCAGGGCTTGTATCTGATTTTCCTTCACAATCCATGAGTTCTCCTTCTGATTAAATATACATATATAATAATAAAGTAAACTACATTGGAGTTGCCATTGTATCTTATACATTTCGACATCACCACTCAGTCAAAAGATTCCCAAGGCAGTGAACAGCATATTTTAAAATAAGCATATTTATTTATTTATTTATTACATTTATATACCGCCCCACAGCCGAAGCTCTCTGGGCGGTTTACAACAATTAAAAATAGTGAACATTAAAAGTATACAAAACCACACACAAGTTCAACAGAGATAAAAACACACCGAAGCAGTAAAAACAGACTTAGTCTGCCACAAAAGCTAAAGCCAAATACAATTAAAAGCCACAGAGAATAAATGCTATTAGGGTGGGAGTTCAACAAATGGTCAAGGTTAGGGAATTCTAGACAGTGCCACAACAGTGAACCGCCCAGAGAGCTCCGGCTATTGGGCGGTATAGAAATGTAATAAATAAAAATAAATAAATAAATACATAAAAATAAACAGAAAAGGCCCTGCTCCACGTTGTAACTCACTGCACCTCAGAAGATGGAGGCACACTAAGCAGAACCTCCTAAGGAGATCCTAATTGTCATGCAAACTCATACAAGGTGAGGTAGTCTTTCAATTACCACGGTCCAAGGTATCTTAGGGCTTTAAAGGCCAAACCAGCACATTTAATTAGGCCCACAAATAAATTGGTAGCCAGTGCTGTTTTTCAAGCACTGGCAGGATACTCATATCTGTTAATAGGATATCCTAATTACCCCCATGTTTAGTTTTTAAATCGGCTTTTAATGCTTTATGTGTGTATGTTCTGTGTTTTAGAGTTTTAAATTTTGTATACTTGTTTTTACCTCAATTTTAGAATTTCTGTAAACCGCCCAGAGAGCCCTGGCTATGGGAGCGGTATATAAGTGTAATAAAATAAATAAATAAATAGCCTTGCTGCTGTTTTTTGTTTTTAATAAAGAGAAATGTCTGTACAATCTTTAAAGGCAGCCCCATATCAAATGCATTGCAATACTCTAGCCTGGATGTTATTAGGGCATATATGTAGCTGTGGCCAGGTCCTATTTCTTCAAGAAGAATAGCAGCTTGCATACAGTACCAGCAGAAGTTGGCAAAAGATGTACAAGCCACAAGAGACACCTGGGCTGTGCATCCTAACATACAGGAATTTTATAAACACCTAAATTAGCTGTACTCCAAATTCCATAGGTTCTTGAAAGTTTTATCATAAGGGCAATATCTCTGTAATAGGGCATTTTAAATGTAGCTTACATTAAGTAACTCGTTTCTGCTATTTGATTGTCAGCATTGTATTATTCAGTCACTATTCCTCACAAGAGTTAAAATACATCTTTGAACTCCATAACCCCTTATATAATATCATGAAAGTCTAAAAATCCCTTTGCTAGTAAGAGTACTGGGAATCTGAAGTAGTTTGGATATTCTGTTTCTAGGTTGAGGGAGATGCAAGCTCATCATTCATCATTTCCTAGACCATTGGGTAAGAGTGTCAGAAGGGTCATGAGGCATTCCCACTCACATAACATTGTTTAACTATAATGCCAAATAGTGACACACTCTCAGTTTGCATTGCCTTCCTGCTCACATGTGACCTCCTACAATGAAATTATAATAGGACTATGTAAATTCACCCCATTCTTTTAATCTGGCTCAGGCCCATAGGAAGATCAACCACCTTTTCCCCTTTATTCGGTAACCTTTAATATGACAAAATTCTAAAAGGCCTCCCTCTTCCGACAGCTTTAGTATGATGAATCACAAGAAACACTAAGAAGTATGCTCTAGAAAAAGGCATTGCTTTCAATAGTTGAAGATACCGCTAGTGAACTCTGGAGTATAAGATCATGAACAAAAACAAAAATAAAAGGGGGGAAATAAATAGTGTTTCAGGACATGGTAGATTATTATCAAGGAATGGTAGAGGAACAGCTTCCATAATGCTTTTTTTTTATCAACAAGGGAGGACCTGCAGTATAGTGGTAAAGCAGATGTTTCTAGCATTTCCAGTTTAATTTTTCGGGGGGAAACTTGGGAGAGCCACCGCCAAGCAGAATAGACACTGCTGGGCAAGTGGACCAAGGGTCTGAGTAAAAAGCAGTTTCGTATATACATGAATTTAACAAGTTAACACAAGATTGCACTGTTGCTTGAATCACTGTATCTGAATAATTCCTCCCTACAACATGCCTCTTATGACATTTACTCTTAATTAACAGCAGGGGATGTTACATAAACAAAAAGTATTTAAAACTGTTGCAAGAAAGTTAGCTCTATTCCCCTTCTAAATGGAAACATGCCTTGCTTATTTCATGGCTTGTCCTTAAGTCTTCCTTCAAATCTAGATTTGTTATAATATAGGCATTTAGAGTGGAGTCTGCTACTATTCCACCGAACATTTGCAGACACAGATCTCCCCTTTAAACATTACAGCTGTTCACAAGGAGACATGTGGTGGACAAGCTGCAGACTAGTCCACAATTATAAAGCTCATCTGGGCTGTAGTCGTCTGCATAATCTCAGAATGGTAAACATTTATGTGTAAAATTGATCCAGAACACCTACTATTATTACGACACTTTGTGTCCCTCATTATATGCATTCTCACAAGCACTTATCATGGGATAGGTCACAGTTATTTACATTTTACAAGGAGGAAAATGAAGCAGATAGCCAGAAAATTGCCCATAGTAATCCCATGAGTCTTTGGCAGCAGAATTAGGTCACTCAAGTGAACAGCAAAAACCGGCTTGCCTACTTAATGTTACCAGAGAGAACCAAGCTCACCTCTATTACATCCCCACACCTCTCATTTAGACTCTCAGACCCCATCTTGTCTGCAACTGCTAGCTGGCAAGAGCTGGCTATCCAGGATTGGGTGTGTTTACAGGACAGTCACCATCCTCTACTGATATGGAAAAAGAAGGAACTCTTGGGCACACAAAGGCCAAAGTTCCCCCTGTACAATGAAAGGACAACCCCTTGTCATTCACTGACTATTGAGAGCTCTGAATTCTTGTGCAACCTTTCCAACTAGCACGGAAACACACGTTGTGCCAAGTACTCCTCTATTCAGAAAAGCACACACATCACTCCCCCCGTTTCGTTCACCTCAATGTCCTCCTCTCAGCTGCCACACTGGTTTTTGTTTTCTAAGACTATAGCTGGTCTTGAACCCTGAACTCAGCGGTCTTTTTAATTCTCTTTTGTTTGGGAAATTCACTTCCACATGGCCCATGACGTGGTCTCTGCTACGAAGATCCTGGCCAAGGCACTCATTCCACTCCCATTTCCTAGACTTGGTCCTGGCCCTTGAGAGTGGTCCAGCTGGCAGCCATTTTTAGGGATGGGCGAGCAAGTGATGTGTGGGATCGCTAGGATGCTCCAGACATCATCTCACCTCTCATCACATGCCCGATTCCTGTTGGCATTTGTGATTGCTGCTCTGCACAAATGGAAAATTAACACAAAATCCCCCCACTTTTTGCAAATTTACTAATTTGCACAACTTTGCTCAATAGTCTAAGCAGGACTATTGAGCAAAGTTTCCCTACAGGGGAAATTTGGGTAAAATAAGAAATTTGCACAAAATCGATTGGGAAAGTTGCGCAAACTGAATGTGCGCACATGTCTAGCAGTTTGCAATCATTTTCAGTGGACACTGTTTGTAGCTTCGAACAGGGCACGCTCGCATGTTTTACAAGCAAAAATGAAACCCTCATACATCCGTAGCTATTTTGCATAACCTGTTCCCGGCAGCCCTGCTTTGGGTGCCTCTTCACCTCCTGCAACCAGGCTGAGTAAATGTTTGCTGTGGCCCCAGAATGTCAGCTTTAATTTCCACTTTTGGATTTACTCTCATGCTATGAACCCTGCCCCCTTCCTCTGACATATTTCTGTCATATCACACAAAAACAATGGGCATCTCAGTAACCCTCTCTTTGTTTCTTCCTCACTCTAATTGCCCCTCACATCTTATTAGCTTTCCATCTTCCAGTGTCCCTCCTCCTTCCCCACCAAATGCTGAAGCCTTCCTGCCTCACTTCTCTGTCTTCACCCTGGGACAGCCTTCAGTAATTTACCTTGCATTCGCTTTTTATTTTGCTTTACTATCAGTAAAACCTCCTTTTTCTGTAAAGGCTCTTCTGATGCTGACCTGCTTCTCAGCATCCATTCCGCTGTAGCTGTGGGCATTTTTGGCTGGGGCAGCTGTTTCTTGTCAGGCTTCCTGAGCAGTACATATATGCTCTGAGCCTTCAAACTCATAAAACAGGAACCCTTTGGCTGTATTCAGTTTGCTTTAGCTGGTCAGGGACATTTCCCTTTGGACAGCATTTTTCCAGCTTTAGCTCTTGGCCTAAAAGGTGATAATTAGTATCATCTACACCTGACTGGATAATTAAGTGGGTGGCTACACTTGTCCTTCCCTTGGCCAAGACAATAAATGTGGTATAAGATCTTTTGCTTCAGGCACATGGAACTTTTGCTGCTTCTCCTGACTAACTCCAGATGCTGTGTGTGCCTCGTACATGTGAGTAATTTATTCCGGGGAGTTTACCATAGGTCAGCAAGCTTTTAATCTTGTAGTCTTTAGTGCCTACTTTGTTTTCCCTTCCTGTTCACTGTATTGTTGTAATAAACTCTGTCTCTTAATTTGGAAACCGGTGGTTAGTTTCAGAACAAACCAAAGAGAGGGGTCATTCTTTTTGTCTCTGCACTGCCTAAACTGTTTGGATATGGGCTGCCAAGTTAGATAAGGAGGGAGAGAGGTTAGGACAGGCCAAGGGCCTAATCCAGTGGAGACTTGGTTATCTTCCTACTTACTCTCAAATGGGTAGATAATAGTTGGATAAAACCATTTGTCCCAGTTTAGGGAGGTGAGCTTAAGGAGGAACAGGTGGCAACATTTTCTAACAATTAGTTGGCAAGACAAACTCAAAATTGTCACAGTTTCTGTTACTCCCTTCTAGAGGGCACCTAATACCCTAGGATGGCACTCTGCTACCTAAGTTCCCACTGTTATCCATGTTGTTCTCCTGCATATTTGACAAATGTGTTAGTTTCTGGGCCGGTTCTAAAGAAATGACAAGAAACCTCTTCACTGGCAGAATAAAGCCAGGGCAGCAGAGGGAAGAGATTCCTCTAGTACCAGAGCAATTCACACACCCCTCTGCCCATCTTTTGTATTCCAAAAGGGCTCACTCCTTGAATACAGAAACATAGTTTTCAGACGTATATAGAAACATGTGTCCCAACAAGCATGGGCTGAGTTAACACTTCAGGTTGTGGAAGAGATAGGACATAAATACGAAATAAATACATGGGAATGTATACAGTGGCTGTGCATAATGCTGAGCTAGAAAACTTTTCTCAGGACCAGATGTCATTGAGCTCCATTCCAGAGGGTCTGAACTACTGAAAATCCCAATTCTCTGCAACCGTTTCTATTGTTAATAGGAAAATATAGGACAGAAAAACAATTACCTCGACTGTCATCCATCTCGCCATCCCTTGAATGTTCTGACTGGATGTCAGGTGGTGTTTGGAGTACAGCCACACTATTCTGGTTTATGATCTTCAACTTGAGCTTTGGTTTTGTCCGTTTTCTTCTTGGTACAACAGCACTGAGGCTCTGTAACTGAGACATCCCCGTTTCTGTCAAACAGACTCCATCCTGAGTGTATGTCTTCGGTGGGTCTATGAAATTTGCATGAACCATAACAGGAATACATAACTTTAATAATTTTGCTTAGAAGCACTGAGTAGGGGTTTTTCTTTTGTTCCCCAACTTTAAGGAATTTGCAATTAGCATACCACACACCATTCTAACACCAGAGCAAGAGAAAAACCAGCATAACTATTTCAGAAGTAAAACTGACATTGATTTAGAAAACGGCAAAGACTTTCTATTTAAATTTGAGTTTTCCTGTTTGACAGCCAAAATGCATTATTTCTTTATGGTTACCTAGGTGCTTGGTGAAGATATTTGTTATATTATTACAGTCACATAACTATTTTGACCCTGTACAGGTTCAACTCAAATAGAGTTGAAGGATAATAAAAGAAAACCCGCACTATATGATTGTGGAAATGCTTGAATTATAGGAGAAAAGAAAAGTGAATAAATAAAATCCAAAATTAACCCCCATCCCCCTGAAGATCCCCAATTTTAGCCAAATCATACTCCCACATTCTAAAAACTGTAGCTAAGGGGGCAGTCACAAAAGGGTCTCAATCTCATCTTGACCTCCTGTAATTTTGAACATTGTTTGTGGCTAATTTAAGGAGTAACTTAAACATAAAAGCTGTTCCATACATTTTAAAGAACAGCTCTATTTTGCAAACAGAAGATACAATTGTTAAACAGCACTATCTGTAATAAGATCTACAGCCATAGTTCTAGGTACAATGGTGAAATATCAGCAGAAACCAAGCTAGATGGGAGGAATCAAGAATTTTAAGAGTTACCAAGTTCCTTTGCTTTTGTTATAATTTGGGTTGCAATCGATGATTCACAGCATTCAGAGGAAGGCACTGAAAAATAAAAATAAAAAGTATGGGGAACTAAACTTTGAAATTAATTGTTATTAAAATATTTTGTTTCATCCTCTACAGATTCAGTTTTTAATGCTGATACCCTTTCTAGTCTTCTGCAACTCTTCACCCATGTTTCTCCAGGTGCAACAGAATTGCATTCCTTGTTTTTGAACATTTTAAAGTTGAGGCCGATCCACCTTTGTGGGTGCTGGTGTCAGGAAAACAATGAGTTAGGTGCATACAACTGGGCTGGCGGAAGTAGACTTTTCCACCACCACCCTCCCCACTGCTGCCCTTCAAGCTACAGAGGGGGTCAGAGGACTTTTCTGAGTGGAGTGAGCTGTGGTGGGGTGGGGATCCCTGAAAATCAGGCCAAGTGGAGCCCTTCCATCCATGGAAGGCAGATCTGGATCTAATCCACTGGAAGCTCAATATGCAATTTAAAAATAATAAATCCAGACTAGTACAACAACAAAGGAAGTTATATTCTGGAAACAGGAGGCATAGCCCAGAAAAAAAGCCATGTCCACAGAGTCTCCACTGAAAACAAAGGAACGTATAGCCCAGCCCTGTGCATGTGTCCTTGGGGAAGTAATTCCCACTGTTATCAAGGGAGCTTACACCCATGTAAGGGTGTGTAAGTTTGGAGCACGTATCACACTGTTGTTAAGTGCTCAAGACCCGCTTGATTTAAATATGATTTAATCTTTTCTTTGGATCATATAAACTGTACGGGGGGGGGGAATTAAAAGTGAGTCACTTCCAAAAACAGTATTATTTTAATGCATTAAATTAAAAAGAAAGGAAATGAATTGGAGGCTACACATAGTGGTGGAAGAGCAGGATCATATCTAGCCACTGATCATGCCTGTCCCGCTTTCGCGACTGCTAGGTATCAAGGCTACAGAATAGGGGGCAGGGTGGGGGGAGAGAAACACCTGTAGTGAATGAAGGAGATGGGACAGAGAGAATGATGTAATCCTCCTCCTCCTCCTCTCATGACTCTTCCACGTCCCACTGCAAGCTGCCTCCGTGGAAGCAATCTGCAGAGGGACCCAGGCAGCACCACTGCCAGCGTGATCAGGGCTGAGTGGGCAAGTGGCAGTGGCACCCACTGGTCCCATTGCCTGCTCAGACGTCTCTCTGGGAGAAACCCTATGAGTGCTGCTGCTTGTCCATTCAGCCTGGAAAGCCCTGGGCCGGGCATCTAGCCAGCAGACTACTTATCCCCTGGGCCTAAAGTAACAGTGCTTGCCAGGATTGTGGCTATGCGCCAGGCTTCAAACAGAGCTCAAGAGGTTGTGTGTGTGTTGGGCTGTGTGTGGTTTCCTCCTTCCCAGCCTATCCTATCCACTGCTGTCTTGGACAGTTCTGGCAATTTGAGGCTGGTGCACATGCAACTAGTCATGGAACTTTTTGGAATTACCAATTGGTATATTTGCTCTCCCAGCCTGCATCTTTTCAGCACTGCTAGTCTTGCCTGTGCGATTCCACCCCACAGGTCCAGGGCTATTTGCCCAATGGGAGAGGTATAGAAGATTGCGGTAACACTGGCTGACATCACCATTTAGGGTAAAAATGCACTTTAGGTGTATTTTTGCAACCCCTGAAAAAACTAAACTAACACTTGAGTTAAGGAAAGTGTGTGTGATGCTGGGAACAAAATATTCAAGGTAAAGTTATCTGGACAGAACAAATACTTACTTCTCAAAATTATGGTATTTGGGCTGTACTCTCCTCACCCCCACCCATTCCCTGACTCACTCTGTCTCTGTGTGTGTGTCTTGCACAGACGCTTACTTTTTTTGTATCATATGTTTAAGCAGACTTACAAATCCACTGAGAACAGAGCTTTACCCACCTTCCTTTTTAAATTATTTTAGTTCCCATTACTGATTTTAGCATTATAGTGCTAAAAAGCAAGACAAAGGCAACAAATTATTTCTCTCAAGCACTGTCTCTGCAATTAATTCAGCATCAGCCAAACAGGACACAGACTAAAATAGTTTAGATTTTAGATAATAGATAATCCACTTAAGAAATTTCTTACCATTTGCTGGTGGCATATATGGCCTACACATGGTACAGTCAAAACCACAGTCAGCTGTGCTTTCCACTTCTTCTTCTGTGTTTAAGTTTTGACAGACTGTGTGCATCCATCTGAAAGGAAAGTTGAAGAGGGGGAAAGGGTTAGCTGAAACAATTTTATACCATAATAGCACTCAGACATTTTGGGAACGGCAAATAAATAGGAACACAGAACGTGTCTATTCTCTTAGAAGCTGCAGTGGTGCAACTGCTCCTGAAGAAGCCACTTTAGGGTCATGCGCCAGCTGTAGCCCCAGTTCAATAGAGATAACCATTAAAAATCATGGTGTGGGGGGGTTTCTTCTCTGATATATTAGCTATGGCTTTCTTCTTCAAAGAGGCTTTTTGCACCAGGGAAAACACATCCTATTTTATAGGAAAGCAAATCTGATAAAGAAGGAAGGAAGTAAATTTCAAGGAACCATTTTGGTAAATTAAACCAATATCCATTTAACACTACCATATGAACAAATGATTGAGATACGGAAATTAAATTTTCAGTGTACGTAGCAGAAACCCTGACCTGTCACACTGCCTGCACTGCAGAATGAGCTCTTCCTCTCTATAATTGCAACAGCAGACTGGGCAGGTAGATAAACTTGCACAAGGTGCACATTGTGTGTAATTATTTTGCCATTCACATCTTAGACCAGGTGAAGTAGCTCCGCAATGTCTGCACCAAACACACCTGTAAAACATAAAACCAGAATATTTATTTCATTATTTATTTACTTATTACATTCCCACATCACCTAATAGCCAAAGCTTTCTGGCTGGTTCACAAAACAGAGATAAAACCATACAATACCAGAATAAAACATAACATAGACCAAATTAAAACCAACAGCAGAGGGCAACAGCAGTACAAGGATCTAAAATGCACTAACATTTATTTTAAAGCCTAGGAGAACAGAGAATAAACAGGTATTCACCTGGTGCTGAAAAGACCACAGTGTAGGTGAGAGGCAAACCTCTTTGGGGAGAGATTACACAACTGGGGTACCACCAGTGACAGGGTTTAGTAGCTACCTGCCTCATCTCATTTACTTTATTTTATTTATTTATTTATTAAATGTATATACTGCCCCATAGCCAAAGCTCTCTGGGCGGTTTACAAAAGTTAAATTTGGGAGGAGCACCCGTTGAAAGGCTTCACAACAGTATCTTAGGGCCTGAGTAAGAGGCCCTATGGGAAGAAAAGCTCCTTGAGGTAATCTAGACCAGTGGTTCCTAATTGGGGGTCCGTGGCACCATTCACAGATTCACCATTTATTTCTGGAGTCCACTGATGACAAATTCCTACCAGAAGTAAAATATAACATCACTGAGCACCTGCGTGATTTAGCGACTAGCTTCAGAGATTACTTCCCTGCACCTAATCCTGAAAACTCATGGAGAAGGAATCCTTTTGAATGTGGTGATATACAGCTAACAACTCTATCTGCGGAAGAGCAAGATGCACTTGCTGACGTGACTTGTGATGATTCATTGGAATCATTTTTCAAAGAATATAGACTGGAACAATTCTGGGTGAAGGTTTTTCCTGATTATAAGAAGTTAGGAGAATTTTTTTTGAAACATCTAGTTCCCTTTTGTTCCACATATCTTTGTGAACAAATATTCAACATTTTGTTATATGAAGAACAAGCATAGAAATCGGCTCTATGTTGATCCAGATTTGAGATTAAAAGTAGGAAATATTGAACCGGATGTGGAAGGGATTGTTCGGGACAAAAAAAGACATAACTTCTCTGTCACATATAGGTTTAGTAGCTGCTAGACAAGTCATAATTTGTTCAATTGTAAACTAGACATTAGTAAAATTAAATTCGTCTTTATATTCCTAACTAAATCATTGTCATTTTTGCATGGTAATATCACAAATATCACAAATTTTATGGTCTGTTTTTTAGTATACCTAAAATCCTTTGCTTATTAGGGGCTACCCCTTATTTTCTCCAAAAAATTGCTTCACGTAGGTAACTAGAATGATAGAATAGTAGAGTTGGAAGGGGCCTAAAAGACCATCAAGTCCAACCCCCTTCTCAATTACCATAGAGATAAAAAAAAATCAAAAGTAGGGGGTCCATGGCTTGGCATTTGAAAAACAAGTGGTCCGCAGTACTTAGCTAATTGGGAACCACTGATCTAGACCTAAATTAATTAGGGTTTTAAAGGTAAATGCCACCACTTTGAAATGGGTCCAGAAATGGACTGACAGCCAGTTCAGCACTGGTGTGATGTGACGTGAATAACCTCACTGCCCCTTTTTTTAACCAGCTGATATTTCTGGGCCATTTTTAAAGGCAGCCCACATATAATGCAGTACAGTAATCCAAACTAGATATTGCCAGAGCATGGATAACTGTTACATATTTATCTTTGGCCAGGCATGTAGTTGTTATAGCAGCCAACTGATAAAAGGTACTCTAAGCCACCGAGGCCAACAGCAACAGTGCTAAATTCGGCGCCTCCTGAAAACGTCCTTGTTCCAGGAAGCCTTTCCTTAATGACCAGCCACGGTTCACAGTTCACCTTTCATTTTGCTTCTTTTAAAAATCTATTTTAAGGTGTTTTATTCTGCTTTTATTGTATTTTATCTTGTACATCGCTCCAAAATTTTGAATTGGGAGCAGTATATAATATTGTAAATAAATAAATAAATAAATTCAAGAGCATCCCCGAATTACAAACCAGATTCTTTAGGTGTAGTGCATCCCCCTCCAAACGAGGCTGAAATCCACTCAAATAACTGGTCAGCCAAACTACCCACCAAACATAACTCCTTCTTGTCTGGTTTAAGTATTAGTTAATTCGCCCTCATCCAGTTCATTACTATCTCAGAACATCCACTGCCTCACCAGTATTAGATGAAGAGGTAGAGCTGGGTGTCTTCTGTATATTAATGGCATTTTGATCTACATTCCTGGACAACCTCTCCTAGTGCTTTCATATAGATGTCGAAAAGCATGGGGGATAAAATAGAACCCAGCGGACACCATAGCATAGCATAGAGCAGAATAATCCACTAGCACGACCTTCTGGAATTGACCATCCAAGTAACAGGAGAACCATTCCACAGTACCTTCAAGCCACAATCCAGAAGGGTACCATGGTTGATAATTCTAGAAGCGGTTAAAAGGTACAAGATGACCAACACTCCCCCTTGTCCCTCTCTCAGCAAATATCATCCGACAGGGTGACCAAGACAGTTTCTCTTCCAAAACCAGAGCAAAAGCCTGATTGAAATGATTCTACAAAATCGGTTTCATGCAAGAATATAGGGAGTTGACTGGTGACCACTTGCTTGAGCACTTTGCTCAGGAAGCAGCTATTAGCGAGAAGTCTATAATTGTTTAGATCTTCTGGGTCCAGGTTAGATTGAGTCCAAGGCATGACTGATGCACACAACTTTATCTTCAAATGTCTTGCAAATTTGTCACAGTGTGTCATTGAGAGTTGAACCATCTCTCTCCCAGGGCCAGATTGCAACAGGCCTCTAACCACCCAAACATTTTCTTTGCTGCCATCACTGCCACAGAGTAGGCTCGAATAAAAAGCTCTAACCTGTGTTTGGAAGGTGTTTGTATGATTCTTCCTTCACTTGCATTCTAGCCATTGCCCATCTTGCTTAATTGCCCTCAGCACAGGTATATACCCAGGAGATACTGCCTAGAGGAAGAGGGCACTTGGAAGTGATCACGTCAACTTCCCAGGTCATTTCCATATCCCACAGAGCAACAACAGCACCAGCCAAACCAGCAGGAAATTCCCCGAGAATCCTCTGGAATTATTCAGAACCCATTAGCTTCCAAGAACTGGTCCTTTTAATAGATTCCCCCATCCTTACATAATAAGAAGGCAACTGAAAGTCTAAATTTCAACAGGAAGTGATTTAACCATGACAAGGGGATAGATCACCATCCTCCTGCCTGGTTGGAAAAACCATATCCAGAATGCATCTTGCTATATACGTCACTACATCTTGGAACAGACCCATGGTTATCATGGTGACCATGAAGGCTGGAGTTATTCCATATCTAGTGGGCTTAGCATGTATGTTGAGATCCCCAGGACAATAATCCTGGAAATGCTCAGCACTAAGTCAAAGATCATCTCTAAGTTACAGTACTTTCCTAACTTGGGCATAGCAAGATATCCTACTTGATTCCTTTAAAGTACTTCTTTCCGGCCAGCACAGTTGTGGAGAATATAAATCATTTACACCCCTAAATTGTTTTAAATTTAAATTAAAGCAAAATATGGATATTCGCTTTATTTGTACATACCTTTATTTTACATACCTTTATTTGTACATACCTTCAAGTTGCATTAATTACGTAAAATGTATGCTTAAAATACAATCAGATGAAAAAGCATTAACAGTAAACACCATAAAGAACAAAGCCGCACACACCATTTGCACTTCCAGCCTCCTTTGGGAACTGTCTGCAGTGGTGGATCTAGGCAGTAAGTATGATAGCTGATATCACAGTCATCACAAAGGAGCAGCCTTCCTGGATCTGTAGCCTTCCCACAGGCTTCACATACAGTGCACTCCAGACATCTCCAACCTTTGTGGAGCACCACTTTTGTAATCTGTGTAGACGAAGACAGCAAGCAATTACTCACATAAGCCCTGAATAAATTCTTATTGTTTTATATGTGTTAATTAGTAATCTGTTTGCTTGTATCCTTCAGAATATTTGTTAACGATGTGGCTCCCCCCGCCCCCCCCCCACACTTCCCGCCCCTTTTTAAAGACAGGTCTCAATTTTTCATATGTCAAAAATATTCTTGCAAATGTATATTCAGTGGCAATGCACTCCAAGTGGTAATGCATCCCAAGAATTTGGATGAAAATCTGTTTTAGATGGGGGGAAAGCCCCAAATTTAAGTGGGGAGGGGGGCATACTCCTCAAATCTAGCTTCACACTTACTGAAATTGAAAAACGGAATAGTTCTGAAATCTGGTGAAACTGTAAGTCACCGTTCCTCTCTCCTCCCTACACCCACCCTATT
This sequence comes from Elgaria multicarinata webbii, assembly GCF_023053635.1. Classification (NCBI taxonomy): domain Eukaryota; kingdom Metazoa; phylum Chordata; class Lepidosauria; order Squamata; family Anguidae; genus Elgaria; species Elgaria multicarinata. The sequence goes on along the minus strand of NC_086171.1, from coordinate 37,952,235 downwards.
GTGAAATCTGGCATCGTCCCTGTCCCCCGTCCCCATTATGACATTTAGACAAAGGTAAAATTGCATCAAGTATGGCTTTCCTGACCTCTCTGGAATATGGATAGAATTAAGAAATATACATTTGATTGATGTGAAAAGCAGCTATTTGTAGACAATACTGGAAAAGGTGCATAATGGGATGTAACAGGAACAAGGTTTCAAAACTCTGTATCTTTTTATCACTACATGTCAAATTGTAATAACTGGTTCCCCCATTGTGAGAGCCAACCTTCCTTTGTTTGTTTATAATGCTAGATACTCCCCCACCCCGACTAGCAGGGAAAGCTATAGAAAGGTATGGCTCCTGCCGAAGGTTAATATGGGAGGTCTGAAACTCTCTCCTTCACAGGACTATAGTAAAAGTCACAGACAAGCATTTCAAGTTCCTCCACCTTTCCCACTTGTAAGGAAAACCGGCGGGAATTCTTCATAATGTTAAATAAGTAGAGCAGTTTCCATCTGATCATTTATTAAGAATGGAATGTGTGAACAAGTTCAAATACGCTTGGACATTATTTTCATTCATTGGTAGTCAGTCCACTAACACTGCACTGATGCAATACTTATGGGAATAAATGGAGTTTTGATTGGAAATAAGTTATCTGATTCCCTTCCTAATCAGGAAATCAAATTCATTTTAATATTGGAGGCATTTTCTGTACTTTCATGATTATGTTATATCCTCTGTTGGAGTAATTAACACAGAATTCCATTAAAACAATTAATGAGGTTTAGCATGGCCACTTTTCCAAAGTGTTTAAAATAGTGGTCATCCCATTTGGCGAAATGGCAAAGGCATGTTAACCAATCAGACTGTGTAAACAAAAAGTGTATTATGAAAATGTGATCCATGTTAGCTGATCTTGCGCTTGATTGTAGACTACTTTGAAACAAAACACCTTTACGAGGTAAGCTTTATAAAGTATTATTCTTAACTATATTCTTCTAAAAATGTCTACCCCTTCCATAAAGCATTTGTAGATTTTAAGTTAAATGCTCTAGCACAAAGGGGGGGGGAATCACTTTTTAAATAACTGCACTTATAAAATGAGAAAGAGTTTAGATGTTGCAGCAAATAGCTTATTATCTGTGCACAAGTCAACTCATAACTATCAAAATTTAATTTTCACACATTCTCTCTTAGCCTAATGAATGTAAAACAATAATTAACTACTCCAGTTGCTGTCAATTTTGACAGCCAACAAACTGAATTAATTGAACCTTATTGCTTTTGTAAATCAAGATGTAGTATAATTTTTTCCAAGAAAAAGCCCTGCCATATATCTTAATACTTAGCTTATAACTAGCTTAATACCTATCTTATAGCTTAATACTTTCTCGTAACTAATAATTGGTGCTATTTATGGCTGCAAAATTGCAGAAAGGTTAACTTCTCTTGCATCTATAAAATGTCATTTAATTAAAGTGTTTTGCAAGCTGCATACAAATAATGGTCACATTTACGGAGGAATATTTAACAAGCTAACAACACTCCCTAAGAGTGTCAAAACTGGAATCAATGTGGTTTATGCAAGCACAATATGTCTGCAATCATTTCAAAGCACTCACCTTAATACTGACACAGTATGGATGGTAACACTGACCGCACTGAGAACAGGCAAGCAATCGGCCTTCTGCACCTTGTCCAAAACTCCCACAAACTACACACATATCCTGGAATACCAAACAGATTTGTTCAGGTACACAGCCAGTACTAAGCATACAAAAAGCAGCTGTAAGATATAAAAGGGCAACAGACAGACTTCTAATCCCCTTCTAGCACTTCTAATATCCCGCAAGGAATTCAGATGTGTATGGTCCACTTATAACGAATGCGTTGGATCCATTTAGAAAACAATCGATCCTATTTAAAATAGACCCATTGAAATAAAAAGTTAGTCTCATGACTAAGTTAAGTCCTATTTATTTCAATGTGTCTACTCTAAATATGACTAAATGTGCATCCAACCCTATATTTACATACGACTGGATCCAGATTTAGGCATGTACAAATGGGCCGGTGAGAGCTAACATCCTCGCCTCCTGAAAATTCTACACCCTCATTGAATGGGGTGAAACGTAGTGTGGGAGGGGCAGGAGGCATCATTGAAAACTGGGTGGAGGCACTTTTTGTGAGCGGAGCGCTTCCATCCACAGAAGACAGATCTTCAATGTGACTCCTCATCTGTAATGCTAGTAAAACTACCTTGAGCATTTTGTGTGGGAAGGTGGACTTTAAGTCTTAAAACAATTGAAAAATCTAGAAGAAAACTGCAATAAGCTAAATATCATAAAAGAACTATTAAAATGTTCCAATTTAATTTATCTCTTAAAACTTTCCACTAAAAATTAATTTATATATTAAATATTTTTAAATGTCTGCCTAAATATAAAGGTCTTTACCTGCCTTCTGAAAGAAGAAGTGAGACTTACAGAATGAGTCACATTCAAGAAAGTCCTGCTTTATTGTCTAGCACACCTTTTTTTCCTGACACCAGAAAGGGCAAATGAGAAAGCAGTCCCTGAAGAATGCTGAACAGGACTAAATATTTGGGCGCAAACATTTTCAGTGATAAAAAGGGTTGAGGGGAAGCATTTACTGAAACCTCTCAAAAACCTTACACTTCCCACAACTATTTGTTGCTCTTCTTGGCAGCTGCTTCTGTGTTATTTCAATCTGCATGGGAAGTAGGGTTGTGGAGAGACATAACATGTTGACCCATTGCTGAGGCAATCAAGTTCATGTTTCTAATCTTGCTGTGCTGTGTTGGAAGGTAGCGAAAGCAGCAGATCCAACTAACAAGACCAATGTGCAAAAGCATCTACTGGATCATAAATCACAACTGGATTTACATCTGGATATACAATCTGAATCAGATGCCATACATCCATGCTTCCAATCAGACATACAAGTATCCCATTGAAAGCAACTACATCTGCACTCAGATGGTTATTTTAATGTGCATCAAATTTAAGCCACAGCTCCTCATCCAGTAAGTGATAGATATGCTTCCACCTCCTTAGTTGGATTGGGGCATTTATCTTGGCATACTGGGCTTGGGTTTCATTTCCTTCCAACACAGAGCAGGAAGACAGAGGACATTGGTACATTTACCTCAGTAAAAGGTCCATGCACTTCCCCTTCACACCTACCCACAAAAACTGAAAAAGGGGGAGGCACTTAGATGTTTTTTTCAAAAGTTTCCAAATTCATCCCTCTAATTCAATTCATATATTATGCTGAACTTTAATTCTCTAGGGTTTAAAGGCTACTAACACCTTGAAATGTACCCCAGAAGTTAAGCAACAGCCAGTATAACAAGAATTGACAAAGCAATTGGTCTTATGTGAAATCACTAAGCAAAGCAACTAAAAGAAGACAAAAATCTACAAGAAGAGAGTAAGATTAGAGGGGAAAAGACACAGCTAATTGTTCTCCAATGGAGACACTTCCCTACGAGGCACCAGCTAAGGCGGTTGCAAAGGAACTGAGGGGAAGGCGGGAACGTGCTGGAGCATGCGCAGTGGGGAGTGGTGGCAGAGGGTTCCCGCCAGAAGTAACGATACTCAGCTAGTAAATATTCCTGGAACGAGGCTCAGTGCAGGCGCAAAGCCCATAAGTGTGATGTACGTTGCACAGGGACCACGAAGAAGAACAAGAATTGACAAAGCAACTGGTCTTACCAACTGGTTGTTAGTGAAATCACTAACTGAGCTGGAAAGGATGATAGCAACCACACTTTGTATTACCTGCAGTCTTTTACTCTCTCTATTAAGATAACCCATATATAATGTGTTAAAATAGTTGATCCCTGACAGACTTCATTACCTGATTTATGGGCCACAATTACCAAGGTTCAACAACTCAGTTACTACAGTTGGGTGTGACTCTGAATATACAAGTCTCAACATCAGAAGTGGACATTTAGAATAAAAAATACCACTGAAAACTCTCACATTTTTCACTTGGTGTGTAAGAAATGGAAAAGTCACCAACAGTTTCTACTAAAATACAATAAATATGAATGAATATTGCAACCTGATGCAAAGTAAACTTGTCACTGCTAGAAAATAGAACAACAGTATTGTGCATTGCATTTTCCTCCTCATCTTTGATAGATGAAATGTCCATATCTGTGACCTATAAAACAAAAAGATATAAGACATGACTTTTATAACTTGTTATCAGCCTTTAACTCTACTATACGGTAGATCATTTCAGAGTGACGGAAGTATACAGTGCATTGTCTTATCCTGTTTTGTGGGATCAGTTTCAGTTTTTGGAGCCTGAGGATGTGAACAAGATGCTTGCATCTGTTCGACACACCACATTCTCTCTCAGCCCTTGACCATCTTGGCTTGTTCAAGCTAGCTGCGGGGGGTTGACCGACTGGGTCAGGGGAGTGGTGAATGCAGTACTGCATGATGGGGTGGTCCCTGCTGCTTTCAAGGATGCAATGGTGTAACCACTCCTGAAAAAAACCCTCTCTTTACCCAGAGATTTATGCCAACTACCGTCCGGTCGCAAATACCCCATTTTTGAGCAAGGTGCTCAAAAGAGTGGTGGCTTCTCAACTGCAAGCGCTCTTGGATGAAACTGATTATCTGGATCCATTCCAGTCTAGATTCAGGCCTGGCTTTGGGACAGAATCGGTCTTGGTCGCCCTGATGGATGACCTTCTTCGAGAGAGACATGGGGAGTGCGACCCTGTTATTTCTTCTCGACCTCTCAGTAGCTTTTGATACCGTTGACCACAGTATTCTCCTGGACCGCCTTTGTGAATTGGGAGTTGGAGGCACTGTTCTACAGTGGTTCGACTCCTACTTGCAGGGTCGGCTCCAGAGAATAGCATTGGGTGACGGTACTTCAGCTGCATGGCAGCTGAACTGTGGTGTGCCACAGGGCACCATCCTGTCCCCAATGCTATTCAACATCTATATGAAGTCGTTCGGGAGCAGTCATCAGGAAATTTGGGGCAAAGTGTCACCAGTACACTGATGACACTCAGCTCTATTTCTCTGTAACATCGGAATCGGGAGACGCTGTGCACGTTCTGAACCAGTGCCTGGATACAGGTATGGCTTGGATGAGGACCAATAAACTGAGGCTGAATCCTGATAAGACAGAGACCTTGTGGGCTGGTGGTTCTCAAGTCTGGGAATTGCGGTGTTTGCATGTTCTGGATGGGGTTTCACTCCGTCTAAAGGAGTAGATCCATAGTTTGGGGCTGCTCCTGGATCCATCTTTGTCACTGGAGATCCAGGTGGCCTCAGTAGCCCAAAGCGCCCATTATCAACTTTAGCTGGTATGCCAGCTACATCCATTCATGGACAGGGATAGCCTAGCCATGGTCATTCATGCACTGGTAACCCCATGATTAGACTACTGTAATGTGCTCTATGTGGGGCTACCCATGCATGTGGTTCGGAAGCTGCAGCTTGTTCAGAATGCAGCAGCTAGGGTGCTCATTAGGACACCTAGCTCTACCCACATAAAAACAGTGTTAAAAGAACTGCACTGGCTACCTGTTCACTACTGAGCCATGTACAAGGTTATGCTATTTTCTTACAAAGCCCTAAACAACTTGGGACCAGGATACCTAGCAGACCGCCTTCCTTTATATACACCCAGGCGACATTTATAATCTTCAGAGGAGGCTCTGCTCGTCATCCCAACATGAAAAGAATGTCGCCATGAAGAACCTTGATGGCGAGCCTTCTCTGTAGCGGCACCCACCCTCTGGAAAACCCTCCCTCATGCAGTTCGGGAGGCAGAAAATGTAATAACGTTTAAACGCCTCCTAAAAACATATCTTTTTAAACAAGCCTTCCCTGGGCTGTAATTTATTCTGGTTTTATGTGATTTTAAAGTTTTAATCTGGAAGTTATGGTTTTATTAGATTGTAAGCCTATGCGGCAGGGTCTTGCTATTTACTGTGTAATCTGTACAGCACCATGTACATTGATGGTGCTATATAAATAAATAATAATAATAATAATAGTTGTAAACTGCCCAGAGAGCTTAAGCTGTTGGGCAGTATAAATACATAATAAATAAATAATACAGACATATGTATCAGACTATGTTTCATTACATTTATATCCTGCCTTTGCTCTAAAGCGCTTAAGAAGGCATACATAGTCTTCCCTCAACCCCAAATCCTAATTTTATCCTTACAATAACTTTGTGAGGTAGGTTAGGCTGAGAAACAATTACTGGCCTTAAGCGTCTGTGTGAGGATTTGAACCTGGGTATCTTCAGACCTAGCCCTACATCCTAACCACTACTCCACACTGGGTTTTCAAAACATCTAGCAGATGTAGCTCAGTGGTAGAGCACATACTTTGTATGCAGAACATCCCTGGCCTCTCCAGGTTGAGCTGGGAAAACTCTTGCTTGAAACCTTGGAGAACTGCTACCTATCAGTGATGAAAATACCAGTGCTAAGACTAGGTATAAGGGAGCTTCCAATGTTCCTTTAAAAAAAAAATCAGCTTCTGAATTATGTAAATTGAGCAGGATATTACTGCTTGCCTGGGCTGAGAATCTCTGTGCTGTGAATGGAAAGTTCTCTTATCCCTTATTGACTTTTTTTTCCTTGCAACAAATCCCTTTTGCATCTGCTTCACCTTGATTCTCTCTCTCTCTCTCAACAACCAATCAATCTAGTGTTTGTTTCTTCCAGCAGCCAACCACTGTACACATTCTGAATATGAAATCATACAAGAATGAATTGATATAGAAGAGGATAAAATTAACATAATCTACAGATGTGCCAAGGATCCTTACCCCTGGAGTAAGAACAGATCCAATTCCATTCTTCAATTTTGATCTCCCTCGACCACCTCTTCCAGAAAGGCCTGCACCACGAGGTCTCCGTTTCCCAGGGAACCCTGATCCACGACCCTATATAAAGCGAATTGAGTTATTTATGAAGATGATTTTTAATAACTAATAATTTAATAATAACGAGCCATTTTTCAGATGAACACGGCCAAAGCAACATCAGGACAAGATTTGCAGAAATTAGCAGATCTTGTTTTACAGAACACTTTGAATGTTGCAACCTATGTAAGTCTGTCAATTACTACATAGAATCATAGAAGAGTAGAGCTGGAAGGGGCCTGCAAGGCCATCGAGTCCAACCCCTTGCTCATTGCAGGAATCTATCTTAAAGTATTTATGTCCTGAGTCTATTCCATAGCCTCAGAGTGACTCTCTCTCAGCCATTTCCTTAAAGTCATACCTATCATTGTTTCTGCTACCCACAATTTAAGTAATGGGTATCGATGACTTGAAAAAAACAAACCATGGCAAAAAAAGATGACATAATTTTTCTCTTGCAAACTCACACACATGAACATCCACATCAACTAACTCCAAGTACTTGTAGCACTAATAGTTCTAAACGGATCTTATGGACTAGAAACATAAACATAATATTCAGCATATTCTAAAATGTATGAAGCATATATGAAAAAGTGTAAAGTTTTCATAACACATTAAAATATTCAATTAGTAATACAATTACTGATACAAGTATATTACTAGAACATGTGCATTTCCTATCAGGAAAGAAACCATTGTGTGAGTGCTTAAAAAGAGAATTGCAATTATCGAATCTATGTCAGTCCCGTGGAAGTAGGGAGGAATTCTTCTAGCTTGTTCACATTTTAGAATGAACATTCTACACAGACAAAGAGTCCATATCTTCTAATAATGTATACTGTTAAACTATCATTTCCAACATTAAAACAATAGGAAACAGCAGTACATAGTCAACAGATTCAACTATGAAGAGGTAGCGCAACAGCCTTTACAAAGATAACTCTTAATGCTAAAACTCTTTCAGACCATAAAAGATAAACAATAAATAACAAATTAGCATGCAATAGTGAAGTAATATGGAAACAAAATAGTTAAATAGAACATACACATATGCTCAGACATAATGATCCTGGGTTAATAAACTATAGTTTATTAAGTCTGGGATTACTGTTAAGCATGAATGCTCACTGTTCTCCCTGCTGTTCATCGTGGTTTCTTCAAACTATACTTTCTCTGTTTCAGATGCAATGGGGAACTGTGGCTTAAAGTTAATTTGTTAACCAGGATCTGAAACCATGGTTTGATCCTGATTCATATCTGGTTAGCAAATGGACATTAAATTATAGTTCCCTGTTTAAAGAAATCATAATTGAAATGCCAAAGTCATCATATGAGGGGGGCAGGTAGGAATGCAAGGGGCCAAATACTCAGCTACAGTTTGTTACACCAGTATCATTATATCTGAACCAGTTCATAGTTCTACTATATTACTATACTTTTTTGGTTTTTTCCTCAATGCTTCAGTATAGTTTACTTTGCTCATGCTTGTAATTGTAATAATCCTAATTTATCCTGGAAGTAACAGAAAGAGTTTGATTATATGATAATACAAGTTATTATGAATCTTTTTGCACAGGAGTGAATAATTTATAGTTCTTTATGTGCAAAACCCTCTACAGGAGGAGCAGAAAGAAATCTGCAGTGTCCACTGGAGGTTTGGGGCACCATATTCATGAGGCTCCATCTATCCCTGGCTTCAGCCCCATCCAAGTGACAACAATGACTGAGGACATACTACCTAGCTCAGTCACTGTGCACAAAATTCATCCTGTGGGGCTCAAGCAACAGCTGAATTAGAAACTGACCCAATGTGGTGTTTTGCATATTTAATATGTTGGCGATACCATTACTTACTATGTTTTGGGAGAGAATTTAGGGAAATTTGAAAAGTGTAAGTGCTAAAGTTGTTGAAAAAATCAACTTTAAAAGATAGACTTTTAATTCAGCTGTGCTTTTAAGAAGTTTACATTATTATCTTTTTACCATAGAAAACAGCAGAGAGCAAAGGATCACAAGAATATAAATACAGATTAATTACCACTTTGATGCTCCATATGGCACTGCCAGGTAGCTGTCTGGATTTAAAAGTTTCCCGACCTTCTGAAATGTCTGGGGACCAGGAAGGTGGGCTCACTGTATTATGGCTACTCCAAGCCCCCTAGGATATGTCAGGTGAGAAAATAGATGTATAAAACTCAGCCAAATAAAATAAAAATAAATGACGCAAATAAGAAGTTCTTAAAGCAAAGCTCATGCAGGCGCATACAAATACTCTGTTTAACGAACACATGGATTTACTGGGAGAAATTTTAATTTAGCATTCACATCTATACAGGATGAACATCAGACTTTAGCATGGATAAAACTTAGAATAAATAATATAAAAAATAAGCACTGCTAGAAAACGATTTCTTGGCATGATCAACAGATGAACTGTAACTGTAACTGAGTTATATCTTTCATTTCTGTAATACTAAACCAAGATGCACCAGTTTGGGGATCATGGGCCTATTTTAATATTAAGATCCTTCCTACATTTCAGTCTGCATCTTGGAAAAAGCGACAGACCTGGATTAGGTGTATGACTTAAAAAAAATACAAACCAGAAATGCTAAGAAGCATAGCAGAAAAAAAAATTGATAAAAAGGTATAATATGAAAATGAAAAATAAGTGAAGAGTTAAAATATCCATGAGCAGAAGTTATGCCACCTAAACACTATCCTTTTAAAAAATGTGTAACTATTGAAATTCTTCTAAAAAACAAAACTAGCAAGTAATCATGACTAAGTTCACACATATCTTGTAAGTGCCCAGTATATCTTATTTTGTTGAGCCCAGCTATTCTATTAAGATAGAATTCATATGTACTTTCATGGGGTTAATTGAGTATATTAATTTTCTATGCTTATACATAATTTATATTTATAGGAAAGCATTCCCCAAATGGAGATGGAGAATTAGGTTCAGTGATGCCATCTGCAAAGACCCAAGAGCTGCATTTTTCCACACTTTATCTTGAAACCCTGCAAAACTTCGTTTATCACATGCTATTCATACATCAAAAGCAACTACAGTAGACAGTTGTTGCTTAGAAAAGTCACAACTTTGGAAAAAAAATAGATACAACCTTACTCTTTTTGTTCATAATATAATTCAGGAACAGGAGCAAGTTCTGCTCATAATTGGAAGAGGGATCAGAGTGAGTTAGAGAAAATTGTAAAGGTGATATAAGGCCCCAGAAATTACCCTTGAAGAATAAAATAATAATAATAATAATAATAATAATAATAATAATAATAATAATAATAATAATAATTTTATCATATATAGACACAAGAGGAATACACAGGTTTCAAGCCACTCTAGCACGAAGTCCAGTAGTACTACAAAAGCAGGTTTCATTAGTTAATAAATATAGTAGAGTACAATATTAAGGAATGTTACACTAAACATACTCTTAGGCCTCAGCTAGACGAGGATGGTCGGAGGGAGGCGAACTTGCGATTTTATGATCGTTGTCCTGGTTCACACACAGCGCCCGCCATTTTGTGTTTTTTTGTTAAAGTGGGCGGAGCACACGAGCGTTTGTACACAAATAGTATTTTTTTAAAAAAAATAATTTTCCCCAGCTCCCCGTGGTTACTTGTGAGGAGCCCGGACAAACCGCGATGCTGGGCCACACGTTCCGCGGTCTTGGGATGATCCCGAGACCATGAAAAAAGCGGGCTACAACTATAGGGCGATATCCCAGGCCAAGGGAGGGATCATCTCTCCCTGCTCCCGGGATGCCCTGTGCGTCATTTGGATAGCCTGGGTTTTTTAAAAAACAATGAGTATGAAGTTTCCCATACTGTGGCAGAGTCTTGTAACACTACACTTTGGTTTGGTGTTATGTCTGAACCAATCCTAAATCTTAATATTCTCGTTAGTTAACTTTTGCAGACAAGCAGAGTTACTATTTATCAGACAAATTTAAAAAAAACACATTAAATTCTATAAATGCAGAATACTTATCTTCAACCAAACTAATTCCTAATAAGAATTCTGAAAAACAATTCTCCTTTGCCAGATAAAACACACAGAGAACAAGATCTATTCTGCTCATCATTTATGAAGTCAACTATGGACAAGGATATCAAAAGAACAGAAATAAAAAGTAATTATAGCTTTCCGCCTGGTAGCAGTCTTCAGGATCGTCAAGAAGAAAATATGTTTTTTAAAAAAATCCATTCAAAAGAGTGAAATATTTTTGTATTTTTGTTTTTATAGCATGGTCTGCTTTGTAAGGGCTTATCTAGAATGAGTTTCTATCTTCCAATGAAGTGCTAACCTGATACACTTCCCTATAAACCCTTCCCTCAAAGGCTTGAAGAAAGCAGGTTTTACATTTAGGTATGCTTAGCTTTATCTGTATTGAACTCATAAATCTGGACAGCTGGATAATAAAGCAGTAATTTTTAAGTACGAAAGCCTCAACTAAAACGTTATATGCTGCTCATTCAAGTGGGTCTTATTTTGCTCCACCATTTCTCAAAAGAAAAATATAATTGACCTATTTATAAAAGTTGCTTTCTATACATTCTCATATGGGAGAATCTTAGCCTCTGAAGGAACAGACTAGGGAATTAATGCTCTGTACATACTGAAATCAGCATCTTGCCTCAAAGGTCCCCATGATTTTTGATTGTAGTTAACAAAGCTACATAGTATATTTTGACACTTCGGCTGCATTCACATGTCACATTCTAAAGAATTCTGACTTATTGTGAACAAGAGAATGTGTACTGGTGCATACTGCCAGATTGCTCTAGCTCTAAGTGGGAGTGGCTAAATAAACCATGGACTTTCTGTCTGTGATTTATCGTTACATGCAAAACGGAAACTCGGGCTTCTCTCTCCTCTGGCATAAATGATGACTCTGGCATATGATTCCAGCTTGTCGGGGATGAGACAAGCTAGAGTTCCCAGTATGCATGCAACAATAAACAAACCACAGGCAGAAAGGCCATGATTTGTTTAGCTGCTCTCACTTGCAGCTGTAGTTATCATAAATGATAAGTTGCAAACACTAAGTCAGGTTTCCCTCAGACCCTGAGCCTACTGTTGCCTGGTTTTGGATGGTATAATAACCCATGATTGGTTACATCAACCTATTGTGGGTTATTGTGTCATCTGCTGTGAATTTTTAAATTCACAACAGTTTATTTGCCCAGAACAACTCACTATGATAACCCACAGTCTGCAGTAAGGGTTATATAACCCACTGTGAGTTATCATGTTGTCTGTCGGGTACCATGGGTTAATTTGCTTGCCTATACAGTCACACACCAAGAGAGGTTCATATCACTGTTTCTGTGTAATAATGGAAACAGTGGTACTGTAGTACTGGGTACAGCTTAAACCAGCTACTGTGGTAGTTTCTGTGAGTTAAATATACAACGGCAATATAGTGAATAGACAAAAGATTGCTACAGCAGTATTGGGAACAGCTTAAACCAGCTAGTGAGGTAGTGTCTATGGGTTAAATGCGCAACTGCGATACAGCAAATGAGTGAAAGACTGCTACTTTCACACTGGGAACGGCTTAAATCCAATATTGTCTATGGGTTAAATGTGCTTCTGTGCTATTGCCAATGACTTAAACGGGTAAGGGCAGGAGGCTTAAACATGGTAAGAGAAAATAGGATACTACTGCCCTTGGGCGAGAGGACTACAGCAAGACAGGGGGTGGATCAATTATAACTTTTGTAAACCACCCAGAGAGCTTCGGCTATGGGGCAGTATATAAATGTAATAAATCATCATCATCATCATCCAGTAGTTTAATAGGCTATGCTCAGTAGCTTGCCTGTCCATGTGGTGGGACATCATGGACTATTTAAAAAATAAGATACTGTACTTAAATTATTAATCCATCATGAATTAAAGTGACTTCCGAATGTGGCTGTTATGTCTCAACTGGGCCAATGACCCAGAGCATAATAAATAAATAAGTGCAGACTTGGAATTTGGAGTCTAAGAATGAAAATATCATACTATAACATTTAAATATCAATTTAAAAGTAAACCATTTATTTTCTCTAAAGTCAAGCACATTTTACTGATAATTCCTCTTTGGAATTCTGCAGTATGAACGAGAATGTCAATAGCAAAGAAATGTATGATCCATTAAAACATTTAAAATATAAGATAGAGGCATATCAAACAGACAGATGAACAATGTTAACTTTATTAATAAAACATAATTCTGTATTTCTTTCTCATTTTTATAGAGCAATCTTATATATGTCTACTCAGATGTTAAGGCCCACTGAGTTTAATGGATTTTATTCTCAAGTAAGTGGCTACAGGATTGTAGTCTTAATCAGCCCTAATGCGAATTTCTATTAATTTCAAGCAGGTTTTGCACTGCCATATCTGAAGATTTCTGAGTCTGACTTGGAGCATTTGCAAATTCTTTTCCTCTAATGAAGGTATTGCAATTATTCAGATTTAAGTATTAAAAATGTATTTGGGCCAAGGTCCCAAAATCCACTAAAGTTGATGGGATTGTTTTCACTTGGTTCAAAATTTGTTCGTTTGTTTTAGACAAAATTAGTTGTGTGTGTTTTTTCAAATTAGGGAAAGTAAATTTGCAAATTTATTTATTTATCATTCTTGTATTCCATCTTTTCTCTCAAAAGAGCCCAGAGCAGCCAACAGTCTCAATAAAAACCAATACTTAAAACACAAATTAAACCACAAAATCAGCAAAAAATACAATAACATTCAGCAGTAGAACTATGTAACTTTCATCAATTTCTTTATTTATTATAATTATTTCCTGCCTTTCCTTGAAGAAGCCCAAGAACCACACCATATTGGTAGTTTACCACACTGGCTCTGGCTCACTTCACTGTAATTTTGAACGCCTACAGAAACAGGTACATTGAAAGCCTACAGAAACAGGTACATGTTAAAGAAAGCTGGGATCCTTCTGTGGGAAGGATGCCAGCTTTCTTTAAACTACAGTTTCTCCATTTCGGATGTAATGGGGAACTGTGGCTGTAATGGATCCCAGGACAGCAAGGGGGGCAGATAGAGGAGACCTCAGCTGCATGGTCCCATTCCAACTGGACAGCCTTCCACAAGAACCATCCACCACCAGGATCTTGATGACCTGATATATATTGCTTAATGTTTTTTTAAAAAGAATTTTGATGTCATTTGCAAATTGCCTTGGCAGAATTCAAAAGATGGCATATAATAGCTAATAAATAACCTTAGCTGATGCTCAATGCTAGGGAAAAAAACTCCACTTCGTTCTAACTGCCAGCTGTTCTTGCACTGCAGGGCCGAATGAAAGCCCTCTCTGAACGCATCCTTCAGCCAGAGAACTGAGGGTGTCTCAGATGTTGATAAGTGTGAGTTTGGGATTTAGAAAAAATAAAAAAATTGCAACCTCTTGTAAGCCACTTTGAAAATTATTCAATTGGAAGGCAGGATATAAATCTTCAAAATAGAATAAAAGAAATAACTGAAACTATAAATAGTTTCAACAAACCCAAGGCCCCAAATCCCGGTTTCTCTCCAAAATCCCCATTTTCTGTCCAAAAACATCTTCCACACATAATCCTCAATGCAAGCCCTGATGCAGGCACAATATTTTGCATCATTCCACATTAGATGTCTAGGAAGGAAGACATTTTCTCAACTTTACACCTCTCAATGGCACTTTCATTAATTCAGCAATGTGTTAGCATTGACTGGGGGAATCTTGACTATTTCCCCTCCAGATCACAGCAGTCTAGGTTTAGAATGTACTGTTCTCTTTCATTTTTCATACAACTTGCCATTTCTCTATCTCCCTTTGTTTGGGCTCAATAAATTTACTTGAATTGGACATCTTGAACCCTCACGTAAACGCAAGTCAGGTTCTATCACCTAACTGCTAAGCTATATTATATTTTTAAGGAGAAAGAGTTAGTAATAACAGGCTGGGTCTGGGCTAGTGGTGACTAGCAGATATGGCAAGTGTTGTCACCCTACTCTCCGGAATAGCTCTGGCTCACAGTAATAGAATAACTGGGGTTGGTGACAGTTACTCGTTTGTAAGTACCGTATTTGTTTGATTCTAAGACACACCTTTTTCCCATATAAACATCTCTAAAAACGGGGTGCGTCTTAGAATCGCGGGTGCAATTATTATTCTTAGAATCAAAGCTTTTTTTCTGTTGGTGGTACTGAAATTAGTGTGCATCTTACTATCGATGGTGTCTTACAATCGAAGAAATACGGTAATAAGCGAGATGCCTCTCAGCCAATTCTCTTTGAGTGACAGGTGGGAGTGCACATCACAGTAGTGTTACAGACATTTCCCCCATTTTTTACTCATTAAGATTTACTTTAATGCCTCAAGCATAATTTGTGATGCAAACACGGAATATACATTTAATAAAACAATATGTAGACAGGTATTGGGGAAACTACACATATATGGTCACAAAAATCATCAATGAAATAAATGATTTCCCCAAGAAATGTGTAGGTTTTAAAGAGGAGGATTAAATTAGTCTTGCACTGCAAATCCTTAGAGATCATTGTAGATCATCTTCTACAAGAAATAATGGTTTGCTCTGGACATCTGATCAGCCTGAAAAATATGCTTTGGATTTTAAGAATGCCAACATATAATCTTTGGCCAAAACCAAAAGAAAAATAAAACTCTGAAAAATGTAATTTAGGGTGGAGCGATATAACAGTTAACAATAAAAAAATGTGGGGAAATGCAAAATATTTTTGTGAATGTATACTTCTGTATTTTTAGGTTTGAATTAAAGGTAAGGCTTTCACATTTTGATTTATCTTTAAGAGTCATCACTGGATAACTTTTTCAAAATGATAAAAAATTATAATGTTTTTGTCATAACGTAAAGGGTTATTCCCCACGGTAACTGTTGGCAAAGTAATGTACTAAAAGGCTAATAACCAACACCCTGGTCTCAGTTTCAGATGGAAGACAAAACAAATGTCTCCCTTAATGCCATAATCAAAATAATGATTCTTACAAAAGAATACAACTACTAAAAATGTTTTTTCTAACAGGTTTCAGTAGAACATGCTCACCTGTCTTGACCTTGGTCTCCCAGGAGAAAACTTTCTTTTGGTGATAGCTGGTTTTCCCATTCCAATTTTTGGAGTGAGTGATACGTATGTTGTTGGAAGTGTTGCAGAGGATTCTAGCGATGATGTTTGACTACGCATCATGTCGTGTGAAGAGCCTAACTCTATTGAGGCTGCTGGTGAGGAAGATACACTAGTCTTGTTTATTTCAACAGATGATGGAAATGAAGAAAATGCCTCAGCTGGTGACTTTAGAGATTTATCTCCTAATGGTGAACTGTCAGTGGCACAACTTTCACTTGCAGGAAGAGATGATGTTTCACAATTTTCAGGAGTATTTCCTCCATTTGCACCTTTTGGCACCACCCTTACTTCTAATTGTTCTTCCTTCCTACAGGAGGTACTGTCTTTATTGACTAAAATGAAAGTTTCAGGTATCTTTGCTATATCCTCAGATGTCATAGGTGGAGGTGGAGATTCCTCTGTGGACATTTCCAACAAATCAGTGCTTTGCTGTGATGGCTTCATTTCTTCATTCTGCTTATCTGACACTTGCTGCATTGCATCTGGAATATTCTCTGCTGTTTCCATCTTTTTATCAGCGTGATTACCATCAGGTTCAGGAGATTGTTTAGGAGATGGTTCCATTTCACCTGTATCAAAATGATCAGAAACCTCCATTTCCAGTTCATCATTCTTTTCTTTTAATGAGAAACCTGAAACAAACAAGGGCATTTCATTTGAGTCTCATAACATAAACATAACATTAAAAATATGTGAACAACCCAGATCTTTTGCTGAAATGTGAGAGTGCATGTAGCTTGTACTCATACTCTCAAGTCTTGAACTTTTTGAGATATTCGAACTTTGTTCTGCATCACACCATCAAAATGTGTAGGTTTCATTTAGCAATCATAGCTGATATTTGTTAGCTACTTTCAAGGATTTGTCTATTCTGCTTTTAAAGTTGTTGGCCGTCGCTTGATCTTGTGGTAGTAAACGCTACAAGTAAATTATATGTTGTTTGAAAATAACCCCCCATCTGTCCTGAATCAACTTCCAATCAATTCAATTTGGAGGCCCAGAGTTCTAAGGTGGAAAGATTTCTCTTGACCTTTCTCCAAACAATGTATAATTGTATAAACATCTATCTTTCCTCACCTTAGTAGTCTTTTTTCTCAATTAGACGCCTCAAATAGTTTAGCCTTTTCTCATATAAAATATGCTCCAAACCTTCAATCATTCTGGCTGCCCTTTTCTGCTCATTTCTCAACTCAAATTTGTCTAACCCTAGTTTTATTTAAACAGTACTGGCTGTTTTATTTTCAATCCCTTTCTTTTTAGTGCTTTACACACAGGCTGTTTGGACATCAGGGTAAACCAGGCTTCCCCAATCTAGTGCTCTCCAGATGTTTGAACTACAACTCCTAGCATTCCTGATCATTGGCCATACTGGCTGGGGCTGATGGGAATTGGGGATAGCGAGGGCTGTGCTGAACTATGATTTAACACAGGAGTGGGAAAATCAAAGACTTGCAGAATCTTCTTTGTTTTTTTACTGGATCTTCAAATTCCACCAACTGGAATCTAGTGCAAAAGACATATGCTTAGAATTGAAGAATTCTGAGCCCAGAAATTTAAGTAGCAAAACTGAACAGAGCTCACAATCATTCTACACCCAAACCCTTTCCAGGATAACCCAAAGGTTTCTTCATTTTAGCACTATGATTTAAGGTGTGTGAGAAAGCCATTTTGTTGCTGCCATTGTTAAACAATTGGGGATAAAAAATCCCTTTTGAACTACTTACAAGTAACCCAGAGATTTTCCAGTAGATCCAGATGTACTTTTTTTGCCCACTCCAGGTTTAGCAAGACCTGAACAAGCCTAGTCTCCCACCAGGCTTGCATGTTCCCTTCTCCTCCTCCAGCAAAGTCATGAGGAGACATTCAGAAGCTGAACTTCAAATCATGGTTACTGAAGCTGGCTTTCTTAAACAAACCATCATTAAGATTGTTCTGTGTTCAAACTACTTGGCAAGCTGTGGCTAACCAAAAGCAAAAGATTCCAAACTTCTCACCCCAGGAGGAGAGGGAAAGGGTCAGTGTGTAAGGTGGATTATTAATGTCTTGCTAAGCCATAGTTTAGCATGATGTCCAAAACAGCCAGTAAGTTGATATTTTCGTTGAGCTATCCAGGGCCATAATATAAAGCTAAGAAAGTTCATAGTATTTATTACCTTTTATCAATTTTAGCAAAGTAAGTAAAATCCCCAATCGTTTTTGTCAACAAAAATTTAAGATTATCTTATGCATAATGAAGTATATGTAAAAGTGCCTTTAGACTACTTGTTTTATCATCTATTTTCCTGAGGTATTTAGCAGCTAAATATAATTAGCACATTATGATACAGACTATATGAATGTCATACAGAATTATTAAACACATTCTACATATTAGTCTCTGAACTATTAAATCCCACAGTTAAATACACTGATATTGAAAAGAAACATTTATTTATTTATCTTGCTTTGGGCAACAACTTTCCATGAGATCCCCATGGGTGTCACAAAAGATCCCTATGTTTGTTATCTATTTTTACCACTGAGATCCTTTAACTTGGTTTTTCCCAAGTGGCATTTCCAATTTGTATTTTCGCTACATATGTTGCCAATCATCCCACTGGAATTTCCATCTTTTAAACAATTCTCAAGGTCCTACTGCTTTTTCCATCTTCTAAATTGGTACTCAAAAAGAAATTTCAACCTCCTTTCGCTCTGTGAATTGCAAGGCATTCTACTAGGTTTATAGAAGAATTGTAGCCTTGGGTAGAAGGCTCCAGTAATCAACCATTAACTCTACTGCCTAAAGATTTTGTACTTTTATTATTTTACATTTCTTCTGAACATCTTAAATACACTTACATATTGATAAAAAAAACCCCACTGTTTCCATGGAATATCACCCTCAGCAAGCATTAGGATGTTATACATTTAAACCTTACTTGTAGATGTCTCTTACTTGTATATTGCTCCTATAACAGATATCACTGCTCAAGGACTGGCAATGTCTATTTAATTCTCCAAATACTTCAAGATTTTGATTTCAGAAAATATATCCTAGATACATGGCATACCTATTATCTCACTGCAAAAAAATAATAATCCAAAAGTTCTCTTACCATCTGTGGCACACCTAACTGTTGAATCTTGAGCAAGACCACTATCTGTTACCAGTTGGTGCTCATTCGCCACATCGTTTGCACCATCTTCTATTTCCATTTCGTCTGCACAAACATAAACAGCAGTAAAGAATTTGTCAGCAATATTTATTATCAGTAAGTGCTCTTGGAGCTTGACCTTTTTGTTTCCATACAAATGCTATTTTAATCGTGTAGTTTGAGTTCGGTCACAAGAGTTCAAAATTTGGGTGGAAGATACAACTTATTCCTAAATTAAGGGCATGACTTGCATGCTCAACAGTGATACCATACATACTTTAGTTAGGGAAAAGTGTCCACTTCTAGCATTCACATTGAATTATATTCTCTTTAATTTTGCTTAACCCCTCTGTTGACAGGTAGGGTCAAACACACCCCAACAGCACTGAAAATACTATAATAATTTTGTGTCTGTCTTCCATGTTTAGATAGACCACAACTAAGACAAGGTACAAATTGCCATGTTACATTTCACAGGGCCTCTCCTTAATTTAGTGAAATATTACAGCTTTTGGAGTCAATTATATCTCTACTACAGGGGTGTTGAATCTCTAACCCTCCAGGATTCCACATATGGCCCTACATCACTTGTTAATCATCCAGTCACTCTCCATCAGTAATCAATCAATAGGTGTTGCCTATTTCCCCCCCCCCCCGCCCCATTTCCCCCCAATCATCTCATGCTTCCCATGATTTCTTGGCTGCCTGGAATTTTATTTTTTGCCTTGCAATGTGCTGTACATCTCCATAGACATGCACGAAACTGAGTTGTTCACCTGTTGCCCTCTTGTGATGAGTTACTTAAAAGAGGTGGGGATATTTGTTGGAAGTTTAACACAGTATAATAATGCTGCAATTTGCTGAGAGTTTTGCTTTTCACTGCACTGCTTTTGTTGTGGTTTACTTTGAAGTAGCTTACATGACCAGAGGACGGGGTTGCAGGTGGAGGTGGAGGCCACATCCAGCAGAAACTACTTCTCAGTGTAAATGGGTAGCATTGGGTTTTTCAAAAATATTTCTTGGTATTTGGGGCCCCACTCCTTTTGCCCCATCCTCTTTGGCTCCAACCACCATTGGAATGCAGCCCCCAAGAGCTGCTCCAAAATTGAATTCAGCCCTCAGGATGAAAGAGGTTTGACACTTTTGCTCTATTGGTATAACTGAAACAACTGAAAATAACATGTATGTAAGGAACTACAGGTCAAAGCGAGCCTTCAAAATTCTATTTAAATATATTACATTACTTGTCATGTCTTCAGATGTATAGCCCAGAGCCTGTTCTTTCCATTTCTTCTGAGAAAGCAACTTAGAAGGTGAACACACCAATATTTTTCCTATTTTCATTATAGATTAATGTTCCTAATTACTCATTTTCCGTAACATCACCTCAAACAGTATTAGGGGTCAATAATATGCAACAGGTTTATAAAACCTCTTTACAAATCTTTTTTCCCTCGTTAGAACCTACCTTGTGACCTTTCATTCTTCACAAAACTTATTGATCCAGCTTTTGGGATCACCACAACCCCAATTGCATCTGCAAATGTTTGCAATCAACCTATTCCCTCTCCACAGCAGGTGGATAGATTAAATAGAAACTCTCAAACAAGAACCTTTAAATTATCACTTTTCTCTGTGTACAAACGGATCTTTCCAACATGTGTTGTTCAGGCTTGCCCTCAACAATTCCAGGGCACTATGTCACTAATCTCCTTCAAAAGAATCAATAAAGTACTCAGGTTTGATTATGAGCTTTAATACTGAACTACCAATGCGAAAGATAAGCTTGCCCTTCTATGCGACCATTGGAATATGTTTACCAGGACTCTCCCACGATACTTTGTGATGTCTGAGAAAGTTACTATCTATGAACAATTATTGCCAATCAAAGCAAGTTGTCTTATGGTGTCTGATAGCCTGGAGACATTTATCCATGCTCTGGTACACTTCTGGTTGGATTACTGCAACATGTTATATGTGCAGATACCTTTGAAAACAGCTCAGAAACTTCAGTTAGTTCAAAATAGACCTGCTAGGCTACTAACTGGGACTGGTCGATGTGATAATGTGATGCCTATGCTTTGTCAGCTGCACTGCCTTCCAGACAGTTTCCGAGCCCAATTTAAAGCATTGGTGTTGACCTAAATCGCTTGGGATGAGAGTGTCTAAATTTGAGATTCTAAATGAATGTCTCCTCCCATATGCACCTGTTCAAACCCTTAGGATCTGTGGAAGCCCTGTTCCAGATGTTACTGGAGAAGGACATTAGGCAGGTGGCTAATAGAGAGTTGTAATGCTCTGTTTATGGAATGCCCTCCCCAGTGAGGCTTACCTGGCATCTACATCCTTTTCTTTTCAGCACTAGGCGAACAATATTTCTTCTTCCCCAGAAGTTTTGGAATTTAGTTTGCAGATTTTATGGATGTTTTATATATTTTAAATGTATTCCTGTGCTGGCTGTTCTTTTGTATTTTTATTAAAATATAATAAACAAATATGGCATAAAATTCAGGCTGTATTGCAATTGCAAAACATGCGTTTATGAATAGTGATGGATGAATGATTCCAATTCAGTTCAGTGTTACTTTCTCTTTTATTATTCTCAAGTCCATTGCAGTCTGTTCCCCCAACTCACCCCCATTTTAAAATTTTCTTTAAAAAAGGCAAAGTAAAATTCATATAAAACTTGTATAAAAACAGCATTACTTATGGGTTTATGAGGTGACCTGAGGAATGCCTTTAAAATGTAAATCCCCCCCCAACAGCTAACAAATGCTCTAAATAATTAGAAAGCCTAGCTCCCATCATGACTGGTTCACAGGCATTCAAAATATAGCCTCAAATGCCTTGTTGGACTGGATCTGTCTTTCCCATATGCCCCAGGGATATGTCTTGGTCATATTAAGGAAGCTATTTTTCTTCCACAGAAGACAAGTGCATATCTACTCTTCATTCCAAATAATAGTCCAGGGATTGTGAACTTTGTCAGTTCACTCCAAAATGACCAATTCCTCCATTTATGATACAAACATATACATGGGAAGGAAGAAGCTACCGCAGCAGCTCAAAACGTAGGCCAGACAGTCCCTTTACAGTCCCAGGGGATTACCGACCAAAAAAAACTGACTTGGGTTGCACATTGAAAACACACCAAAATTTCCATCAGAGTTCTTTGCCCATCAATCCAGAAGTGTCAACAGCAGCATTGATTTCCCCCCAGAACATCTGAAACTTGTAAATTTTGTACTAAAGAAAGGAAGGACAGCTATTTTCCTTTCTTCAATGCAGTAATTTCAGGCCAGAATTCCAAGCATGAAATCATTATTTACTATAAAGGTTGTTTGGACGCTTGGGACCAAATGCCCTCCACGAGGGCATGATCAAATGGCACTTTTAATTCCTATTTTGTTTGGAAGCTGAACACACACACACCCCAAGTGTGAACATCTCAAAAGACTCTCTTCCTAGCAGTTCTAGGTCTAGAGTTAAGAAACCCAGGCTTGAGTCTAGAAACCTGAGATATCAAGAAAGAAGGCATCAGAACTGGTAGAGTCTGCCACTGAAGACACAAGAAAAAAAGGAAGGCTTCAGCTCTGTAGTTGAGTGACAAAAATTCATAACAATGATGTGCTTCATGCAACCATTCTGCCTGTCTTACTTAAAAAGTTATGAAACGTGATGATTGCGCATAGGCTGCTTGAGTAGCAGGTATTACGGGTACAATTTGTTATTACTGTAAATCACAATTCATAAATATTGCACTGAGGTACTTGTACAACAATTATAATCATGTATTGCTAATGGCACAATGTGTTTTTTATGTTTTAAAAAACTGTGGGGTCAGTTAGACTTCATATACAGTTTGTGTAAGTTTGCGTACTTTACACTGTTGATCCTGATTATTTATATGCAAATATATTGATTTACTGGAAAAGGAAAGTTCGCAAGGCGTGATTTTTTTAACCTTGCAAATAGTGTCATGCATAATAACTTCCACCAAGTATTTTATTTGTACAGTTTTCTTGGGGTACATACCAGACTGACAGTCATTTTTTTCTGTCAGTTAAAGATTAGGTTGGCCAGGCTTTGTAGCTGCAAAGTTAAAATGCGGGGGGGGGGGGGAGGGGGAGTATAAATTAACATTACCATTTTAAGACTAATTCTGGAAATAGCTTGACCCCTCACTGACTTCCGCAGTATAAATAGGAAGCTATTTCCATGACTAAAGAAAACTAAAAAAAAGAAAAAAGTTCAACTTTATCTGTAGAACTTCTTTAAAAAATATTAAAGACAAATGCAAGCTTCTCAAGTTATTCTAGCTCATGCTTGCAAGCACAATGCTGTGTATCCTGACGAGAAATCTACTTAAAAATTAACACAGTAATATAGTTTCTTACTAGTAAAACACAAAAGTGCACAAAAGCAAGTAGGCTCAGGGTGGCAAGCTCTACAGAGAGCTTCAGCTATTGGGTGGTATAAGAATGCAGTAATAAAATAAATAATAAATAAATACGCCTTAATATGAAAATGCCCAGCAAAGTTCAAAATGCTAGTACTGCTGAATTTAGTGACTAATCTGTTCCTCTTGGAGACTCTGATGTTATTAAAGTGAAATTTTAACTTTTGAGTGAAATTATCATTTACACTAGTTTCAAATTTTGGATTATTTTACAAAAGTGATCTGTGGGTGTATGTTGGGACATAACTACATTCATATAATGGCTTCATATTTTTCATTTTAGTTAAACTGCCATTGTCACACTTACTACATTTTACCCAGGTCACACCATGGAAAAACATCTGTAACAAAACATTCTTAGGCTTGTCAATATGTTCCCCTTTAAGTACACTACTTTTTTAAAAGATGAGAATGGTCCCCTAATTAGCACTGAGTTAGATGCTGTCAGAAAATGGGTTGGGAGATTATTTAATCTAAGGGGTTTGTGAATCATTACTAGGAGCATTTAATGCAGAGGGAGTAAGATTTTTTTTAGAAATCCTAATTGTGCTTATCTTTTTGATGCACTAATCTTGGACAGGAAGCACTTTCCAAAATGTCAGATGAAGGACAAGCAGTAGGCATGAAGCAGTTGAAAGGAAGATTGTTTACCTGTGCCAGTTTCAGGAAGAAGTTGGGCAGTTCCCATCACATCACACGATTGTGCCTGCTCCTCTTCCACTTCCAAATGTTTGCAAAGACTACAAATGTATTCTTTTAATTGCACGTCCAGTTCATTATCAGGAGGTTTGTCGCATTCTATGTGAATCCACCTGAAGGGAATAATTAGTCATAAATTCACATTAAATCATTAAAATGATCTCTTGCTTTCACTGTAAAATCATCACCACCACCATCATCTCCTCTATATTTTATAGCTCCACAAATTAAGCCAATACCTAAATGGCATTCAGAAAACTTTTGACTAAGCTTTGCTTGCATATCTGATGCAATGTGCTACATTGACCAACGGATATCATAACAACTTTGTGTACAGACATGTAATTCCTTGACTAACTCAATCAACAAAATTCAGCTCCAGTTCCATTAGAAATGGCAACAAGCCAGCCATACTTGACAGTTACCCTATATAGGACAGAATTCATGAGAGGATGGTGAGAATCTTGTTGATGAGTCATTGTGCATACTATATTGTGGGAAATTAAGGGTTTTTCAGCAGATCAAAGTTGGATGCAATGGATGGGCAACAAAGAAAGGTAAAACACACAAATTTTGACCAAAAGGTTAGAAACTATTAAGAACAAGTAGCAGAGATGTCCAGTAATTTAGAATTAAAGTTAGGTGTCTTACCTTTTGCACATATGACAGCGCAACTTGTCTTTTTGCAGCTCTGGGTGGGAGGATTTTTCACAGAAAGGACAAGGCAGGTTCTCTTGCTGACGGTAACAATTGTCACACATAAGACAGTTGTGATGCCACTGACTACTGGTCCGTGTGCCACATTCTGCACATATCCTACAGTTCTGAAAATCACAGAAAATAAGCCTCTTTTAATCGATCGCTCTATAGCATAAAAAATAGTCATTGGCCAACATTTTCTGCTTGACTGAAAAAGAAAGTTAAAATTCATTTATTAGGAAGTTAAACAAGTAAAAATGAGGAGCCCTTCATTTACTCAAAACGCAGCCTGAGGAAAACTTTCACACTGCATTGCCATTTGACAAATATGCTGTTGTTGGGCATGGCTCTCCCAAGAACAGTAGAAATTACCAACATCCGAGGAGTCCTTTTTTGACATCTCTATGCAGAAAATAAAAGCATACTTTTCCCTCAGTAAAACTGAATAAACTAGATACTAAGTCTTGATGATGATGGTGATGATTGTGTTATTTATTTCATTTCTATACTGTCCCATAGCCGAAGCTGAGCGGTTTACAACAATTCAAATATATGTAAATGTAAGTGAAATAACTATTTGCTCCTTTGCACTAAGAACTCTCCATTGCTGTAACTGGGGATGGATTTTTCCATCAAGGTCAAATGTGACAGGATAGGGAACAGTATTTGATTCCTTCACAAACCTTAGGAAACTTCATATTTCTAAACAATCCATCATATTTCTAAACAATCCTTTTCAAATGACAGCTTATTTTCATCTTTAGAAACTTTTAATAAATAAGTATTCAACATTGCTAATCCCTGTTCCCTCATTGAGGTTTGGCCTGTTCCTGATTGGACCTGGCTCAGCTTAGAAGTGATCTTACTTGTGATTGAAGCTGGTTTTTTATACCGAAATGTTCCACATTTAAAAATCTGTTTGTGTATGTGTGTTTAAACCAAATTAAGCTATACAATTTTAATTTTAGAACTAATGTGTTTTTTTAAAAAAAAATCTATAAAAAATATAAACTGGATGTGCTATTTGCGGTCATTTGTTTCGTTTTTGGAGTGCTGTATCATGTGCATCGCAATACCTGCATATCGACTGACTCTTCACATTAGTTAAAAATATATATTGCAGAATGAAGTACATTTTAAATTATTATATAGTGAATGTACATTAAAAGCATCATGTCATTACAAGTGTCTTCTCTCCAGCAAAACCACTTTGGAAATTTATTAAGCACCATGTACTTTTATCAATAGTAGGATATGGTATAGCTGCCACTGTATTTATTTATTTTTTAAAAAAATCAGTTGTTAGAAATTGTGGAACATAAAGGATCCGACTGGTTGGAAGAAAGATGTTTTATTTAACATCACATGCATCTTCATGGAGTGCAATGTAATTGTACAATTTTATTCATGGCTATTTATGAGTTGAACTGAGTTCAATGGGAATCCATACAAGAAAGAATATGAAAAGCATACTTTCATGCTACTAATGTCCAATTTTAAATTATATTTCAACTCACTTTGCATTTCCAGCCATTTGTCGGTACAGCATCCATAACCGGTTGTAAACAAAAAGTGTGGTATCCTTTGTCACATGTATCGCATACAAGCATCTTGTTATCTTCTCCAGAATGCCTAAGAAATAGGTTACCAGTTGAAGTCTTATTGGGTATGAAAGAAAATACTTTCGGAAAACTAATACTTTATCATACATGGGAACATAGGAAGCTAACTCACACACAGTAAGGAAGTAGGTTGAGTCTGCATTTTCATCTAAGCACCCTGAGAACAACTTGACTTAACCTCCTTTCTGCCTCCCAGTGAAAGTAGGCTGTGAGGTTTAACTCTAGCTAACAAGTCATGTCGGAGTTTCTCACAGGGACTGTTCAGACAATGCGCTAAGCCATGGTTAGGCTGCTAACCCTTTCGCAGTAAATGGTCAGTGAGTGTGTTTAAACCATGGTTATGGAGCCACCATGGTTACGAACAGTTCACACAACACACTAAGTCATGGTTCACATGACTTGTTAAGTCATAATGTTTAGTTCAAAATACTTAACCCCCGTGGCTTAGCATGTCATTTGAACAGGGTCAATCCCTGCTCTGGGTCACAACAGGCCCTAACAGAAAGCAGAAAGCTATGTGCGTGCCAGTTGCGAGCCACCTAATTAACATAAATACCCTCAACTGGGCACGGGTTGTTGTGACAAAAGACCTGGTGAGGATGGATGGATGGGGTAGTTTACAAACCACCCTGAAGCCCATGCCAGCCACACACACACACCCTCATCTGGTGAAGGTAATTCTGTTAATGAGGCAGTTAATTAATGGTGCGCACGAGGGTGGGGGGAATAAGCCACTGTGGGTTATTTTGCCTCTGTGATCGTGCAAACCTGTCCACTATATGAAACCACCTCAGCTGGTGGTTTGCTCCATAATCAAATAGAATAGACAATCCATTTTGGGTCACCAAAAGTAAACATAACCTGTGAAATGTTTTCCTCACAGATCACAAACAGATCAGAAATAGATGGGAAGCCACCACACATTGCATGTGTGTTCAAATATTGCATGAACACACATGCAATATTTCTGGAAACAAATTTAGTTTAGTTATGGATAGTGGAAAGGAATAGGCACTCCCACATTACCTTACCTTCTTCAAGCACCTAACTTCTCACTTCCCCAACAAAAAATATTCACTGCTCTTACCTCAACTATCTTACTGCCCAATACTTTAACTTATACATCACCACTTTATGGGGATTCCCAATTCCATTTATCAAATCCTGGTGCCTGTAGGGCTGTAAGCATTTTCAGAGAGGATCTTCTACTTCCTTGCCAAATTCTCTGATAGTTAAGACTTTGTGTTACACATTAATAGACAATAAAACACAATGCAGTTTTGCTTACTTGCAGTTCTGACACACTTTGCAGTCAGGACACTGCCAACCTGCCCGTTTTATAGGTGTCACTTGTATATCCAGGCATATCCCATGGTAATGCTGGCCACAGGTAGTACAAAAAAGTTGGTCTAAGAGGTCTCCAGGGCTATCACAGACTGCACAGTTTGCTTCTTCCTTTGCTACAAATCAACAGATGAATTTGGGATCATTTTATGAGGAAACAAAACCTTCTCTGACTTCAGAAAAAGGAAACATGGATACAGCTTTAAATTATACAAATGAACTTCATAAGAATATTACTCGAATGTTATATAAGGATTCACAAGCCAGAAAAATACTATGGAAGAATGTATACAAAAATTAAAAGTACAATCAGTTTCCAGAAGAAAACATTCAATATATAATGTTATTTTATGCAGCAAAGTGCTCTTCATAGATTGAATCCCATTCTACATCAACCATTCCTAAAGAACCGCAGTAGAGAATGTACAAGAGCTCTTGTACTGCATGACTACCATTCACCATGACTTTATACTGTGGTAAAGGTTTTGTGGTAAAGTTTTCAGAAATCAACTTAATTGTCAAAATGTTTCCGACAAGCAAGACAAGCGGAAGAGTCTAACTCCATAGACCATGCTGCTCAGATCCTAGATACGGTTTGCTCACAATGACAGCCCATGGGTAAAATAAGCCACGGATTGTCATCCATGAGCAGGAGAGAGTGGGTGCGCTGCCTCCTGCATGCCTGCCTCTTCTGCTTTTAATCAACAACCTATGATCGGCTTGGTCGTAGGTTGTTGAGTGTTACATGTGAACCTGGAACAAACCAATGATTTGCTGTTGAGTTAACTGCTGGGTTGTTTAGCCCCAGTGCTCTACATTCACACGTGGCCAACAATCTATGAATGAGCTGATTGTAGGTTGTTGAAAAGAAGGGGAAGTGGCTGGCACATCTCTCCCACATGTCCCTTTTGTAATGTGTGAACTGATCCTCTAGGACCTATATAAAGGCATGGAAGACAGAAAGGCCCCCAAAGGGAGGAAAATAAGCAGAAAAAGTGTTGAAAACCAGAAGCTAGGGACCTCAGAATGTACAAAACCATTCTTGGGACCTTTGTGAAAGATGGGACTTAGGACAGAGTAGTCAGATGAAAGAAAAGAGAAGGCCAGAATAAGAGAAAGAAAAATAGCAGAGAGAAGGGGCAGAAAATTGTTGTACAATTTTGGAATTGCAGAAGTTACAGAAGGCTAAAGTTCATATATTGATTTGAAATAACTAACCAAATCTTTGGTTACAAGTTGCTACTAAATCATTCTCTTTTCTATATGTGCAGTAGTTTACTACCGCTACTTACATCTTTGTGGAGCCTGGTCAATGTGGTCTGGACAAAGAAGGGAAAACTTATTAAAATCCTGAAAAGTGCCTGCTCCAGCAGCACATGGGTAATGGTACATCTGGGTGCATTTCTCTTCACAGCATTTGATAGTGGCTCCAAGGTGCTTGCAATATGCACATCGCTGAAACACAAAGCACATACCGGTTTAGTATTTAAAATCAATACTACCAACAGAAAGTTCAGAGGAATATGTATTTTATATTCTTTCCTAAATTTATTCTCACTATCTCCCTGTGAGGTAAGTTAGGTGGAGACATAATAAATTAGTTCAAGCCACCTGCTAAATTTTACAGCTAACTGGGATTTGGATTTCCTATTCTCAAGCATAATACTCTATTTAATATAGCACACTGGAATACACAGGCAGTGGTGGTTTCTTTGCACAATGAACAACCCACTCAGATTACATTACAACTGTATAGTATTTTAACAGGTCCCCCCCCCCCCATTCAGATGATATTCCAGTACAATTTACCTAACGTAATAAATTTGTTCAGTCCCTTCTGTACTTACAACTTCATTACATTTGGGAAAAATGTTTCAACCCAGACCATGGGTTTTCCCAACCCAGAAATAATGATCCACCAACAAATTTATTACAACGATCTACTGCAATCTATTAAATACATTTAACTTGCAGCTCACATCATTAAACTTTATACTTTAGCCTAATTGCTTTAATCATAGCGGTATTGGGTTTTTTCTTTACATCCGTGAAGACCAGAGCAGAGCCTTCTTTGTGTTTTCACTAACGTAAAACTTTCAGATAAGGGAGAAGCCCCTTCCCCGCCCTGCCGGCACAGCTAGAGTGGGTGTGGGCTTTTGTGGGTGGGGAGAGGGAGGAAAGGACGGCCTACCTGGCCAAGGTGAGGCGTGGGCGGGGTTGGCCTTAAAAGCAGGCCCCACACACATCCCAGGCCTCTTTACTTTTCTGGGTGAATTACCAATTTTAAATTAAGAGGCCCTAGTTTTCACCAGTCTCTGGCGTCCGTGTTGTTATTTCCTGACTTCTTCCTCTATCCGCAATGATTTGGCACCTTCCTTTATTCTCTTTGTTGAAAGTGAAGGTCTGGATGTTCTTACATATATCCTGGACTGAAGTGGAAGTCTCTGAAGTGTAATTTGTAATTTGAATGATTTGCCGTGGGTATCTTTAAAATATTTATTGTGCTCATGATTTCATTAGTTTTATGACTTTCTTGTTTTGTGTTAAATTGTTGAATAACACTATAAGAAAATGTTTATACAGTAATTAAATAACTTTTCAGTCCAGTTTTTTGTCTTGAACATCTAAGTTACAATGGTGATAAATGACGTATTTATTTATTTATTATTTATTAAGCTGCCTTTCCACTTTATTTGACAATAAATACAACAGTCAACCCTTCAACTTAGTATTGTTTCCTCCTCAGGTTATTGACTAAGTGGCCGTGTCATCCATTTTACACAAGAGAATTGCATAAGTTAGATTTTCAGAAATGAGAACAATCTGGAGAAACCTGAGAAACAGTGAAAAGTGATTTACAATATGATGTAGAAAAGCAGGGCTGGGGATGGGAATCTAATTGAGCCCTTACATATGGTTAAACTACATTGGCAATTAAAAGCATTTGGCAACTTAGCAAGAAAACCACTTTATAAACAATATGGTACATATAATCTGAATCATATAATAAAACAAAGTAAGGATATCAAAATTTCTTGAATGCATAGAGGAAAAAGTGATAAAGCAGTCAGAAATAATAAAAACCCCACAGGGAGTTTTTGCAACAGCTGTTGACTAGAAGGATTATTTTCCCCCTTAGTAGAAGCACTGCTTTGCTACAAATGAGACTGGAAGTTATGATTCAAGAAGCTCAAGTATGTTGTTATTGTAACTCCGCCTGACCTTTGACAAAGAAGAGTTCAAACAGCACACGAATAAAATGTTTTTAAAGCTGTGTTACATAAATGCTACCACTTTAGTTTTGAAGCACCAGAATATTTCATAAGGGCATTTAAACAAAAAAACACCCCAAATGCAAAGAGATATGGGACTCTTAAATCAAATAGTAAGAGGTAGGAGGTTTCATACTGGCTAAAGATGACTTTTCCTCAAATCATATCCTTATTTTGCAGAACAAGACAAATTCACATGGCATGATCAAGAAAGAAAGCAGTAAGCATGGTTACAGTTCTAGTACAAAACATTAGAATTGTTGAACATATTCCTTGATTTGGAAATATTCTCAGTGCAACTGAACTATCTAGAAAATGAAGAAGAGCAACCTAGCACAGTGCCACCTCCATAAAACTAGCAATGGACTAATTTTCCTTATGCTTTTTCTTTCAGTATCTTACTGCTTCCCTGGCTGTTTCACACGTTCTCCTCCTGACAGGTATTCGATCTCACTGCTCTCCTCCTACTCATCTTTCCTCATCCATTTTGAGCAATACAAAATACAACAGGACCAGCGTTTTGAAAAGTTTAACCTGATAATCTTTCTTGCTTGGATTTCAAGTTCATTGTTTCCAATCAGAAAACCTACACAGAATACTCACATAAATATACAGTTGAAGGGTTTGAAGACAACGCCACTGGATGTGTCCACATGTGAATGGGGACTAGTGTTTCATACAAAGGGCATCAGTGGGAAACATGCTTGCAAATCAAAGATCAGAACCATATATCTTTAATCTAATTTTAAATGCGCTAGACACATTCCTGGAGAACAGCTATGACAGCTATGATAAAGCTGTAAATGTATACCCACTCACCTAGGAGTAAGACCCTTTGAACTCAATGGGACTTCCTTCTGAGCAATCATACATAGGATTGTCTTGTAAATGGAAACTCCATATTCAGAGGCAGGATACCTTTGAAAGATCGGATGCTGAAGACAAACAATAAAGGAAGGCTGTTGCCTTCACACGCTGGTTTTGGTTTCCTAGAGGCATTTGGCTAGCCCCTGTGGGAAGCAGGCTGCACGACTAGATGAACCCTATGTCTGGTTCAGCAAGGCTCCACTTAAATCAGTGGTTCTCAACCTGGAGCACTCCAGATGTGTTGGACTGCATCTCCCAGAATGCCCCAGCCAGCAGAGCTGGCTGGGGCATTCTGGGAGTTGTAGTCCAACACATCTGGAGCGCCCCAGGTTGAGAAAGGCTGACTTAAATGTTTCAGCACTCAGTTTCTGTGCACACAATTTTCAGTGCTTGTTCATAAAATAACTGGCAAGCTATTATTAGCCTTAATAATAAGCAGATAAAATTCTGCCATAGCATGATTAAAGAAAAATTCTCAAGAGATGAAGCAAAGGAATTAGATGAAGCAAAGACTACCCTGAGTTGGATTACTATTGTCCTTGCATGCCTGCTTTTCTCAATATAAGCATGATCTAGCACTTCAATTTCCAGAGGTGTTCTGACCATTAAGTAGAGGGAGGTGGCCACTCAGGCAGCAAAAGCTGAGAGATGGGGAGCAGCACGGAGGTGTTCGAGGACAGAGCTGTCCTGTATCCCCTCAGTGAGCCTGCTGCCCTCAGATGCACTGTCCCATCCAGTCTGGTTGGCTTCTGGATGTGGAGTGGTGGGGGCACCATCCTGTCGTTCGCCTCAATCAGCCAAATGTCTTGGGCTAGCCCTGTCAATTTCTGCCCATGAAAGCAGGCCAAAATAAAGTGTGGCTGGGGTGGGAAGGAGGAGAGGCAGAGGGCATCTTTCTTCTCACCCCGTCCTGCTATGGAGAATTAAGGAATATGGTTAAGTGAAAAATGATAGAAATACCATACAGCAGAACTCTTCTAGAGACGGAAAATCCTGTTATCTACTACCCTTTGGGGAAACTTCCCTTTCACTCTACTGAGCTCTTCTTTTGCTTGCATATCTCTATTCTCGCAGTCAGCACCTTAATGCTAAATTCCTTCCTTAATTCCATTCTGAAATTGAGTTCTACAAATGGTACAGATTTTTCATAAACTAACTCTTACAGCTAATTTGTTTATATTGAGCCCTTATAAAGCAATTAGACAACAAATGTTAAAAATGATTAGCTTGAAACATTAATTTCTAACTTAATAAAAGCTATGTAAATTTAATGGCTTGCTGCTCCTGGTTTGCTCAATTTGACCACATTAGTCAAACAAATTCTTTCTACTTCTCCAAAAGAATATTTCTCTCTCTCTCTCAAGCATTTCTTATCCCTTTGTATTTTAGATCTACAAATGGAGAAAGGGGGAAAACACAATGCCTGTTTCTCCCACGCCCACTTTCTACTATCTTTCCATTGTATAAAGTTCCCTTATTTGACAACCTAGAAATTTGAACAATTTAATTGCTGTATAAGCTTTGAACATATAATAAGAGTAGTCCTATTCAGCTGTCTTTATTTGCCAATGTTTTGTACTGAATTCCAAAGAACATTAAGCCTGATACTTAGCAGAGCCATAACTGTTAAGTAAATTATATCCTTTTGATAAATATACTTATTTGAAAACATTGATTCTTCTAACCCTTTAACTATGTCCCCGAGCAGATGTGCAGAACTGCAAATTCTATTTGCTTCCTGGTTTATGAAGTGCAATGACATTTTTACAACCGCACATGATCCCCTCACCCAGGAGTAAAACAAACCATAATAACGCTTCTCCATCTGTTTCTTAATTTTGCATTCAGTTAACTTTGCATTCCAAACTAATAATCATTTCTCTTGTAATACAAATTGTTCAATTGTTAGAAATTATAGATGATCAATTTTTAAATGGCTTATATATCTATAATGTTTCCATAGCTCTTAATTATAGTGCTATTAAAACTACTAAATGGAAGAACCACAATATTATCCTCCAACATACTTACCCATTATTTGGCATGCATTGGCACTCTTTCAAATACTATCAGTTTATGCGACTAAGTACTATACCATTGCATCTAAAGGTTAATGGAAACATTTTGATCCTTTTTGGGCACAGTCCTATTGATTGTGCCCTCGATGCTCGTAAGCTTCTGAACTTGGAGGGTTTCGACTAACCAATGCAGAGTGGGAGGCACAGCAAAGGCGATTTGTGGCCTCTGTGCCTCCGACTGCATTTTAGCTAGATGGGTGTTTCTGCCCATCTAGCTGGAGCACTGCAGACGGCAAAGGAAGGAGGCTGAAGAGGCCTGGAGATACAGTGTAACCTAGACCCTCTTCTCCCCACCCACACACTTGCTTTCCCCCCTTTGCAACCTCAGAAAAGGCAGCTGGCAAGGTCCTCTCCATGCCGGCTGTGTGGGGCAGTGGATGAGAACGCAGATTCTAGATCTGAGGTCAGAATGCTGTCAATGACCTTGGATCCAGGAATCCAAAATATCCTACGTCCCCCCAGATGTTGTCTAGGGGCCATAGGATTGCTCTCTTAAGGGATTTTCTCAAAGATGTGTTTTTGAGTCTTTAGCTTCCTTTAGTATATTAAGACCTGCAAACTTAAATAGCTCACTTCAGTATTCAAGTTAGTTGTTTTATTATTATTATTATTTATTTATATAGCACCATCAATGTACAACTATCCTGCCACAACAAAGGCCTCCAAAGTTGCTCAAGAAATTTCTTTAAAAACCATTATACACAATAGCAATGGAACAGAAGCAAGCATATAGTTTTAGAAAACAGCAGAATCCAGAGAAAGAAAGAGACATAATTTCAAGTGCTGCCAAAGGGCCTGGAAATACATTTTTTAAATTGGACAGACCAATGGTTCTGCTGGATTAAATGAAGTAGTGCATGGAGAGGATGAATCAGACAAGGATTTACAAAGGGAACATGTCTCTGCGGAATTTCATACCAGACAGGTAGACTTACCCAAGTGTGCATTTGCAAGTCCACATATATATAATTATGACTCATTTGCTCAAATTTAAATAATGGGGGAGGGGGGAGATCCCATTTGCACAAATCCCAGCATCCCCCCCAAAAACCCCTGTGTCTATTTAACGTGTGTAAAAATAATGAAGGGGGAAATCCACTACAGTTCACTGTCACTTGTTGCCAAACACACAAAGCTAGGGAGGCATTCCATAGTCTCATTGCCACCAAAGAAAAACGTCCTGTTTGCCTGATCTTACCTCCGTGGAGGCTCATGGAACAATGCCTTAGTGTAGGATTCTAACACATGGGCATTGTTGGATGGAAATAGGCAGTCCCTAAGATACCAGGTATTTCTGGCTTTAAAGGTTAGATACAGCACTATGAATTGTGCCTAGAGACAAACTCATAGGAAGTGCAAGTCCTTAAACATTTGTGGAATACAATCAGACCTACAAGCCTCTTTAAACAAGCTGGTTGATGTGTTCTGTACCAGTTGAAGTTTCTGGACAATTTTCAAAGGCATGTACCCAAAACTGTAGTAATCTAAACCCAAACATTACCAAAACACTGTTACCATGTGGCAAGATCAAGCTAGCAAACCAACGAAAAGCTTTTTAGGCATTTACTTGAACATCCATCAGCAGAGCTAAATCGAAAAACCTCATCTTTCTGTTCCTATACAACAGCAGCTGAATACCAGTTACCCCAATACATTTTACCACTTACCAACAGAAGCTCCATCTTTTCTAGACTGAGCTTCTGTTTCCCAGTTTTTTGGTTTGGTTGTAGAAGTTTTTTGGTTTGGTTGGTTTTACTTTGTTTTGGTTGTAGAAAATATCATAAATCAGAAACATATGAAATTGCTTATGCACATTTGTTCTTACAGGCTTCTTGCTTAAAATTACAGAATTAAGCATAATTTTAAGAACTCAGTATTTAATTCACAGTTTTCAGCTAATAAATGCAATCTTTTAATCTTTTATTTTACTGTGTTATCAAAGGTTTATGCATTTATATTAAGAGAGTCAGTGTAGTTGGAGTGTTGGACTCAGGCCATCTGGGTTCTAGTCCCCAGTCGGCCATGAAGTTCACTAGGTGACTTTGGGCCAGTTACCGATTCACAGCCTAATTTACCTCACAGAGTTGCTGTGAGAATAAAATGGAAGAAGAGGAAGAGGAAGAGGACCATGTAAACCACTTTGGGTTCTTTGCAAGGGGGGAAAAGCGGGATATAAACGTAATAATTTATTAATTAATCTGGCAAAACTAGTTTGTGAATTTTAAGCAAATCCATCTATTTAGGAAGATCTATTCTCTTCTGGCTCATCCTATGTCACAACTTTCCAACACCTATAAACTCACCAAAATAGACAAATGTGGCTGTGTACTAGGTTTTTGCTGATACCCATGTAGGCAAAATGTAATATGTAAAATCCTACATTAACGGAGATAATCTTTACAACTAACATGAAGAACAAACTGCTTCGCTGTTAAACAACTCTCTTCTCCTAAAGATCTGCTCAGCCCGGATCAATTTCAATTTTTTTGCAAAAGAATTTGGGGCAGTGGAAAGACAATGATCCAGTGAATAACTTTTTTCATAAATAACCAAGATAAAGTAGCTTCAGTTGTTTCCAAGTCTAGCACTGATGTAAGCAAAACAAAACAATTTTCTTTCCATTTACTAAAGGCTATGTTGCTTAATTATTTTAGACATATAATGCCAGGTTCCAGACACTTCAGCTGTGGTCAGCAATTTAATGCTAGGACCCATGATGAAGGGAGGTAGTAATACTACAACCTTGATTTTGTCCAATTAAAAAAGTGAAATGAAGTGGATAGAATTACCACAGAGTGCTTAATAAGGTTGACATTTTAGCAGCAGACAAAATAAATGAACTGCCAATGTTAATGTATGTAACCGGTCCAAATAAAATTAAGAGAATGTGATCATGTGCCCCTTACACTGGTATGCAGTGTCTGGCTTCTAACTCTACTTTACCAGCTTCCCAAGTACTCTGACCTTTTTGTTTTTCAGATGAGTGAACACTGCTGCCAGGTCCGACCTTTTCTAGGAGACGTATCCATCATACATCTGACAGGGAGCAAACATTTTCAAGATGCCCAGGGTACAATCTTGATGTAATAAATGCACAATCCAATCAAAGTAATTATTTTGTCTAAAACATCAAAATAGATCTCTTACTACAATTAACTCCACAAATGCATTTTAAATATATACAGAACTAACAATAATACAATTGTTCTGATTCTATTGCCCACATGAAAAATGTTGTGAGCATATAGTAGAGCTGCTCAGTGCACACAAAGCTGCATTGGGTGCTGATACTGCTGAGCAAAAAGAAGACATCAAAAAGTCTGTCTTCCTCATGTAAGTCTGCATCGGGTCTCACTGTATGTGAATAAGCCAACCCACATGCACACATATTGGTGTAGGTTTACTGAGACATTTGTAAGTACAGATCCACATGTATATCTTTGGTTGAAGAGATCATATTTTTCCTGTAGTGAAACAACTCCACTGAATCCCAGTAGGTGTTCAAGGTCAATTTAAATTTTTAGCCTTAGATTTAAATGACCGAAATATTTATTGGACCACCTTCTCCCATATCAATTCACCCATCTAACAAGTTAGTCAACTAAGGCTATTCTCTGGGTTACCCTGCCATCTGCAATTCAGTGGGAGGTGATTGAAGAAAGAGCTTTTGAGTGGAGGCTCTGTCTTTGGAATGCTTGCCCAAGGAAATCCTGCCAGAAGCCCTTATTACTAACATGAAGCCACTCAATGAGTTCACTATTGAGCTAAGGTGAGGATTTCCAGTTCATCTCTCACAATATGAATCAATCAGTTTGCTACATCACTTTCAATAAAAACCTTTGCTGCTACGGAAGGTGGAATTATTCTTTGCATTCCTCAAGTTAAAATGTTTACAGTTGAACAAAAAGTGATAAAAAGTGACCTGTTTCCAAATATTTTATCTTATATTACTATGATTATATTAAGACCTATTTGTAAGTAATTAGAGAAAATTAGTTTCTCCGTGTTTATTGTGCATATAACACAACTTTATGCACAGCTAGTTTTACTGCTTATCAGTTTCCACAGCTGTTGGTTCACATTTGCAATACAACAAAAGACTTTCTAAAAAGACAGAAAAAAAATCACTGAAAAATATCAGAGAGTACAGGAGACACTGCCTTAGACATAATACAATATTGAATATTTTATAGTATTTAGATGATTACATCACCTTAATATTAAAAGTCACATATTGTCACCAAAATTTAATTTATAGTTTACAATCAGTAAATACACGAATATAGTCACTAGAGAATGCTACTGTAAGCCTTTCTGGAGGCCAAATAACTGAACTACAATATTGGAATAAGAAACCCACATCAATAACATCAACTGATTCAGGATTTGCTCCTCTAGCACAATGTGAACCAAAATGGTAACACTACTAAGAACGTGTGGACTCAAATGTGGGCATCTGATCAGCCTTCACAGAGCTGTATGCCCTTGAGTGATAGCAACAATTCTTCCTTAATTGACGGGAACATAGGAATCTGCCTTACAGTGAGTCAGACCATTGATCCACTTAGTCCTGTATGGTCGACACTGACTGGCAGTTGAATCTCCAGGGCTTTAGGCAGGATTTTTTCCTTACCCTACCTGGAGAAGTTGGGGATCGAACCTGGGATGTTCTGCAAGCAAAACATGTGCTCTATCACACTGAGCTATGTTCCCTCCCTATTCCACGGTTCTACCCTTGAGAACTAGAGCTGATCCCTTAACTCATTTCCTCAATGTATGTTCCTACTATCAAAACCCATCTTCGTTGTGGGAATGTCAGCAATTATAAATATGGCAATTAAATGTTATGGTTATTATAAAATATGAAAAAATCCATTCTGAAAAGGTGAAACCACAAATGATAAGAACATAAAATGTTACGAGTTTACATTTAGAGTATCAAAAATGCATGTAACTAGTATCGATATTATACTTAGGCTTCAAAAAAAGAAGATACCATTCTTCTACAAATTGTCCCTCATACTGTCTTCCATCTCTTAATCTAACTATCTCACATACTTTTGTCATATATTACTTATCTTTACAAGTGGGTGGGTTAGGTTTCCAGTTCTTTGGTCTTACCAATTTTACAACTGAATAAGGTAGAGATAATTAGATGCCATGTTTTTAATATACTCAGTTGGGTACTTTGAAGCAACATGACTTTAAGTTCAAATGATATTAACTTAATTGATTATTGTCATAATGACCTATTTAACATGAGCCTAGACTGTGAGCGTAGAACATCTGAATTATAAGACATGTCAAACACATATGTAAATAATCTTCTGCTATTAAACCACATCTCCAACAAGTAATTACTATAATGCACTCTATGTGAAGCTGCCTTTACGGATGGTTCAGAAGCTGCAGCTAGTGCAGAATTCAATGGAAAAGTTATTGACTCAGGTGCCTTACCATGCATATATTATGCCTGTGCTAGAGGATCTACACTGGCTGCCAGTCTGCTAATGACCTAGATTTAAGCTGTTGGTATTAGTATACTAAGTCCTATAGAACTCAGAATCAGGTTACTTCAAGGAATATCAATCTCTCAAGGCGCTATAATCTTCAGGGAAGGCCCTGTTGTCTATGCCATGGCCTATGGATTTCCATTGGGTGGTGACACAAGGGTGGACCTCCTCTAATGTTCACTTTGTGGAATAGTCCCACCCCCTTTGCAGTATGTCAGGCCTCAACTCTTTTTCCCCAAACCATGAGCTGTCCTGAACAATCTCTAACATTGGACTGTTGTTTATTTATTGGATTGCTGTATGATGTTGTTGAAAACTGCTTCAGGATTTGTGCAAATGAGAAGTATAGAACTATTGCGAAGAAGAAGAAGAAGAAGAAGAAGAAGAAGAAGAAGAAGAAGAAGAAGAAGAAGAAGAAGAAGAAGAAGAAATTTGCTTTCTTTGGTGTTAAATATAAACTACACATCATCATCATCATAATTTCTTTCCAATTAACACATTTTGAGTTAGATCAAGATTAAGTACTTGCTTGGGTTCGATTGAAATCAATGTAAGCTGTCTCTTTGAGCCAAAGCAGGTTCTCCAGGCCTCGCTTCAGGAAGAACTCCACAACTGATCTGGAGAACCTGCTTTGGCTCAAAGGGACAACTTCCATCTATCATGTCCCGCCCCCGATAAGACACCCAGCTATGAAAGCCTGATTAGCTGGAAGGAGGTGCCAACTTTCTCTGCATGTATATGTACTGCATCCATTTTCTATTAATAAACTGTCATCTTTTTGCACAAGTGGTTTGTTTTATTTGGATAAACAAAAGAACCTGATTGATGACATGGACCTGACAGAACCAGAACTCAACTCAACACATAGTACAATTCTGCCACCCAGAGCTAAGGCCCAGGTAAGTGGGGGGTATAGCAGGGGTATGGAAAAAAAATTGGCCCGAAGGCCACATTGGCTCTAGGATAGGACTTTGGTGGGTGCATACACGCAAAGTGGGTGAGGCCACCCCGCTGCTGGTATGCAACCCCTGACCCATGCACACTCACACACTCCCTATTCATACAGACACACTCACTCGGTCCATCCATGTTTATACATACACATACACACTCTCCACTCATACACACATCTTTCAGCCGTTGACAACATCATGACAGACTGTTTAAACTTTCCACAATATCCCAATGAGACAGGAGAGGTTAATTTAGTGTTTCAAGCATCAACCCGACAGGGGTGGTGTGGTGATGGCACTTAAGCATTGGATGCATGCAGGATTGGGACCAAACTTCATACACAGCCTCCCCTAATCAGGAGGTACCCAATGCACCACCACAACCTTGCATAATTACACACAAAGGAGCAAAAACCCTGGATCCACCAAAAAGGGGTGGAGCAAATAAGCCCTTGGAAGTTTGTAGGATCAGGACCAAACCTCATACACAGTCTTCCCTAGTAGGGATGCAAACGAGGCCTATTGAAGACTCTGCACACTGACAAAGCCACGAGGCCTATTGAAGATTCTGCACACTGACAAAGTACCTTTTCACAAAAAAGAGGGTGGCGGCTATCATTCCATGGAAGTTTGTAGGGGCAGGATAAAACTTCATACACAGGATCTCCTGGAAAGGATGCACACAAGGCAAAATGACCACATGGTGCAACTGCTGTCATCCGAGATGGTGTTTGACACTTGGAGAGGTTGCAGAGTACA
Source organism: Elgaria multicarinata webbii (assembly GCF_023053635.1). Lineage (NCBI taxonomy): Eukaryota > Metazoa > Chordata > Lepidosauria > Squamata > Anguidae > Elgaria > Elgaria multicarinata. The sequence continues at coordinate 37,910,721 of NC_086171.1, read as the reverse complement.
GTGCCACAGGAAGGGTTAGGATGGGCTTGAGCTGTGAGCGCAATCAGTTGCTAGGCAGAGCATGAAACATCTGCCAAATAGAGAGCGGCAGCAGTGGTTTTGACCACTCTTGCCAAGCAACTCTGTAGGTGACCAAAATAACCCATTGTGATCGCCACACAACATAACTCATGATGGGTTAAATAATTAAATAACCCACTCTGCAGACCATGCTTTGTTTATTTCGGCCAAAGAAGCCATTGTGGGTCAAAACAAACAAACAACAAATCTCCCAACAGACAACAGGATAAACCAATCACACATATCAATTCTATAAATTTAATTTTAAAATACACCAGATATACCCAAAGCAGGGAATGTTTGAGAGACCCAGCAATCCAGACCAAGCCCTGATGAAACATGACCCCAAGCAACTACTATCACACTGGAGCGTAGTCTGGGCTTATATTAAAATTGGCAGGGTTCCTGAAACACCTGTGCTAGAAAAACAGGCAAGAACAAAAGGCTATGAAACTAGGGTCTTTGTGTGTAACAACTCAATCCCCAACTCCAGGGCAACAGCCTCCACCAACTTCAAGGAAAAAGTAATGTCTTATTTTCGCCACTATATTTTAAAATGTTTCCTACTCAATTATGCAAAAAGGAATAAAAACATTCTTAGAACCAATAGTATGTTAATTCAGGGCTCTCAGAAAACAGCTTTACTGAGTGCTACTGTATAAAAGAAGCCTACAGTGAAACTCCCTTCAGGAATATAGGCTCTGATGGAGCTTTCAGGCTTTTATATCTGTATGCGCCTTCTCTGTCAGCTTCTCTCCGGATGCCTTTGTCCATTTTGTCTTTTTCCAAAGCATTTAGGCTTTCAAGCATCTGTTGTACTTCTGATTTCATTCAGCATCAAACCCTCTTTGAAATTTCTTTGTCGCAACAGCCTCTCTTCCTTCATTCTAAGACCCTGACACACAAAACATAGAGTTCAAGGCAGGGCCCTTTTTCATAGCACTGAAGTTTAAAAAAAGAAAACCAAGTGAAAACTCTTACAGAACTGCCTCTGCTTCCCTGCCAAGAGTGCATTCATACAGAATATTTCCTACAGGACATTCCTTTGGCACTGTACTAGGAAATCAGCAGCAGCACTTCAGTAAAGACAAAAGAATGGTTGGTCAAAACAAAACTAGTTTTCCTCTTGGTGGATAGAGCCAACATTTCTTGGAAAGAAACAATCCCATGCTACTAGCACCTGTAAAATAGGCAAGCAAGTACATGGCTAAGGGTTCAACACTGTCACCCTACAGTGACAGCCAGTTAGGTGAATTAATCTACAATGGTGCTACATTCTTCAAGCACATCTGAAAGAGTAATGGTGGCCCAACTCATTAAAAAATGAGTTAAAATAATAAGGAACCAACAGGCATTGTTGATATAGAATATATACTGCATGTCAGGAAAGATACCACCAAGCCCAAAGAGGTCACCAACACAAATCAAAAGAAGTGTCAAGGAACCTATTAAAAAAATAAGGTTTCTTCAGAAAAACAGAAGTGTTGCCCAAACAAAGAGAGCAATAAAATAAAGCAAGCAGACAATAAGGGATCCAAAAAAAGGATTAAGAGGAGCATATTGCTAATATAATTTATTAAGATGAAGAATACAAAAATGTAAATATATAAGAAGTGTGGGAACAGACTGCTGGAATAGTTTGGCCTTTGGTTTAATCTTCCGTTCTACCCTTGAAGGCAGCCTAGAAATAATTTTAGATAAATAGAATCTAGCATGACTCCTCATATTCTTATGAGACTAAAACTGATTTGAGTGCTGACTCTCATATAATTTTTTTACAGACATGCAGCTTGATGGATTCTGATCAGTCTGTAGCAAGTATTACTCAATTGAACCGAGACACCTTTCAGCAAGAGTGATATGCACATGACTCTTGGATTGGGCCCTCAGTGTGCAAAACAGTAATCCATGCTGAGTTTCCATTGCTGGATTGGGACTCTACATGCAGTACTAAACAGATGGCTAGTGCTCAGCTGTATTCTCAATGGAATTACCCAAGAGTAAGTAATTTAAGGATAGAAATCCTTATTTAGTGTCATAGACATCTTCTAAAAACTAAACTGATTAAACAAAATGAAGTGTTATTTTTCTTATTAAATAAGCCTCATTTATGGTATGCACATGATGTTTTACCAAGCATTTTTGAAGTACAAGCCATCTGCTAAATTCTTGGCATCAGGTGGTAGAAAAGCATAGAAATAAAGGACCTCCCCAGCCTCAGAAGTAATTTAACAGACTCGCTCTGGGGAAAAACACACCACACTATTCATTAACATTTTAACACTAAACAGAAAACAACAGTATCTTTAGTCATCACAAACTTCCCTGGAGCAGGGCACTATGGGTTGGCCAATCATCTTGATTAGCAAGAGAAGCACAGTATATCCCTTAGAAAAGTGGAATACTCTGAATGAAGCCACTGGAAAATTATAGTGGAGCTATTCAACTAGATTTTAAAAAATGCATAATATGTTAACTGCTAAACAATGCTTCCTTTTGAAGTAGAACTGTATGCCTCAATTCATATGGTACTGGAACATGGAACCTGATTCCCTGTGGTCTGGGAGCACATCTGTTGAGAGGGTTCACAAGTATCAGTCATGAGGATGGGGTTCCTTCCCCTGTCACAGCATCAGTGGCCCCGAAAACAGAAGAACACAAAAACCACTCCTCTAAACAGGCCCTGACTAATCACTGATATTGATAGAGCAAAGAATAATGACACCACTGGCGACTTAAAGTCACATGTCAAAAGATTTGACTTCTGGGCACCAAATGAGAATGAAAAAGTGCAAAATGAAAATTATTTTTAGTAAAAGTGGGGAAGAAAAAAGAAAAAAAATCTATCAAAGTTGTGAAGAAATCCAAAGGACTGATTCAAATCAAGTAACTGTATCCAAAGGAAGTTTCAGCTAATCCTCCAGTGAGGATTCAATGGATAGCTCTCATGTGCTTTACATAAGAAATATAGGAAGCTTCCTTAAGTCAACCATTGGCTCATGTAGCTCAGTATTGTTTCCGAAGTTCTCCTCTAAGTTTGAGTATAACTTACATAATCCTTGACCATTAGTCATGCTGCCTGGGGCTGGTGGGAGATTTAGACCAAATCTTCTGGAGAGCAAAACGTTGCCTATCCAGGTCCAATAGTTAAAAGGTCCAATAGTTCTTCCCTAGTGGGTTTAACCCACTTAAATTTTTTTACTTGCATTGCACCTCTAATAGCTTCTTGCAATTACAGTCACCAGCCAGAGGAACAAGAGCTGCTAGGTTGTTACTGTTGGAATCTGTTCTACATAAAGATAATTTGATTGAAAGGCAGAGAATAAATCTTGAAAAATATATACATACATGAATTTGGACGTATTCTCAGAGAAAGAACCATCCTTTTTCTCCTGTCTCTTAAAAAAAAATAGTACACACACAAAGAGCAAAAACTTTGATTAAGAGTTTTCTTTTCTTTTTTAAGCATCACCACTAGAAGGTTTTTATAAAAAAGACTTCCAGAACCACATTCAACTTCATACATTACAAAATTTTGACTTACAACTTGAAACAAGTTTCTATGTATATTCCAGCTAAGTGTCACATTTCCATGCACAAATTCCAAAAATGTAAGCAGCTATTTTGTTTTTCAACACAGATATGTTATATGATACCATATACCAGTAATTCACTTACGCAAAATAAAACCAAAAAAAAAAAAAAAAATCTCCAAACCCAACAGCACAGATATTGGGAGGAAAACATGCTATTTGTGAAAACTATCAAAGGCGAGATTAAAGTGAAAGTCGATAAACAGCCCTCTGGCACATGATATAAAAAGAACGCATGTTGTATGCGTAAAGAAAATTTGGCATGGTTCCAAAACTGGTTATTCAAGCTTGGATATCAGGAGAAATTGAACTACCGTAATTTAGAGAAACAGATGTGGACTATACTCTTGAGTTTTAACCTAGCTGTAGCCCTGTTGAGAGGTATATGCCAAATAAGGGGGAAACTTGATCAAGAATATTTGTAAACTAGTTCAGCAAAAAAATATAATCTCATGCAAGCTTCATTAATGCAATCCCCACAAACACTGAAGTGAAATAGATATCTTATTTGTTAAAATGAAGATCACTGTTAAACCCCCCAAATAACCAACATATGCTTTAAGCAGTAAGAAAGTAAATAGTTAATTAGTTTTCAAATTAAAAACATTAAGGTAAGAGAAAACCAACACAGCATCTGCACACACAGCCCAGGAACAACAAACCCCAACACAACAAACCACAAGATTATATGGGGAAAATAGGACTAAATATCTTTATGGATAAATTACAATTATTTGTATATACTGTAACTTCATCATGGTAGGGGAGAGTGACACTTGTGAACCCTTTGAGATCCTTGAAACACTTTCCCATAAGCTAACACTTTCTTTGGTTCTAGACCATTTCTTTTTGCTTAGTTCTAAACAATTGTATTAGTGTTGTGGTTTGTTGTTCCTGGACTATAAGTGATGTGTTTTGTGTTACAACATTTCCTTTACTAGAATGATGATTGGAAAGCGTTTAAAAGGCACATAATTTTAGTTACTTTGAACTCACTTTTGTGCTCCCTGAGATAACAGCTTTGTCCACATTCACTGGTAGCTGCTCTTCAGTCTGGCAAACTCCCAGTGACCATTCCGCACAGCGGTGATGAGCCCAGCAGTAACCTAACACATGATGATCAACAAATAAATGGATTAGTTTTACAGCTTTTGCCAAAGGAAATGTAACTTACTGCTTCAGAGAGGGAAGATAAATTAAAAAATAGAACAGATTCTAATAGCAAAACAAGTATACGAACAGGGAATGCGCTATTTTTCTTTAACTTAATAAGAACTTTAAATCACAGTTTCTAAGTAAATGTTTGCAACATTTAGTGAACAACCACTTATAGCAAAATAACATATCTTAATAATAAGATAAAAGTATTTTTTTCTCCAAGGATGCATTTTTTAAAAAAAGGGAATTTTATACTTAGATCGAAAGTTTTAGGAGAGATACAATTCTGCACCCAAAAATGGGTTTTTCCATTCACTCAATTTAACTGCAATCTCATCCTGTTATGTTATGTAAATATTAAATTCTGTTGTTGTTTTTAATTCTCCACCACCTCCAATACACTCTTCGTAAACAGCTTTGGGTACTGTATACGTTAGTAGTGATATAATACATGATTTTAATAAATAAATTTTCACTTCAGCCAATAGTGTCTGCTGGAGGGGAAACTGAAGCATTTATGTTAAATGACAAGTGGAGACTGCAGATTTTTTTAAATTGTAAAACTATAGAACAGTACAATACAGGAACGTATACTACAGCAAAATTATCAAGCTTATACATAAGTGATGTAGAAGAATGCTAGGTGTTAATCTCATTATCTCATTCTGCATCACAAGATGTCATTCCACAGTGTTCTAGGACAGCTGGTGGTTTCAAATAAGTGCTGTTTCTATTGACAAATAGCAACATATTTCATAGACCTTATTTGTTTGCAATTTTACTTAGATGAGCCTGTCCCAACCATAGGTCCATAGATATTGTTGGACTACAACTCCCATCATCCCTGATAACTTGTAGTCCATCATCATCTGAGGACTCAAAGGTTGCTTTATATCAGGGGTCACTAACATGGGCCCTGCAAAATTGTATTATTTTTTCAATTTTTTTAATATATGTGCACGGATGTGTATGAAACACATACAATTTTCTAGTAATTATATATAGGCTTCAACAAATGCAGACCAAACATTCAAATAAATCTCCATTTGAAGGTGGTGTCTATATATGGATTCCTGCATTGAGCAGGAGGTTGGACTAGATGGCCTTATAGACCCTTTCCAACTCTCCTATGATTTTGTGATGCCACCTGTTAATATATTGTAAGGTTCTCAATCCATTGGATTATAGGAGGTGAGTGTTTATCCTTCCAATGTTACAATATCAGTATTTCAGCTGTCAAAAGGGTGCACAGAATTAATTGACGCTGACTGTTTCTTAATTTCCATGAAACAGGTAGATCATTTAAAGGAGTGTATACATCAGAGAATATTAAAGAAAGTTCCCATATAAAATTTATCTGTGTGTAATTAACTTCCCCCCCAAAGAAGCAACTACTGGGCATTGCCAAAACATATGTTTAAAAGAAGCATCAGCTGTATTGCACTGCCAGCAATTGGATGAATTAAACAATCCCTTCTTAAAGAGATGTTGCAGTGTCCAGTAGACACAAAACAAAAGTTTTTGCTAAATAAGACAGCCTAAGATCCATAGATATGACAAATAGATGCCAAAACAGCAATCCACTGATTAGACATTTTCTGGTGGTGTCAATAGCAGTTTTTAAAATTCCCAAATGTGCCCATGGGTCAAAAACAGATTGGGAACCCCTGCTTTAGATGAATGGGCTTGCATTTTTCTCAGAATGCTATGTTCCACAGTTGTTTATACCACGAGTCTATTGAAAGTCCCAGAGAGTTCGTGCATTGGCTATTTCTATGCCCAATGCTACCAGCGATGTCAAATTATTTTGATCAGTTCAGCAAACACTTTCCTATTATCCCTCACAGGCCTACAATGTATGGAAAGCAATGTTTTTTGTTCCTCTTCACCCTTTTAACAACATGGATTCCCTACATTACTAATGCAGTCTAAGACAGGTGGTATGAGTTGTCACCAGTAGAATATTTTAGTAGGCTTCTCGTGTACATGGCTTGGCATAGACTTATATGGTTTCTTTTGCCACATCAAAGCCCTCACTATAGAACCTACCAAATTTCTTCGATTGTAAGGCACCATCGATTGTAAGATGCACACTAATTTCAGTACCACCAACAGAAAAAAGGTTTGATTCTAAGAACAATAATCACTCCCTTGATTCTAAGACGCACCCCGTTTTTAGAGATGTTTATATGGGGGGAAAAGTGCATCTTAGAATCGAAGAAATACGGTATTTCCACACTATGGAACCTATTTCCACACCAATGCCCCATAGTCACACATTTCAAGCCATTCATAATGCTTGTGGACTCATAAACTAGGATTTTGTTTGTCAGAAACACATAATTTATAACGGGCCTAACCGCAAAACCAAGGGTTCAAAGTAGCTTGATGTCTAACCATGGACTGAAACGAAAATGTACCACCTGATGTATCTCCAGTCAACTGACCTTCTATAGAATAAGGGACTGAATAAGAGGTGGACCCCTATGTTGGGAACCTAGGGGTAATATCCATTTCGGGCCTTGTGCAGGCAGCACAGGGAGACTGGAGGCACATGCGCAGCCTCTATCACTGGTGGCTACAATGTAGCACTTCTGGGGGGAAGCCCCACAATGAATGGAAATGGTAGTTTCCAGAAGCAGCAGGTAACTTAAGCCTATTGGATCTAGTCGTGCCTCTGGGGCAGCAGAAAACAAGTTTTTGCCCTCTTCTATATGACAACCTTTCGGGTAATTGAAGAGTGCTAACATGTCTCCCTTCAACCTTTTCTTCTTAGTCCCATCAGTCTTTCCTCATAGGACTTGTTTTCTGTAGTACTGACCATCTTCCCTGGGCTTCCCTGAATGCATTCTAATTTGTTTATACCCTTCAAGAAGCTAGGGTCTGAAAATTCTTTGTTTGTATGCTTTTGTTTGTTTATGCATTTTGAAAATTTAATTAAAAAATCTAAAAAAAGAAGAAGCTAGGGTCCGAAGGGCCAGATGTGATGTTTTACTGTTTTTTGCCAATTATATTTTATATATTTGTAATGTTTTAATGGTTGTTACTAGTTATGATGTAAGTGTTGTTTGGACTTCGGTTGGTAAGTAGTTAATGCTCTTGGGAGGGGGAGAGAGTGAAATGAATGTGAAGTGAATGCTGATTGGCTGGTGGTTCAAAGGTTTGGATTGGCAGTTAGCAGTGAGAGGGCGGAGTTAGAAGAGGGTTAGTGTGTGTGTGTGTGTGTGTAGAGGGAGAGGAGTCTGGGTTTGTCTGCAAAAGGGATCAAAACAGAGTAGGATCAACGTGTTTTATTATTTGGGGGGAAAGTGAATGGGAGGAGATAGTGTAGATTAGTGGGCAGAGTAAGCAGTGTTACATCTGAAACTACTGAAACAAACAAGTATATAACAAATGAAAATACAAGCTTTGTAAACTGCATAAACTTACTTATTGTTAAATAAAAATTCTTCTGTTTCATAAACTGGATTGGATTCTTGAGGTACCTGAGGCAAGGTACAGTGTTCTATGGTGGTGAATTGAGAATGCTGGACTGGTGGCTGTGAGGCCAGAAAAGGGTCAGTGAGTCACAGAGCCAGTGAGCAGCATTCTGAAGACTTGTGCCTTAGTTGGGATCCTTTAATTATTGGAAGGAATAAAGGAAGCTCAAAGGAGGTCATCACATGCCCTTCATCTAAGGCTTCAAATCTTGGAAGGTCAGGACCTGTATGCCTTCATGTTCTGTAGACTCTAGGGCCCTAAAGTCGTACAAAATTTCCTTCTTAACTGGAAAGCATACAAATCTCATTACAATATCTCATGACCTCACAGCATCTACGGCATTGTGAGATCACTCAAAATCTGATGTTGTAATATGAAGAACTGGCACACTTCAAAACCATCATATCAGGAATTCTTTTAATTTAAACTGAGGAAAATTTTAATAAGCCTACCAAAGCATTAGCGTCAAATAGATGTATGATGAATATGATGAATGCTCATACACCAAAATGACTATAATCCACATCCTAAAAGCCTCAGAGAAAAGATTTGGAATGCAGGTTCTGAATCCATACATTTTTCATTTGGAAAAAAATATCCACTATTACTGTAAAGGGGCCAACGCTCAGTGGTAGACTATTTTCATACGCATGGAATGTATATTTCATATGCATGCAGAAGATACCAGGTTCCATTCCAAGCATCTCCAATTAGAAATAGCAGTACCTTGAGTAGCATGGTTCAGAAAGACCTCCTTCTTGACAGCTTAGAGCAGCTGGGCCCTCCAGATGTTTAAGACTGCAACTCCTATGCAGCATTGCCAATAGTTTATGAAGATGGGAATTGCATTCCAAAACATTTTGAGGTCACCAGTTAGAGAAAGGCTGACTTAATACCTGGGCTAGGTGGACCAGCAGTTAGTGTAAGGCAGCTTTATAATGTCCATATGTGCACAATACAAAATAGTATGCTATTTTAATAGTATGCTAGTATGCTATTAACGAGAGCTTCGGCTATTTGGCGGTATAGAAATGCAATAAATAAATAAATAAAATACTTAGCAAAACTACAAGAAAAATCAACCATTTACAGATGAGCTAAGCAATGTATAACTTGAAATTCTATGTTGAAACGTGAACAAAATATTTTAAATGTACACTACAATCTTATGGATGGACCTTTCAATATACACTCACTGATATAATTCTACTATGATTTGTTCTACTGGTTCACAATCTATGTAGTGCAAGAATGAGTAATGCCATCTAACGGTAAGCCAGAAACGTTCATATTTGAGAAAGAGAGAGAGAGAGAGAGAGAGAGAGAGAGAGAGAGAGAGAGAGAGAGAGAGAGAGAGAGAGAGAGAGATTCCCAAAGACAACAATTGCACTGAACTGAAATAACCAATAAAATATGTTTTTAATTGAGTTACATGCTTTTCAGTAAAAATATCTGAAGTAGTATACTACCTGTTGGCTCAAATAAGGCTTGGACATCAATGTCATCTGGTAAGCCAACCATTCTGAGTTCATCCCAGAATTTGACTACCTGATCATCAGGAATAGTTTGAGTGCTTATAGTTGTACAAGATGTTATACTTTGATGAGACTTCTCTCTGTATGGGATACAAGGTTTGGTTAAGTAATTGCAATTAACATAATATGGATTTATGTACACGTTATAAACATATTTTGAAAAATAAATACATATTGCAGATTTTCAAGTATGTCAAGCTAACCATTCTTAACTTGCTTCTTTATTCTGCATTATTGGCTCATATTGCTAACTCGTCATTTGTCGTGTGTAATAAATACAACTGTGGATTATTTTGGGGCAACTCTAATTTATGAAATATATTTTTCTTGTATCAGATCAACTTGGGGAGTGTGTTTTAGGGCACAAGAAAGCTTACAACCATATTTAAACAGTAAATATTATATTGTTACTGAAACACCTGTGAGCCAAGTTAGATATAATGAATTATTTATTTGTTTATTTATTTATTGCATTTTTATAACGCCCAATAGCCGAAGCTCCCTGAGCGGTTCACAAAAGTTAAAACCATTCAAAGTATATGGTATAAAATACAATATAAAAGCACAACCAAGATAATCAAGAAGATCTGTGTTGTGCCTTTTTTAGAATGTAAGCCTAAGGACAGGGACTGTCTTCTTTGCTGATTATAAGTCACTCTGGGAGCCATTTTTTGGCTAAGAAGCAAGTTAAAAATACTAAAAATAAATAAATAGTTCCCCTGCAGCAACACAGAAGACAGAGGATGTGGTGCTTTAACGAGGGGGTATTTATCCCTTTCGTCCCATACTCCCCCCGCGCCATGCCAGCTATTAGCTGTGGAGTGGGGAAAATGCAGGTACAGCACATCTATTTGTTCTTCCCGCCCTGTAAAGCTAACAGCAGCTTCAGTGGGAAGGGCATGGCATAGTTTAGATCAGGGAAAGAGCACAGAGAAAGACTGGAACACCCTCTCCAAGGCGACTATTTCCCTGACGTTCAAAGCAGCTGCAAAGGCCTAATAATTAGGGGGTGGGGAGTATGTCTGATCATAATTGGAGATCTCTTGTGACACATGTACTATGGCCCTGACAATGGGAAATATGAAGACTTTTTTGCTCTTCCATGTAAAAATTCCACTCTTTTGAAACTATTTAATCTGCAGGAATCTTTTTTTGTAATGTGTCTGACTGTCCACTTCTATCACACTATGCTCTGAATTTCCTTAGACTATCTATGCATAGCTGGTGTGTGGTTTCAAATCCATGATTGTATAATACTCAAAGCTTCACAGATTAGTAATTTGTCTTAAATTTTCCCAGCATACATGCGTTTACACCATGTATAAATATGCATATAAATTGCATTCAGTTTTATACCATACAAAATATTTATGTGAGCAGAAATTATAGGTATACAGAAACAAAACTGTAACTTTCACTAAAGAATCAACATTTTAATACAGACATAGCAGCAATTTTCTCTATGTTTCATATTAGGCTAAATTCCATCCTTGTACATCAAGAAACTGAGCTACATAAAATACGTATTTTTTTTCCTCACTGGTGTCAAACTGAAAACGAATGATGTGCTGACAATTTAGTAATTTATTTGCATAGAAATACTGAGCTTTCCTGCTTGGTATAGTGAAAATCAATATAAAACCAGAAAAGTAAAAGAAAGTATAGCCCAACAAATGAAAAGTATCAGCAGAACTTTCAATCTGATATATGACTTTTGAACATTCAGGTTCTCCTTAAAAACGATCCACCTTAAGTCCCTTTAAAAGGCTGCTTTTCTTTGTTATTATATCATTTCCTACTTTACTGCTTCCTTCAACTGGCAGCAGTCCAGAACTAGCCACCAATCAGAAAACTCCAACACAACAATTGCTTTAGTACCTAAACTTGGATGCCAGCCAACATGGCACTTGGGTATGATTACATCATCATCCTCAGGGGACAGAGCTGGTTAGTTGTTCCAAACTAAATTAATTTTGCACTTTCCCATAGGCTACAAAAACCTCTGCTAATCAGCTAGTGCAACAGAATCCAAAGTGTAGCAAAGCTGCCCCTTAAGGAGCAGTCTGCTAAGGTTAAAAACTAGAAATCGCAACTATATTTTAAAAATCTGCTGCACTATTCACTGATGAACCAAACAAAAATAACCTTTCAAGCATTATGACACTTTACATTTAATGTCCATAAACATGTTTTCTATATTATTTATTTATTTACGATATTTATATACTGCTCACCATTCAAAATTTCAGAGTGGTGTACATGTTAAGATGAAATAAAAACACATTAATAATAAATGTTTAAAAGAAGCAAAATGCAAAGTGAACCATGGCTGGTCATCAAGGGAAGGCTTCCTGGAACAATGACATTTTCAGGAGGTGCCAAAAAGGACTAAAAAATTGCCACCTGCCTGACCACCCTCAGCAAGGAATTCCATACGAGGGGGACTACCACGCTGAAGGCTCTTTCCTGGGTGGACTCCAATCGGAGGATAGGTCTATGTGGAACCACCCTCGGATGACTTGTTACCAGGCAGGTTGATAGAGGAGAAGGTGCTCTCTCGGGTATCTTGGTCCTACGTTATTTACATCCTTATATACTAGTACCAAAACGTTACTAGTATGTAAGTACCAAACGTTGGCCCAATAGTGAATAGGCAGCCAGTGCAGTTCCCTCAGCGAAGAAGTCAAATGCTGGAAAGGGGCAGCTCCAGACAACAGCTGAGCTGCAGCATTCTGCACTAGCTCCAGCTTCCAGAGCAGCTTTAAGGGCAGCTCCACATAGAGTGCATTGCAGTAATCCAAATTTGAGATTACCAATGCCTGTACCACCATGGCCAAGCTATCCTTGTCCAGGAGAGGCCTTAGCTGGCGAACCAGCTGATGCTGGTAAAAGGCACTCCGAGCCGCCGTGGCCACTTGAGCCTCTAGTGACAGAAACGGATCTTAGAGTACCCCCAAACGACGAACCTTATCTTTCAGAGGGAGGGCAACCCCATCCAGAACAGGCAATATGGAATGTGCAGGCAACTGTTCAGTTTCTCAAAAACAGATACTATGAAATGCTCCACTAATGCTGATGACCTATAAACAAGAACTTGTAAAACAGTATCAAGTAGCTACAAGATGAGATTACTACAAAAGAGGCTGTAATCATCTCATTGGAGGGTATTTTTAAGAATTACAAATATGTTTTGATGGAGGAACAAGGCACCAAGTCATAACCTCAAAACCACCCTGTAATGTAGATTAGGCTTAGAGACAGTCATATTAAACTCAGAGACAGTCACATGCCCATGGTTAGTTTAATGAGCTTTATAGCCAAACAGGGATCTGAACCTGGATCCTAACCCCCAAATCCAAAACTGCAGCCACTGTTTCACCTGGATTTTGTCACCCTAGCCCAGGTTTGCACAACCTTTTGCCCTCCAAACATTTTGGATTTCAACTCCCATAAGCCCAGCCAGCAGGGACAGTGGTCAGGAATTCTGAGAGTTGTAGTTCAAAGACATCTGGAGGGTACTAGGTCAGGGAAGGCTACATGCTCTGAAACACTTTATATTGACAAAGGCACTCTTTATATTTTACAAGTGACAAATATGGTCTCTGATTTTTAGCTTCCACTTAGAAAAAAACAGAAAGGCATCAAGCATATGCTATACTAACATTTTAGAATGGTTTTCATTCTATACACATACACAGAAATCTGCATGCAAAGATCGTATGTTTACTTACAACTCAACAGAAGACTGGAATATTAATTAAAATAGTTTTATTTTGTTAATGTTAAAAATGCTTACTTCTTCTGCCCTCTTGATTTGCGCAGGACAGAGTTCTGCCTTGGAGTACTCTCACAAATAACATCATTGCTGTCACCAGTTTCACTCTTATTTAAAGGCTGGATGTTCCATGGAGCACTAAACCCTGGTGTTGGACTGAATCGTTTAAGTTCTCCTTGTCCCAAAGAGCTTCGTTCCCCACAGTAACAAAAGGCGCAGAGCTGTTCACTGCTAAAGAGTCAGAAAGGGGAGGGGAGGAAAAATTTAAAGGCTATTATAAAAAGACAGAACACAAAATTATGTTCAAACACAGATTTTGCTATCTAACATAATATTAAATACAACCAATACACTATTAAGGATTTAAATTAAATTCAACTTCATTTTTCTTTTCACATAATTATCTTATAAAAATGAGGAACACAACATCAAGGTTTTTCAAACTTTCTAAATTCATCCACACTTCCTAGACTTATTCTGCTAGTGTCTTGGATACTCATCCACTCAAACCCTGGCTGAGATGTTCTGCCGTTTCAGACAGAAAATAAAATGACACCCTTGTCCACAATAAAATGGTTAAATGGCAACTACTGGCTGTTTTAACCATACCCAAAAGCTGCTGTTTCACGCTGCCTCACAGTGGGATTGGCTCTACAATCATGTTGGGCAAATGACTGTGTAGAAAACCTAATGCACAGCTGTTATGCATCCCATTGTGGGTAGGGATTAAGGATGTTAAATATTATTTTAGGAGGAGACTCCGCCTTCCCTTTACCCCCACTCAAAGAAGTGTATATTTTCTTTCATGCACACAGGCATACACACATAAGACTCTAGGACACTTCCTTATACTGAGTCAGACCTCTGGTCCATCTCAGTATTGTTGACCCTGACTGGCAGCAGCATGCCAGGGGATTGAACCTAGGACTTTTTGCATGCAAAGTATGTGCTCCACCACTGAGCTATGGCCGTACACATATGCTCACACTAAATATTAATAAACAGTTCAAGTACAAATCAATTATAATCCAATCAAAAGTACATAATGGAAGTACAAATTGCATAAAATATTAAACACATGAAAAGATGACTGGAGATTAACATGAGAGAAGTTGCAATGGCTAAATAGAAGCTTCCTGAGTTAGAATAGTATTAGCAAATTGAGGGAGGCACGAAGGAATGTTTTAGTACAATAAGAAGCTATCAAATGGATGTTGGCTGCTGGTTCATGCTTTCAAAAAATCAGATACTCACAGAGCGAGCTTATTTGGAAAATTTCTGAGCAGTTACAATGACTAATTCTGCCCTAAATATCCTAAACTGAAAGGTCTAGAGTAAAGTTAGGCAATGAGCACATGAGCTTAAATCCTTTACCATTTGCATGTAGTGCAGGGCAAAGGAAGACACCCAGATTCCAAAGTAGATAAACTTAGGTGCCAAAGAAGGGGGTCTTCTTTCTCTCACTTTGATAAGCCTAAGTAGCTACAGACATCAGTCCAAATCCAGAAGAGGCCCATTAATGTTTCTCTATCTCCTTCCCTCCTCCCTCCACATTCTCCTCCCCCCACCGACACACACCAAACTAAATGTTGAAGTTCTACAGCTGGGATTGCTATAGAAAGCACAGGATATTTTTTCCCCACAAGAGCTTCTAGATTTTCATCATTGCATTACCTCTGGATAATGGTGGTGGTCCTTTTATCTGGCATTCTGAACAGACTCAGAAAGTGCTAGGGTGTTTTCAGCCCCTCTTATCCATAGTTACTCAGAAGTAACTGATTTCAATGGGGCTTACTCCATAATCAGCTTGCATAGGAATACAGCCTTAGCCTTTGAGCACATTTAGCATCTTATGAATATTTTACAGTCTTCTATGAACAGGCAATAGCTAAACTTAATTTATCAATTGATGTATTTAGAACATTTTCAAAAGCTTTTTTCATATTTCAGTTTTACTTTCTGGTGTGCTGCAATCCTGCTCATTACTGAGAGCCTTCAAAACATTTTACTTCAGCAGGCGTGAAGTGAGTGGGATGCATGAGACTCTCTCTAACCAGCAGGATCTAGTCTTCAGAATAATATTTTTAAATGGGCCAATGAGCAATACTTAACATGTCAGCTATTCATCACTTTGTATTTTACTGAGATAAGAACAATGGGGCCATTATTACATTTAATTATTCTTTAGAGTTTTAGAAATTGATAAATGGATTTTAAAAAATGTAATTCTACATTAACTGAAAACCACTACTCCAGTGACCAAGTTACTTCTGAATAAACTTTGGTAATTTATGGAGCAGGTTTTGGTAGCCTATTATGTGTTAGGAGTCTTATATAGTTCCTTTCATGCCTGCTTTCATATACAGTATTCAAATGAGATAAAAACCAACATTAGTGACCTTAAGGTATATAGCTTGATCAAAAAAACACTGCAGAACAGAAAAAAGTTTCAAGGAGAGACTTCTTTGATCCTCTTTAATAAATAAAGGCAGTGTTGAAAACCCAGATAAGAATAACTGTCTGCCTGATTGCGTCATTTGATCATATAACATAACTGAAGCGTCCTAACTTCATATTCTTATATAACACTGCAAGATGATAAGGGGTCAAACGCCCCTTACCCCCCCCAAAAAATGCTTTGCTCTTTCTCTGCACGCCAGATTCCAAATGGCAGAGAAATATGGAAAACCAGTTCTCAACATTAATGGTTTTTATTCCTAACATCTGCAAAGATGTTATTCCGAAACGAACGGAACGTTGCCATGAAGAAACTTGACAGCGGGCTTTCTCTGTAGCAGCACCCACCATCTGGAAAACCCTCCCTCGTAACATCCTTTAAATGCCGACTGAAATCATATCTTTTCATACAGGCTTTCCCTGAGCTTTAACTTATTTTAGATTTATATGGTATTTTTAACTTTATTATGTTCTGATTGCTGTATTTTATGGTTTTAATTGTGAACTGCCCAGAGAGTCTCTGCTATCAGGCAGCATAAAGATGTAATAAATAAATAAAGATATATAGTTGGACCAACAGTAGAGGCAGTAAGCCTGGGTTCAAAGCCTGATCAAGGTCAAAAATAAGTTATTGCATTTAAAGATTAGATGCACTCTCAGGTATTTTACAAATCCTACATCACCACAAAATACTGCAATTGTTTGTAACGTTTTAAACCTTGGGGAACCCTTTCTTAGCTGAAAAGACAGACAGGTTTTTTTCCAAATAAACTGAGTTTCAAAATGATTGGTGGTCTGCTAAAATTTCATTGGGAAGTTTGAAGCATCTGCACTTTAAAGTGCAACACACCCTTTTAGTGGTGTACTTGCAACCCAAGTGTAATGATACTCTGATGAGTATCAGATGTGTATGTTTTTAAATATAATTTATTTATACCTATGTAATAAAGCAGCCTTAGGCCTGCAACAAAAAAGAAATGAAGACAAGGATACTCAAAATATGAAACTAAACTAAATGTGAAGCTTAATATAGTAAATTCCATCTGCTGTGGAACTACTCTGGAATAAGTGCTTTGAGAATTATATCACTAGAAGGAACAAATCTAACAGAACACTGTAAAGAAAAGCACATGTATTTGGGGCACAGGACCATAATTCCAGAGCAGAGCACATGTGATGCATGAATTCCATGGCCTCTCCAGTTAAAAGGATAAGTAACAGATGATAGAAAAGACTTCTGCCTGAAGGTTTTATTCAATGGCATCCTTCTGTCAGTAGAATTGATATTGCCGGTGGATTGAATCCACCCTCCAATGTCCCCTGCATACTCTCCAAATATGAAGCATTCAGAGTATATTTATGGGGGCTGCAGAGGGAGGAGGGAAAGGAAAACTCCAGTTGTGCAAGCAGACACAACATTGGATTTAGCCCTGCGATCCATTAGAGCCACTGCCTGTCAGAGCAGACAACATTGAGCTAGGTGGTATAAGGCATTTACTATTATGGTTATATTAAATCTACAAATACCCAAAAATATTTAAGTCAGCTGCATTAAGATCATACAATACTGATACATTTCTGTGTAATTTCTTAGCAGCTCCTTCATCTCCTGCACACCAAGCCACCAGTCTCAAATATAACACCTGATAACACAAGCTAATACTTCCTAGCAGAAGCACAATGATGGAAAAGCTGTACTCCCAGCATCCCCTGCGTAGCAAGTTTGTTAGTGAGCAGAGGTATGAACTTCACAGAGTTCCAAATTGCTGCTAAGAGACCTATGTAGCCTAACACAGTGAGTAGATTTTAGCAGGCTTTAACTGACAAGAGCAGGCCTCATTCCCTGGATGGGCCTCTCATAGTTATGTCTCCCTTTTCTCATAGAGTCTTATCTCCGGATGAGCTGGGAGGTTTTCACTCCTAACCAGGCCAATTAGTTTCCCAGCTTAAATGCTTTGGGAACCTGTGAG
Source organism: Elgaria multicarinata webbii (assembly GCF_023053635.1). NCBI lineage: Eukaryota > Metazoa > Chordata > Lepidosauria > Squamata > Anguidae > Elgaria > Elgaria multicarinata. The sequence goes on along the minus strand of NC_086171.1, from coordinate 37,892,693 downwards.
AGGGAGCTCCCCTGCTTCTTCTGAGATGGGGGAGGGATGCAGCCTGACAGCTCCTGAGAGGGAGGGGGAACCTAACAGGAGAGCCTATAAAATCCAATGTGCAGTCTTCGTGCTTCGGCCTCGCTTCAGGGAGAACTGCACAACTAGCCTGGAGAACCTTCTTTGGTTCAAAGGGACAGCTTCCGTCTATCGTGGGACCCCCAACAGACACCCAGCTATGAGAGCTTGATTAGCTGGAAGGAGGTGCTAACTTTCTCTGCATGTACATAATCTGCATCCAATTTCTATCAATAAACTGTCATCTGTTTGCTGAAGTGGCTTGTTTCATCTTGATAAACAAAAGAATCTGATTGATGACTTTGACCTAACAGAACCAGAACCCAAACTCAACACACTCTGCACCAGTTGTTTAGGTTCTAGCTCTTCCCACCACCACTAACTAAGCATCTGTCTTTCTAACCTGGTCTTTGCTTCAACACCAACAGAGGCAATGGAGCTTGCAGATTCCTCAGATGCTGAGCGCTGAAGAACTGGTGTTAGCTTCTTGTCACCATCCACTTCAATTCGGGTATCTTCCTCTGCAGATTGTTCCTTGATTTCTGTTTGAAAGGAGAGTAAGTTGATTATAGATTCCACTTTTAAGTGCCCTACCCTAAGTAATTTTGTTCTGTTTACTTTAAAAAACATAACTATTACAACACCTATGTTGCTTTATACTGCTTTCAGTATTATTGATAATTTAATTCTAGAATTAAGCCTATATCAATGTGTTTAAATATTTACTCTCTCTCATTATAACAGCAGCTTAAAATATACATGTCATTATGTGAATAGTACAGACAAGGGGTTGGATTCAGATTTAGGTATGTGCATTTAGGCTAGCGGACTTCCCTGCCTACTCCTCCCCAAAGCAGTAGGGTACTAACATTCAAAGTGTTGGTACTAACATTCAAAGCCCTAAACGGCTTGGGGCCAGGTTATCTGAAGGAACGCCTCCTCCCATATGTGCCTGCTGGGACCTTAGATCATCTACAGGGGCCCTTCTCCGCGAGCCCCTGCCAAAGGAAGTGAGGCAGGTGGCTACTAGGAGGAGGGCTTTCTCTGCTGTGGCCCCCCGGCTGTGGAATGAGCTCCCCAGAGAGGTTCGCTTGGCGCCTACAGTGTACTCCTTTCGTCGCCAGCTGAAGACCTTTTTATTTTCTCAGCATTTTAACAATTAATTTAACTTAAATTTAAACTTTGCTGTTTTAGTTCTATATTTTAACCTATATCAAGGTTAAAATATAGTGGTTTTTAATACTGTGTGGTTTTAATCCTGGTTGTACTTTTTATATTGTATTTTGTATTCATGTTTTTAAATTGTTGGTTGTTTTTATGCTTTTCATGGTTTTAATTTTTGTGAACCGCCCAGAGAGCTTCGGCTATTGGGTGGTATAAAAATGTAATAAATAAATAAATAAAGCAGATCCTCCAGCTCCTGAAATCTGCAGCACAAAAGGTCAGTGCGCCTTGCTGAGTGGCAAAAGCTGTGGTACAGGAGAATGAGGAGGATCCCCCCAAATTGGATAGAGGCACCTTCTGTAAGCAGAGCATCTGTCCAAATGTCATGGTCCACAGAATCATAGAATAGTAGAGTTGGAAGGGGCCTGTAAGGCCATCGAGTCCAACCCCCTGCTCAATGCAGGAATCCACCCTAAAGCATCCCTGACAGATAGTTGTCCAGCTGCCTCTTGAAGGCCTCTAGTGTTGGAGAGCCCAAACCCTTAGCCACTCACATCACAGCCTACCATATTGAGAAGGAGGACCCAACCCTCTGTATAGCATTTTCAGGGGGCTGGAGAGACCGCCATGAGGAGTAGCAGACAGGGAAGTCCATTTTCAACACACTGATTTATAACATATTCATGTATTCAGAATGAAGCAAAGTTTTCTGAAAGGAATTTAGTTCTTGAAAGGAATTTTGTCTGGAACTGAAATTAATTTTTCAGAAGATGGTATTTCAGCAAAGTTTGTATAAATGCAGTTTTTAAAAGAACTTCTTTTAAAGAGAACTGTAATATGTGCATTCACCAACTGACATTACCAAAGCAGATTTAAGTACCCTGCTGTCTATTATACATTTGGATACACAAGGTAAATTGAGAAGCTCACACCGCAGCTTGTTAAAATTTACTGTACATAAAAATACAGTATAATTTAAAATATAACACATGCATATCATAAAACATAGATTATATCATGATATTTCAAGGAACAAAGGAAGCCAACTGTCACATTACAGGCAACAATTGCATTGGAACATAGGATGAAAATTGCTTAAAATGGTACATAAGATACAGATTTTTCAAGCTGTTGAAAGGCAGAACATTACACAGTATACAAAACCTTTGGTATGGAAACATTTATTTGTTAGCAAAGAATTAAAACAAACTGATGTTCTATGTGAAAGCAAAAGCTTTTTCCAGAGACATTTTTCTCCCTCTCTCAAAATACTAGAACCAGGGGACATCCCGTGAAGCTGGTTGGTGGGAGATCCAGGACAAATAAAAGGAAGGGCTTCTTCACAAACCACATAGTTAAATTATGGAATTCACTACTACAAGATGTAGTGATGGCCACCAATTTGGATGGCTTTAAAAGGGGGTGGATAAATTCCTGGAGGAGAAGGCTATCAATGGCTACTAGCCCTGATAGTTGTGTGTCATCTCCAGTATTCAAGGCAGTAAGCCTGTGTGCATCAGTTGCTGGGGAACATGGGTGGGAGGGTGCTGTTACACCATGTCCTGCTTGTTAGTCTCTGGCCGATGGCTGGTTGGCCACTGTGTGAACAGAGTGCTGGACTAGATGGACCCTTAGTCTGATCCAACATGGCACTTATGTTCTTATGTTCTTCTTAAACAATTCTGGCCCAATAGCAAGGGCATGTGTCCCTGGAACTTGGAAACAACCCAAGACATACCAGCATTCAAGTCAAAGTCATCCAAGGAATGAAGCTAAACAGCTACCCACATCAAAATGCACAAGACAATGATTTCTGGTATACAGTACAATCAACAGCATGCAAGATCATAGAATCATAGAATAGTAGAGTTGGAAGAGACCTATGGGGACATTGAGTCCAACCCCCTCCTCAATGCAGGAAATGCACTGTGGCTATTTTTTTATTTATCTGGATAAACAAACAAATCTCTTCATCCCATAATTGCAAGAAACTTTGATTCCCTCAAAGGAAGGAAACTGACAATCCCTTGAATGTCCCAGTAGCCACTTAGGAAGGCTACATCATCTAGGTCAAAGCCCGCTTCTTTAGCTCAGTTTATAAAAAGGTGGCTTACTAGTTCGAACAGAATGAAGACTACTGTACAGTAAATCAATATCAGGAAAGACCAATTATTTGGATAGTCACAACTGTTTTGACCACTACTGCATGTTTATCAGGGATATAGTTTTAAGTTAACCCTTTCAACTAATTTTATAATATCTATTTTCAGACAATGACACCTGACATTTCTACATTGTAGGAAGAAAACACTAAGAGATTTTTGGACAAACAAAATAGACCATGGGCTGTACTGGATTATACAGATGGATGCTGTAAATATAATTACTTTAATGCTGATGGATTGATCATAAAGTGTTTCAGTGGTAACACTAATCTGATACATAAAATGTGTTTAGTTTTGAAATCTTGTTAGTCATAATATGATCTCAAAATGTACCGAGGATACAGAGACTAGAAAGAATATGATCCATAAATAAGCAATTTGTGAGGATTTGGGCGGGCGGGGGAGAACGATTAATGAATTAAATTCTAATAATTAGAGTATAAATTTCAATTACCATAAACAGAAGTGGCAATAAACAATATTTCAAACAGAAATTTGTTGAAAATACCTACAGCTAAAACTTAGAAGCCAAACTAAATTTATTCACCAAACATTGTACTGTTGCTGTTTTGTAAGTAGTACTGAATATTTCCTATTAAAAGGGGTAGAAATTAATCTAAATAAATATTAGTAATCTAATTTCAAATAGCACTCTCAAGAGATATTTATTGATAACATTTTAAAACCACCCATCAATCAAGTGCCCTAGGTGGTTTACAAAACTTATAAAATCAATAACACAAAAAGAACAAAGAACATCAAAATAGATTTAACACAATACCAATATAACCAGCATAAACCCTACAAAACCCAGAATAACATCAGCATAAAAACCAGAATACAGCAGGAAATCACTGGCGAGCTGTTTGGCACAGAGCATGCACAGACACCCCCGCTCCAGTATTTTGGAGAATATGGTGTATTCACTTTAAGGAATTCAGCCTAGAAACCCAGCATGTCAAGGCTTGGAGACATTATAGGACCAAGTGAATTTAGCAAGTAATTTTCAGTCACTTCCCCAGGTCCACCACCTAATCAAATATCATTGGCTTAACTGTTTCACAATTAGACTGGGCACAAAAATCAGGGAAGTAGATACATGCAACTCAAGCACAGAATGACTTCTCTCCAGGTGTTACATAATCACTGACAGGAATTTCTCCAATCTCAATCCTCAACTATGAAGCTGATACTTTAGGGGGAGTGCAACCCCATCTAATGTAGGTTGAATGCCACTCAACTGGGATAAACCTTCACAGCACTTTCATGTGAATGTCAAACAGGAGGATTAAAAAAAAAAGACTTGTGGAACCCTATAACCTAATTGCCATGGAGTACAGCAGAACTCCCCAGCTTTGGGACTCAATCATCCAGGTAGGAGCACAACTACTTCAATAGAGTACCTCCCATTCTCAACTCACACAATCTATCCAGAAGGATACCATGATTGTGGTATCAAAAGCCACAGAGAGGTCCAAGGCAATCAACAGCGCTACATTCCCCACCCCCATCTCTTTCTCAGTGAAGATAATCCCACAGGGCGATCAAGGCAGTTTCCACTCCAAAACCAGGCTCAATTGAAATACTCAATTGAAATCAATCTAAAAAATCAGTTTTGTCCAAAAGAGCAATCACCTGCTCAAATAGTTTGCCCAGGATGGGGGTATCTGACACCAGCCTAAAGTTGTTAATATTGTCTGAGTCCAGATTAGGTTTCTTCAAACGTAGTCTAATCACTCTTTTAAAGAGGCTGGTACTGCTCCCTCTCTCAAAGAAGAATTTACAACCTCCTGGACCCATTCAAATATCTTCTCCCTATTAGATGTAATAAACCAAAAGTGGCAAGGGTCCAACACACAGGTGGCTAGCCAACCTGCCCAAGCTCCTTATCTATATTCTTAACAACTGAATCTCATGCAATACAATCAGCACCAGACTGTGTTCTAGACATTCCCACTAATGAATTAAATTGATAGTGTGATTTTATGGATGTTTTATTGATACTTGTTTTATTAATATTGCAAGCCACTCTATGCTCCTTCTGGAGGGAGAGGGGGTAAAATAATTCTAAAATGAATGAATCAATAAAATGTGGATGCACATGACTTTTTTCAAAGTGCCTTGCAAATATGTCACAGCAAGTGGTTCAGCCATTTATCTCTCGGGTCCTGGTTGTAACAGGCTTCTAACTACCTGGAAAAGCTCCGCTGGACAACACTTAGAGGATGCAATGGTAGTGGAGAAGAACTCTTTCAAAACATTTTATTTATCTCAGGAAGGTATAAATTGAAAGTGATCTTTATCAGCCATCAATGGCAGCTACTGCATTACAGCAGAATAATCTAAGGCTCTCAGATAAAATATTCCAAAAGGAAGGGAATTGAACAATATATTCCTAAAAATCATTACTGAGCTAATCATACACATATACCTCCTCATGAAGGAGGGGAACACAGAATCTATTTTTTTCTACAGCAGTGCCTAGAAGAAGGATAGGCAACATGGGGGTCTCTAGATGTTTTAGATTACAACTGGTTAGGGATTATGGGAGTTAGGGTGACCAGATGGCCTGGAAAACCCCAGAGACCTCTGGAAAAACAGGGATCTCTGGGGCAACCAGGGCTGGGCCCCAATTTACTAGGAAAAAGGCCCGGAGGATGTGTTCCCAGACTTCCAGGAACGTGCCCTCCAGCCTCTGCTCCCAGCGCCAGTCTGGCCTTCTCCTTGGCTGGCGTGATCATGACGGCCAAGGAGAAGGCTGGGATCAGCGCTGGGAAGACCTAGAATGACACATTCCCAGACTTGGCTGGCGAAAGAGGAAGCAAGAGGAAGAAAAAGCAAGAGGAAGAAGGAAGAAGCTGGAGGACGAAGGAAAAAGCTGGAGGAAGAAGCAAGAGAAACAAGAGAAGAAGCAAGTAGGAGAAGAAGAAGCAAGTAGGAGGTAAGATAGGTGTGCATGTGTGTGAGAGTGTATGGGTGAATGGAGTGCCTGGTTGCTTGTGTGAATGGATGTGTTTGTGCGAGTGTTTTGGAGTGGGTGATCCTGAGTGTGTGTGTGTGTGTGTGTGTGTGTGTGTGTGCTGGCAGTGTGTGAGTGTATTGATGTGATGCTTGAATGAGTTGCCTGGTTGTTTGACTATGAATGGATGCATGTGCATGTTTGCAGTGTGTGCAGGGGGGAGAGCTGTAGTTTTATGTGTGTGAGTTGGGGGGATGATTTGGAGGTGATATTCCTATTAAAAAATGCACTTTGACCCTTGGACCTTCCTCTTCAATTTGTTTGATGTAATTGGTATGACGTATGTTTTGTAAAAATTGCTGATAATTGTTCATCCTTCTTAAAATCTTTTTAAAAATTAACAGGGTTGCCATCATCATAATTTATCTCTCTTTTCTTGCTCATGGTGGTTTTTCTAGATGAACATAATGGGCTTTGCCAGGTCATGCTATCTTTTACTGATTCAGAAATTTCCTGACTATTGAACATGTTTTAAGTATGACTACTCTCTGGATGCTGATGTGCATGTATTTTGGTAAGCCCAGTTTCTGAAAGTTTTCTGTAATAAATATTTTTTTAATGTTATACCAATGACTAACGTGACTAACAGAATAATTGTAACTTTTTCCTGTTGCCATAGTTCTTTAACTTCCATAGCCAGTGGTGTATATTTTTCTCTCTTTTCCTCTTCCTTTTCTGCAACATTTTTGTCATTAGGTATTGCTATGTCAATGAGGTAGGTGTATTTTTCTTTGTTGTTTTTGACTGTTTTGTCTGGTTGAAGTTGAAACAAGCTAAGAGGTGCTAGCTTTTAGTCCATTTTGTTCCATGACTAATGTTTTCAGAGTAATAGTATTTTATACCCTTTCTGAATGCTTGGTTGCTGGTTTGTTGTACTAGTTTTTTTCTGCACTTGTCAACTGCTTCAACCCTGAATCTGTGAGTATGGATATGAGAAAGGTGATGGGAAAAGAGTGTTAAATGTTAGGAAAGCTTAGACTATGGTTATCCAGTGAAGGATTTGCAGTCAGAAAAGATATTTGAGGGAATGGAAGACTGTATCACACAGAGTATAGCAAAAGCTTCAAAGTACAGCAAAAGCTACAAAAGTAGGAATAAGTGAAGTTAATTTCAGATACATTGAATGTCTCACTTGTTCTTTATTTCAGTGTTTTTAACATTAAGATGTTATGTAGAACAGGTTTGTCTTAATTGTGTGCTGTGAAATCAGAAATGTGACCAAGGCCATGTTTGGGTGGGCACACCCCTTTGGGGGCCAGACATGTTGGTGAGCACGCCCCCTTGTCCTCCTTTTTGGTTTCCAAAATATGGTCACCCTAATGGGAGTTATATTCCAAAACATTTGGAGGGCACTATTTGCCTACCCCTGGCCTAGAATAGGGAACTCACTGCCCTAGGATGTGAGCTGCTTCACAAGACTCTTCACTTTATATATTTTAAGTAGCAAGTTGAAGTAGCCCTGTTTAAATTGTCTTTTTCTAGTATATTTTCTGCATCTAATTATTTTCTTTGTTCTTGTTAATGGGTTTGCTGCTTTAGGTTTTTGTATGGCAAGTTGCAGTATTATTATTATTGTTGTTGTTGTTGTAATATGATTTGATTTTTGATTTTTTGATTTTTGCTAGCTGCTCCATGGGCCATTTTTAAGGTCAGTGGTGAACAATACAAATGATCCTAAAATGATTACTTTCTTATCATTTAAACTAACTGTTATGGATATATACCTCACATATAACTGTAATAAAAAATATACAAAGCAAACAAGAAGAATGAAAAGTGTGAGATGGAAGCAGATTTAGTCATACTTAGAGTAGACCAACAGAAAATCAATGAAGCTTGAGTTAGTATGACTAACCTAAGTCTAATTGATTTTAATGGGCCTACATGAAGTATGGCTACTCCTGGATTCAATCCAATATGTTTCAAAGATTATAATGGTGTCACATAATGAGCCTCACAATGTTTGAAAAGCTCTAGCCATGAATAGTTTAATTATTCTCAGCTTTAATTGTTTAATTTTCCAGGAGAAAAGCATGAAAATAAAAAGTCACCTTAATAAATATAAATCGTAATGTTCTCTCTTCCCATTTTACTACTGATCTTAAGTATAACTGAGACCCTGAATACCTATTAATAGGAGATTGATAAATGTATTAAATAAGTAATACATATTAAATAAAATGTTAACAGAATTTGTGATGAACCAGGATTTCACACCAGGGTTTGAAACAAGTTTGTTGTGCTTTATACCCAAAAGGAAAAAGTATATATGGGCTGATTACTGAAGAAAGCAATCTGACAGATTTCAAACATTTCAACAATATGCAAGTCTTCAAGGCAGAAGTAGCTGCCAGGCTAAGAATTTTCCCTTCATGGAGAACAGACCTCTTGAATCTCACTCCACATAATGCACAACTGGGAAGAAAAAATGGGGAGTAAAACCTAATGAATATAAAAAAATAAAAAAACCTACTCCACTCACTCCTTTTACTGAGGGAATAGTAATTAACCAAAAGAGAAGAAAAAGAAAAGACCTGTCGAGAGTCTGAAAGCCAGGACTTCCTGCTACTTTGCAGTAGTCAGGAAAAAACAGAACATGAAGATTGCTTGGAGGTTCACACACACCAGCACATGCTCTTAATGTGTGTCCATTCAGAAAGGCATGTGTCTTGGATTCTGCCCAAATTCTAGAATCTTCCCACACGCTGCCTTGTGCATGCACAATGCCAAACGTAGGATTGTGACAAAGGAAAACTAAGTACCTGGGATCATGAGGGCTAAAGGGGAGACTGAAAAGTTGCAGAGATTTGTAATGAAGTGCAAATGTGGTTTAGTAACTTGTCCTTTCTTTAACGTTCTACATTTTCCCCTTTAGTTTTAAGACTGTTTAAATACCCCATTAAAATGGCACATTTAAAGCACATTTCTATACCTTATTACTCTAGAATTGTCACATTCTAAGAGGAAGCATTGCTACTATATATGTCTTTACCAGTTTCCACAGTGTTTTCTGTTTCTGCTGTCTCCAACCCATCCATGCTGTCTTCATCCTCCACTGCAGGTTTTCCTCTACTTCGAGGCCTATGAAATATAAGAAATGGGACTCTTCATAATATGTTTTTTTTAAGTGCTTGTTTAAAACTACCAAAGAAATCACTCTACTAACTGAAGTGTCAAATAATACTATATTAGCTGGAATTTAGAATTGTTAAAAGTAGTGATGGATGGAATATACAACAAGAAAGATGGAGATATACCACTTTAATCCATGTGCTCATATCTGTCCACTTAAATTGCTATTAACTAATTAATATTTCAGATCTAAAACACATAGGTTGGGGTCCAAAGCGCTAGTTTAGGAATATCAAAAACACTTTCGCTCATACAGTGGAACTCCTTTTCTTATTTAAACAGCAATCCATCCTCACACATTACACCACAAACTACTTTTGAGAGTCACTTCTGTTTCAAAAGCAGTTTGCCATGTGGAGGGGGGCAGAGGGGAAGCAGATGGTTCAAGAAATTCAAGTCCAAATCCTCCTTGCAAGTGGGCAACTAGCTGCACAGTTCTTTGGTCTTGGCCATAATTTGACAGCTGAAAAGTAGGCCTACAACATTCAAATTAATGAATAAATAACAAAACCTTCTGGTTGGCTAAAAAGATTAACCTACACAGATTAATCTAGCAACATATTAATCTAGCAACAGATTTTTGGAAATTATTATTATTACAAGTACTTATGCAATAATGGGTGAACTGTTTCCACCCACTCCCACTAAAGGTGTTAGCAACTCATGAACAATGTCTGCCATGGAGTCAGAGCTCTCTTTTGGCAGTTTAAACACCTTCTTTCTCCTTATTTGGTCAGTTCCATTCTCTCCAAAGTGTTGTTTTGTTGCCCCACTCTTTCCTCCAGAACATGTTTTGTGCTGTCTGTCACAGCTTAGTGGTGCCCATCCCAGACATGAAGCTGATACTTTAAAAAAAAATTCCTTGTATTTAAGCATCATTTTGTGATGAAGATTTTGTTGATAGCATAGAGGGTTGGGTCAGGCTGCCAACTTGCCTGGGTGACTTCCCCAACCCAACCCCACTTTTTCAGTATTATAGTGTTTCTCCTGAAAAAACTTTTTTGAAGTGTGCCTGTAAAATTATGGCAAACTTGTATAAGAACTTATTTTGCTCTTATTATATGGGTAGGGCGGAAAGTGTAATCTAATAGTCTGAATTCTCAAAAAGGAATACAGAATAGAGGCTATATATTGCTTGTAATCATAAAATCTGCAGCACCTATGTACACCAGTTATACTAGAGAAAGGAGACACAATCAAGGATTAAAATAGCACTTTAAAGCATGGTATCCAATTATTTCAGAATTTTCACATATCTTACCTCCTACAGAAAACCTTCAGGTGGTTAGATTAAAATATTTCCTTCTGTTTATTTCACAGGTTATATAAACTTTTGTATTTACATTTAATAGTGAATATATTAATATGGAAAGAAATGAAACACACACACCTTTTAAACGTGCCATACTGCTGATTTCTCAACTGTGTCCCCCTCCCCCAAACACATTTTAAGCAACACATTTAACATTAGCAAAATCACAGGTTTGAACTAATTGAATATAATTACTTCTTTTCAATAGAGAACATACCCACATCTGGTGTTTTCATGCAATTTTCCTCTTTTGCATTTACTACAAAAGACCTTCCAACTACTGCACAGGTTTAAAATAGCACCATTAAGGGGGGGGGGAATTACAAAATAAAAATGAGAAGAATATATTTATACTTTGATTTAATTTGCTTTTAGAATATGAATCAATCTGAAGAAATAGTATAGTTCTTCCATAATCTAGGGCAAAACAGTTGTATAATTAACTCCTAATACTTAAATAGGGAGATATAAAAAAAGTTCTCTGAAAGATGGTTAACAGAGTTGGTAGGTTCATGCGTCATGCTAAGCAACCCTGAGAATAAGCCACAATGGATTGGTTGGTTGCTCCCTAACCTGTGGCTTGCCATGGCTTGTTTCTCCCACCCCCCACCCATCCCACTTGCCCCAAGTCCCCTCAGTCCTCCCGCAGGCTCTGGCATGTATCTCAGGCACTTTTGCAACAGAGCTCCTCATTTCCTCATTCCCTACATCAACAACCTTTCTGCAATTGGTCTGCTGGGGTTGCCAATTCTTGAAGGAAACTCCCCCACTCCCAGTATCAGACTGCCAAATAAAATTAATTTCCTGAACACTTATGAACACGGTAATGTTCATAAAGGAACGCCTCCTCCCATATGTACCTGCCCGGACCCTAAGGTCATCTTCAGGGGTCCTTCTCCGTGAGCCCCTGCCAAAGGAAGTGAGGCAGGTGGCTACCAGGAGGAGGGCCTTCTCTGCTGTGGCACCCCAGCTGTGGAATGAGCTCCCTAAGGAGGTTCGCTTGGCACCTACATTATATGCTTTTAGACGCCAGGTGAAGACCTTTTTATTCTCCCAACATTTTAACAATCTATAAATACATTTTAACATGGTGTTTTAAATTTGTAATTTTGCATTGCTGCTGTTTTTATCTGGTTGAGCTTTTTTATTGTATTTTATATTATGGTTTTATACTGTTGTTTTATATTATGAATGGTTTTAATTTTTGTGAACCGCCCAGAGAGCTCCGGCTATTGGGCGGTATAGAAATGTAATAAATAAATAAATAAATAAAGTATTTGCAACCTCTTTTGGGGGTGGTTCTGCGTTCTTGCACAAGACTGGAAGACTACTGTCCAATATTTATCCCAGCATACTGATATCCCCCTCTTGTCAATATCCTTGTCAATTTCATCCTCCATTTCCATGCTTCCCTTGCTAGTGAATACCTTTTCTTTAAATGCTGCTTCATGTTAGACTGAACTAAGTACACCTACCCCCAAAGTGCTTTCTCTCCTGGAGACACCAGCTGCTTTGAGCTGCCCCCACCCTTCGTGTTCACCGCTTCCCTCCACTGATTTTCATTGCTAGCTGTCACATATACATACAGGTTACAGAGCAGTGAGCAGGATAGCTAAACATATGCAAATGTAATGACAGAGCAATAACACAAAAGGGGAAATTGTGCAAATCTCATGGCAGAGTAGTAAAATGGAAGGGGAAATTGCACAAACAGAGAGGAAAACTGCACAAATTTCAAGACAGAGCAGTAAAAAGGAGGGGAAATTTACCCAAATACCAAAAGTGGGGTGGAAGGGATTTAATGTATCCAAGCCTTGGGCAAATGACTTGAACAACCCTCACATAATCTTACTATAATCCATGGGTTATGCAAGGGTTGCTGAACCCTCAAATAACCCACAGTGGCCAGGTTCAGACAACACATCACAATCCCATCAGGGGTTGCATGTTCATAATGGCTGTCACACCTGCCTTGCATGCACCACAGCACACTGTAGATTAAATAACCCATGATGAGCCTAGCATGTCATGCAAACTAGATCACAGGTTACACCCTTGATGGCTGATACTATGTTGTATTGGTCATGTTTGTTGGTTGCTAAGATTATTTATATACTAGAAAGTTTGTATACCATCCAGACATCCCTAACTAAACCTTTTACCACTGTTAAAAATTCACAGCTGGTACGCACCCACAAATCTATCCCTGGACATGACTAAACATTATCTCATTCAATGTGAACAGATTAAGCAATCTGATCAAGAAATCCAAAGTGAAGGTAGCCAAAAACAAACAAACAGATATGAGAGTAACCACATCTGATGTTGCCGCAGGAGACATGTCAAAAACATCCAAACTATTGCATACTGAAACATCCTTGCTTTCGGAATACTTCTATGTGTACTGAAACACCCTTGTTTGAGGAATACTTCTATGTGATGATCTCTTACAAGTTGAAATTATTATATTGGAGGGGATGTGACTTTGAAGTTCACGAGACTCTTAAAAGAGATACCGTATTTCTTCGATTGTAAGATGCCATCGATTGTAAGACGCACACTATTTTCATTACCACCAACAGGGAAAAAAAACCCCTAAGACACACCCGCGATTCTAAGATGCACCCCATTTTTAGAGATGTTTATATGGGGAAAAAGTGCGTTTTAGAATCGAAGAAATAGGGTACATCTTTTTCAAGAATAAGCTAGGATCTGTTTTTCCCCCCAATGAACACCAACACAGAGAGCTTTGGCTATGGGGCAGTATATAAATACAATAAATAAACAAATAAAAACCTATTTTTAGGCTGAAATCATAGACAAATTGGATAGATTATTGTGGATGACCTAAATAATGTAATGGATCTCACCCTAGATAAACGTTCCAACTGCTACAAACCCACTAAGAAGATTGGTATAGTTAATGGCTAGAGATCTTCTAATCCAGGGATTAAAATTTCACTTTCTGTGTTGCAAAACACAAGGTATACTCACAAATTGATTATTACCAGCAGTCAAGGATGCCCAACAGGAAATATAATGCCTTAACCTCTATCTCGTTGAGCACTCAAGGGACCACAGCCCTTTGCCCCCATCTGGTGCCACAATACTAATCTTTTACCTGAGAAATTAATAACAGATAGGACTTTACCCAATATTTTACCATCACTGATCTGGTATAGATGTATACCAGATCAATGGTATACATCTATACCATTGATCTGGTATAAGGGAAACTGAACAATGCAAGTTGACTTTAACATCTGGAAGTCAAAACAGAGGGTGGGAAGGTACCTAACCTATACAAAAGCAGCACAAGAGCACTCCCTGGAATCCACATTGCTCTGCTCCACAGTACACTCCCCACCACCACCATTGCACAGAAAGAGCAAACTGAGACAAGCAAGTAAACTTTAGCATCAGGAATAAAGGCAGAGGGTGGAGGAGTCCGACCACAAAAATACTCCATTCAATCCACAACTAGAGCAGCTACTCCCATGGCACAGAAAAGGCAAATTGAAGGGAAGAAATTGAGGAGAAAAAAGAAGGAAAAACAGAAAAAAGCAGGGCGGAAATGAAATAAATTGAACAGAGTTTGATGAAGGCACATAGCCCCCTTATAGCAATTTCTCTTTTCTTCTTGGCTCTCATTCATGCAGGCTGCCAATTTAAAAAAGAAAATTCTGTTTAGATATTTCGAATTTAAATCAATCAATTAATAAATATTTAGGGCACCCGAGAAACCAAAGAAATGTACCTTGTATGTGCTAGCTGCTGAAGTGTTGCTTCCCTCCAGTGATTCTGATTCTGGACTCACAGTCCAAGACACAAAAACAATGTCAAGCAGAGAAAGTCAAACTCTCTCTCTTTCATATTACCATCACATACACACAAAGAGGCGTGCGCAAGGGGTGTGCCAGGTGTGCTCAGGCACACTCTAATGTCTCAAGCAATAAGCACCAAATTGAGAGGGGCATTGAACAGGGATGCAGAGGGGGATCCAAACGTAGTGGAACAGTTTTCTGGCTGCACACACACCCCACCGCCGGTTGCTCTGTCGCCTCACCAAAGAACTGCTGCCCCCAGACAGCACCGTCGTTCCCAGCAGCAAGAGCAAAAAGGAATTGTTCTGCTGGGAGTCTCTCTGCTGGGAGCCCCCGAAAGCTAATATCACCTCGTGAGCCCCTCTTCCAGCCAGTGTCACCACAAAGCCACACCAATATTGGGGCTTGAGGAGTGTCTCCTCATTCCCACCCACCCACCCCCATCAACTACAATGGCCCTTCTATGGTCAGAAAAGCTGAACACAGAGTAGGGCATCAGTGTCTACAGTGTTTAATAAATGAATGAATAAAAATAATGTCCTTTATAATTGAGTATTCAATCAATGTTCATCTTTAAAAAAATAAAATTCCCTGGGTGCACACCCTAATGAAATGTGCTGTGCACACCTATAACATATATATCCATAGTCTCTCCCTCCCTCACATCCTATGGACCAGCTGGTACGACACAGTGTGCAAGCATGCGTTGGTGTTATTTTACAGAGGCAAAGATTGTTGGCTACTAGGTGTCTTCATTGATGACCAGACTTCTAACATATTAGCTGTGTCTTAATTGGCTTCAGAGAGCCAATCAGAATCATATATGGCACTGAGGCAGTGTGGTCTCCTGGATGCACTGCCTGGCCAGCCAACTCCCTAGCATTGTATGGGAGGCCATTCTGAATACATGTGGCCACCATGCATACTCAAAAGCCTCCCAGTCAGCAAGACCATAGCAGAGACACAGAAGATGACCAATTGGAGACAAATGTAGTAGCGCAAGCAACTTGCTGATCTTTACAACTAGGAGAAGATGGAAATCACCCCCACCTCACCCACAGTATACAGCCCTAGGTATATTATCAATAAAGGTCCCCAAAGTCAGCTTCTACAGAAGGCAGTAGTCCAGGTTATTAATAGCTCTCAGGATGGATTGGAGTGATTACACAATTTAAGGGGTGATTTAAAAGGATCTGGCAAACATCCCTGGAGAAAACTCAACACAAAGTAGTCTCACAAGGGGGTTTATTAAGTAGGACAACTCTCTCACATTGTTTCTATTTCCCCCCGCCACCTCACCCTTAGGTTAATGATGGCGAGTTTCAAGCTTGCACTCCTATCTTGCATAGCACCTTTTGGAGCAACATACTTGCCTGATTTTCAATGAAACTGTGTCAAAATTACAAAAATGAGATAATGACTTTGATGTGAAAATGAAGAATGCAGATGATTCTCTCTAGTGTATATCATTTATTAGTTACTTGTTCATTTGGTAATTCGTTTATACAATTATCAAAAAAAATTGGGGGGGGGGAATTAGTCTTGAGCAGCGTTCACATTGTTATAGTGTGTCAAAAATCTGAATTCAGCAATTTGCATACACCATTACAAACTAAGCACATTTGCACATTTTGCAATTTACATACTCCTGCTAATTATGGAGATAATTTTATTTATTATTTATTTATTACATTTTTATACCGCCCAATAGCCGAAGATGTGACTTGTCCCCAGCACTGGATATTCTACACACAAACCTCTCCATAGCTTCCAAGATTTCACACTGCACACACAGTTTCAAGCATATCCTCAAAGCAATGTGATTCAGGAGCCTGAATTCTGTAGCTATTATTATTATTATTATTTATTTATATAGCACCATCAATGTACATGGTGCTGTACAGATTACACAGTAAATAGCAAGACCCTGACGCATAGGCTTACAATCTAATAAAGTTGTAGTAAACAATAAGGAGGGAAAGAGAATGCAAACAGGCACAGGGAAGTGTAAACAGGCACTGGGTAGGGTGAAGCTAAACAGTATAGAGTCAGAACAAACTCAATATTTAAAAGCTATAGGGAACAGAAAAGTTTTTAGCTGAGTTTTAAAAGCTGTGATTGAGTTTGTAGTTCTCAAGTGTTCTGGAAGAGTTTGTGCTCTGCTTAAAATGCAAATATGAAAAAGTTAGCTAATATAGAGACAAATTCACTTTTTAAAGATACTCAACATTTTATATTACTCAGAGAATTAGAGCGAGTTTTTAAATTGTTACAGAATGAAAAATTACTTTGGAAAGGCCTTTCATAAAGTTCAACAGTTCATTCCAAGCTTTGTAAATCATTTTTGCAGAAAAGCTGAGCTGAAATATCAAGTAAGAGATCTGAAGTTATCAGAAACAGAAACCAATACCAATATGCCTTTTTGGATTAGCCACTGGAATAACCACAGTTGTCCAGAAAAAAAATACACAGATGATTAGGCTATTTGAAGAAATTATCTCAAACACAGTTCATCAGAATCTAGCTACTTGTATTTAATATATCTGATGCTGCTAAGTTTTAGAACCACACTTTCTAACCAGAATGATTTGCAGTTATCTAGAGTTTGGTGAGAAATTAAGATATGTATTACAGTATTCACTACAATCTCTCCTCTTATCCTCCACCCCACTGGAAGTGCTTGCTGTATAAAATCAGGACCCTCCTACTTTATGTGACTCCTTAGTGTAATGGTTAATAACATAAACTATGGGCCAGGAAGTCCCTGGTTAAAACTCAGTTCAGCCCTGAACTGCCTTAGGCAACCCATTCTCAGTCACAGCATGATGGGGATAATAGTGGCTTGCCTTATAGAATTGTAGTAAGGATTACTAAGCATGTGTGTGGCTTGGTAAATGGTCCAGTTAAAGTTGTAGAGGGATTTTGCCCTTTCTATAGAAGTGCACAAGAAGCCCTTGTGGGCAAGGAAGTTTAGTATGTATATTTTGTGATACAATATCACTCACTTATTTATTTATTTATCATTCAGAACATATGCCTACAAATTTGGTACGAGGATTTGAAATGAAGCAGCCAGTGACATTTTTCAAAAGAGGCAATAAAAAGTAATTAATAAATGACCAGGCAACTGTCACACAAAATCAATGAACTGTACAGCTGGAAGGTCATCTGTCCAAACCATTTACAAATATCTCAAAAACTGTCTACCACAGAAAGTCAGATGTTTCCTTACATATGGAGCATTTGTAAAAATGGTTACAACAAAACATTAGTTGACATAGAACACAGTGGTGGTGGTGGTGGTGGTGGTGGTGAGTTCTCACAAAAAAACTCAAGGCAGCTCACAGCAATGAGAATAAAATATAACCATTGCAATATACCAAACAGCACATAGTTTGATACAAAAACACACACAGCCTAAAATGCTTGGCAAAATAAGAAAGCCTTGGTTTAACACTAATTATCTTGTCGGAAATTAGTTAGCCCAGCAGATTTCTTGAGGTACAGCAATCCAAAAAGAGGGTGCCACAGCTGAAAAGGTGCCTTTTCTAGTGGAAATCATCCATGAGCTGGGAATGAGCTGAAGCTAGCGAGGAATGCTAAAAGCAACAACAACAAAAAACTTTATTCAGGTATGCGCATAGTAAAAGACAAAGGAAAGAAATGGTGGTTCAGCTACTCAAGGAGGATGGCAAATTGATAACAGATGGCAAAAAAAGGTAAAAGTGCTCAATTCCTACTTTGACTCAGTCTTCTCCCAAAAGTGGATCTATGACCCCGCTGGAAAAAGTGAAGGACAAGCTGAAAGGGAAGGATTGCAGCTTGAGATTGATAAACAAATGGTCAAGGAACACCTAATTTCTTTGAACAAGTTCAAATCTCTAGGGCCCGATGAACTGCATCCTAGAGTAATAAAGGAGATGGCGGAAGAACTCTCAGAGCCACTGTCTATTATCTCTGCGAAATCATGGACAATGGGTGAAGTGCCAGACGACATGAGGAGGGCTAATGTTGGCCCTATCTTAAAAAAGAGCAAAAAAGAGGAACCTGGGAACTGCAGACCAATTAGTCTGACATCAATCTGCGAGAAAATTTTGGAGTAGATTATAAAGTAGTTAGTCTGTAAGCACCTTGAAAACAATGCAGTGATTACTAGAAGCCAGCATGGATTTGTCAAGAACAAATCCTGCTAGACTAATCTGATCTCAGTTTTTGATCAGGTAACCTCCCTTGTGGACTGTGGGAATGCTGTGGACACAATATATCTTAACTTCAGCAAAGCTTTTGACAAAGTGCCCCATAACATTCTGATTAGCAAACTAACTAAAAATGGGCTAGATAAAACAACTATTAGGTGGATTCACAGTTGGCTACAGAATCGGATTCAAACAGTGCTTATCAATGGTACCTTCTCAAACTAGGGGAATGTAATGAGCGGGGTACCACCAGGCTCAGTCCTGGGCCCAGTGCCTTCTACATTTTTATTAATGATTTGGACAAGGAGGTGCAGGAAATGTTTATCAAATTTGCAGACAAAATTGGATGGGATAGCTAATACCCTGGAAGAAAGACACAAACTTCAAAGTGATCTTCATAGGCTGGAGCGCTAGATTGAAAACAACAGAATGAAATTTAATAGGTATAAATGCCAAGTTCTACACCGGGGGCGGGGGCAACCAAATGCACAGTTACAAGATGGGGATACTTGGCTCAGAAATACTACAATGATCTTGGAGTATTGTGCCCCAGTTCTGAGCACCACACTTCAAGAAGGATGCAGATAAGCTGGAGGGTCAGAGGAGGGCAACAAGGATGGTTAGGGGTCTGGAAACAAATACTGAAAGAACTGGGCATGTTTAGCCTGGAGAAGAGAAGACTGAGGGAAGACAAGATAGCATTCTTCAAACTTGGAAGATTGTCACACAGAGGAGGGCCAGGACATCAGGAAAAACTTCCTGACTGTTAGAGCAGTACAACAATGGAACCAAAGAGCTAGGGAGGTTGTGGGCTCTCCACACTAGAGGCCTTCAAGAGGCAGCTGGTCAGCCATCTGTCAGGGATGCTTTAAGGTGAATTTCTGGGGGCTGGACTTGATGGCCTTTACTATTTTGTGATTCTAATGAAGACAACATTCACAGCAGGGCTTCATCTGAAGATCTGAGCATACAGGGAAGCTCATAAGATGACATACTCTCTCTAAAATGGACTTCAATGCATTCTACTATTTATGGACTATCAAGATTTTGAAATAATTGGTTAACCAATTATGTTTGCACAGGCTGCACAGTGTGTGTGTGGGTATGTGGATGCACATAAAAGCTCAAGACTCGGTCCCACATTGCACCTACATATACAACTATATACATGGCCATTATATGAACTGGCACTAATCCATTATGGTTAGATGATTAAAAAACAACCTGATTAGATACACACAAGTGGGCCCAGCAACAAATTATTGCAGTGTGTCCATGGTGTGCATGTATTACATGAGCCTGTGGCTGCTAGGGATGAAAACACAAAACTTAGCATCAAAGGCAGAAGTCCCAACTCTGTCTTTATGTGCAAAATTCAATGTTTTAGTTTCTGAACATTTGAACTTGCAATCAGTCTGCATCATGTCAATGTAGCACAAGACTTTTGCATTTAATTGAATTTGCCTGAGAGGTGGTCTGATTGGGTAAATAGATCAAGGTAAATTGGAAAGGATTTTTGTCTCCCAGTTTTTTATGGCAAACTGGGAGTCAAAAATCCTTGCCAGTCTACTGTGATGTACTTACACTGCTGCATGAGTCCAGGTCTCCAAGAAAGTTGGGGTAACCCAAAATGGATTTGTGTGTGGAAGGACTATTTCCTTCTATAACAAGTTACTTCCGACTGTTCATCACTATAACTCACAGTCTACTTCTCTCTGAAATTGGTACATTCAAGCTTTGCTTCAGGTGGGCACACCTATAATTCTCTCATTCTCCTTTTAATAAACTGAAGCTGAAATTTTGGAAACTCTGTCTTCTGTGACAGCCTATGGATAGGGAAAATTAACAGTCTGCCAGGAAACAGCCAGCCTGAATTCCCATCTGATTTTTTAAAAAACTCCCATTATCTTTCTTTGCAAATTTACATTTCTGTGCTTTGATACCTCCTATATTTGCAAAATGATGCAAAATGCAACAACCAAACTGCTAACCAGTATATGGTACTGGGACCAAATTACACCTATTATTATTATTATTATTATTATTTATTTATATAGCACCATCAATGTACATGGTGCTGTACAGAGTAAAACAGTAAATAGCAAGACTCTGCCGCATAGGCTTACAATCTAATAAAATCATAGTAAAACAATAAGGAGGGGAAGAGAATGCCAACAGGTACAGGGAAGGGTAAGCAGGCACAGGGTAGGGAAAAACTAACAGTAGAAAGTAACAGTAGAAGTCTGCACAACATCAAGTTTTAAAAGCTTTAGGAAAAAGAAAAGTTTTTAGTTGAGCTTTAAAAGCTGTGGTTGAACTTGTAGTTCTCAAATGTTCTGGAAGAGCGTTCCAGGCGTAAGGGGCAGCAGACGAAAATGGACGAAGCCGAGCAAGGGAAGTAGAGGCCCTTGGGCAGGCGAGAAACATGGCATCAGAGGAGCGAAGAGCACGAGCGGGGCAATAGTGTGAGATGAGAGAGGAGAGATAGGAAGGAGCTAGACCGTGAAAAGCTTTGAAGGTTAACAGGAGAAGTTTATATTGGATTCTGAAGTGAATTGGAAGCCAATGAAGAGATTTCAGAAGCGGAGTAACATGGTCGGAGCGGCGTGCTAAGAAGATGATCTTTGCGGCAGAGTGGTGAACAGAAACCAACGGGCTGATGTGAGAAGAAGGAAGGCCAGAGAGAAGAAGGTTGCAGTAGTCCAACCGTGAAATAACCAGTGCATGAACAAGCGTCTTGGCAGAAGAGACAGACAAAAATGATCGAATCCTGGCAATATTATACAGGAAAAATCGACAAGATTTAGCTACTGCCTCAATATGAGTTGTCCTGAAAGACAAGCACTGCCTCCCAAGTATTTTCTGGGCACAATTCAAGGTGTTGGTTTTAACTTTAAAAGCCTAAATGGCTTAGGACCTGACTAAGGGACCATCTATCTTGCTATTAAGATCTGCAGGAAAGTCCCTTTTGAAGACATCATTATCACAGAGGTCCATTTATCAGATACGCGTGAAAGAGCTTTCTCCTGTGTTGCCCTCAAAATATGGAATTCGCTCTTTCAAGAACTACTATTGGACCCCACTCTCTTGGCCTTTAGAAAAGGTGTGTAAAGACATGTTTTCAATCTAGCTTTTTAATGTTTTAATGCTTTTACTGTTTTTAATGTTCTTGTTTTTATTACTTTAAGGTTCTTTTGTTTTAGAAGGTGTGGTATATAAATGATAATGAAATTATTATTATTATTATTAATAATAATAATTAATTAATTAATTAATAATTTCTCTACCACCCCATAGCCGAAACTCTCTGGGCAGTTTAAAAATAAAACAATAAAAATATACAAAATTTACAACAATAAAAACGTAAAACAGACAGTATACACAAAGGCAACATACATCTAAAAACAACACTGAGCTGTCAGACAAAAATAATATATATATATATATATATATATATATATATATATACACACACACACACACACACACACACACACACACAGAGGAAGCAGCCCCTACACCTTTATAGCCATCTCATGGGAAGTTTAAGCAATGACCATCTAGTACAGCCTTTCCCAACCTAGTGCCTTCCAGATGTTTTAGACCACAACTCCCAGCATTCCTGACCTTTGGCCATGCTGGCTGGGGCTGCTGGAAGCCAAGATCCACACTATTTGGGGGCCATAAGGTTGGAGAAGGCTGCTCTAGTAAGTGGCTATCTAGTACAGATAATCTGGGATCCACAAATTTTGTCATGGCTTGCTAGCCAGGCTTTATTTGTGGTTGGCACCAGCTCCTCCTCACTGTGCATGCCAGACAACTCAGTGGAGAGGCTTGTTTCATCTCCAGCAGGGCTTTTTGTGAAGACAGAAGCAGCACAAGAGATTTGTACTGCTTCTGCCTCCTGCAAAAACCGGACAGATTCTTCCCTCCTTCTCTGAAATTCATGGATAAGACGGGGAGGTCTATTTTAAGGGGTTACCAATGGATAACTGGAAAGGGGATTTGAAGAATTTTAGAGAAACTACGATGTGGCTGTTGGTGGCTATGCTGGCGCTGACTCACATTCACCAAACATAAATGCTCAGTGGTGCCAGATGCAAAGCAAGCACATTTCTTGAGCTTGCTTAATTGCCTAGAGTTGAGCAAACAACCCATAATGTCAAATCATCTACCTATCACACTGTTCCAAGAATGACATAGGAATACAACATATCTTAGCCCATTTATTCAGGAAAAGACTGCCTGCTCCAAACAGACATCGGTTATAGTACAGCCAGCTGCTCTAAAAATGTTCCCCAGCATATGCCTGAGGTTTATGATTTTTCTTCAGCAATGACTGGGGAAAAGAAAAATAGGCTGTAGTGCCTGCAGGCATCTCTACTATTCTATACAGGAAGACAAAATCATTATGACAGTGAAATTATCTGGGGAATGAAACTTTTTAATTTGCTTAAAAGGTATTGAGAAAACCTTGGGACAAGAGGTCGTTGAACTGTCCCTCATTTTCAACACTGGCAAATAGGCGCAAACTAAGGAACTGTACAGCTGTACAGATCAGATACTTGGCTCCCAGCAATTTGAGGAAGAAGCAGCAAATTTGATCTTGAGTGTTTTCATGTTTAAGGGCTAGCTTATTTAACACTTGTTCCTTTAAATATTTGAGTCAGTTTATTTCGTTTGGTGTATCTCAGTTGCACCAATTCCTACTTTCTTATTGGGCCTGTTCAGACAACACACCAAGCCATGTTTAGGAGGCTAACTCCTTTGCAGCCATTGATTACTGAGCATGTTTAAACCATGGTTATGTAATTGCCATGGTTAGGAACAGTTCACACAACAAACTAAGTCATGGTTCACATGACATGGTAAGCCATAACATTTAGCTCAAAACGCTTAACCACCGTGCTTTAGTATGTCATCCGAACAGAGTCTTTGCCCTGGTTCAGACAACACGCTAAACCATGCTGCTTAACCACAAAATGGTTAAGGGAATGCATTCCTTTAACCATTTTGTGGTTAAGCAGCACGGTTTAGTGTGTTGTCTGAACCAGGCCTTTGTTTCTTATGGTTCTTTTATCTTTAAACCTGACTTGAACTGGATAAGCTTTCAAACAGAGGATAGTCATCTGCAAAGTAGAACACCTGGGAACTCTGAACTATTGATTCTTCCACAGGGAGTCCTGCCTCATACTTTGAGAATCACACTTTATTGAATTAGAAAGTAGTTTTGAGGATATCAGTTCAGACAGAAGATACTTCCTATGTCCAGCTTTAAAAAGGACAAAAGAATTACCTTGCTTTGCCTTCCTGGATCAAACCAAAGGTCAATTTAATTCCATTCTCCATTGCCAGCTATGACCAGCTAGATGCTCCTGGGAACTCACAAGCATGCATGATGAAATAACCATACTCAAATATTTGATCTTTGTCCACAGTATCTAGTAATTATTCAAAGGTATATGGAATATGGCAGATTCTGTTCTTTGGAATCACTGCGAATAGCTTAATGTTTTCCATGAGAATCTTCATTCAAAGCCATTAAGCCAACCAATATCATCATACCCTATGGCAATGAATTCCATCAGTTAACTATATATCACATGATGCACTGGCAGATGTGCCTATTTGTTTTGTACTCCCTTTGCATTATAACTACATTTGGTATCAAATATTTCCTTGACAAAAGGGGAAAACATTAGGGCTTGCAATTCGTAGCCTTTGAAAAAAATTATTTATTTATTTATTTATTTAGAATATTTATATACCGCTCCCCATTGAAAAATTTCAGAGCGGTGTACAAGGTAAAATGAAAATAAAAACAGAATAAAACAGTTAAAACAAAATTTAAAAAGAAGCAAAAAACAACAACACAGAAATCCAAGGCTGCATGTTAAAGAAAGGCTTCTTGGAATAAAGATGTTTTCAGGAGGCGCCGAAAGGAGTACAAGGTTGGAGCCTGCCTGACCTCCAGAGGCAGGGAATTCCACAGGAGGGGCGCCACCATGCTGAAGGCTCTTCCCCTGGTGGATTCCAATCGGAGGATGGGTCTAGGTGGATCCACCAGGAGCAGGCCCTCGGATAACCTCAGTGACTGGGCAGGTTGGTAAGGGAGAAGGCGCTCTCTCAGGTATCCTGGTCCCAAGTTGCATCTATTCATTTCATTTGTTCTAAATCTACTACCATTTTCATTTGTTGTTTCTCAGGTTAGAAGTATTTTGAGAGATTAGATTTACTTAAATGACCAAATGCTTCAGTGACCCTGTTCAGGTGACACACTAAGCCATGGTGATTAAACATGTTTTGAACTAAACATTATGGCTTAACATATTATATAAATCATGACTTAGTGTGTTGTGTGAACCATTCCTAACCATGGTGGCTACATAACCATGGTTTAAACATGCTCACTAACCATTTGCTGCAAAAGGGTTAGTGGCCTAACCATGGCTTAACGTGTTATCTGAACAAAGTCAGAATGGGCTTATGTTTAGTGCTAACCCTATAGAACCACAGTTTCACTAACCACATCACCTGAAGAACCGTATTTCTTTGATTGTAAGACGCCATTGATTGTAAGATGCACACTAATTTCAGTACCACCGACAGAAAAAAAAAACTAAGACACACCCACGATTCTAAGACGCACCCCATTTTTAGAGATGTTTATATGGGGGGAAAATGCATCTTAGAATCAAAGAAATAGGGTATCGTCTGAACAGGTCCATTGTCTTTTTGTGCAGGGGGAGATACTTACATCCAGAGTTTTATTTGTCTATCTGTGAATCCTCAAGCCTTAGAACCCCATTTTTGTTAGATGGAACAAGAGTGGGACACAATGTTCTATGTTAGGTTAATCATGTATCCTATTTTACAGATGGCAATCCACTATAGAACTGCCAGAGGACAGTCCTCTGTTTGAAGGACTGTCCAGACTAAGTCTGAAAGCACCCAGATAGCAGACAGAGCATGTACATAGGCCACCTGGTCACAGTCTCTACCACTATGCTGAAATGTGTTATATTTCCATTTAAATTATAACAATTATTTCTATATTTGCACCAATACATATTAATTAGCACATGCAAATTGTATGCAGGTCTGTGTCCTCTTTTGCCATCTTTTTGGGCAATGCATAAATGCAAGTGTACCATAGATTGACATAGTGACGGTATGATACTTTCCTAATAGTTCCAAACACTTAATTTGCCTTTCTTCTACATGCTAACAATTCTAGGCATTTTTGTAAAAACGCTGCTAGGAGAGAAATACTATACATATCCAAGAATTTCTACAGTATGAACAATGTGAAATTTTATACTTTCGTATTAAAAAAAACCTTCAGTCCTAAGTTTCATAATGCTCTGCATCTATTTGCCTGGGACAAATGTTAGACTGCCAAGCTACAACTATATGCACTTATTTACGCTGCATAAAATGTGCTTCTGCCATAAAGCAAAACCTATGTGAATTTCTGTCTCCAACTTTGCAAGTTCTGACCATAGAGGAATTCTTTATTATTATTATTATTATTATTATTTATTTATATAGCACCATCACATGTTCTGCACTTAAGCTTTACTCATTAATAAATTATCACTTCTGTGACATTTTTATAGCACAATTCTATTCATGTTTACTTAGAAGTAAGCCCCATTATGTTCAATCGGGTTTACCCCAAGGTAAGTTTGGACAGCATTGCAGCATTTGTGTACAACATACTTCATAATCCTTCATGCACTTAGTTTCACGCCAAGTGTATAACACGCCAAGTTATTCCCCTTGTACATATATTTGCAAGCAAAAGGATAACTGAGGCTGAGACACAGAGACTTCCCGAGAACAATAGGTAATTCATTGGCCGACTAGGGGCATAATGCTTAGTTTGCCAAGCCCTGATCTAGATCTCTTGCAACCATGAGAGCTAAGATATATTTTATGATCAGAGCAGATTCGCTCATGATTCTGCAGGTCTGCTTGTTACCCAGGAAAAGCATTGCATTTCTAAGGTTCAACCC
The DNA here is from genome assembly GCF_023053635.1 of Elgaria multicarinata webbii. Classification (NCBI taxonomy): domain Eukaryota; kingdom Metazoa; phylum Chordata; class Lepidosauria; order Squamata; family Anguidae; genus Elgaria; species Elgaria multicarinata. The sequence goes on along the minus strand of NC_086171.1, from coordinate 37,865,806 downwards.
AGAGACTTTGTTTCTGCATACTTCCTTTAAGCTTAGTTAATCCTACTTTACTGACAAATGGAAAGAAAAAGAAAAAGGCAGATAATATACCATCTATGTGTGCCCAAATAAAGACGGCAGTGAAGGATAGAGTTTCTATAGGCTAAATTAGATTCTGGGCTTCCACACCAAAGATTACAAATCAAGATGTATAATTAAAAATATTCTATCAAAATTATGAAGGTTACACTGGTATCATATTTTTTTTTGCAACTTTCTCATTGTAAAATTTCACACCAGAGGCAGTAATTGGCAGGGACAAAATTATATAGCAATTAGGGCATGACAGCAAAAGCAAACAAGTACTGAAAATGGGTTCGACACTTCTGGTAACAAGCAGGTAATTATCACAGCAGCTTGAAAGGGGCATAATCAACCAAACTGACATCATCCCACCCACATAATAAACGTGAAATCCCTTTACGTCCAATGTAGCTTTTACACACAGCTGGTAAATGTGGCTAGTCTAGTCTCCGTGTTTGACTCCTTGTAGCTGATGTTTCATTCAGTCCAGTTCAGATAACTACTTTTTTGATGCGGGGATTTCGTTTACTGTTAAGTAACCTTTATAGAAACATATGTTTTCACTCTGCTAAAATCTAGTATATTTTAAAACATAATAATTGTTTATGCCTCTTTTACTGACCACAGTTTGACATTTTAAAATTCTTATGGCATTATAATGGTTGATCAATCTAAAATACGTCTCTTGCATAAGTACCACATGGGGAAAAATCAGTTCCTTCCCCACATTATTTTAGATTCTAATAGTACATTTCCATATACTGAAAGCTGGGCTTATAAAAATGTCCCTGCAAGTTTTCCAAAGAGATGTTAACATCATTGTGCGCTTATTAACCATTGATGAATTTTCAAAACTCTTGAGAGATAAAATGACATTTCCTTTTACACGTTATTAAAAGTCCTCCATTAAGATCATTTCAGCACCCCCCATAATGCCATTTCTTGTTTCCAAAAGGAAACCAATATTTGTTACTTGCATTTAAATTGCAATCCAGTCCAGAGAATAGTCATAAACCCATATATATATTTCCCACCAGTTTCCTTTTCAATAGCTTCTCTAACTCCCTATCAACTACTCTTTAAACCCCTGCCCATACTTAAAAGAAGTTGGGGGTTCTTTGATTCATTTCAGTTTCTATCCCACTCTTTTCCAAGTGATCAGAAGTAATAACAACAGTTTAAGGGGGAGAACGTAAGAGATACATTAAGGAAAAGACAGAGTCGGGGCACTGTCAAGAATGGGGATATCATGTACACACTATACTCTCATCCACCTTCCTCTTCTACACGCAATTAGTTCTCGATCTCTCCCTTCTTCCACATTACTTCAAGAAGCATTAGGAAGAGGGATTTATTTTATTTATTACATAAATAACAGCCTACACTTCCAAGGAGTCCAAATGCAGTATCCTCTGGAGGCCAGAGACTTTTCGGCTTGTAACATAAACTACTGTTCATACTATAAGAACTTTTTCCACATAACATAAATAACATAAAATTGCATATAGTCCTTCTACCTTTCAAAACCGGTATTGCAATATAGTAGGCTTTTCAACTGAGTCATAAATTAAAAGCTTTCTATTAAAGAAAATGGGATGGAGACTAAACCAAATTGGGACTATTTACAAGGTTCAAGACACCCCAAAGGCCGGTATCACATTTTAGCTTATTGGGTAATCATTTAAGTGAGGTCCAAACATTTTCAAAATGATAGGGTAATTCTAATTGACTGGACGCTCCAGGTGCAAATGTTTATATTTGCCATAAGAGTTAAGGCTTAAAAACAATGACCGTTCAAAACACTGGATATAAATTCTGAAAATTAAAAACAAGAATCACTTCAAGCAATCTCAAAACTTTAACACTGACAAGGGGTTCTGCCTGTCAGTATCAAGTTAAGAACACTTTATATGTGATACTAATTTGTCTCTAACTCTTTTATTTATAACTTGTGAGGCAATACATACAAGTAATATATAAAGCAGAACACTCACTGGCTGTGTTCAGACATCACTTTAAACCATGATGGGTGAATAAGCTATTCACAGTAGATTATTTTGAAAATAAGCTACTGTTATCCTCCACATGATCAGACAAATAAGCTACTATGCCCAAGCTTGCAGTGTATAGGAGGCTGCAAAATCCCCAGGAGCTTATTAAGCTACTGTGTGTAATTTGACTCACCCCCCTGTCCTGCTACAGTCCTCCCACTGGAGCAGTGGCGCTGTTTTGCCTCTGGAGGTTTGCAGCATCATGACAAAATTTCATACACAGCCTCCCCCACCCAGTCAGGAGGCACTGGATCCACCATCCTGCGCAATAACTCACTGAGGAGGAAAAAAATCCCAAGTGCCCCCAAAAGGGGGAATAACTTGAAAACGTGGGCATTTGCAGGATCAGGACCAAATTCTACACACAATTGGGAAACATCCAATTCACCATTCATTTCAAGATGATTTATTATGCATTTCTTAAAAAAAACATGCAAGTGCCCCTCAAAAGGGGGAAGTGGCTAGAAAATGCTGGGGGGTTACAAGATAAGGACCAAACCACATGGTCAGCACACTCAGGTCCTCTGGAAAATATCTACTTCAACTAGCAAAAACTAGATGAACAACTGCTACCCAGAGAACCTTCTCTTCTGCTGCTCCCAGACTGTGGAATGGCCTGCCGGAGGAGACTCATCAGCATGACAGTCTACTAGCATTCAAGAAAGCTATAAAGACTGATCTCTTCTATCAGGCCTATCCAGTGGAATTTTAAGATGTTTTTAAAATGTTTTTAGGACGTTTTTAAGGATTTTTTTAGCAATGTATATTATGTTTTAATTGAGTATTATGTATTTTATCATTTATTGTTGTTCCCTGCCTCAATCAAAATGGAGAGGCGGGCAAGAAATATATAATTATTATTATTATTATTATTATTATTATTACTGAAGTACTTGATGCCCTATGAAAACCTAGCATTAACTGTGAAAGCAGTGAAAATCTGAAAAGTGGAGATGCTTATAACACCGCAGGGGGTTGCAGGATCAGAACCAATCCTCATAGCCTGCCTGCTCTACACCGCTGGCTTGGTTCCTTTAACATGTACCTAATCAGTAAGCCAGCAAACAGCAGAGCAGCAGCTGTTTTCACTGCTCTTGCCATACTGTTCTGTAGCCAACCAAAATAACTCACTGTGACCACCATACAACACAACAACCCATGATGGATTTAATAACCCACCCTGCAGACCATGGGTTATCAGAGTGGGTTATTTGGCCCAAATAAACCATCATGGTTTAAAAGCTCCCACCAGATGACATGAGAGCCCATGAAGGGTTGATTAAGCCATCATGGCTTAATTAACCCATCATGGGTTATCATGCCACCTAGTCACTATCTAGTTGAGATCAGAAATGCATAATGAATCACCTTGAAATGAATAATTAAATTATTGTTATTAATATTATTATTATATTTACAATATTTATATACCACTCAATTATCTAACACAGATTCCAGAGCAGTGAACATAGGTATAAACAGTAAAAAAGATTTTAAAAGCAAATTAAAATTGTTCAATATAAAAACAGTGGCTAGTCAGTTGAGGAAGGCTTCTCAAAACAGAGTTGCTTTCAGGATGTGCTGGAAGCAGCCTAGTGTTGGCACCTGCCTGACTTCCAGGAGCAGAGAGTTCCACAGAGAAGGGGCCACTACACTAAAGGCTCTTCTCCTGGTGGATTCCAATCGGGCCACAGGTCCACATGGACCATGCCCTCCGACAACCTCAGTGATCAGGCAGGTTGATAAGGGGGAAGGCACTCTCTCAGGTATGTTTAGGACTTTGTACATTAGTACCAAAACCTTAAATCTGGCCCAGTAGCCAATAGGTAGCCAGTGCAATTCCCTCAGCAAAGGTATCTGGATAATAACTGAATCTTAAATTATTAGAATAAAATATCTCTGTTGCAACAGTGAAGACTTACAACGAGCAGCCTTACAAATTCAAACCTAGGCAGTTTTTTCTGTAATGACACAAATCAGTAGCTTTCTACACCCTGCTGCAGAAATATTACATCCCTAACAAATAGAACTGTCATCTCGTCACTTTGCCAAGCAAATATTTCTGCGGAAATAAAACAAGCGTTGAAGCTTTTCTAAAACATTTGTGAAAAAGTGTAAACACTCATAACATACACATTTCAAAAGTGTTGAAAAACTTTAGAAGTTTTTAAACCATTACATAAAAATCTATGTATCTGGAAGCAGCAAGAGCCGACTACAAGCACAAAGAACTTAAAACCTAGGCTTTCCAAATTATCTTTATTATTATTATCATTATTATTATTATTATTTATTTATATAGCATATCCTATGCAGGGTGGCTGAGGAAGAGAGGAGATCTTCTCCATGCTCCCTGCATTTATGTCTAGACAGCCTGTTTTGCCAGCCTAACCTGGGAACTTTGAAGGGGGATGGCAACACAGAGCATAGGAAGTTGCATAAAGCGGCTTCCCCAGTCCCCTCCCGAGACCACCCGCTTTCTGCCCTCTGCGCAGTGTTTAAGAGTGCTGACGCCAGCAAGAACCATGCCAGCTACAAGAGGGGAGGGAAGCGCGGTTACTGGGAACTGAGGTCGGAGCCCTGGCCGAACAACCCCATGGCCATCTAGATAATGTCTAATGGAAATAGGTTTGTGCCCTTAATTGATCTGTTTACCAGGACAATATTGAAAGCATAGCTGGCTCTCACCTCCCTTGTTACTTTAGAGGGTGCCAACTGCCCAACTCTCAAATATCAATTTATGTATGTAGAACATGTTCAAATTTAGGTGTCAAAACTTTACCCTAAAATGGTATACAGCCATCCACTCCCGACTGTGGGAAGATTCACTTCACTGGATAGGGGCAAGAAGCCCCTCCTTACTGATTAATGAATCAAACTCATTTGCACACACACCTTTTCTTAAGTTCACAAAATTCAAAAGTCCAATATTTTGCTATACACTGTCATCTTCTGAACAAAACTGAGCCATGCATTTTTAGAATTTAACTGTTTTAATCATTTTTAATTCGGTTTCTCCAATTTCCCTCTTCTCTTATGTTTTCTCTATATATACCTGATCTGAATAAAACTTTCATAATTTGGAAGTAATTGGGTTGACTAAGTGCTTTGGCAGCCCCAAGAATCTGTTCCTCCAATGCAGCCAGACTGAACATTCACATCACCATATCAGCCCATGACAGGCTAAAAACTTGCTCTAGCGAAATGGAAGAGATTCAGGAGATGGTGCTATTGCACTCATGTCCTATTTGTGGGTTTCCTACAGACACTTGGTTGGCCACTGTGTGAACAGAATGCTGGACTAGAAAGACCCTTGGTTTGATCCAGCATGACTCTTCTTGCGCTCTTATCAGACTATCTAACTGCCCATCTTAAGGGGCTCTGCTTTAAGATACAGGCAAGAAAGAGGTTTATTTATTTATTTAAAACACTTATATCCCGCCTTATATCACTAGGATTCTACCTATATCACTAGGATTCTACCTATATCACTAGGATTTCTACCAAACAAAGCTGAGGGTTGAAAATTTTTGTGATCTTTTACACAAGAGTGCACTAATTTTAGCTGGCTTTTTAGCTTGCTTTGGTAGTTTTGGTCAAGATATGCACTCACCACCGACCTCAGATTGTAAAAATACACTGTGCATTGGGTTGCTCTAAGGGAGAAGCCCATGCCTTCTTCCTCAAGTTGGGTAGGGGGCCAGGGACTCATCCCTGTGCACTGAGAAAGCAACAGATTGTCATCCACCTTTTCAAGTCTCTCCAAGGTTTCACACAAAGCCTGGGAGATTCTTCCATCCTTCTCCCAAGCTTGGAGAAGAACAAATGATTTTGCCAAAATACAAAAAAAGTAGGCTCACCACTGTGAATCCCTGGTTCAGTGGATGATCCAGGCAAAATACAGAATAGCACCTCCTGAATCCTAGAGCTTGTGATGATTTACTATGTCCAGTATAAAATTCATAATAATAGTCATAATACATTACTTAATTGTATTTAAAATGCTGAAACTTACATGTATTCCTATAAATGTTTTTTCATAAAAAGGCAGCCCTTGATAGAAAGTAATAATTCAAGTTTAAGAGACTGTAAGTGTAGATTATAAATTGCAATGCAAACTTTGAAGTTTATGTTAAATTGAATTTCTTTTTCAACCAAGTTATTATTAAAATAAACCACTTGTTGTAACATATTTTTAACTTAAAATTCACTTTTAAGATCCACTTTTTAAAATCATTGTCTATCCCAATTGGAATAGCATGCATCTAAAATAAATGGCCAAAATGTTTCATGTACTTACGCTCTGCATCTACCCTACCCACCTGCCACACTGAAAGTGATTTGGGACAAGGACTATGTTTACACTGTACATTTAGATGAAATAATATTGCAGTGGGGCTGTAGTATACAATTTGGGGCTCTCAAACACCCACAAATACTAATGTTTATATCAGGAGTTAAAGACCTCATTTTCCTGAGCCAACATTAATTGGAATAAGCATTATGTCTAAAAAGCTTCAAGTTACTATGGGGATGGATCCAGATTTACACATACTTAAGAGTAGAACCATTGGGATTAATGGCACCTAAGTTAGTCATGGCTAACTTACACCCCACTGTTTTCAATGGGTCAACTTTTAGTATACCAATTTCTGTATTTAGTTTGGTTTAGGATATTATGGGATCAAATCTGTGTGTTTGTCAGTTTCAGCCAAAAGGTTGAAGTTTAGATCAAAAGTTTTCACCCCTTCATAGAATTCAGAGATCTAAAGACGGTAGTGCATGCACTGGTAAATTCAAGGCTTGACTTCTGCAATGCGCTGTATATAGAGCTACCTTAGTGCCTAGTCCGGAAACTTCAACTAGTTCAAAATATGGCAGCCAGGTTGGTCACCAGTATACCTAGGGGTGACCATATTACACCAACTTTAAAATCTCTTCACTAGCTGCCAATTAGTTTCTGGGCGAAGTATAAAGTGTTGGTTATTACCTTTAAAGCCCTACACAGTTTGGGTCTAGGTTACCTGCAGGATCGCCTTCTCCTGTACAATCCACCCCGCACACTTAGGTCCTCTAGGAAGAATTTATTTCAGTCAGTGAAAACTAGGCTGATAACCATTACCCAGAGGACCTCCTCTTCTGCTGCTCCCAGACTGTGGAATGGCCAGGAGAGATTTGCCAACTTAACAGTCTTTCTGAATTTAAAAAAGCTATAAAGACTGATCTCTTCTGGCAGGCCTACCCAGTCAAATTTTAAGATGTCTTAAAAGATTTTAATATTTTAATAATGTATTGGTTTTATTTTTTAATCAGTTTTATGTATTTTATATTTTTGTTTTCAATGTTGTTCCCCGCCTCGATCCAGAGGGAGAGGCAGGCAAGAAATTATTATTATTATTATTATTAATAGGTGAGGAAGTTGTGCTCAGGAATCGGAGATTATCTTATATAAGAATATGGTAGTTTAAGGCTTATTATTCGAGATCTACCAGACCAATTTTGCTCATTTTTGTTTTAAACTAAGCTTGAGCAATATATTTTGAAATTCAAAGAAGTTCAAAGCTTGAGCTTCAGGAGCCAAACAGTAGTTAACAAGAATTGCCTCTCTGCCAGAAGCAAACATGGTATTTCTTGCTGTTGCCACATTAACAAGTCAAGCCTCTGTGCCAGAAACAAAGATGGCGGCTCCTGCTGGTAGGTTTGTCCCTCCTCCGCCTCCATTAAAAACAAAAAGGCCGTTCTAGTCAGAAGCAAAGATGGCACGATCTGCTATCACCCATTCAAAAAGAATAGCCTCTCTGTCAAAGACAAAAATGATGCCTGCCATCACATTTATCCATCCCTTCTCAAACACTCTAGATGCTGTGCATGTTAGGCATCCCCTAACTATAAGTTAATAATTAACTATAAGTTAATTCCGTGATATAAAAATAAATAAAATCAGGACAAAGAAGGAGGCGGCAACAAGAGAATGTTGGTGAATTTACGCGGTAGGACTCTCGCATTACTTGGATAAGGGCAAATATGGCATCCCAGAGGTGAAAGAGGCCCCGCAGTTGCCATAAAAACCCTCCAGGTCTTCCTCTGCTGCTCCCCCCAGTTCACAAGTGAATGTGATGGGGCGGAAAGAAAATGTGGTTCACTATTGAATAATACACCATCAACCCCCCTCTCAGAAAAAGAAATAAATGGCAATAATGCCCATTGGAATGTATAGCAAGTCCCTCCCAAATCCCCCTGATATTCTCATCCTCCTATCTTTAAATGACCCCTCCTCTTTCCCCGTCTATCTCTCAGAGGGCGCCCTGGCACCCACATCCAACCATTTTTGCGAATCACACAGATAGGTTCGGTTATTGGGCAGTATAGAAATGCAATAAATAAATAAATAAATACCTTTTCCCACCCCACCCCCCACAAGAAAAGAGAAGACCCCTTTGCCCCTTTCCTTTTAGGATCTGGATTTTTAGTCCCCCATCAGTATCCTATTGTTGCTGCTTCCTCAATTCTTTTCCCCAAGTGTATCTCTATTTCCAGAAGTGCTTTCTTTCCAACCAGCCTAATGGAATTTTAAAATAATAATACTTTTCAATCGACCAGACATAAAAGAAAAACACACCTACCTCATTCACATAGCAACACCTAATGACAAAAACGTAAAAAAGGAAAAGAGAAAAATATACACCACTGGCTATGGAATTTAAAGAACTATGGCAACAGGAAAAGGTTACATTTATTCTGTTAGTCATGTTAGTCATTGGTATCACATTAAAAAAATATTTGTTACATAAAACCTTCAGAAACTGGGCTTACCAAAATACATCCACACCAACATCCAAAAAGCAGTCATGCTTAAAACGTGTTCAATAGTCAGGAAATTTCTGAATCATTAAAAGATAGCATGACTTGGCAAGCCTGTCACGTTCATCTAGAAAAACCACCACAAGCGAGAAGAGAAAGATAATAATCCTTAATAATAGTAATAATAACTTGCTGAAGGCAAGTGCTCAGCCTGGAAGCAGTAGCTGCTACAGAGGCTCCACCTCCTCCTGGCTTTGCTCCAGCCTGGACTCCAAAGATGCACAGAACAGGCCGAACTAAGTGGAGTCCCTTCTTCTTCTACAGAGTTGGGAGTGCATCACCCACATCATCTGCTGGTACAATGACTTAAATCTCCAATTTCTCTTAGGCTTCCCAACAGGTGGGATTTTTTTTTATCACCTAGAACTACCCAGAATTACAATTTGCAGTATGTTTCACCCTCAGACTTCTAGCGCCCATGGTGACATGGGCTTTACACTAATAGATTTCAATAAAAGGTCAGGGGAAGAAAAGAAAAGGTTTTAAACTCAGAAAATAGAAAATTAGATTGCAGAAATGATGAAACTATCCTCTCCTGATTGGTTGGAGCTGGGAATGAATAATAGATAAATGCCTAAGCACAAAGGAGGAGAGAATAAGAAAGGAAAGAAAGAAAGAAGGGGGGAAAGTCAGAGCTGCTGGATCTGGAGAGCTGACAGCAAGAACTGGATCAATAACAGTAAGATGTTGCTTAGATAAAGGGCCTGGTTAAAAGAGGGACACAGTCTATTTAGGTTAGCTGGATGCATTTATCCTGTGTTTTATTACCCTATTGCTCATATGGTTGGGGTGTGTGTGTGTGTTTATGTGTGTATCCATTCAGACTATAAAAGTTTGTCCTATTGACATTTTTCTTCAACAAAATTTAAATGTTATTATTTGAAACGTTGCGATTTCTTTTCTTTTGGGTTATCCAAGCCATGCCTAATAGTCAACCCCTACACTACCTCAGGTAGATACCTGAGACCCAGAGAGTTTTAAGGCTGGTTTGGTAGAGGCAGCCAGAGAGGGGGGAGATTTCTACCAGGTGGCAGCAGAAAAGCCCACAGAAAGGGAAAAACCTAAAAGGAGCATAGGCACATTATTTTGCTTTTTTTCCCCTTCCACTCACGGAACAAGGTATTGCAGGTTCATACAATTGGGTTGTTTAAAGAATACGTGTTCCAAATAGTCTTTATTTTCATTAGTGCATTATGGTAGCAAAAATGTGCCTGACTTGCTATTTACTGTGTTATCTGTACAGCACCATGTACATTGATGGTGCTATATAAATAAATAATAATAATAATAATAGACTGGAAAACCCCTGCAAGAAGTTTAGTCAGCATTGAGGTGTCTCCTATGCTTCTAGACAAGATGGACTAGCCTTTTTTGCGCTTAGTACATCAATTGAATTTCATGGGAAATATATATTTGTATTATCACTTCCCAATTCCCAATTCTAGTAGTAGGTATGATGCATGCCTGATAATGGCACCATTAAAAACCTATGGATTTGAATATTCTTGTTTAAAAACAAAACAAAAACAAAAAACCCTTTTAGAAAATGACTGGAAGAACTGGTTTACACACTATTACCAGTTACTTCAAGATCAATGTGTTTCCCACAGATACTTCCTTATTTCCCATGCCATATCATACACTATTATTATTATTATTAGTAGTAGTAGTAGTAGTAGTAGTAGTAGTATCCTGCCTTTTGCCCAATACTGGGCCTCAAGGCAGCCTTACAAAAATTAAAACATATACATTTTAAAACCTATGAATAGAAATATACAAAAGTTTAAAATATATTACAATATTAAAACATTAAAACATTTACAATACCTGACAATTTTAAAAGACATGAGCACAGACGGAGGCCCAGATTAATCGATAAAGTCCTGCTGAAACAAAAAATTTTTTGCCTGCCTCCAAAAGCACATCAAGGAGGGAGGGAGCCAGTCTAGCTTCCCTGGGAAGAGAGTTCCAGAGCACTGGAGCAGCCACCGAGAAGGACCTCTCTTGTGTTCCCACCAGGCGTGCCTGTGATGGTGGTGGAACTGAAAGAAGGGCTTCTCCAGAAGATCTCAAAGCACAGGCAGGCTCATAAGGGAGAATATGGTCTTTAAAATAACCTGGACCTAAGCCATATAGGGCTATGTTAATGACCAAGTGGTACAAACTCAAGCAACCTCTCAAGCCCTCAGCAGTTTTTTCATTCATGTGGTTTAGATGTCTTTAAGTCATTTACTGTTGTTCAAAAACTTTTTATTATAACTATCAATTCATGTATCCACTACATAACAATTTTATTATTTATATGTTAATTAATAATATCTATACACAACCTTTTCTTGTTATTGTTGCTAAAAAGTCATCAAGGTAGTACATAATTTAAACAACAAAGTCATAAAACCATAAAACACAAGCTGCTAAAAACATTAAACAATTACATAATTTAAATATCTAAATAAAGAGATGCATCTTTACATCCTTTCTGAAAGTCAAGAGAGTTGGAGAGTGGTCAAGCATAATGCTTGATGGAATATTTTCCACACTTTGAAAGCAACATGCATCCCTGACAAACAGGCCCCTGCAGATATTGATATCTTCAGAGGGCCTCTTTCCAGTCCTTATATCAGTCCTATTCATATTGATATAGTCAATTCCATCACACTATACGAAATGATAAGTAGCATTGAAAAAGCTTAACTACCAACAGAGATCTCTGACATACCGAGGGACAATACTGAGAATAATATGAAATACAAGGTGTAGAGTGACAGAACAAATTAAGGTATTATGTTTCATAGTATATATAAGTCTCCCATTAGCTAATCTCTTAGTGGCATCTCATACATCTGCCCAGTTTGGGGCACTTCTGTAGAACTCAGGGAAACTGTGTGACCAACACAAAGCATGAGATCAGGGAGAAAGAAACAGGGGATCAGACAATCTTGCTTGGGCAGAGGACATGTTTCCCAAATCCAGCATGCATGGCAAATTCAGCAATGACTGTAGACACACTGATGAGTAATCATCAGTACTGCTTGGAGACAACTGAGGGTGGAGGACTACCTTATCCAACAGTTTCACTAACAAAGTGGGGGAAACAAACAACCCACAAAATATAAATCTGTTCATTATGCAAGGATTCTTTCATCCCTGGGCCATGATTCCATACACATGACAACTTGAAAGGCTGTCACACAGAGGAGGGCCAGGATCTCTTCTCGATCCTCCCAGAGTGCAGGACACGGAATAATGGACTCAAGTTAAAGGAAACCAGATTCCAGCTGGACATCAGGAAAAACTTCCTGACTGTTAGAGCAGTGCGACAATGGAATCAGTTACCTAGGGAGGTTGTGGGCTCTCCCACACTCTCCCACACTAGAAGCCTTCAAGAGGCAGCTGGACAAGCATCTGTCAGGGATGCTTTAGGGTGGATTCCTGCATTGAGTAGGGGGCCTTGAAGGCCCCTTCCAACTCTGCTATTCTATTTCTATTCTGTGATTCTATGAAATGCATAAGGAAATGTAGCCAAAGAATGGGAGTTGAGTAGGACTGAAGGGTATAGCAGATAGTAACAAGGCAGACAAAGAGGATACATATGAAAGAAGCAAATGCCTAAAGGAAGGGAATCTTGAACAGGACTAGTTAGGAAGATTGTATTCTTCTACCACTACTGCCAGTGTATATTGTCAATGATACTCACTGTATTTACCTGCCTTCACTTAAAACATTTTTTTTAATGAAGTCAATGTCAAAATCAAGGGAAAATTTGTTCTTAGTTTGAACTGTACTCTCCTAAAAATTGAACAAATCAGGAAAACAGTTAAACCAGGCTTCACCTACCCTTCAATGTTATAAGCCCTATTCATGCATTCAGAAACTTACACCACCATGCAAGAAGGAAGAGCGAGATTATGAGCATGCTAGTTTCAACCCTCCATTGCCCTTCTCACATGCCACCCTCTTAGGGTAAACTTCTGAAGTGGGGAAGCTCTCTGTGTGATGTAGAAACTTGATTTTCCAGAATTCTACATCAGGTGGAGCACCTCCACAAATGGAAGAGGTTCCCTGCTTCAAAAGTTCACCCTGAAGAAGAGGAGGCCAATGAGAACGGTGATGGGGTGGGAAGGAAAGGAGCTCATTCTTGTTCTCTCTTGTCACGTGTTGCAGGAAGTTTCTATAGTCACAAGAATTTCTTAATGTCCAACTTCTTTGGGGAAACATCAAACATGACTTCAGTATACCTCCCTGACCATGTTCACCCCTCTGTTGTTAAGATACCATAATGCATATTTACCTTGGATTACCACTCTTTATCTTTCTGTAGATGTCCATTATTTATTTATTTATTTACAATATTTATATACAGCTCCACATCTAAAACAAAATCCATTCCTTTCACCAATAGAAGAATAAGACCATGAAAACTGGTTAGGTTGAGTGTAAAGAGGGACATATGTAACGTGTTGGTCAAAGACTCCAGAAAGGCCAAAAAATGGGGTATTGAACCCACCCCAGAAGTTAAAACGAACTGATTTAAAGAGTGAATAATTTTCCCTAATGATCACCTTCAAAGGACCAACAGGAGATCCAGCCAATGAGGAACCGAAGGCCTGTGGGCCAAATTGAGACCCATAGGCTTCTCCTCAGGTAAGACCTCACCCCCTCAGAGAAGGGACAGAGGGTGGGAGTGCTCCTCGAGGCTGCGGGTCCATCTACTCTGCGCCTCCCTGGGCTCTCTCCACTCCTCAGCTGATTGATGTGGATTAGTTGAGGAACTGAGAGGTTTGGATTTTTATCTCCATTGTGGCAGGGTGAAATGGTTTAAACCTCCCCTGTCCAGCTTTCGCCATTCCTCAGCTGACTGGCACAGAACAGCTGAGAATCAAAGGGGGGTATTTTCATCCTCATCATGGCATGCTGGGCAGGGAGGTTTAAACCTAGGACCCCAAAATGGGGTGAAATCCTGCTCTTCAGCTGAGCTATTAGCCCAGTATTGGCAACACTGACTGGCAGTGGCTCTTGACGGGTTTTAATTTTTCTAGCTCTACTTTGAGCTGCAGAGGATTGAAACCCAGGACATTCTGCATGCAAAGCATGTGCCTCTACAACTGAGCAACAGCTCCTGAGAAGGGTTTGTGCACACCTATTTAGGCTGAGTGTATCTGCGAAATTTGTGTGTGTGGATGAAACAGTGTTTGAAAGTGTGACAGGGATGCACGGAAGTAATGACGCCACCCACTTTGGGTGGTAGCTCTACTACTGAGCTATTGTACATCCCAAAGCGTGTATGTGCCTTCAAACGAGCATGTGTGATCTAGTTCAGGGATGGCAGAAAGTAGATCTCCAGATGTTTTAGACTTCAATTCCCAGCATTTCTGAGCATTGGCTAAGATGGAACAACTTCTGCCCATGCCTGCCCTAGTACATGTAGGGCACCCATGATACAATATCTTTATAATTGCAGCCCGTGCTGTTTCTTGATTCCACCATCCTCTCCATCTTGATGTATCAAGTTCTCATTTATATAGTAAGCTGCTCAAGCTGCAATATTAATAATTAATAATTATATCCTAAAATTTCATATTATTGCCTTTGGTTTCCAAAAAGAGATGTATAAAAATAGTCTGAGGCCTCTGAAATCTAAATGGCTCTGAGTTATCTGTATGGTGGGTAATATCACCTTAGCCATCACCCAATGAATAGAACAAGAGAGCTACAGCGAGGAATAGAACTGCAGTGTTAAGGATGACACATTTTTAACACATGCATTCTTTATTCACAATATTCAAAAAACAAGATCAACATGTCATCAGTAACTCTTTATTGGCACCACTTTAAACAGGGTGACAATAACCATGCCATTTCTAAGCCCCAACTTCATTTTTAAGATCCCTTTCTCTCCTCTACCATCCCAAATCTTATAAAAAATGGTGGAACACTGCCCCTTTGGAACACCTAAACATGCAAGCAGGCTCTTGAACTGTTGGGTATGAACAGTTTGGGCTAATAATTATTAGATTTGCACAAGCAATAATGAAACCTCAATGCATAGAAAGTTCATTCTCCCTGCAGTCCATTAACAAATGCTGCAGTTGGAGTCATCTCATTTTTGCCTTACAATTCAGATATGAAATACCTGAAAATTTTAACCTCATTAGTAGGATCACATCTGACGCTGCCAAGGTTTTTATTACTATTTCTCCCATTCTCTTGTCAACTTTCACATTGGAGAAGGACAATCTCTTCTGACAATTTTCCAAGCTTAAGACAGTAGGCCTGTCAAATATCGCTAGCCATCTGCCTTTTTCATGCTACCCTTAAATATAGTTAGATGTCTCAAAAAAAAACTACAAGACTCCACCCATCAACAATCAAGTTCACATTAAAAGCTCTTTTTCTGTCATGCTCTGTACAGCAAGTGTTGTAAATGTATGCGGAAGGTACATTTTTAATTGTATTTTATTCTGCTTTCACTACTTTTTTTCTTTTGATTGGAAGTTCCTCTGAGCAGAGTCTGGCTGCAACTATTTGGAAAGTACCCAGCACATAAAATGTCAAACTGGCATTATGACTGATCATTTTTTCTTCCTTGTACCATAGCATAAGATGCCATTAGCACAAAATATACTTAGCTCAAATTAATATTTGAACATACACTAACTAATCTGCTTTTAAAAGAGGTATGTGATAAATATTTTGAAGACAACACCTCAGAATATACAGAGTGCTGTGTGGAATCAGTTGTTTTTTTCCTTTTCTCAACCAGGACAACACATTTTATTATACAGAAAAGGAGAAAAGTATCTGAGCCAAGCTAAACTTATTTACTTATGGAGAACCCGTTTCTCACTAGGTGGGCGCCCAGAAATAACATTTCCCCCTAAATTTCAGGAAGACTGTTAACTAGAAGCATGACTCCTTTAAATCAAAAGTGTTAATGGAACATTACTATATTCATCTTACAACTTTAACTACAATATCCTTTACATCTTCCAAATTTCTAATGTCCAATTGTTTCACTTAAAATAATCAATCACAACATCAGTAGTAACACACACAAAGATAATGCTAAGATAGCTTTACGTGAAGGAAAAACCCAATACGCGTTAGGCAATACTGAATTAGCCATTTTTAAAAGATACATCTCTGACTTAATTACTACTGTTAGTAGCCCCCTAACATTGGGAATAAAAGTATTTGGGATGTTTACACAATGGACTAGAAATTATATAGCGCTTGGAAGTAGGAATTCCTCAAAACAAGAAACAACACTGTGACAGAACAGGAACTTACAAAGCAAAGGGGGAAAGGGAAAGCCAATAAGCCCCAACAACAGTAACAGCACTCATTTCTCAAAACTGTGTAAATTTTAAAATAACATCTCTAAGGCTACAATCCTACACCTACTTACCTGGGAGAAACTCCCATTGAGCACAGCGGGGCTTACCTCTGAGAATATAGGATTGTACTGATGAAAGAGTGTTTTACTCACTCACTCCACAGTCTGGTCAGGTAAAACACTCAATGGGAGGGGAGCTCTTGTATTCTATATAAGATTTGTTTGATTTATTGTTCAAGGTAAATATGGTGAACAAGAATCGCTATGGAAGTTTCCAGGCTGAAATGATCAGTAGTATGATCCAATTAGTGTAATGTCAAATGCAAAAGTGAACCAAAACAAAACACACAGCACAGAATGTTACATTTTTCATTATTCTAGAGTAGGAAAAGAGGTTGAGCAAATATCACAACTGACACTAATTCTACAACAAGAAAATGGCACACACTGACCAAGTAAGTTTAAAAGAAAAAGGTCATTTGGTTACTACATATTACTCATGTTAAAAAAAAGGTATAGTAAAAAGTCACTGAACTGTGAATATATCATCTAATGTTTATAAGTAAAGTGGCTCAGGCAGCTGTGTTCAAGGGATATGCAGCAACTGCTTTCATAACATTAAAAAACTATTGCATAGTGCTATTTAACAAGACATTAATGAATGGCTTAGCATGAATGCAGCTGCATCACACTGCTGACAGAACAGTATCTTGTCCTCGCCTTGTATTTGTCTTGAAAGTACTGAAGCTAAAAATATTTTCAACGGCCAGGCATTGTACTACAAGGCTATTCCTTACATAGCAAGTATTCATTTTATTGTGCATGAAAATAGTACCAGCAATACCTACAGAATCTTAATATACAATTAACAAAGCTATAATTACGATTTTTATTTGGGCATAGAAAGTTTTGTTCACCAGAACATTTTATACAGTTGTTTGGTTAGTGTTAATAAGCTTTTCAACACCGGCACAGACCCACCTGTCTCATTTTACTTCAAATAGGCACAAATGCAATAAAATCCACACTTTAACAGCAGAACTGCACTAGACTTCAAAATGTCAGATATTAAATAAAATTAAACAGCCTATGGCTGTTATATGATGGGTTATATGACTAAAATATATCATACTAAGGAATTAACTGCATAGGCCTTATGTGAGAAGAACAGTACTGGCAACATGCTGGAGGAGTTCGTCCTTACACTGTGTATCAACTTCGCAGAAACAACTAGTTACATAACCTCCTTTTCCACTTATGACCTATTTCTTATAGAAAACCAAATAATAATTTAAAATGGCTTCAATAGTTCACACATGCTTTATTTTGGAATGTTCCAGATAACATTTTTAAAAATTCCTCATAGAAAGGAATGCCATATAGAAAAGTTTTCGTTTGAAATTTTATGCATACAATATTTAAACTTGAAATTATTTGCAAAACTAAAGAGTTGTACTGGTGACTTCAACAGACACGTAAATCATATTCCTTATTATAGCCTATGCAACAATCTAGCATTCAAGCGGAGAAAAATCCAACAAAATAATGCCGCCTACACCATTTGAGAAAAATAAATTCAAATATCTGAACAAATGACTTTTATTCATAAATTAGTTCCCATTGCAGAGCAGAGCTTTTCACTTGATCGCAGGGTGTTAGCTAACAACAGATACCGATATAACCATTTTTACGACGACCACAGACAACAAACTCCTTTGAAATATCTCGTGTGTCAACCTAGTGTTCCCGATAACTTCCTAGAATGGTGCTCTTGCTTCGGATCCCACCACCCCTCTTTATTTTAAACCAGTATCAGTCTCCAGGGAACCGTAACACCGCCTGCCATATATAGCCCGGGGGCTCCTGTCATATTTTGCCCTCTAATACAAAGAAGTTAACGGCAGGGTACTCACCACCGTCCAATTTTGCCTGTACAACATTATCCACAGCCTTGGAACCTTTCACAAAACCCCTTGGAAAAACGAAAAGGTTGGCATCGGTGCCCAAAGAGGATTATCCGAAGGAAGAAATTATTAACATGTTAAAATCCAAGCTCAGTGTCGTACGGAGAGAGACAAATTGCTCAGCACTCCCTTAGATCAGCCATATTACTCTCCCAAATCAAACAACACTTCACTTCCCAGGCTACTTCCCTAGCAGCCTCAGCTAAGACAACTGGTGGGCGCTCCCCTAGACCAATGGTGCCTGAACTACCATTGCGGGAGCTGGCTAGGAAGGTGATCCGTGAACCCCCGAAACGCCTCGGAACTTCAGCTCTCAGGATTTCCCCCCCACAAACACCAGACTAGAGCCTCCGGAGGAGGAAGAGGAGGAGAAGGGAAGGGGAGGGGAGGAACCAAGAGGGTAAAAAAGCACGGCTGGAGAAAGTAGATCCGACTATTTGGAGCGCCACAAATGTGCGGACTGGATTCATCCTATCAAGGATCCGGAGCGACTAGTCCCACAACACTCCCTCTGAAAGAAGCCTCTGCTTTAACTCTTTCCCGACCAACTGAAAGCAACTATACCAAATTGATCTTCACTTTAATCTTTTCCAACAGAATCCTCACTGCCACCACCGGGGAGAAACCTCGAACAGGGTTTAAGGGAGAATTTCATCACCTCATGCAACTCGAATTCATTTGCGTGTACAGCTGCACGTCCGAAAGCCTGGGGATAGTCTCAGAACCAGAAAGGAAAACTGTCACCTCAGCTCCATAAGGAGTTCAGTCTGAAGATGGCTCAATAAACGGGGAGACGAGGATGCGCGGGGGAGATGGACCCTACTCTCCTTTGTTAAACAACTTTGCTTCCCCACTTCCAGAACTCCCCCACCCCAAAAAAAGTCCCCACACCTTGAGTAATATCTCCCTCACCATCTCCCATGGTACCAGTTTTCAACTTCAAGCTATAGTACGATTTTAAAGGAGTTTTCATACGTCCATATTCTCCAAACATTGGTAAGGTTTTTCCTTTGTCCCCTTTCCAGTCCCTCAACTGGCTTCTGCCAAAAAAAACTTTTTCAACTGAACAGAAACAAAGGAAGCGTTATGTAACTTTTATTTCACTTATCCTGAGCTTGTCCTCTAAAAATATCACAAACTCGCCCAGTTATCTATCAGAACCAACCAATCTACTATCTTAATCCACAAAGTCGAGGCTGGGCTATCTTTGGTCTGTCTCAAACAATGCTTATTTCAACATGTTTTTACGTGCTTTGCCAGTAATTTATTTCAATGGCCTATTTACTGGTCCACACTTAAATAGCCTTGATACTATTATTCAGCTGATTAGAAAACCAACATTTATTATCTGTATGCTAAAGGGGAAACTAAATGTTAAGCTAAAATTCCAGTCTCCTCCACCCTCCCTCTGCCAAATATGGCCTTAAATCAAATATAATTTTACTTAAGTGCAGCTATTTCCAATATCTCCAAATTATGCAGACATAAGGCTGCAATCTAATTTACACTGACTTGGGAGTAAATGTCATTAAAATCAGAGGGACTTACTTTGGGGTAAGCATGGAAAGAATCAGATTGCATGGATGTTTGAGGCAACTCTAGATGTGCACAGTGCAACTCGGGGAGATTCCAGACAAGTGGCTAATCCAATCTACCAGAGGCAGGTTGACTGGGTGGGTCTAGGGGTGGTGGTAAATGCCTCACTTTGTCAGAGGGTGGTGCCTGCTGCCTTGAAAGAGGCTGTAGAGCACCTTCTCCTGAAGAGGACCTCCTTGGACCCAGAGGTATATGAGAAATACCACCCCAGCACTAATATCCTCTTTTGGGGCAATGTGCTTGAGCATGTGGTGGCTGGGCAACTTCAGACATTCTTGGAAGAAACGGATTATCTGGACCCATTTCAGTCTGGTTTCAGGCTAGGGCACAGCACTGAAACAGCCTTGGTTGCTCTCACCGACGACCTACTCCGGGTGAAAGACAGGGGGAGTGCTACCTTGTTGATCTTCCTGGATTTCTCAGCAGCTTTTGATACCATTGATCATGGTATCTTACTGGGTTGGCTCTGTGAGGTGGGAGTAGGAAGCACTGTGTTACAGTGCTTCCACTCCTACTTGCAGGGCCAATTCCAGAGAGTGGTATTGGAGGATTCCTGTTCCACCACATGGCTATTAAGCTGTGGGGTGCCACAGGGCTCTATTCTATCCCCCATGATGTTTAACATCTATATGAAGCCGTTGGGTGAGGTCATTAGGCATTTGGGGGTTGGGTGCCATCAGTACGCTACTAGCACTCAGCTCTACTTCTCCTTGTCATCGGAGTTAGCTGGGACAGTGAAGGTGCTGGACCAGTGCCTGGAGGCTGTAATGGGCTGGATGAGGGCTAATAAACTGAAGCTGAATCCTGATAATTATTATTATTATATTTATTTGTATCCCGCCTTTTGCCCAATGCTGGGCCTCAAGGCGGCCTTACAAAGTTTAAAATATACATGGGGGGGGGGGGAGGGAAACAAAACCATAAACAATTAAAAAATACACAACAAAATTATAAGACATTAATATAGATGGAGGGGAAGCTCTGTGGACTGACGGTTCTTGAGTCTGGGAATTGGGTAAGCATCCTGTCCTGGATGGGGTTGCACTCACTCTGAAGGAGTAGGTGCATAGCTTGGGTGTACACCTAGATCCATTCTTGTCACTGGAGGCCCAGGTGGACTCCATAGCCCAGAGTACTTGGGACCAGCTTTGGTTGATCTGTCAGCTACGCCCTTTCCTGGACACAGACAACCTAGCCACAGTAGTCCATGGGCTGGTAACTTCCTGATTAGACTACTGCAATGCACTCTACACAGGACTGCCCTTGCAGACGACTCGGAAGTTGCAGCTGGTGCAAAATGCAGCTGCTAGACTGCTCACTGGAACATCCTATAGAGACCATTTAACACTGATCTTAAAAGAATTGAATTGGCTGCTTATATGCTTCTGGTTGGAATTCAAGGCCTGCCCAAGATTTGAGATCTGTTGGAGGAGCCCTATTCTGTGACCCACCAATGTGAGACATACATTATGGTGGGACATAGGAGAGGGCTTTTTCTGTTGTGGAATCCCCTCCCCTTAGAGGCTTGACGTGTGCCGACACTGGCTTCATTTCTACTCCAAGTTAAAACATGGCTTTTTATCAAAGCCTTTGAAGGCTAAATTCTTCATGGTTGCACATAGTTTAAATTGTTTTTAATTGTTTCTATTGCTTTCAAAAATTCTACTCGTTTTACTTAGTTAACGATTTAATATGTTTTTAGCTATGTATATATTTATTGTTTTACATTGTTCTGGATTTATCTGTATGCCGCCTTGAGATTCCAGTGATATATGGTGAGATACAAATGCTTCAACACAGCTTTTCATTCTTCAGACACAGAATTTTATGAGTGTTCCATATGTTATCTTCCATTTGTAGCCATCCTGTATTCTACCACCACTTCTCCAGTCCTTTAAGGAAGGAAAGATAGAATAGTTGCACAATGCCTTTTTACTGGGGGCACTAGCACCTTTATACTGACTAGAATGGAATCTGGTGCAAAGAAAGTACAACTATTCTCACTCACAATGCAGTCAGCATCTGTTTTACATTGTCTGTTCAATCCTGTACTATGCAAAAATATTTTATCTGGAAACGGTTTATATGAAAATTATTGCTGAGGATCATTTTTCTGTATCAGCATAATATCCTACATTGGCTCATTATATCAGTGTAAAAATTTGGCATTGTCCCATTCAAGAGTCATTATATCCAGTCCTAAAACTTATCATCAGAGCAACAACCCAGAGAAGCAAGCAACAAGTCTGAATAATGCATACCTGTGTTTACAGTACTGTAGGGGAAAAATATCCTAAAAACATAAGAAGTGCCATACTGGATCAGACCAAGGATCCATCTAGTCCAGCATTCTGTTCACACAGCGGCCAACCAAATATCAACCAGGGACCAACAAAGCAGGATATGGTGCAACAGCAGCCTCCCACCCATTTTCCCCAGCAATTGGTGAACACAGGCTTACTGCCTCGGATACAGGAGACAGCACATAACCATTAGGGCTAGTAGCCATCAATAGCCCTCTCCTCCAGGAATTTATCCAACCCCCTTTTAAAGCCATCCAAATTGGTGGTGATCACTGCATCTTATGGTAGTGAATTCCATAATTTCACTATGCTCTGTGTGAAGAAGTACCTCCTTTTATTTGTCCCGAATCTACCAACAATCAGCTTCATGGGTTCTAGTATTTTGAGAGAGGGAGAAAAATGTCTCCCTATCCACGTCCTCCACACCATGCAATTTTGTACACCTCTATCATGTCTTTTTTCCAAGCTAAACAATCCCAGTTGTTTCAACCATAGGGAAGATGCTCCACCCCTTAATAATTTTAGTTGTCTCTTTCTGCACTTTTCCCATCTCTTATAGGTTTGGTGACCAGAACTGTACACAGTAGACCAGAACTGTACACTGTATTCTAAGTGTGGTCACACCATGGATTTGTATAAAGGCAGTATTATACTGACAGTTTTTTTCCTCAATTCTTTTCTTATAATGCCTAATATGGAGTTTGCCTTCTTTACAGCTGCCGCACACTAGGATGACATTTTCACTGAGTTGTCCACCACAACCCCAAGATGTCTTCCTTGTTTGGTCACTGCCAGCTCAGATCCCATCAGATTATACTTAAAGTTGTTGTTTTTTTGCCCCAATATGCATCGCCTTACACTTGCTTACATTGAGCCGCATCTGCCATTTGGATGCCCACTCTCCCAGTTTGGAGTGATCCCTTTGGAGCTCTTCACAATCCCTTTGTGTTTTAATAACCTTAAATAATTTGGTGTCATCGGCAAACTTGGCCACTTCACTGGTCACTCCTAATTCCAGATCTATTATTATTATTATTATTATTATTATTATTATTATTATTATTATTATTATTTTCTACCTTTTGCCCAATGCTGGGCCTCAGGGCAGCATTACAAAATTTAAAACATATACATTTAAAACCTATAAAAAGAAATATTCAAAAGTTAAAAATATATTAAATATGTTCAAATATTAAAACATATAAACATTTAAAATGACCATTTTAAAAGTCATTGGCACAGACAGAGGTCCAAACATTTGCCAAAGGCCTGCTGGAACAAAAATTTTTTTTGCCTGCCTCCAAAAGCACATCAAGGATGGAGTACGTCTAGCTTCCCTGGGAAGAGAGTTACAGAGCACTGGAGCAGCAACCAAGAAGGCCCTCTCCTGTGTTCCCACAAGACGTGCCTGTGATGGTGGTGGGACTGAGAGAAGGGCTTCCCCTGAAGATCTTAAAGCAGGGGCAGGCTTGTAAGGGAGAATACAGTCTTTCAGATAATCTGGACTCGAGTCATATAGGGCTTTATAGGTCATAACCAGCACTTTGAATTGTGCCCAGGAACAAACCGGAAGCCAGTGGAGCTGTTTTAACAGGGGAGTTGTATGCTCCCTGTAACTAGCCCCAGTCATCTCTGGCTGCAGCTCTTTGAACCAGCTGAAGTTTCTGAACACTCTTTAAATGCAGCCCCACATAGAGCATGTTACAGTAATCCAATCGGGATGTAACTAAGGCATGTGTCACCGTGGCCAGTTCTGACATCTCTAGCAATGGTTGCAGCGGGTGCACTAGCTTTAACTGTGCAAATGCACTCCTGGCCACCGCTAAAACCCTGGCACCTGGCCAGGCTCAGGGCTGAATCCAGAAGTACACCCAAGCTGTGGACCTGTGTCTTCAGGGTGAGTGTAACCCCATCCAGTCCAAGCGGCATCCCTATTCCCTGATCTGCCTTTCAGCTGACCAGGAGCTCTTCTGTCTTGTCTGGATTAAGCTTCAATGTGTTAGCCAACAGACACCGGTTTAGCACAGAAATAGCTTCCTGGCAATTAGATAGAAAGGAGTAGTAGAGTTGGGTATCATCAGCATACTGGTGGCACCGCACCCCAAAACTCCAGACAACCTTTCCTAATGGTTTCATGTATATGTTAAATAGCATGGGGACCAAACAGAAACCTGAGGCCAATAAATCAAACAGGAATCCCCCAGCATCACCTTCCCTCCAGGAAGGAATGGAGCCACTGTAAAACAGTGCCTCTAAGTCCCATCCCAGCAAGGCAGCCAAGAAGGACACCATGGACAATGGTATTGAATGCCGCTGAGAGGTCCAGCAGAACCAACAGGGACACACTCCCCCTGTCCAGTTCCCAGCATAGGTCATCCACCAAGGTGACCAAAGCTGTTTCTGTCCCACAACCAGGTCTGAAGCCAGATTGAAACGGATCTAGATAATCTGTCTCATCCAGGAATCCCTGGAGTTGGGAAGCTACCACACAATCCAATACCTTGCCCAAAAATGGAATGTTGGAGACTGGCCGATAATTATCCAGTACAGTGGGGTTCAAGGAGGGCTTCTTCAATGTGGTTCTTACCACTGCCTCCTTCAAGCAGGCTGGCACCGTGCCTTGGTGAAGGAGGCATTGATTGTTCCACTTACCCACTCAGCCAGTCCCTCTCTGGCTGCTTTTATGAACCAGGAAGGGCAAGGACCTAGTACCTAGCTCTCACCTCTCCAAGGATCCTGCCCACATCACTGGGCTGAGCAAATTGAAAGGTATCCAATATTACTGGACAAGCAGGTGCCAGAGTTACATCTACTGGGTCTGTATCAACTATAGTCAGAGCGGATCTGAATTATTTTGTCTGCAAAGTGCTGGGCAAATTGGTCTGCTTGAAAAATCTGAATTCTCTTCTTGGAGGCCAGTGTGTAAAAGGTCCCTGACCAACTAAAACAGCTCCACTGGACAGCTCTTTGTAGATGCAATAGTAGCAGAGAAAAAAAGTTTTCTTGCTGCCCGTATTGCCACGGAGTAGGCCTTCAAATAGGCTCTAGCCAACATCGCTCTAGTCACCATCTCACTTGTTTCATCACTGCCAGTTCCCTGGAAAACCAGGGGGCTGGTGTGGCTCTCCTTATGAGAGAGGACAGTCAGAAGCAATTGTGTCCACCGAATAAGTGGAAAAGAATTCGTCCCAATACCGATCCCTGTGGGACTCCACTATTATGGGCAAACTGCCATCTTGGCCCTGTGGGGAAGAAGAAGGACCGAGGGGACAGGAGCAGGCAGAAGTAACATCGAACATCGGGGCCTGATCCTGCTGGACTCTTCCCCCCCCCCCCCACAGGGCAAACTGCCATCTTGGCCCTGTGGGGAAGAAGAAAGACCGAGGGGACAGGAGCAGGCAGAAGTAACATCGAACATCGGGGCCTGCTCCTGCTGGACTCTTCCCCCCCCCCCACAGGGCAAACTGCCATCTTGGCCCTGTGGGGAAGAAGAAGGACCGAGGGGACAGGAGCAGGCAGAAGTAACATCGAACATCGGGGCCTGCTCCTGCTGGACTCTTCCCCCCCCCCCACAGGGCAAACTGCCATCTTGGCCCTGTGGGGAAGAAGAAAGACCGAGGGGACAGGAGCAGGCAGAAGTAACATCGAACATCGGGGCCTGCTCCTGCTGGACTCTTCCCCCCCCCCACAGGGCAAACTGCCATCTTGGCCCTGTGGGGAAGAAGAAGGACCGAGGGGACAGGAGCAGGCAGAAGTAACATCGAACATCGGAGCCTGCTCCTGCTGGACTCTTCCCCCCCCCCCCCACAGGGCAAACTGCCATCTTGGCCCTGTGGGGAAGAAGAAGGACCGAGGGGACAGGAGCAGGCAGAAGTAACATCGGGGCCTGCTCCTGCTGGACTCTCTCTCTCTCTCTCTTTCTTTCTCTCTCCTCCCTCCTTGACTCCTTTTCCTTGTGTGTCATGTCTTTATTAGATTGTAAGCCTGAGGGCAGGGACTGTCTTTTTTCCTAAGTGTAAGCCGCTCTGAGAGCCTTTTTTGGCTGAGGAGCGAGGTATAAGTATGATAAATAAATAAATAAATATTTATTTCCCTCCATCAGGAGAATTGACCATTTATTCCTACTCTCTGCTTTCTGTTCTTTAACCAGTTACTAATCCATAAGAGGACCTCTCCTCTTATTCCATGACTGCTAAGTTTGTTCAGGAGTCTTTGGTGAGAGACTGTATCAAAAGCCTTTTGGAAGTCCAAGTAAACAATGTCCACAGGATCACCCTTGTCTACATGTTAGTTGACACTCTCAAAGAATTCTAGTAGATTAGTGAGACAGGACTTGCCTTTGTGGAAACTGTGTTGATTCTTCTTCAGCAGGACATACCCTTCTATATGCTTACTAATTATGTATTTAATAATGCTTTCAACCAATGTACCTGGAACAAATATCAAGCTAAGATCACCCCTGTCTACATAACTTTCTCTCATTAATTGAGGCACAGTGTTGAAAAAAGGTGGAATAATAATAATAATAACAACAATAATAATAATAAGGACATTACAAGTCAGCTAATAATAGTGAAATATAATACAATAAAAGTCTAATAAAATTCCTAGGATAAATCCCAGTTACAATAGGCTTGTCTCAAGCATGGTCTGTTTGGGAATATACTCCGTTTAGCCAGTTTAAATCCTAGATTGACTCCAGGGTAAGTTTTAGCACCTAGCAATGTAGAACAGGATTGGACTTAATAATTAAAACAAATTTAAAATAAAGTTACTTAACCTGATGAAGTGCGCAAATACATGACTCCCTGACTTACTTCCTCAACACACTGGCAAATTGAAAAGAAGATTCCAGCTTATGTTGAACTAGGCTGTATTATTCAATTAAGTATTTATGTGGAAAAAGCATTTCCAAAAGATAATTTAAGTTATAAAGATAGTATTAACATATTCACAAATAAAAAGGTGTAAAATATGGAGTGTTGGGATGAAGAACAAAAAAGTTACTTTAAGCAAGTTTCCTATCCATTGTATGTAAACTAATGCCCTTGACTGATTGGACTACCTTCCCCCACCCCTCACCCCACCAACGTCTTTCTAACTTATGTCATTATGTCATACTTCAAATGACATCACGACACAACTTAGGGAAAGAGTTTTCTAGGTAACTGAAGTTTACACATGCCTGTACCACAACTATGAGAAACAGAGGCCAGGGATAGGTTATCCTGTAATGTATTAAACAATCTTATCTACAAGTTTGACTATTCAATAACTTCCTGAGGTATTACTATGAAAACTGTAGAAGTTTAAATGAGATATTTACATGTCCAGTAACATTTTAAAATTGAGAATTTAAAACAGCTGCTTCTATATAATTGAAGATTTTACAGTGAAATATAAAGGTTTAGACTTTTTTAAAAAACTGAAATGAAATATCGCATATGATAAAACACTTTGCAAGTATGCCACTACACTTTTCTCAGCAAGAGAAATAGTATGCTAGAAGTTGTGCCACGTTGTGACACTAAAGCTGTTCTCACAGATTGTAAGCCTATGCGGCAGGGTCTTGCTGTTTACTGTTTTACTCTGTACAGCACCATGTACATTGATGGTGCTATATAAATAAATAAATAATAATAATAATGTGATGCTAAAATTGGGTTTATTTCCCATGCTAAAGTATGGAATCATTCACTCTACAATGCAACTATATGTTAGAGAAGAGGCAAGAGACTGCCATCAAAAATGACATTTACGTGTTAGGTTGTCCCCAGTAAGGTACAGATTTATTTAAAAATCTCTAGACTGCTCTTCAGCAAAACTATGAGGATGGCATACAAAGAAAAGAAATATTAAAATAACTTGAAATATGCACAAAAGATCAGCAACAATAAAAACACACACATCCAGTACAACAAATAAAACTATCATAAAAGCAGGTCACACTATGTGCAGGAAGCCTTGTCAAATAAAGACGTTTTAGTCCAACATCAGAATTACTTCACAGTTGGCTCCAGGTTAGCCTCCCTACAGAAGGCTTTCCATAAGCAGGATGCCATTATCAAAAAGGGCCTCTCTTTAGTCATTACTGACCTAGCTTTGGATGGTGGTAGTGGTTGGGAATCTAGAGGAAAGCCTCAGATGATAAACACGGTGTTTATGAAATAGGAGGTAGTCTTTTAGGCACCTATTTCCCAAACCATTTAGGGCTTTCTAAATAAGCATCAGCACTTTGAAATGTACCTTTAAGTGTCTTGCGAACTGATCACAATGACCATCATCCAGTCCATTACTAATTTCAAGCACTGGTTCAATCCTTCCACTGCTTCAACTAAATCCAGTAAAAAAGAGTAAAGCTGGGTATTAACAGCATGCTAATGACATTTTATCCAAAATCTGTGAGTGATCTCACACATCAGTTTTTGTAGCTATTAAAGAGCACAGCAGACAAAATAGAGCCCCAA
The DNA here is from genome assembly GCF_023053635.1 of Elgaria multicarinata webbii. Lineage (NCBI taxonomy): Eukaryota > Metazoa > Chordata > Lepidosauria > Squamata > Anguidae > Elgaria > Elgaria multicarinata. Next base: position 37,837,165 of record NC_086171.1, on the reverse strand, counting down.
GGGGCCCCATAGAACAAGTAATTAGTATCCCAGTACCACCTTCTAGTATCAGTTGTCCATGAAATCAGTTGTCCATGCTCCAGAAGTCTCACCCCAGAAAAATACCATAGTCAATGGAACTGAAAGCCACTGAAAGGTCCAGGAGAGTGAGCAGGGTCACACAGTCCCCATCTCTCTCCTGACATAGATATTTGACCAGGGAAAGAAAAGCAGTTTCCAAGCTGAAATCAGATTGAAATGGATCAAAACCATCAGTTTCATCCAAGAATAACTACACCTGCATGGAGATCATCCACTCAAATATCATGCCCAAGAAGGGTGATAATTGCAATCTGCTGATAGTTGTTATAATCCTTGGGGTATGAGGAGTATTTAAAGAGCAGCAGCATCTTCAGGGTGGCCAGAATTGCTCACTATCATGCAGAAGAAATGGTTACCTCCAGGACCCAGTCAATTAACATCCTGATAGATGTTATAAGCCATGATTGGCAAGGATCAAAAGAACAAACAGTTCTTGGGGTATGGAACAAAGTCCATACCCTCAGGTCAAAGTAATTAAATGCATCCATTCCAACAAAAATGGATCAGACCATGTAATGGACGCATCTATAAACTGAGCTGAAAAATTAGTAGCATCAAGGTTGTACCAGATGCTAGCAATTTCATACTCAATGTACTTTCTAATTGCAGTGGACCACAGCCATTCTTCAAGGGCCAGACCAGAGAAGGACCTGAACCATATAGAAATTACCGACTTAGAATCTGGCTTCCTAGATGGGTTTTTTTTAGTCCAGATGTTTTTAGAATTGCCTATATCTTTGCTAGTAGTTGGTAGACTTCTCAGTAGCTATGTTGGGTTAATTATAAACAATGTTAAACACTCTGAAAACACTTATGTGCCCTGTGTTGTAAAATCTTTATTTTTCCCAACTCCAGTCAGTGATGTGGAGCAGGCGTGAGAAAATGTACAACTTCATGTTGTCATGACACAAGAGGACTTTTTCACACCACAGTTGGTTATTTGGCTGAAATAACCAACACAAATAACCAAATAATCAACTGTGCATAGTTGATTATCTGAACAAACATTGATTATCAAGTCATGTGTCTGGCACCGTTGATTATTAGTTGGTTATTTTCAGCGACTACCGAGCCCCCTGGCAAGAGCGACCAAAGTGGCAGCTGCTGCTCTCATCCAGCTGGCAGAACTTGGAATGGCTAATAAGATACCAGCGAGAGGACTGGGGTGGGGTGGGGGGAGGGCAGGGGATGTGTCAATCAAACATACTGTTGACTAATAGTTAACTCGAAGCTGGTCTTAATCCACACCACAGTTGATTATAATCATGTCATGTAGGGAGTACCCTCTTGAAAATCAACCATGGAGTTGACTATTATCCCACCATTGACTATTGTGTTGTGTGAACACAGTCAGAGCAAATGGTGCTATTCCTTATGGAGGAAATTTAACATAGGTGCCAATTTTTGTTGTATGCCCAAGTTGCTCAAAATATATTGTTCCAGCTTATAAAAACGTGTCTCTCACACCCTATCTCACATGAACTTTTGGAAAAAAACATCTTTCACTACCACATCTTATTATTATTATTATTATTATTATTATTATTATTATTTATATAGCACCATCAATGTACGTGGTGCTGTACAGAGTAAAACAGTAAATAGCAAGACCCTGCCGCATAGGCTTACATTCTTGAAAGTTAGCTAGGTCTTTTATAGAAAGGCCAAAATCCAATGCAGCTACGCAGAAATTTACCAACCAGCAGCAAAGTTATATGCAGATCTAAGAACATCTGGAAAGCCAGATTCTAAGTTAGGGTTATGCCAAACAAACCTTGTTTCACTTTACACAGAAACACACAGATACCCTGATCCAGCTAAGCACATTATTATTATTATTGTTGTTGTTGTTGTTGTTGTTGTTATTATTATTATTATTATTATTATTATTATCCCGCCTTTTGCCCAATACTGGGCCTCAAGGCGGTCTTACAAAGTTTAAAACATAGATTGTAAAACCTAGGAAAAGAAATGTAAAAAATAAAAAATGTTTAAAATACACAACAAAATTATAAGTCATTAACATAGATGGAGGACAAAATTACTCTCCAAAGGCCTGCTGGAACAAACAAGTTTTAGCCTGCTTCCGAAAGCCCATCAAGGAGGGAGCCAGTCTATCTTCCCTGGAAATAGAGTTCCAAAGCACTGGAGCAGCCACTGAGAAGGCCCTCTCCCCCATGTTCCCACCAAGCATGCCTGTGAAGATGGTGGGACTGAAAGAAGGGCTTCTCCAGATCTTAAAGCACGGGCAGGCTCATAAGGGAGAATATGGTCTTTCAAATAACCTGGACCTGAGCCATATAGGGCTTTATAGGTCATATAAATTGAATTGTGTCCGGAAACAGAGTGGAAGCCAGTGGAGCTGTTTTAACAAGGGAGTTGTATGCTCCCTGTAACTTCCCGGTCAACAATCTGGCTGCAGCTCTTTGAACCAGCTGGAGTTTCCGAACACTCTTTAGGGCAGCCCCACGTAGAGCGCGTTACAGTAATCCAATCGGGATGTAACTAAGGCATGTGTCACCGTGGCCAGTTCTGACATCTCTAGGAATGGGCGCAGTTGGCGCACTAGCTTTAACTGTGCAAATGCACTCCTGGCCACCGCTGAAACCCTGGCACCTGGCCAGGCTCAGGGCTGAATCCAGAAGTACACCCAAGCTGCGGACCTGTGTCTTCAGGGGGAGTGTAACCCCATCCAGCACAAGCTGAATCCCTATTCCCTGATCTGTCTTTCGACTGACCAGGAGCACCTCTGTCTTATCTGGATTAAGTTTCAGTTTGTTCGCCCTCATCCAATCCATTACTGCCAACAGACACCGGTTTAGCACAGAAACCGCTTCCTTGGAATTGAGTGGAAAGGAGTAGTAGAGTTGGGTGTTATCAGCATGAAAGGGAAAGCTTCCACATCTGTATCTCTGGAAAGAGAACTGCATGCACAATCAGATGCTGCAAGTCTTCACTTGTACATGCTGGAATTTCTAATCTTTTCACCATCACCTCACAACAGCTTTTTTCTGCACCATGAAAATTTTTGAGGGTAACTTGTCAGGCAGTATGCATGTGCTGCACTCAAAGCGTGTTCTAGAAGCACTGCCAATTTTATGGAGCTCAGTATATAGCACTTTGGATTTGGGATGAAAATATATGTAAATTGTGCTTAGACCCCACATAATTAGGCATTGCCGAATTCTTTCCTCTTTTTCCTAGATGCCTTCATGATCAAGTATTCTCTCTGCTCATGGAATTAAATCTGGAATTAAATTGGAGGAAACCAAAGGACACCTACATAAAAGGGGGGAGTGGGAGTGTGTGTGTGTGGGGGGAATAGTTCATTTTTTAGATGAGTGTCCATTGTTTTTTCATTGCACATTATGCTCTTTATTGGTTAGACATCATACATCTAACAGATTTGACAAGATTGGTTGTATAAAGTAATCCTTAATAGCAATTACTGTACATCAAGGAGTCCACATTTCATAAGACCAAAATGAGTGTATTATAGAACTCGTTTGTGGAATGCTGTGCCAATTGGGGCACGCTGGCCCCCTTCACTGCAAGCCTTTTAAAGAGCCCTAAAGACTTATTTTTCCCTACTTTCTCCTAAAGCAATTTTATATAATCTAGTTTTAGCTGTAATTATTTATTGGATTTCAGTACTTTTAACTGTCTAAATGTTTTTCTGTTGGTGCTATTGCTGGTTTTATTAATATTAGTATTATGGCTTTTTTTTAAAAAAAAAAAACAGTTATGCATTGTATATACTCAAAGCTATCTTGGGAAGGTTTTACCCTCTAGGGTGGCCTAGAGATATTTTCAATAAATAAAATGTTTCCTCATTGTGGTCCAGAAAAGAGTGCCAGGAGCATTGCCTGATTTTTGTTTGTTTGTTTGCTTGTTTCAAATGTTTATACACCTTAGTTATGTTAAAAATTTATAACACCCTTTGGTAGCGCTTCCAGGGCAGTTTGTAAAAAGAAAATATAATATGTAGAGAGAGAAAAATAAATTATTTTTAAAGCATCTCTGCCTGATGGTGCCAAAGGACATCTTTACCCCATTGTCTGCCAATGCCTTTCATTTCTCTGCTTGTGGATATTACTGTACATTTCCAGACTTAAATCTTGCCTGCACATGGACAAAATTCCTGGATGGAGGGAGAAAACCTACAGAGCCAAATCTACAACTACAATATCCTCCAAAAAATGTATCATTAAGAATCTAAGATGTAAGGCCTACAAAAGAATGAATGCTCAAGCACCTGGCATGATATGTCCAGCAACTCATTGTACTGTTCACAGCTGTTTCATTGTTACTTTTCACTAGACCCATCTCATCACCATCTGCTGCTCTCATTTTTAAATTGGGACTATGAAGGTTCTTTGCATAGAATATACCTTATGATTGTGAATATGCAATAGTTAATATAATGGGGCCCTAACTCACTATGAAATATCTAAATACAAGCTGATAGTTTGTTTATGCACTTTGAGGTAGAGGGGAGTGAAACTTATCAGCAAATAAACTATTATACACAAGGTTAAACTTTCAGGTAGATGATTGTTGCTTTCCTACGTATACCAACACTATACATTCATAAAATAAAGCTTATTAAATTTTGGCCCTTCTAAACACAAGGCAATTTTAAGGGTGTAAAGCAGGCAGAATCTCAAGGTCTTCTAATAAAACAATGTAATTGCATGCCTTAATATTTCTAATTTTTATTCTGTATAGCAAATATTTCTACTGATCATAATAGGGCCCATGCATCAGTTTTTATTTTTTTCAGTTACCTAGAAACTGTATTCCTGGGTTAATTTTGTTTCAGGAAAAGGTACAAATGCATCAAAATGGTTGTCCCCAATAGCCATGTTGAGATGCTCAGGCTACAATCCTAACCACACTTACTGGAGCAAAGCCCCATTACACACAATGGGACTTCTGAGTAAACATGTACAGGATTTTTCTGTTATTTTATTATGCATGTGTCTGCTTTCCTGAAACAAATGTATTAAATCTATTCTGTTTTTAAAAGATCGTTCTTAACTTGCAGTGTTATGAAGTTGTTAAAGTTTGTAAGTCACTTTGGGAGTCCTTTTTGGGCCAAAAGCCAACTCAGAAATAATTTTATAAATAAATAATATATGTTCCGCCATTAATGTTCTTTGACAATACAACTTCTAGATAACTGAAATTTAAAAAAATCCGCTGCATGAACTGCATTATGATCACAATCAAGCACAAAGTTAAATCTGTATTGGATTCTCTTTTGGTACAGTGTATTCTATTTACCGTATTTCTTTGATTCTAAGACGCCATCGATTGTAAGACGCACACTAATTTCAGTACCACCAACAGAAAAAAAGCTTTGATTCTAAGAAATAATAAACGCACTCGCGATTCTAAGACGCACCCCGTTTTTAGAGATGCTTATACGGGGGAAAAGGTGTGTCTTAGAATCGAAGAAATACGGTAATAAACGCCAAAACAGAAATGTTGTTGAAAGGCACCAAACATGGTTTACATGGCTTTTCAGCTACTTCTGGGCCCTCTGGATGGATTTATACAACTGCTCTTTTCCTACAAGATGAATAATTGTAAAATGGTTAAAATGTAAATTTACATTTTAATGTAAAAAGCAACCTTGTACATATGCCTAAAAGGTGTTACATTCATTCTCAACTACACCCCAGGTGAACTTTGTAGTGTTCTGATCTTATATGGCTGAGTGCTGCCAGAGGGTGGTGCTGGAAAATTATGCTCAGCCCTGTGACCATTGGCCCTACTGTGGCAGTTGCCTCCTTGAGAGATCTATTTATTCCCCCTTGCTTTTTAATGTCTACATGAAGCTACTCGGAGAGGTCTTCTGAAGTTCTGGGGTTGGATCTCTTCACTATGCTGATAACCTTCAGCTGTATCTCCTGTTGTCAACTGTTGTCAACAAGGAGGCTAAATTGTTGTCCGGCTGCAACGATAGACTGAATAGGGATTAACAGCCTGATCTGGATGGGGTTGCATTATATCTAAAGGTTCGTATGTGCAGTTTGGGGGTGCTTCTGGCATTGCTCATAAAAAAGCCACAGGAGAATCTTTGCTCAGCTTTTACAGTGGCTGCCAATTTGTTTCCGGGCACAGTTAAAGATTATGGTTCTTGCCCACAAGTCCTAAATGGTTTGGGACCAGGATAATTGAAAGACAAACTCCTCCTGTATGAAACTACTTTAGAGGCTCTTCTTTATCTCCCACCAAGAGAGGCGAGATTGATGGAAACACAGGACAGGATCTTCTCTATGGAGGTACCAGATTACTCTCTAGCAAGGTTAGAGTGACTAGCTATTTGTTTAGTTTTAATAAGTCCATTAACAGTCCAATCCTAGACATGTCTATTCAGAAGTAAGCCCCACTGATTTCAATGAGACTTATTCCCAGGTAAGCATCTAACTTTAGACTCTTTCATTCTACATGGATTTTGAGCTATTTAAAATGTATTAAATCTATTCTGTTTTTAAAAGATCGTTCTTAACTTGCAGTGTTATGAAGTTGTTTTAAGGTTTGTAAGTCACTTTGGGAGTCCTTTTTGGGCCAAAAGCCAACTCAGAAATAATTTTATAAATAAATAATATATGTTCCGCCATTACTGTTATAATACCGTTTTTGTTTATATTATCGCCATGACTTGCTGTTCTCTATAATGGAATAGTTGGACCAATCTTAAAGTAGAAACGTTTATATTTAGAAAATGCTTAGACATACTTTCTTATCTGCTTTACATTAAGCAAAACCCCATGAATAGCACAATTATATTTTAAGCAGTAATCTCCTTTAAAGGGGAAACTTCCTTGTAAAGGGTTTTTTCTTTGCCTCCTGGAAATTTAATATGTTGCTAAGATGCTGCAACATGTATAGCACCAAGATTTGTATAGAGTCACTTTGTAAGCATCATGTTGTAAACAAAAATGCCAACCAATTAGGTTTTAAAGTATTTGGTGTTTTTGTAATTCACAATACTTTGAATTAATAATTACTTGCCTTAAAATATTAGTATGAATTCCTGCAAATTTTTCAGAAGGGGCTAGAAAACATTTGCAACGATCACATTTCTAGGTGCATCTAGATACACCTAGACAAAACATTAGTCATTGCAGTGTGAAAACTCCACTCAATGGTTGAGTTTTTAGGAGGCACTCTCCATGCAACATGTTCTAACTCCACCATTGTGTGACTGTGGGTTACCATGGAGTTGAGTAAAATCCATTGTTACATTTGATTGACAGTTCCTCCACCCTCTCTCCTCCCCCAGTCCTCCCAATGGTATCCCATCAGCCATTGCTGCAAAAAAAACCCAATCCCAAAGGCTCTCCTAGAGCGGCACCCACTCCTTTCGCTGCTCTTGCCAGGGATCTGTTTTTATAGCTGTTTATAATTGTTTTTAGATATATGCTTCTGTGTATGTTGTATGTTTTTGTGGATTTAAATTTTGTATATTGTTTTTAATTGTTTAAATTTTATGTAAACCACCCAGAGAGGTTCGGCTATGGGGCGGTATAACAATGTATTAAATAATAATAATAATAATAACAACAACAACAACAACAACAAAATAATAATAATAACAACAACAACAATTCTGTAGCCAGTGGGAAAAGTCAACTCAACACAACGGAAAACGCCATGGAGCCCTCCACACAACATGCAACGCAATGGTTGTGCAAGAACTCTCCTCTGCACAGCGTGGATATTCTACGTGGAGCGTTTTCCCAAAAAACTCCACCATAGGGTGGAATTTTCCCACCAGACAATACATTTCTCAACTGTGGTGTAAAAACTCCACCGTGAAGTTCTAAAACCACCGCTGACAAACGTGTTGTCTGAATTGAGCCACTATGACATTTAAAGTGAGGTAAGAGAAGTATCATTTAGGGTGCAATCCTATGCACGTTTAGCCAGAAAAAAAGTCCTATAACTCCCAGCATTCCCCAGCCAGTTATGTTATAGGACTTTTTCTCTCCAAAGATTACCTTCTTGTATTTTTGTCACAACAGGTGTAGCACTCAAAATGTTTCAGTTTTGCTGGTTAGCTTCATTTTAGGAGCCTTTATTAATTAACATATAAAAAACAATTCATACACATATATGTGCAGCCATTTTTACAATTTAATTTTAAATATTTTTTCCTAATTCTAATAAATGGCATACCATATAGGCCTAGAAAGTTTAAGAAGAACCACCACCTACACTTGATTCCGAAACATTTGGTGTTTGCAACATCCGTGCCTCAGGATTAACAACAAGAATGGAAATGGACAAATAGAATATAATTTCCTCCATACAATTTGGGGGAAATTACTAGCAGCGTCTCAAAGCATACTAGGTAGAGTTCAAGAACAAACTAGACTTCTAAATAGTTCTACTTCACAATCCTCCCTTTAAAAAGTGAGACTGGTACCCGAGCAATAACTTGCTACATGTCAGTAATAACGTTTAAACTTGGCCTCAAAGATAGCAGATCTCATTCTGTTTAGTCTAATGGAGGACTACAGTCCACAGCAAAGGAACTTGATTGTTCCTTCAGGCTTCCAGTAAGCTGCATTAGCAAGCATATACTAATACTTTCCCATTTTAAAACTTTTTAATTTTTTTGATAAACCAAAAGTTGTCCCAAATGAGGCTACTCTAAAAATTAATTATTTGGGGATATGCTTGTCAGGTGGCACAAGGGCTTAGTTTTGCAATGAGGGCTCCAGATGTCTTTCTGTAGCTTGTGTGTTCCATTTGGCTGCTGTCAGTGACTGGATATAGGCAAAAACCATTGAAGTTGAATCCAGTTAAGAATGTGGCAATGATGGTTGACAAGATCTATGACCTGAAGGGATACGTCTGTCAGTTACTGATGGGGTTAAGCCTCCCATGATCACTCAGACTCATAGCCTAAGGATACCACTGGATCACTGCATTTGGAGATGGTAGCAGCAACCAGGAACCCTTTCCACCAGCTCCATCTGGCAGGAAGACTGCAAGCCTCATCAAATTCTGACTGGTCAACTGTCATTCATGTCTTCACAATATCAAGATCAGAATAGTGTCATTTTACATTAGATGTTAACTCTATTGGGTAAGGACCATGCCATTTCTGCCTACCAGCTGACTTACTTTTGATGCCAGATACATAGTAAACAGCAGTACTGTATAACTTTGGAGAATGTAAGAACGCTCCACTAGTGCACAGCAAAACGTCCCACCTCTCCAATGGGCTGAACACATTGCACCAGTGTGCTCCACTATATGTACCGCCTTTACATTCCATTACAAACACAAACCAAGGTGCTGGCTTTGACCAATAAGTCACTAAAGGCGCAATCTTATGCATGTTTAGATAGAAAAAAAGGTCCTACAATGCCCAGCATTCTCCAGCCAGCTTGTAGAACTTCTGTCTTAACATGCATAGGATTCCACCCTAAAGAGCTGAAGCCTACATACCTTAGGAATCACCTTCTTCCCTGCAAATTGCAGAGTCTGCCATAAGCAGCCTCTCCATAGTATCTTCTGTGTGCAAGGTGTGAACAACAGGAATAACTAAAAAGATGTACCCTTATTCCCTAGCCTTGAAACTCTCTCTCCATAAAAACTGCAAGATCTCCAAAACAATTTAACAATCACTTATGCTATCAGTATGTTTATAGATGAAATACTATAAGCCTCTTGGTGCTACAGGATAGGACAGAAACTGCAAGTTTTAAAGGAATAGATGTATCATATACCCCCATGCAAAGCAGACTGTTAACAGTGACCAAAACTCATCCCAAGACGGAAATTGCACATACTAGGGACTAAGGTCTCTAGATAGACTTATTCTCAGTAAAAATCCATAGGTTTGCAATGCATACCTCAACCTCTGAGAATATAGTATTTAACTAGTGTCCCTTTGCTGACAGAAGGATCTATCAGCAGAACAGGAAGGGGGCAATTTTTGGCAAAACAACAACAATAACAACAACCATCTGCTCTGGAAAGGTAAAGAAGAGGAAGGGAAATCACTGAAAACTACCTATTCTACTGAGAAATGCATTCTATTGCAGAGGGACACTAGTTGACCTCAATAAAATTGTTGAGCCAAATATGAGCAATTATGTTGCTAAAGTTAATGGCAAAGTCATGATGGAGGGTAGATGACAAATCAAACAGCAGGTAGCAGCAGACTAGGTTCACTACCAAGAACACCTTTACTAGATGACATTTTGCAAACCTAATAGCAACAGAGAAAGGGGCAGGGACATTTCATTACCATTGTAGACTTATAAAATATCTATGCAATCATGATTACTGTATATATGGCCAGGGTGTATGTTGCAAGAAACTTTGTAAACAGCTTATGCCAACTTTATTTTCAGTGGTTAATGTTCAGTGTGTTAAGTTATTACTTATACAGAACTTAGTTTAAAGCACCATTCAGCAAAATAGACTTGTGAAATATATTCCCACACACAATAGCTTTCCAAGTTACCTTCTATGCACATATGCCGACCATTTGCAGCCGTAGAACATGGAAATCTCTCTTGCATTACAACCTTATTTTCTAGCTGTTAAAAATATCCTTTAGAAAACCTTTGGAACAGGTCAAGTAACTACCTTTAGAAACTTACTATTGTTTCTGAAAATTATCTAATGCCAAGATCTTTCATACTAGTCTCTATACAAATCTAAGTGTTAGCAAATAGGTGATAGTGGTGTCTTCGGTAGTGGAGGGCACTATGCCTCTTGCATGCAGGGCTGGCCCAAGACATTTCACTGCCTAGGGCGAAAAACAAGATGGCACCACCTCCCATTCCATGTACAAAAAAGGACTGGACAGATAAACGAATTCCTCCACTGCACCTGAAGATGGCAGGCTAACTTTTGGGGCACAGAGCAGGACCTTGCTGATGCCTCTTAGCATCTGCCCCCTGAGGCGACTGCTTCACTTTGCCTAATGGTCAGGGCAGCCCTTCTTGCATGCTTTGTGGAAAAGATGCAGGTCATTGCATAATGTAGAAATATGGTGAGTTTTTCTTCTCACTTTCTTAATTTGAATATTCCTACCATGCATGAAAATTTCACATTTCTGAATTTTGCTTGAAAAGTCAAAGATTTGTTTTATAGAGCAATAAAGAGATATGAATGTATATCAGTATAAATCAAGCACAATGAAAACAGCCCCAACTTTACCTGTATATTATTAAGCCAGGGCCCAGCAGTGTGCAATTTCCCATATCCCTTTCAATGTTTACATTAAGCATCTGAACCTTTGAAGTCAAGCACAGTGCATATTCATTGGCCCATATATTATCTTGTTTAGTACTAAACTATGTTAACTCGATGTTGGACTCGATGGCCTTGTAGGCCCCTTCCAACTCTGCTATTCTATGATTCTATGAACTTGTGAATGATTCTATCTTAAGGCAAACCCCACCTGCATCACAGTCAGATACCAAAGACAACACAATGCTCCTTACATTCTTTAATAAGCACTCAGAACTGTAAGAATGGACCACAAATTTAATTTCTTCAGATTAACTGTCAGGATGCCAGCAAAGAGAAAGATGGTAGTATTGAGAGACAAAGCCAAAACAACACAATATTCCCCCAGTCATTTTCCTGTTGTGCATACCCCTCGCTGTGGCTTTTGACAGCTCCTAGGGAGGAGCTTCATATTACACAATCACCTTCCTAAGGTTGGTGGACTTGCTGTTTGCATGCATAGAGAGGGTGGAAGGAAATTTGTTCTCAAAAGTAACCCTGTTGCTTACAAAAATCAGACTTTTTGACCAACATACATTAAAAGATCACTATATTCAGAATACTGAAAACATCTTAAGGGAGGGGGAAAAGAACAGGCCAAGAGAAGAAGTAAGGAAAGAAAGAAAGACTTGGTAAGAAACTACGAGCAAGAGAAGAAAGGAAGAACTAAATTAAAAATAGAGGGAGAAGGGTGAGGAGAAAAGGAAAGAAGGGAAAATGGGCAATGATAAGAGAGCCATTCTAAACATAAAAACTCTGGACAGAGTAGAATAAGAAAGGGAAGTTAAAAGTAACGAAAAGAAAGAAATGGTGACAAAGGGGGGAGGGGGTAGAAAGAGAAGGAAGTAAAAGAAAGGGAGAGAAAGGTGAGTTGGGGGCATTGACAATATGGCACTGGGTCAGGGAGGAGAGAAAAAAGTATAAACAAAAGGAAGGAGGAAAAGCAAGAAAGGAAGAGGAGGAGGGCAAAGTGCAAAGGGAAGAAGAGGCAAGAGGTGGCCATTCTTGACATGGCAACTGGATCGGAAAAGAGAAGGGACGAAGCCTCAGCTGGAGCTGACAGCGCTCTCGCCCAGCTCGCGTGTGTGTTTGTGTGTGTGTGTGTGTGCGTCTCTCTCTCCCCGGTCTTTTCCTCGCCAACATCCACACACGCACTGAACTTACTTCTTTCTGACTCTCTGGAAAGGGGAAGCGCCATCTTTGCGAGGCCGGCCCCTAGGTCTTTTGTCTGTGGCGGCGGCGGCGGCTGCCGTGGGGGGAGCTCCTGGCTCAGGGAGTTGTGGCGGCGGTTCTGGCTGCTGCTGCTCCACCACCGGCGTCAGACTCTGTTCCTCCGTTGACATCCTAGTCAGCAGGACGAGAGAGACACATGGAGGATGTTGAGGGAGGATGGGGTTGGGGAGGAGGGTGATCCCGACGCTCCTCCTGCTCCGGCGGCTGCTGCTGCTGCTGTTCCCCTTTTTCTTCTTCTTCTCCTTCTCCTTCTCCTCCTCCTCCTCCTGCTCTCCTACCTCCGCCTCGCATTGCTGGCCTCAGCCGCCGCGGACCAGCGCGCAGGTAGCAGCATGGGGAGGAGAAGAGAGGAGAGCCCGCCTCAGTCACACGCAATTAGACTCTCTTTCGGGGGCTGAGGGAGGGCGGAGGTTGTTGCAGGAAGGAGAGGGGACCACACCGCCGCGGTCGCGCACAGCCGACTTCTCCGCGCGTGTGAGTGTGAGGGAGGAAGCGTTGCGTGCGCGCGTCTCTGAGGAGACTCCTGCTCTCGCCGACCCCCCCTCACAGGCAACAACTCCTCTCCTGCCGCGGCGGCCTTCGCTTCATCGTTCGTTGGCCCTGTGCCCTTCCCCCGCCCCCGGGGGAAGAGGAGGCGGAGGCCAAGGTTGGCTGGCTGAGGGCGGCTGAGAGGAAGTTTTGACAGCTCCTCCAGCTGCTGGTTAGAGAGATAGGGACACACACACACACACACACACGCAAGTAAGGGCGTGTGTGTGTGTGTGTGTGATGTCGGGTAAGGAAGGTGGGCTGCCGGGTGTGCGCACGAGGAGACTCCTTCCCTCCCCTCGCTCCTTTCTTTTCTCTCCCTCAGGCGGGCCCGCGACGCTGCCAGCCAGGAAGTTTTACTTGAGGAGGAAAAATAAGGCGGTGGGGGGAGGGGCAGAAGAGGCTGTCCCCGGGAGGGGGAGGGGGAGGAGGGTGTTGCGCGCGACTGGCTGACGGGGCTGACCCAGCCCCCCTGAGGTGGCGGCGGCGGCTGGTACAGCTGCCCTCGTCGCCGTGAAAGTGTCGTGCGTCGTCGGTCGGTCTTAGGCGTGTAAACAAGCCGAGTCACCACCACCCGTTCTTCACACAAAATACACACAGCTCTTTCCCCTCACAGTCACCACCACCACCTTCCGAGGAGGAGGAGGAGGAGACGACGACGACACCCACTCGCCCTCTCGAACTCCTCACTCGCCACCCCTCCCCTCTCCTCCCTTCTCTAGGCAGGGCCCCACACTGCGCCTGCCCAAGTCGCCCGCCCACCGGCCAGCCCTTTTTCTCAGCACAGACATCTCATTCGACGCGCCGCCGCCGCCGCTGACCTCACGGGCTCCGCTGTTGCTGCTGTTGGCAGCGGCGGCGATGGAGGTTGGGCTGAAAATGTGGAGCCCGGTAATTTCGGACGGGATGGGGGTTTCGCTCAACATACTGAACGCAGCTAGCAGGAGCGTCTACGTGTTGAAAGTGTTTGTGTTGTTGTTTATGGATAATGCTCAACCTAGTGAATGTGGCGCCTTTCTAGAATTCGTGTGTGTGATTGTGAATAGCTGTGTGTGGTAATGTAGGGTGTGACCCGCGTTGGACGCGAGTGAACGTGGGTATGTTTTTTTCGCGTGGGTGTGAATTACACCCAATCCGCCTCCCCTTTCATCTCCGTGGGAAGGGATAAGAACAGTTGGTTGTTGCCGTGGTTCAACTTCTCCCTGTCATTCGCGCACCCTTGCTGGATACAGTCGGACAGGGGTGGTACTTCTTTAGTACGATTAAAACAAAACACAGTCGAAAAAAGTTACTGTATGTTTACGCTGAGCGTGAACTTCCCACCTGTGCACAGTATTTATACCGTAACTTGTCATAAATTTATTTCGCCGTATTTATTTATTGGTTTATTTAGTTCTCTTGTCAGAATTACAATGCACAAGGCCGAGGTAGGGTTGTCCGATTCCCATTCTATTAGTAAAATAGAAATGAGATCACAATATGCTAGCATTAGTGGAAGAGGTGACGGTTGTTACGCTGAAAACAATGTTACATTGAAAACAGTGCAGTTCCTTAAGAGCAGAAAAGTCAGCAAACCTAAAGCTGCAGTGTTTACTCGGGAGTAAGCTTCATTGAACACGCGGGTCTTACTTCTCAGTCAAACATGCGCAGGATTGCGCTGCAAACCTACTGACTCGAAGTGAGTCCCAGTGAAATCCAGCGGGACTGCCTTCTGAGTCAACATGTTTAAAATGGGACGTGATTGGCTCCGGCTCCAAAGCGATTATGTCAGACTGGAACAGCCGCCTGAATCTTCCCTGCCTTTAAATGAGTCTACTCGTGAGTGTCTTGTGGACTGCAGCCTGTAACGCGCTGAGCAAATACGCACACGTGGACCGCCTGACAACAGCTGCACTTTTTACCTAGATCTCTCACGCGCAGAGGAGGACGAGGCTCAGCACAGGGTGTTCAGAAGCAGGCGATACGTGTTGTGGGAGGCGCGTTCAGTTGTGTGATCGTTCCCGCTCCGGCGAGGTCAACGGAGGTTGAGCAAGGGATCGGGGAATAACGCAGGCTGGCTCTGCTGAGGGTGGATGTAGACTTAGTGCAGAGAAAGCAGTAAATGTGATCGTGCGTTACCTGAACGCAGAGGATGCACGGTGGGGGACGAGTGTTTCCCCTTAGCGCTGGTTGTATGTAGGAGCTTGGCCTAATACCAAAGATCCGCCCAGGTCAGCTGCAGTGAAGCCTGGGGAACTGAAATTGGCAAAGGGTGTGTATGGGAGGGAGATCGCCTGGGGATTGGGATGGTTTCCAGCAATTCTGGCGGCAACAGCTGCTGCCTGAGAGCGGTGGTGGCGGAGGAGGCTAGGACTTGCGCTAATCCTACTTCCTACTCCCCCTGGGATAGGGGCCTAGCTGGCTGGCTACCTGCCCAGATTCTCTGAGGCTCAGCGCGGGGGTTAAGCCTCATTACATGGGATTTAACTTGTCCCAGAGTACAGCCGAGACTGGCTTTGAGGGGGGAGACAGTGCTTGGTGTCGGGGGATAGGATGGGCTGGAGTGGGATGGGATGGGATGGGATGGGCTGAAGTACCTGAGGGTCTTCACCTCTGTGGTGGGATGTACATCCGGATTTTCATACACGAAAGCTAAGGAAGAGCTGATGCTTCCTGGTTCTCAGTTTCTCCAAACCTCCTTCTCTCCTTCCAATTTGGGGACTTACTTTTCCAGTGTTTAGGCTCCCCCTCTAACAAGGATGAACTTTGCGTATGTTTCTGGAATTGTTGAGCAATCAGGCTCACCTGACTTAACACCAAGTGAACTGATTCTTCATCATTGTTCTTGGCCTTTTTAAAAAAAAATCTCTTTCTAGCTCCAGACAATAGCATTAGGGGTGAGTTGCCACATCACAGTTGCTGAGTCATGCAACCACAGTTATGGGTAATAAAAGAATTAACCCTGGTACCATTGAGTGAGCCATAGTATACAAGATGACTGGTGAGAATGCATTTAAACTAGCCACAGACACATCTGTTTTGCAATAAGGGATATCTTCAGAAGCACATACACAAGTTAATTTATCTCTCAAATAAGTTACACTCCAGCCTAGTTTTCTTTTTCTGCACCACCCCCTTTATTTTTGGCTCTTTCGCCTGTATTTGGGTCATGGTTAATTGAGCAGAAAGTTTGTTAAAACTGCAATATTAGGTGGGCAGCAGGAGGCATAGCAGGGCTACCCATATTCTGCATGTCCACACTTTTGCTATGCAAGTGCAGAGTTTATTTGGCTCAGAATTTGACAGCCCCAGATTCCCACCTTCTCTCTCATCCCCACCCCTGCACTTCACCATGTGCAATTCTCTAGCCCTTGTGGCTGAACAAAGAATCCTGAGACCATGTGGACAATGTCTGGTGTTATCAAAGATATCAGAAGGGGGATGTGCAGGATGCTTTGCAGAACTCCTTAACCCCTCTCCAGTCACCACTATCCCTTATCTTTGCTCCTGGCACCCACCCATCTTCATATCCTTTACTCATTCTATTTTCACAGATTAAAATAGTTTATTTATTTATTTTAGAAATCATTGATTTTGGAGCCCAAAAATAAATTAGATAAATGTGTCTGCATAATCTGATGATTGCAGAATTTGGAGTGTGTGTGTATTTTTCTGACACTATCTTCAGAGCCAACATTTTCAAAAGTGGTGATTATTGTGAAAATGCTCAGTTTGTTCACATTAACTCTTATGACCCTTGCTTACTATAATCCTGTAAGGTAGTCAGTACTATTTCCCCTATATTTCACATTGAGGAAGGGATGCAGAGAAAGAATGACTTGCCTAAACCTGCCTTGTGAGCTTATGACCAAGGAGAGATTTGAATAGAGGACTTAGCTGGCTCACACTATTAACCTCCTCACAGTATTTCTTATAAACAGCCCCCCTGAAGTGGGGGTTCCAGTTTGAAAAAAAGGTGAGATTTGTGATTGAAACTCTGCCAATTTTCTAATAATAATTCCTGCTTCGAAACTTAGCAACAGACAGGTTCCACACTCCACATAATGTCCGTTCTATGTAATATTAAATTAAGTAAAAGGTGTGGTGCTTTTCAGGTCACGCTACCCTTCCAAGTCTCTTCAAAAGAATACAAAATGCATGAAAATACAATTATAATTTAAAAAAACATACAGAACAGCAGTTGCTAGTAATTTTTAAAGTACCATAAATGCATCTTCAGAGGATTCCTTTTCTAAAAACAACAACACCCAGCAGTGATGAGGTCATACGTCCTGAGGAAAGAGTCCAGTAGGATTGAAGCCACCACTGAGAAAGCCCTATCCCTGATACCTACCAGCCTAACTGCTCTTCCTATTAGGCCACAGTATGGCCTCAGACAACATTATGACAAGGAATAGAGGTACTGTCAATAGACAGCTTTAGCAACACGAGAGATTATTAAAAGATGGATAGTAAACATGAATACAAGCATAACTCCCATGGCCATTTCCCAAAGTATTGTTGCAATTCATTGTTTCTGCTAAATTGGTGTAAGTTTTTTTTTCATATTTAAGGTATTACGAAATCCAACCAACCAAATAAAGCAAACCAACCCAATAAAAGTCCTCCACATACACAGCATGTCATCCTCACTTTGATGAGTCTTTCACCCTATTGCACAATGACATACTGATTGTGTGATAACAGCAGGGAGGTTTCGCAGAAAAGCCATGGGGCAATGATTGCTCAATCATTTATTGCAGGGTAGTGTGAGTACTTATAGTATTGTAAAAGAGCAGCCTTTGGAGACATGCCTTTGCAGAAAGGAGACAACTGAGGATGTTACCCTATGCATGCTAAGCCTCACTGAACTCTGTGGGACTTCACTTTTGAGTAAATATATATAGGATTGGGTTTCTTACTTGCAATCCAAAGCTTACTTAACTTCAAAAGAAGTCCCATTGAAATCAATAGGACTTTCTTCCAAGTAAACATGATTAGCATCAGCAGGAGATGAGCAGTTCCCTGGAGAGTGTATCTTTTGGGGGTCATCTGATTCTGACAATACCGCATGGAATTTCATATAGTACCATATTGTGATTGTTTATTGGTCATGAAATGTCTAAAGGCCAATAACGTCTTTTCAAAGTGGTTGAGTGAATATTTTACAGTTGCTTAGTGTGAATGCACCCGTAGAAGGACTAGCATAAGGGAAAGAACAAAGGGCAGTCTACCATACTCAACGATTAGAAGCAAGACCAGTAACAGTGTCCCAGTACTGTTGCTTCACTATTCCACCCTTTTTGGACTATGATGTAGGCCTGGACTTGCAGGGCAATGGCAGGTGTTATGTTGTATCAGGCCAGGTTTGCTGCACAGGCCTTACCTGATGTTGTAGGCCTTATCCTCCACCTGTTCCAGTTTTACAGACATATTATACAATCTATTGATGAAGAGTATTGTCACTCACAAGGGAACACTGTTTTGTAAGTAAAAACATACTAGTTTGTAGTAAAGTGGCAGTTATTTCCAAGTCTCAGCCACAATTTGGCTCTTTATGTCTTATCAGATAGGTTGCTTTCAAGCAATTGTCATATAACAAACTCATTTCCAGAGTTTGCCCCTTTGTCACCATCTAGTGCCAGGGTTCAGGGCTTCTTTCAACCTGAGAGTCAATATTCCATTTTGGAGTAGCTGACAGAAGCCATATTCCAGTGGTGGGTGGAGCTGAAGGGGCTGGCAAAAGGGATGGGGCCAAAAATACTGGCATATTTTAACGTAAGGCTCCTATAGTCTGTAACTAAGCCTTAGGAAACACATTTTGACCTTTTAGAATGGCGGGGGGGAGGGGAAATCTGTGCAAAAAACTGGAAAAACACACAAATGACCTATGGCCAGGAGAAAGGTGCAGCCAGGAAAAGGGGTGTGGTTAGGACTGGGACCCCTAAGTAGGCTGGACTTGAACCCAGGGCTGGAGGCTTTGTGACCCTGATCTAAAGTGACCAAGAAATTTAACTCAGATTGAATTTACATAGATAGAGATGGCTTCAGTTCCCTACTGAGTTCTGTGGCACAAAGTAAATGAGATGATACCCGAGATGAGGCTTTTTTTTTTTAGGGCAGGGTGGGGGGTGACCTGCCACTTGCCCCTTCCACTGGATAATATGGGAAACATCCCTGAAAAAGGCAGGTACTACTTAGAGCAAGACGGCAACTTTGTGGACAGCAGCCCTATGCTGCGGCGGCAGCCAGTGGAACAAGAGTGCAAGCTGAAAGCACCCTACTCTGATATTGTAGAGGATCAGATGCATTGATTCAACAGATCCACTCTCCAGAATTAGAGCCATCTGGCTGTGCCCCAAGGGAGGTGGAAACAGTTTAAACTTAGCTTAGGGAGTCTCTTTCTCAACCACAAACACTGGATCTCTTTGCTCTAGTTATTATCCTTGTTATAGGCTTCTGTATTAAGTCCAGGTGTATGATTACATACTTGGTTACGGCTTTAATGACAGTGGAGTGAACATGACTATTATAACCTGATTTTAATACTTAGGTAAAGAGGCATTTTCCCCCAAGGGTTTTTTTGTGTGTGTGGATTGTTTTGTTTTTACGTGTGGTCAGTCATGTACAATTGTAGCTGAGGTGTGTGAGAGAGGGGCAAGCACCCCTCCCAGACAAGTATTATTATTATTATTATTATTATTTATTTATATAGCACCATCAATGTACATGGTGCTGTACAGATTACACAGTAAATAGCAAGACCCTGCCGCATAGGCTTACAATCTAATAAAGTAGCTCACACACTACCCCTGCCAGATTCCCCCCATCCCTGCCCCACTTTGGTTTTTATTTCTATCCCCTAGTCAGAAACACACACACACACCTGCCTGCACCTGGAAATTTTAACTGAATCATTAAATGGAAATTAAAATAAACCCGGAACCCCCAGCATAATAACTCCATCAGAATTAAGATTTCCTTCAGAGAAAATACTTTTAGAATGGGAGAGTTACTTGACATTTCCCTTTCAGAAATTTAAGGGGTCGCCCCTTTTGGGGCCTCCCCCATATAAAAATATTTTCCTATGCCACCTCTGGTTTGTGCGAGAGAGACTTGACTCTGGCCTTTTCCCCCCTGGGATCATTCTTGTGCATCCAAATGACACACAAGGGATCCCGGGAGCAGGCAGGGACGATCCCTCCATTTGCCTGGGATAATCCTTAGGTGTAGACAGGGCCGGCACTACCATTAGGCCAACTAGGCAGCCGCCTAGGGTGCAGACCTCAGAGGGGCGTATTACTGCCCTTTAAGGGTCAGTTTTATACAAATTAGCTGTTTTAAGAGAAAACATTATAAAAGGAAAATATAATAGTTCAGAAACTTTTCTTGAACTGAATCGAAGTTGGCAATTTTGTGTGTGTGTGTGTGTGTGTGTGCAAGTAGCTCGGGTGCAAAATAGTCTGGCACCGAGCCTGGGTGAAGAAAGGGCCTCTGTCTCCTGGGAGGGAGGTGGAGGTGGTATATTCTTGTGGAGCTGAGCACCACCTTTCCCCTCCAAGGATGGGGAAGTCCGCAAGGCTTGAGTTGTCTCGGGGGCGAGAAGAGCTCCGAAGGAGGCCTGGGGAGGGGAGGGGGAGCGTGGAGCAAGTAGCTGGCAGGCTCGCCGCTCAGCGAGAGGTACCAGGAAGGGGGAGCTTGGGCTGGGCTGGCTACCAACCTGTCAAATCCACTTTAGGACAAAGTAGGTCAAGCCTCCACGCCCCCCCCCCGCCCCGAGCCAGGGGTTCTCCTCCCCCGTGGGGCACCGGGCAGCTCGAGGAGGCTCCTCCTCGGTCTAACATTTAGCCCGGCAGGGAGAGAGGGAGGGGCGCAGAAGCAGAGAGGGAGAAGACCTCGGTCGGTGCCTTGACTGTCCGCTGGGTCTGAAAAGCCCTGGCTTCCAAGGCGTTGTTCTTCTCCTGTTTTCCGCTCCTTCTTCCCTCCCCCACCCCCCAAAGCTGCCTGCACTTTTCTTGGCTCCTCTGCAGCCTGTGCTCCTCCGGCCCTTCCCCCGCTCTAAGTGCATCAGTGGGGGGGGGGACGGGGGGGACGCAAGAGCATGCAGGGAGGAGGACTGGCCGGGGGTGGGGAGGGGAGGGGCCCCGCCTGCCGCTTCCCCCATTCGCCCAGCTCGCTCGCGACGTCCAAGGCGTGGTGTTTGTGTTGACGATGCCGAGCTGCTGCGGGGAAAGAGAGGCGGCGGTCGGGGGTGGAGGGGTGGGTGGGGGGACGCTTCGCTCGCCGGTCTCTGGCCGGGGTGGGCGGCTGAGCCTCGTACAAGTTGACACGGGGGCACTTGGAAAGAAGTGCCAGGGGCGGCTTCAATGGAGCGGCCACCCCGCGCCGCTGGGGATGGCTCAGGGCAAGCAGCTGCCGCCGCCGCCGCCGCCTCCCGTGGCAATTTTCTGATTCCCCCGTAAGGAAAAGCTCCCTTCGGTCGGCGCTTCCGCCTCCCCCTCCCTTCCTCCCCCCACCTCCCCACCCACCCATCCAAGAGCTCCTTCCCCGACGCGATCTGTTATTGGCAGAGGAAACTGAAGAATGGCAGAGGCACTATTTTCGGGCGGAAGGACCGTACTCCAAGAAGGGTGATGAGGCTCCACGCACTCGCCGCGTTGGGAGCAGCGAAGAGGGGTGGGTTTTGTGGGCGGTGTGGTTTTTTTTTTTTTTTGCAAGGTTCATTAGTGTGGGGAAAACCTCCCCGCGCAATGGCTCTACTGCCTGCGTGTACACGTGTATATATTTATAAAAACCCTTCTATGTCAACGAAGCCAAGGCGGGAGTGCCTGTGTGTGTGTGTGTGTGTGTGTGTGTGTGTGTGTGTGTGTGTGTGTGTGTGTGTGTGTGTGTGTGTGTGTGTGTGTGTGTGTGTGTGTGTGTGTGTGTGTGTGTGTGTGTGTGTGTGTGTGTGTGTGTGTGTGTGTGTGTGTGTGTGTGTGTGTGTGTGTGTGTGTGTGTGTGTGTGTGTGTGTGTGTGTGTGTGTGTGTGTGTGTGTGTGTGTGTGTGTGTGTGTGTGTGTGTGTGTGTGTGTGTGTGTGTGTGTGTGGTAAATATGCCCTATCAACCTGTCTCGCTCTGTGTGCGTTACACCCAACGAAGCAACGAAAAGAGACAGTATTTGACAGTCGTCACCAAGTGGGCTCGCTTTGTGTATACTTGCAGCAGGCATCAGTCTGTCACATACATCCCACCTCTCAATCTTACAAAAATAAATAAATCTACGACATGCTTTCAGTTGTATATTTATTTGCACAGCTATCAGTAAGCCATAAAATGCGCGCGTGGACAGATCCTGGCACTGAAACGCAACGGTGTGAAATATGGCTAGTTAAGAAAATGGGCTGGACAACATTTTTGGAATTCCCGTCTCTTTTGAACTATCTACCTATTAAAATATCTGTTCCAATCTTTCTGCACAATGCGTAGGGGGAAATGTCAAATAAAAATAAAATAAAGTTATAGTCCAAATTGTATTACGATATTGGAGTGTGTCTTCAGCCACAAACAGGTGGTGTGCCCTCTTTTATGGGTTTAGACAGACAGCCAACCTGTCCTCTGAATTCTATAATTCAAGCAAGTTAATTCACTGTGCCCCCTTTCCATTTTTTTTGTTCTTTTCCAAGTGGCACTCATTAGTCCATGGCACATCACAGCCAGGATTCTGCACGTGGGTGTCTACATGTGCTTACTTCATAGCTCAGGGGTTGCACATGCATGCCAACTACTCCTTGCTTCTCAAGGGTCCCAGTGTAGCTCCAATACTTGGCAGCACTCAACCACTAAAAGATGACCTGCTCAGGGTCTGGGGCAGCCAGTGATGTTTTCCGCCCTATTCCACCCCTCCACTTTCAGAGGGGCAGGGCTCGGAGGGTGCACAGGTGGGATGGGTGCTGCTGCCAGGGTGTGTGAGGCCATCTGTTGGGGTGGGGAAAGGAGGGGTGATGCAGGGAGGAGGAATTCTGCTTGCTGGTTTGCGATTTGGCAGGGCTGGGTGCAGGGGGGGAGAGATGATTATGGGGGTTGCGGAGGGTGGTGGGGAGATCTGGCTGGCTTTTGTCCCCTGCAGCACTCTTCCTGGGTATCTCAAGTGTGCCTGGGTGGCAGACCCTCCTCACTTTCCTAGTGTGGGGCTCGCAGTGCCGTAAATTTGAACCTGGTTCTTCTAGCAGATAAAACCTAAGCTGTTCTACCAGACCAGGGCTCCTTTGGCAGTCCCTGTTCTCTCCTCATCTCTAACTGGGCTTGGGGGCTGTTTAATGAGCAATGGGCAACCCTATGCTGCCAGAGCCTTGCAGCTTACTGTGGCTCATAGGTGGCCCCAGGTGTTGCACGCCTTTGTCTCTCCCCTGGGCTGCTGGTCAAGAGCTTTTTCCTCCCAGGGTGGATCTTGAACCATTGTCTCAGGAGGGTGGTGTGCTATCCTCAGGCCTCCTGCCCAGAAAGCTACCTGGCTGCTGGGCTTTGCATCTTTTCCTTTCTTTCTTCTATGTGTTCATCTCCAAAACAATGGTTCTGAGGGCTGTAAGGGGATTCCTAGCCCTGACTAAAGGGATGCCTGAGGACTTGCAGCATCAGGGTCATTGCTTGCTGTGCCAGTGGAGCTGATGGGAGTGGGAACACTTCACTGTCATCTTGTGTGTGCAGGATGTGTGTCTCCATCACCATGATTTCACTGGCTCCCTCTGTGCGTGGGTGGCATACGTGTGGCATTGCTGCATGGTCTCTGATTTTTGTGGTTTGGCAGTATTTCCAGGGAGGTTGTAGGTGTGCCTGTCATTTTTTTTTATTTTTTGCTGTTTGGGGATTCCTGGTTGTGTGTTTCCCCCTTCCCTTCTTAGCTGACACTTTGGAGATGGTAGCTGTTCTCTTAGTACAGCAGTGGTCTATCTCTTGATTAACTGATTATATGTGAGCCACCCTGGGAGCCTTTTTGGCTGAGGAGCAGCATAAAAATATTTAAAATGAAATAAGATGTTGGGTCCAAGCTTAATGTGAATATGACTGCTCTTTAAATCTTCCAAATATATAGCCCCAAAGTGTTTTATGTGAATAACAGCACTTTGTCTTCTACCTAGGGAGCCCGGGAAAAATTGGAGCCAGAGAGATGTTGGCCATGTTGGTTGGAGATGATAGGAGTTGTAGTTGAACCCATCTGGAGGGCTCCAGGTTGGGAATGCTGTTCTCCATTAATGTTTTAGAACCCTGGTCATTGAGGACTGTTAGGTCCTTGTTCCTTCCTAATGCTATCTTAAAGAGGATACTGCAGCCATTACATATCAGCTGGAAATTATGTCTGTGACATACAGAACAGGCTTTGTTTACTCAGAAAGCAATGTGACACTCACACGCAATAGCAAGATTGAACCCAATGGCGGCTTTGCCTTAGCCCCAAAGCACGGCTCCTCATGCAACTTGGGGACACCTGATTTTTGCGGACCCTCCTTCCCTCTGTGCCATAACCCATTCTGTTCTGGAGGGTCCCCAAATGCTCTGGGTTTTTTCAGGGGCTCCACGGGGCATAAGTAGGTAGGTAGGGGGGGATTGACATTCTGACTTGCATGGGAGTGCTTTCTGCTAAGACAAAGGCCACTGTTTGGTACAAACCAATATATTATCTATTTATTATTTAGATTTATAGCCCACCCTTCAAATACTTTACCAGGGCAGATTACAATAAAATATTAAAAACAAAGTCTGATAAGCAAACAGACCATTGCCAGTGAAGCAGATGATGGTACTTGGGAGCAACCATCTTGATTGATGAGGTCAGCCTGCTATCTCACAATTTATCAGGCTGTTGACAGAGCACCTGTCAAAATGATTGTCTATCTACCACTGAACGTTTTTTAATAGTTAGGTTTTTAGTCTGTGGGGTGTAGGCTAGCCAGCCTAATATATTATCTTGATGGGGACTGTGGTGTCACCAGCCTCTGTGACGTTTATTATTAAACCTCTCCTAATCTTTATCTTCTAAAAGAATGAGGGAATAAACCTTTTTTGTGTGGTTGTATGTGTGTATTGTCCACCTGAAGTAACGCTTATGACTGAGCAGACGTGGTTGTTAAACAAAACAAGAATAAAGTTTATTCATATAGAAAAAGACTTTTAAAAGACACTTTAAGATTATTCTACTTTATCTACATACATCTACCTCCCTTCAACCTCCCAGGGAATACTAACCACCTCTGAATCCTATAACCCCACTTTCTTAATACTATCCTGAAATAAGCCTCTACTAAACCTCACTCACTCCTACTCTCACTAACTTCCTAACCCTGATTCTTCTAATCCTGAGTGGCGCTTCTGTCTCTCACTCCCCCTTCTCTCTCTCCATTCAAATCAACCAACCAATCAGATGACACCATTCACACAGCTCACCATTCTAACTCCCCCCTCCCACTTACTTACCATTTCCTGAAAATAAAAGAATTGGCCACAGCAAATCCAAACTTGAACCAAACACTTAAATATACACCTATAAACAATAACATAAATTATCATTTTGTCACAGGGATATATATAAAGTTTGAGATCCATGTTTTTCAGAGGGCAGTGACAAGTTAACCATGAAAATTGTATCTTTTCAACATTTATGACCAATTTTCGTGCAAATCATCAAATCTTATACATGGGAGCAAATACTATTTGGGATGGTTTTCATGGAAGCTTAAAAACTTGGAGAGCTACTTTGGCAGGTTATGTTGAAGTCTTTGGGATTGGGGTAGACGGTATAAGGTAACCTCTTCCAATGGTCTACATTTCCCAGCAATCCAGACTATTGGCTATGCTGGATGGTTCTGATGAGGATTGAAGTCCAAAACATCTGCAGAGCATCAGGTTGGGAAAGGCTGGTTTGAGTTCTGTTTCCAGGCCTCCTGAGATCTTCCCCCAGACCCCTAAAATGAGTACCCCATAGACGTCACTGTATATCAGCAGAACTGGGCTGTGCGGGGGGGGGGGGAGCCTCGGCTGGCCAGATGTAGCCTACCCCTACTGTAGACCTTGGTGACTTCACCACTGCCCATAAGATCAGTTTAGCCAAGAAATGCAGTAGTATGTGTGACAGACAGCAGCAGCAACATCGCCATATATTACAAGTTTCAGACACTGGGAAGATAATATGTGGATGACAAGGCATCTTTTCCTGCACTGAGCAGGGGGTTGAACTCAATGGCCATATAGGCCCCTTCCAACTCTACTATTCTAGGGTGACCATATGAAAAGGAGGACAGGGCTCCTGTATCTTTAACAGTTGCATAGAAAAGGGAATTTCAGCAGGTGTCATCTGTATATATGGAGAACCTGGTGAAATTCTGTCTTCATCACAACAGTTATACCAGATTTAAAAGAGGGCAGGGCACCTGCAGCTTTAACTGTGGTGATGAAGAGGAAATTTCACCAGGTTCCCCATATATACAAATGACACCTGCTGAAATTTCCTTTTCTATGCAACTGTTAAAGATACAGGAGCCCTGTCCTCCTTTTCATATGGTCAGCCTATACTATTCCATGATTCTAGATCAAGAGTTCTTTACAGATTACTACATTTTGGTATCTTACATTCTTGTCTTCAACTCACCACATACAGCATACTTGTACTTGTTCAGAATTAACTGAACAAAGATAGTTCAGATATCCCACCCATCGATGTCTCTGTAATGCATACCATGTCAGTAGAACACAAACACTATTTCTGCCCAAATTTTGAGCACAAAACCCCCATACATGTGAGTGCAAGAGCATTAGTACACAGGAACTGGGACTGCCTCCCTTTCCCTGTTTCCTGCTCTGTTTCTAAATGTGGAGACAGCAAAAAACCGTGTTGGCTACATGAGGGCAGAGAGAGTGGCTTTTGGGAACTGAGGTCAGAGTATTAGCTCTGACCTTGGTTCCCAGAAACCAAAAAATCTTATGGCCATCTAGACTGTGACTAGCAGTCAAAGACTTAGGAGAGGCATCGCAACCTTTGAGAATGGAGGGAAACTTGCACAAAAGTTGGGAAAACACCAAACAACTGATGGTCAGAAAAAGGGGGCATGACCACCTGCAGAATCTCAAAAGGCCAGAGGTTCTGCATCCCTGGATTAAAGAAACAGCAGAAGGCAAAATGTCAAGCTGCCATCTGTTGAAAAAGTAACATTTGCCTTGCTTGGTAATTTATTGGCCAGTATAAATGATGTCGCTTTGGTGTGTGTGTGGGGAAACTGGATTCATGCCAGGTGACTCTGTTGACCTTGCATGTTCTAGCTCCTGATCACAAAGGGGTCTACATGTGCACATCTAAGCACACATAAGTTCCCTATGCACAATTCATTCCCTGCAAAAACCCAGCATCCAGATCATGCATTAAGAACCTATGCATGTTTGGGTGTATGCGCACAAGACCCTGCATAAAAGGAGCTTAACAGCAGGGATGTTAGGGGCTGGACTGGTCAGTGAAGGCCTAATCTCCCTGCCATGTAAACTGTACAAAATGTCTGCACAGGGCTACTGCCGTTTACTCTCTAACATCACATATTATTAATTTCCCTATTACAGTCCCTCATTTTTAAAATTTCTCAGCTAACTCAATTTATTTAACCTCAAATCGGTTAATTCGAAATTGGCTTACGCATGTTACAGAGCAATGTACATAAACAACTTTTCATTGCTAGATCCTTCATGGCTAAAGCTTATTGATGGTAGAATGGCAAGAGGAGTGGGTTTATCTATAAAGGGAACGACTGTGTGGCCTAAGCACCACATGCATAATTCCTTTCTGTAAAACGGATTTGTATAAGTCCTCCAAAAATGCCCTGGCAAGGGTCGATGTTACCAGTTAGCTGTATGAGTCCAGGGCTCAGGAGAGAATTCTGGACTTGCTTTTGTTTGCTGAACCCACAAAAGCTTCAGAGATTCTCTTTCTTTAAAATATGGAGAGATATTTGCAGCCCTCTCCCGCACTAGAGGCATTCAAGAGGCAGCTGGACAACCATCTGTCAGGGATGCTTTAGGGTGGATTCCTGCCTTAAGCAGGGGGTTGGACTCGATGGCCTTGTAGGCCCCTTCCAACTCTGCTATTCTATGATTCTATGCTATGCCTGTTACTCATGCTGCTCCAGCTTTTTCTTTACTTAGCTAGGCATTGTTTACTTGAACTACCAAAACGCTATAGAATAAATTTAGCAGCCATGGAATAAGAAGAGAGGTCCTGATATAGTAACTGGTTAAAGAACAGAAGCTGAGAGTAGGAATAAATGGTAACGTATCCCAATTGCTGTGGCACATAGCCAGGAGGGTGCTGTTGCACTCATATCCTGCTTGTGGGTTTTCCGTGGGCACCTGGTTGGCCACCGAGTGAACAGAATGGTGGACTAGATGGACCTTGGTCTGATGCATTATGGCTCTTCTTATGTTCTTACTGAAATGATATCCTATACTAGGCAAGTGGGGGAATAAGCATGTATCCATTAGCTTCTAGATTTTGCACAGCCTCTAAATGAGGATCATGAACTCCCAAAGGTTAGGACCTTTCTAGTTTTTCTATTTTGTGCGATAAATGCGGAGTCATTGTATTATTATTATTATTATTTATTTATATAGCACCATCAATGTACATGGTGCTGTACAGATAACACAGTAAATAGCAGGACCCTGCCGCGTAGGCTTACAATCTAATAAGTTGTAGTAAACAATAAAGAGGGAAGGAGAATGCGAACAGGCACAGGGAAGTGTAAACAGGCACCGGGTAGGGTGAAGCTAAACAGTATAGAGTCAGAACAAACTCAATATTTGAAGGCTATAGGGAAAAGAAAAGTTTTTAGCTGAGTTTTAAAAGCAGTGATTGAGTTTGTAGTTCTCAAGTGTTCTGGAAGAGCGTTCCAGGCATGAGGGGCAGCAGAGGAAAAAGGACGAAGCCGAGTAAGGGAAGTGGAGGTCCTTGGGCAGGCGAGAAGCATGGCATCAGAGGAGCGGAGAGCACGAGCGGGGCGATAGTGTGAGATGAGAGAGGAGAGATAGGCAGGAGCTAGACCGTGAAGAGCTTTGAAGGTCAGCAGGAGAAGTTTATATTGGATTCTGGAGTGAATTGGAAGCCAATGAAGAGATTTCAGAAGTGGAGTGACATGGTCAGAGCGGCGGGCCA
This sequence comes from Elgaria multicarinata webbii, assembly GCF_023053635.1. NCBI lineage: Eukaryota > Metazoa > Chordata > Lepidosauria > Squamata > Anguidae > Elgaria > Elgaria multicarinata. The sequence goes on along the minus strand of NC_086171.1, from coordinate 37,807,910 downwards.
AGAAGATGATCTTAGCGGCAGAGTGGTGCACAGAGACCAGCGGACTGATGTGAGACGAAGGAAGGCCAGAGAGAAGAAGGTTGCAGTAGTCCAACCGAGAGATAACCAGTGCGTGAACGAGAGTCTTGGCAGAAGAGACAGACAAAAATGGTCGAATCCTGGCAATATTATACAGGAAGAAACGACAGGATTTAGCTACTGCCTCGATGTGAGGAGGTTCTAGATATCCCATCTCAAGAAAGTGCTTCTATTGTGGTTTCCAGGGTAGCCATGTTAGTCTCCTGGAGCAAAAACAAGAGACTTCTGGCACCTTAAAGAGTAACACATTTGTTATGGCATAAATTTCAAGATCTGATGTAAGTAGTGTTATTGACGCATCATATTTCTCTACCAAGCAGTGTTGATGATAACAGGCTGCAACAAACTAACCTGGCATCCAGGCATTGGTAAACTAATTACAAACATCCTGGCATTGGTAAACTAATTACACCTGTAGTGGGATTAAAAACAACCCCATTATCTCAGTTCAGGCCAAAGTGTACGAGGATGGCCTCTGAACTGAATAGGAAAGGGGTGCATAAATGTGTGGTGGTAAAGTTGTGGCAGCCACCCCAAATAAGGTGCCAGTATGAAAAATGGTTATTATTTATTTATTTATTTATTTATATAGCACCATCAGTGTACATGGTGCTGTACAGAATAAAACAATAAAATAGCAAAACCCTGTCGCATAGGCTTGCATTCTAATAAAATCATAATAAAACAATAAGAAGGGGAAGAGAATGTTTCTTTTCTCTTTTTAGTCATGTGTTAAAAAGTTGCTTCAGGGTTGGACCTGTGTGTGAGAAGTACACTTGCTTCATAACATCAGTCTCTGGATCTGTGGCAGGGTCAATAAAGAAAATCCAGTTTACAATTGAGAAAAAATATCCCTGAAATGCTGCTTGCTCTCAGTTCTTTTTGTAAGGCTTGGGCTTATGAGCACATAAAGTGGTTAGCTGTGACTGAGCCCTTACCTAGACCTACAGTAAAGTTCGGGGTAGAGGAGGGGAGACCTCGTGTCGTGAATAATGTGAGATCTCGCCCTCGTTTACACGCAAGGTGCGACAACCTCAAGAAGAGAGGCGTGGCACCTACCGTTTTTTAATTTTCTTAAAGGACCGGCAGCGCACAAGCGCTCGAGCAGAAAGGTAAGTGTTTTTTTTTTTAAAAAAAAATCAATTTCCTCGCTCCCCCCACCCTAGCCCTGAGGAGCGCTGCGCCCCGTGTGAGCCAGCTCAAGCCATGTCAATGGGCCACACCTTCCATGGTCCCAGGCTCAGCCCAGGACCTCGGAAAAAGCGGGCCCCAAGTGTAGGGCCGTATCCTGGGGCCAGGGAGGGATGATCCCTCCCTGATCCCGGGATCCCCTGTGCGTCATCTGGACGCACAGGACCATAAAGGCTGGTCTAGCTAAGGCCTGAGATGAATCGTAGTGGCTGCTTACTTGTTCTCTAGTGTAGCAGCAGAGAGAATTCTCTGCCTATATGCTGATAACTATGATGATATTGCACAGCTTCTGCTGAACCATCCATGTGCTGATCCTTTCATGAGTTATGCTGGATCTTGGTTTCACCATGACAAATATTTAAACTTCAGGGTTTTTGATGGCATTTCCTCTTCAAGCAGAGAAAGAATCCAGATTCTTCAACTGCATGGGACTCCTTAGAAAGATTAACCAAGAAAGGTTAGGAGGATATTCACTGGGGGTCTCAGTGCAGTGTTCTCAGTTCCTGAAAGAAATTCATTAAGCCCGGGAAAAAGCTGGCATCAAACCAGTCTTCCTATAATGTCCTCCATAATATGCTACAAGGGACACATTTACAGTCACTCCTGGTCATATTTATAGCACTAGTGCAAGATGAAGGGCCAGTTCACAGCCGTAAGACTTTTAATGAAAAGACGTTGGTTTCTTGCCACAGCTCAAATCATTTCTCAGGCATCTCAAGCACAGCACAGCCTCTTGAGCAGTGGGCTTTCCCAAAGAGGTGCAAATAGACTCATTGCTGTAATCTCTTGAATTGCTGTGATATGATGACTGTTTTTGTTCCAGAATCTTCATATTTCATGCTAATCCCTTTCTGCACAGCAAGGAAACATTAAGTTATTATACACTTTTCACTATTCTTAATCTGTCAAAAGGATTGAGGATTTCATCAGTCTTTTTTTATCTGTCTTAACTTTCTTTTTATAAGCTTTTGTAAAGAGTTTAGCAAAAGGAAGAATATTTTTGCTTTAGACGTCTAAGATGCACTAGCTAGCATCGGGGACAGCAGGAATCTAGCCCAGCTCAATCATTAGGCCACTTCAGGTGACAGATGCAAAGAAGCGCTACGTAAATGTGATCTGGTCTGTGCTCCACAAGTTTTCTTGCTGCCCTCAAGTGCAGCAGACAAAGCTGTCATGTCACTAGAGTAGAAATAAGACTCAACTGTTGGTTCTGGTCAGTTTTTGTACCTAGAACCAGGCAGAAAGGAGGCAGGTGCCATTTTGTCCAATGCCTGAGGCAGCAAAATGTTTTGGGATGGCCCTGGCTGGAAACAGCAGGTTTTTATTAAGTACAACACCTGCCATAGGACCTGTTTAGAAGGTAAATGCAGATTACTATGTGTGTCTGATAGCTTGACTACAGGCAAGGTTCCCACTGGATAGCTAGTTTGATCTGAAATCGTTTTTGTTTTGACTAACAGGGGTTAGGATTTCCAAATGTTCAGAGGCAACAAACTGGTTGTTGTTGGGAGCCCCACTGGCTGTGATCTGGATGGAGCCAGGTAGTGGGTGGGTCTGATAAGAGTTCATACGTAGAACCAGGTTATGGCGGAAAGCAGGATCTAATGCTCAAGGGAGTCGTGCTCTGGAAGGGAAATAAGGCAAGGGAGTGGGAGCAGAGGATGACAGGGGAAGGACATTGAACAGACAAGTCCAGGCTTGCTGTCTGCAAATAACCCATGGAATGTGTGTATTCAGATGGTCCCAATTAAAGGCATGCAGACCCCATATTCATTTCAAATCCTGTGGAGCCATGATGTTAGATCAATAGGAAGTGGACCAGGAACTCTGCCTAAGCTCCTTAGATAGTTTCAGGGGCATTTTGAAGTGGACAGTTCCATGTGATAACCAACCTGGTCCTTGGACAGATTGAAGAGCAATGCCACGCCCACCGAGGTGGAGGGGGGAAGTAGAAAACGCAAGGTGGATAAATAGTACCACACAATTAATATAAATGATACCTCAATATTTAGGGTGTGTGTGTGCAACATGTGGCCCATGGGTGTTTTTGCAGATCCTACCGTGTTCCCCTGCCACTACCACGTTTGCTACTGTGGTGGCAAAAAACCGAGCAACTTTGCAGGCAAGCAAGGTGTGCAGGGAGCATGAACCCTTCCCCCTCCCCCCAGGGAGGGCACTCCCAGAAGCATGATTCTGCTTGTAAACAAGTTTCTCACTCCCTGAGTACACAGTGTTTGTCTCCGTGGTGGTGGAAAATTCAGCAGCAGGGCTGGATTGTGCCCCATGATGGGACAATGCAGCCCCCCCCCCCGCAATTCCTGGAAGTTGCTCACATTTATATATTTTTTAATTTTATTTATTTATTGCATTTATATACCGCCCCATAGCCGAAGCTCTCTGGGAGGTTTACAAAAGTTAAAAACACTGAACATTAAAAAGTATGCAAAATTTAAAACCATCAAAAATATAAAAACAACAGTATAAAACAACTGAGCCCTCCAGTATAGAACAGAGACATGGGACAGCCCCTCCCTAGAGTGCAACACATAGGCAAGAGAGAGAGAGAGAGAGAGAGAGGAGGGGTCCGGCTGGTGGGCTTCAGAAGTCAGGAGCCTCCCCTGCTTTGCTTTGCCAGGGATCAGAGGAAGGGTCTCTCTCAGCTCCCTCCGATGGCTGGGCGTCCAGAGTCCATCTCCTCCTTGGGTGCATCGCTGGGACTCTTTCACCCAGCAACTGCCTGGTCAGCACAAAGGGCCTTTTCCCATTGGCTGAGCTCGGCTGGGCTGCTTTATAGCCACCTTACAGCAACCTCTGTGGGGCCAGGACTGGGCTGAGTTGGACAGCTCCTGTCCCACTGCCTCCAGAGTCTCCTCCTGGACCCAGATCGCCCATGTCTGCCCGTGACTAGGATGCTGTGGCTGCCACATCTTGACTATATTTGCTTCAAAATGTCTGGCTCCCCCTTAACTGTGGGCAAGGCAATCTTGCTGGTCTTTGTTTCTGCATCCTATTCAAGTCCTACTAATTATTTTAAAAAACTGTAAGCTACTTCTATTACAGAGGCAAAAACAACAACAACAACAACAACAACAACCAGCATACAAAAGGATGAATACATGAAAATATCCAACCAATAAAAATGTACAATATAAAAGTACTTCCCCCCCCTCCACCTGCCCATCTCAACCCTAATTTCAGAGGAAAGCAGCAGTGGTTGGAAGATTAAAAATAGTAAAAGAAGTGTCTCTTTGCTTGATGTTGAAAGCTCTTCAGTTTGCAAGTACACCTCCCTGGAGAAAGATGTCCATAAATACATTGCCACAGTAACCCCCTCTCCCAACCCACCTACCCTGTTCTTGCATTTTTCTCTTACACTTTCTGGACTTTCATCAAACCTTTCTTCTTTAGTTCATGGTCTAGCGTATTTTGTACTAGATCTGATCTCTACCAGCATTGATGAGACACAATATTTTGCCCTCTGATGTAGCCTGACTTCTGACCTCTCTCGCACTGACTCCCCAACATTAAATCTATTCCTATGTGTATCTGTTTCCTTCACCATTGCAGGTCTTCCTTTCTTTTAATCTTATATTACTCTTCCATTCTTATGCTGGCTTATCCTACACATTTAGGGTGCAAGACATTTAGCACCGGAGCACATGGCTTGAAGATCAACATAAACTCTTATTTTTCAAAGAACTGCTCTCAAGAATAGGTCAAGCAGCCTACACTCTGGTTATGAGAGCTGACAGCTTTTGCTAACAGTTCTAAGGCTGAATGAATTCACTTTTGAATTGCCCCCTCAAATACAATAAATGCCCCTGCAATGATTCCCATTTTCTCACCCCCAACTGTTACTTAGCAATGTGTCTGTGAACAATTAATTATTGAAGCAAATAGTAGTGTGCTTTCTCACCTATGCAGATTGCCTAGTTTATTTATATTTTATTTATTATATTTTTAATTCTTCCAATAACCAGTGTTCTGTGGGCAGATAGCAGTTAAAAGTCTAAAATACCATACAAACTGTTAAAATATAAAAAGCAATACAAATATTTAAAAGAGTGCAGTGCAATACAACAAAACACAGAAATAGATAAAACAGCCATAAAAACCTACAACTAGATCTCAAAAATGCCTGAGAGAAAAGAAAGGTCTGTCTTGGTTCCAAAAAATTATAATGTAGGCATCAGGTGAACCTTTTTTGGTTAGGTAATTTCATAAGTGGGGTGCCACAACTGAGAAGACCCTCTCCCTTGTAGCCATCTGCCTAGCTATCTTTGGTGGGAGCACCTGCAGGAGAGCCTTCGAAGACAACCTAAGGGTTTGAACAATATGGGATGAGTTGTTCCTTTAGATACTCTGGCCCTAAGGCGTTTAGGGTTTCAAAGGTAAACACCAACACTTTGGCTTGTAAATGGACTGGAAGTCAGTGCAGCTGACAAAGCACGGGAATCACATGAACATATTGGCCGGTTCCATTTAGTAATGTAGAAGCTCTGGTTTGAACTAACCGAAGTTTCTGAACTGTCTTCAAAGATAGTTATTTTTGAGATGAACCCTTTCCCATCTCTACACATTATTTAGCTGGTTTTTTTTAAGGGCCCCGTATTTATCTACATGTTAATTATTACTGGGACATGGATAATCAGTTTGATAGGCAGAGGGGATATCAGCTCCCTAGCTTGGAGCTTAATTCAATTTGGGCTTTGCTGATTTTGAAGCCTCTGGTAGTTTGAATTGAGCCATCTCTGGTTTTTGACAATTTGACAGTAGTATAAAGAGAAGCTATACAACAATACACACTGACATGGCACTTGTTGGGAGGAGGCTACTAAATAGGCAGTAAATTTGTACAAGAAATATACCACCTCTTTAAAAAAAGCTACTATATGAGATCAGTGCAGGTAGAGGAACAGAAAAGAAAAATACTTCTTATTGGGGAAGTTTTACAAATTCATCAGTAATTCTGGCATAGAATAAGGCAAGGCTTTCAATAACATTTAATGAATATATTTTACAACTTCTTAGTTGCTTACACAGCCTTTTCAATGTACAACGGCTTTATTATGTTTTCTCTTGTTTGCCTCAGAACAACCCCATGAATAGCGCCAGATCCACAATACTGCCAGATCCACGGTCCAAAGCAGCAAGAACATGGCCCCGTTCAGATAACACGCTAAACCACACTGCTTAACCACAAAATGGTTAATAGAATGCATTAAGGTTAATGCATTCTGTTAACCATTTTGTAGTTAAGCAGCGTGGTTTAGCATGTTGTCTGAACGTAACATATGTTCCACCACAACTCTAATGCATTTAAACTGAGTATTTTCTTAAGTGAAGCTTAAAATGCAATAGGCATGATCCAGCCACAACTAACCTGCTTTGTATCTCATTGATTTCAATGGGAGAATTTAACTTAAACAGATCTAAAAGTGCTTAATTTTGGATGGATTGTTCTCCAATGTTGGTTTATATAATCTCTCTCTCTCTCTCTCTCTCTCACACACACACACACACACACACACACACGATGTGTATTTAATTTATATTTTTCAATGCTGCATTGCAAACATACATTTTGCAATGGCAACAAGTTCTATAGGCATTAATATTTTATTGTGAATTTAGGAACAGACCCCATCTGCATTCCAGCCTTCCTGCCAAGAGCTCAAGAAAGCATAAGAACATGAGAACACCCCTGCTGGATCAGTCCAACGGCCCATCTAGTCCAACATTCTGTTCACACAGTGGTCAAACAGCTGTTGAAATAAAACCAACAGGCAGGACCTGAGTGCAAAAGCACCCTCCTGTTCATGTTCCTCAACAACTGCTGAACCTAGGCTAACTGATTCTGATGCAGGAGGCAGCATAGAAGCATCAAGAGTAGCAGCCATTGATAGCCTTCTCCTCCAGGAATTCATCTAACTCCCTTTTAAAGCCATCCAAATTAGTGGCCATCACTACATCTTGCGGTAGCGAATTTCATAGTTTGACTAGGCGCTGTGTGAAGACGCACACACGATGATCCTTACCACAAGTCTACAAGGCAGGTTTGACAAAGATAATGACTTGTCCAAGCTTATCTAATGATGTTTGATAGCTGACCAAGGATTTGAACTCAAGTCTCCCTAATTTATGTCCACAATGTACACTTCCTCTGGAACCAAATTTCTGATTCAGCGCTTGCTGTCACAAAAGATAAACTATATTTGACTGGGTGATGACTTTTTATGAAAAAACAGATAAGGGAGGAGACACTTATCCCTACTTTTAATAAGTAGTGTGAGTCCCCTAAACTGTCAGGTAAACCAACCATGAAGTAAAAAGGGCCCCAGGAGTCTTCGTTATTTGCTTTCCTCCCAATAGTCTAATACCATCCTTCAGGCCAAACAGCTGCTTACTTTCTTGTAGGAGAATCTTTCCAGACTCTGAAGGGCTAAATTGCCTTCTCTCAGGATTCTCTCCAGCATCTTTTCTCAAAATTCTCCTGAAATTCCAGAGGGGGAGCCATCGGATACTGGCCTGCTGGATCCCAGAAGCATCTAGCAGAAATCTGGCTTATTGTCTACAAAGAGGCTGCAGAAATAACACAGCATCCAGCATGGCTCTTCTTATATGCTTAACTTTACAAACTGAAAAGCAGTTTTGTTTTTTAAATGAATGTTAGATTTGTTACTGGAAACCAATCAATTAGCTTGATATGTAAATTGGAAAAATACAACTTTCAACCTCATTTCTATATATTTGCCTACAGCATACTGGTGCTCTATCATCAGAGTAAATAATTGGAGGGTAGATGGAAGAGGAGCAAGCAAAGATCTGAACTACAGCAGCCCCTAATGGTCTCTAAAACCATTTCATCTTTGCAGAAAAGTATGTGGTTGCATCTCAAGAGAGAGGCCAGCCACCTGTTCAACTGGGTCTCATCCAAAGGCTGAGATAATCTGGATACAGATGAATTGCATTTATCACAGGCAAACAAATTCTTGGAACAATGAGCCAGGTAGATCCCATTCCAGAAACATTTGCAGCAAAACTGACAGCCTTAAAAAAATAAACAGGAGAGCTTATATAGCATAATCAGAATGTATTGCTCCTCTAGTGAGTTATGATTTTTCCAGTGCTGTTCACTGGCTTATAGAGGTGAGGTCTAATTAGATACTTGTACAGTCATGGGTCTCGAAGGATCAATGCAGATGATAAGTTTGGAGAGCAAAATATGTGCAAATGTTATTGGTTTGTTGCAAGGAAACTTTCCTTAAGGCAGAGTGTCAGTTTCAAGGAAATTACACTTTTCCAGCAACCAAACTGGGAAATATTGTTGACTCAACTGTTCTTCCTAAGCTAGCACATTAGTTTCCATCATGAGTGTGGCATGGATGTTGGTTATACGTGCATCAAGAGCACCTGCTGACTAGTACACATCACATGGCTGAGAATGAGCCACACATTTCTACCTCCAAGTCCATAAAACAAGCCTGCACTTTTGTCACCCATCAAGCAGATAGCGGTTGTGGCCTGCCAAGTGCTTGATAACCCTCCTGTGTTTTTTTTAAAGTCTCAGGCAGACTGGTGAGATGGAATCGGTTTGGTGGATCAGAAGTTGTTCAGATTGTACAGACCTGCCATGAAATGACTTTACTTACTTATTTACGGTATTTATACACTGCTCAATTATCTAACACAGATTCCAGAGCAGTGAATAAACAGTAAAAGAAAGAAGATTCAAAAAGCATATTAAAAATGCTCAATTTAAAAACAAAGGAACTAGAAAAACAGTGACTAGTCAGTTGAGGAAGGCTTCTCAAAACAGAGTTGTTTTCAGGAAGTCTTGAAAGCAGCCTAGTGTTGGTGCCTGCCTGACCTCCAGGGGCAGAGAGTTCCACAGAGAAAGGGCCACTACACTAAAGGCTCTTCTCCTGGTGGATTCCAATCGGGCTACAGGTCCACCTGGAACCACCAGGAGCATGCTCTCCGAAGACCTCAGTGATCAGGCAGGTTGGTAAAGTTGAAGGCGCTCTCTCAGGTATCCTGGTCCCCAGTTATTTAGGGCTTTGTACACTAGTACCAAAACCTTAAGCCTGGCCCAGTAGCCAGTGCAATTCCCTCAGCAAAGGAGTTATACACTGAAAAGAGGCAGCTCCTGACAACAGCCTAGAGATGTCGGACCTGGCCACGGTGACACATGCTTTAGTTACATCCCGATTGGATTACTGTAACGCGGCACAATTCAAAGTGCTGGTTATGACCTATAAAGCCCTATATGGCTCAGGTCCAGGTTATTTGAAAGACTGTATTCTCTCTTATGGGCCTGCCCGTACTTTAAGGTCTTCTGGAGAAGCCCTTCTTTCAGTCCCACCATCTTCACAGGCGTGCTTGGTGGGAACATGGGGCAGAGGGCCTTCTCAGTGGCTGCTCCAGTGCTTTGGAACTCTCTGTCCCGGGGAAGCTTGATGGACTTTCGGAAGCAGGCTAAAACTTGTTTGTTCCAGCAGGCCTTTGGAGAGTAATTGGGTCCTCCATCTATGTTAATGTCTTACAATTTTGTTGTGTATTTCAAACATATTTTTTTTTACATTTCTTTTCCTAGGTTTTACAATGTATGTTTTAAACTTTGTAAGACCGCCTTGAGGTCCAGTATTGGGCAAAAGGTGGGATACAAATAAATATAATAATAATAATAGCCAAGCTGCTGCATTCTGCACTAGCTCCACCTTCCAGAGCAGTCTTAAGGGCAGCCCCACATAGAGTGCATTGCAGTAATCCAGTCTTGAGGTTACTAATGCCCGTACCATTGTGGCCAAGCTATCCGTGTCCAGAAGAGGCCGTAGCTGGCAAGCCAGCCGAAGCTGGGAAAAGGCACTCTCAGCCAATGTGGCAACTTGGGCCTCTAGCAACAATGATGGATCTAGGAGTATCCCCAAACTATGAACCTGATCTTTCAGAGGGAGGGCAACCCCATCCAGAACAGGCAATGAGCTCATTTCCCGGACTCTGGAACCATTCACCCATCTTGCCAGGATTCAGTTTCAGTTTATTGGCCCTCATCCAGCCCATTACTGAGTTTAAGCACTGATCTAGGACCTGCACAGCCTCTCCTGATTCAGATGTCACAGAGATAGAGCTGTGTGTCATCTGCGTACTGGTGGCATTTTGCTCCAAATCCCCTAATGACCGCCCCCAAAGGCTTCATATAGATGTTAAACAACATTGGGGACAAGATGGTGCCCTGCGGTACCCCACAGCTTAATTGCCAAGGGGTAATTAATGTTTACCTTTCAACTGTATGCTAATAATGATTAATTGTTTAACTTCAATACTTTTTATTGTTGTGCATTCAAGGACTGCACCATGAGTGGTAACCTCTGGTCCTGCAGGTGCCAGGCACAACATGACAACCCCCATGGATTAATTGGGGGATGTGTGAATAGGCCCAAAACAATATGAAAGATCTGTTGGGGGAGGGGAGCTGAACTTGTGATGGCTACATTGATTTGGACATTCGCTTTATAATTTTTTAAAAAAATTATTAGTTTGAAGGCAAACACAAATAGATCTTTTCTCCATAAAAAAAAAAGACAATCTGTTTCAAAACAAATGCTAGATCCTCCTATAGAAGGCCTAATTATCCTATATCTCTATCATGAGGTGGTAAAGCTGTACCTGGGATCTACCACTTGAGACTTAAGAACCTAAGAAGAGCCCTGCTGGATCAGACCAAGGGTCCATCTAGTCCAGCACTCTGTTCACACAGTGGCCAACCAGCTGTTCACCAGGAACCCATAAGCAGGACATGGGTGGAACAGCTCCCTCCTACCCATGTTCCACAGCAACTGGTGTATATAGGCATATTGCCTCTGATACTGGAGACTGCAAATGGGGCTCACATGATTAAATAAATAATACTGGTAAGAAGTACATTCTATACTGTATTTTTTATCAAGTCAGTTTTGTATGTGCTTTTATATTTTTATTGCATTTGTTTTATATTGTATTGTGTTTTTAGAGCTTGGTAGTTTATTTTATTTTAAAATTGTTTGACGCCTAGAGAGTTTTGTCTTACAGTCATACATACTTCATCACAACCATCCTTGGCCATAGAAAACGAGGATGCCCAAAATGTCACCTCCTTACTAACAACTTCATCCAGCTCTCACACATCTGGAATTTCAGCTAGGGCTTCTAAATAAAAAACAAGTGTCTTCTAGAAATTACCACTGCCACCAACAACAGAGTCCACAGCCTGCTTTGCTGACAACAGGCTTCATTACTTGGTATGTTGGGGTATGAACTGGCAAAACTGTGTAAGAATGGCAGCTTGCTTTGCTTACCATATCATTGCTTTATCAGAGCTTTTCTTCTGAATGGCGCTTGTGGTTTTGGCAATACTCGTTTTTACACAGGGAACCATCATTTCCTTCCAAGCTGTTTTCGCCACTGCTTCATCTCTTCACTAGCTCAATGGCCATTTTCTGCACAGAGGCTATTTTGTTTTTCTGGATCAAGGCCATTCAATCAAGTGGGAAGTGCAGCGAGAAAGAGAGAGACTGCTAGCACTGTTCCCACATATCCCCAAGGCTGCTCTTTATGCAGCTGTGATCCCAGGGACACCTCTGGAAATAAAGGGCAGCTTATTACCCATCTTCTCCAACTCCTGTCAGGGAACTAAATATCCTGAAGTCAGGAGTAGCCGCTGCACAATGCCTCTTTATAGCTCTCAGTGGGCCTTCTTTTCTGGCTCCAGCTGCCTCTACATGCTGTTTTTCCTCAGTTCTTTTCTCCAATATTTTTTCCAGTTGACTTAATTATTACAGTGCATAGACCAGACTGAGGAAAATACTCTGATGGTTGGAGTTGGCATTGCGGTAAGTGCTAGGAGAGGGCCTTTGCCATGTAATGACATCATCTGGGAGATGATTGGTTGCATTCCTGTGGAAGGGAGGCACTGGCCTGAGGCCTTCGGGCTCACTGCTACTTCCGTGATACAGAACAGAGACAGGCCCTGTGTCTTGCCAGCCTGCTTCGCTGCCAGTGTCCTGGCAAAGCCTGAGAGACATTTATAAAAACAGTACAGTACTTTGGCTTGTGCTGAGAAGAGAGGGGAGGGGAATAAGAAGTCACTTCACAGCTCCAGCTTGGACCCCAAGTTGGAACAAGCAAATGAAAAGCCCCAACGGACTTCACATTTTTATCCTCACCAGTTGGATTCTCCTCTGCAGAAGTACCAACACAGAGCAAGAGAGCCCACAGCTGGTCTCAAGGGGAAATGGTTTGAGCACACACCAGGCCGCAAAGGAAGTTTCGCTTAGTGGTGCGCAAATAGTGCCTACCGTGCCAGTTGTTTATAGAGCTGCCACATAGGACACTGTGATTAGCTGTGGTCTTCTGGAAGAAATTTATGCAGGATTTGCTGGTTTAATGTAGCAGTTATGAGACCTTCCAGTTCAAAAGCCAATTCAGCCATGAACTTACTGGGTGGCCGTAGGCCAGCTACTGTCTCAGAGGCCTTAGCTAGACCAGGCTATATCCCGGGGTGATACCCGGGATCGTCCCTGTGCGTCCAGATGACGCACAAGGGATCCCGGGATCAGGAAGGGATCATCCCTCCCTTGCCCCGGGATCTCGCCCTCCCCTTTGGCCCCGCTTTTTCTGCAGTCTCGGGCTGAGCCCGAGACTGCGGAGTGTGTAGCCTGTTTCTGCACGATTACTCGAGCTGCGCTGCGCACAGGGCGCAGAGCTCCTCAGGAGCGCTGCGCCCATCGGGGGTAGGGTGGGGGAGTGGGGAAAGTAGGTAATTTTTTTAAAAAACCTTACCTTTGTGCACGAGCATTTGTGCGCTTTGTCTCCTTTAAGAAAATTTTAAAAAATGGTGGGTGTGACGTGAATCGCCCAGAGATCTCCGGCTATTGGGCGGTATAGAAATGTAATAAATAAATAAATAAATAAAAATAAATGCCTCTCTGAAGGCTTAGTTACTGGCAGTAAGAGCTTTAAGATAAAACATGCTGGCCTCTGGCCTTGTCAACTACTGGAATGTAGTCCCTGGGCTAAAAGAGGTGCAACAACCCTGCTTTAAACAAGCAGCATTTCCATACATGGGGTAAGTAATGGCTAAGGAAGAATATATCAGGTCATCTATCCACGTAGCCCGGTGTTGTCTACTTTGCCTGCCAGTGTTTCTTCAGGTTCTCAGGCAGAAAGTCTTGCTCATTGCCTGCTACCTGATCCGTTTAATACCACAGACTGAATCTGGAACCTTCTGCATGCAAAGCATCTACTCTACTACCAGGCTGGACCGTAACTCAGTGGTATAGCAATACTGAGTCTGTTTGCATATCATGAGAGCCCACCGTGGCTTAATTTTCTTGCCGTAGCTTGTTGCGTTGTTCAAAACCACGCGGCAAGAGTTATTTGAACTTTAGACAACCCTAACAGAAGCCATAGGCTATTTGAGGATTGTCTGACCCTCAAATAATGCCAGCTGCCTGGTTTTGTATGACACAAGTTGGGCACCATGGAAAAATGGCACCCATGGATCAATATGAACATAAGCTGAGACAGGAAGTCCTTGGGGTAAAACATTCCTCAGTCATGAACCCTCTAAGTGGCCTTAGATAAGTCACTATTTCCCAGACTGCCTACCCATTCACAATAAGATAACTAGACTACAAGCTTGTAAGATTTTTTAGTTATTCTTAGACCCATTCTAACTAAAAGGATCAGACTGGGTTTACCAGATTGCTGGGGCTTTTCATTTGGGGTTCGAATACCATAAAAGCGCGATATTGATCCTTATAATACACGTAGATAGTATATACAACCATTATGGACCTGGAAGGGATGTTATAGGCCATCTAGTCCAGATTCCTGCCCAATGTAGAAAATCCAGAGCTACAGCATGCCCAACAGATGGCTGTCCAGTCTCTGTTTGAGGAAGTGATGTGGGAGAAATCTGTTTCCACATTGGGGGGTGGAACCCAGAAATAGACACAATTTACATCTGGAAATCCATATATTTCCACACTTGTACCACAGAACAGGAGAAACACATCTGAAAAACTAGACACATTTGAAAAGTGTGCAAAGAAAATGTGTACGTTCAAACATGCATAAAACAGCTTTAGTCAGTGGCGTTTGTGTACAAATTATGTGCATAATTCACATTTTCAGAAATACTCCCCCAAAATCAATTAAAAATACCATCCGCACGGAACAGACTTGGAAGTGGGGGGGGGGGGGGAAACAAAGTCTGCAGAAACAGTTTTGACAAAACTGTCCATTACTCGTTTAAAGACCTCCATTGTAGTAATGGTACCACTAGGTAAATGGTACCGTTGAACTGCTAGTTGCTTCAGCCAAAATCTATCATCCTCTAGTTCAAGCCCATTAAATCTACCCCTGCTCTATGGGGCAACACAAAAACAAGTCTTTGCCCTCTTCTGTGTAACAACACTTCCAGTACTTCAGAAGTGCTCTCAGTCTTCTCTTCTCTAGGCTAAACATAACTAATATTACTTGAATATACAAATCCTAAGAAAAAAATGTTGTCTAGAGGAAAAATTACATAATAGAAGAACTGCATAATAAAAGTACAGTATTAGCATTGTTTGTTGAATATTATTGCCCATTTACTTTGGTAAGAGGAAAAATGGGTATAAATTATTCTAAAATAATAATAATACATGACACACCCCTGGGTGCCAACTACAACATATGATAGCCAATGACTAATATATATGTATGGTGTCCTCTATCCCACTTTATCCTTATCAGTCTGTGAAAGATATAGCTGTTGAGTTTTAAAATCCTAGAGAGATGGTTTTGGTTTTCAGTTTAATAGCTTGTGTGAAAACCCTTCAGTTCTTTGATGTTATGAATAGACCTATTAGAGAAGACAGAATCCTACAATAACAGTCACGACTATGTTCCAGTGAAAGCAATGGGATCATACTTAAGACATGACTAACTGAAATCCCACTGATTTCAAGGGGACTAGAATCATGACTTCATTTTGCTGGATTATGTCTACAGCCAAAGAGACATTGTTGAAACACACTGGGAACCATAAACGGTGCAGTTTTCTTCTTCTTTGGTTATGCCCATAGCTCTTACGAGGACCTTCATCTTTTTGGCTTCTTTGGAAATTTTGAGGGGTTAATCTGAAACTTTATATCACTGGTTTCTTTTGCACTGAATCATACGCTAGAGATACTTCCATTAATAGCAGCTAATCAACAGAGATTTTAACTTGTCCAGTGAAAATTATGTCTTTAAGACCTTAAAGTAATTCACCAATTACTCAAGAATCCTGCTACAGTTGCAAAACCAGGATCTTCTGACAGCAGTGGATTTTTAAAATTCTGAAGACTTCAGAAAAGTGTGGGGGTTTTTCCCCTGTGATTGCAGCTGTCAAAGTAAACCACTAGTATTTGAAGTATGGCAGAAGTAAAAAGCTAGGTATTGAAATCATGGCCAGTGTGGTAAAGTCAGAAAACTATAATCTAATTTTCAGTTGCTTTATTTGTATCATTTTTTACATTAAATTTCAACGACACTGGTGCACTCTTGTCAATTATGCCTGGATCCAAATAGATGTAAGTAATGTAAGGAATTATATATGTGGCTATTTCTGAGCATGTCATTTATAGGAACTCAGGAACAGAACACATGTTTTGCATGCAAAATGTCTCAAGTTTGATCCTTGGTATCTCCAGGTATTGCTAGGAAAGACTCCAGTCTGAAACCCTGGAGAGGTGCTGCAGTATAGATAATAATGAGGTAAAAGGATCATTGGTCTGACTTGATATAAGGCCAACTCAGACATAGGGGTCCTATGCCTCCCATTCCCATAGGGTCAGGCAGGGTCTCTGAGGGAGAGAGAAGGATCAGAATCTCAACAAGTTGGGCCTTTTCAGTGAGTGGATCAATCCAAGATATGACAAAGGACCAGGGCAAACTGACACATAGGGCTGGTGCCAGACTATTTTGCGCACTGTACTGAAGCCCCTACCCCCGCTCCTGGCTTGGAAGCCAGGACGCTGGGGTTGGGGCGGTGGCTTCAGAACAGCACGCCCGGGTGCGCCGTTCTGAAGCTGCCGCCCTGCCCCCCAACCCCAGCATCCTGGCTTTGAAGCCAGGACGCTGGGGTTGGGGGAGGGGGCAGAGGCTTCAAAGCGGCACACTGCCGCCCCGCCCCCCAACCCCAGCATCCTGGCTTTGAAGCCAGGAGCGGCTTCCGGACGGGCGCTGGCTTCGAAGCCAGGACCCTGGGGTTGGGGGGTGGTGGCTTTGGAACAGCGCGCCCGGAAGCCGCTCTAGGAGAGCAGCTTCCGAGTGCGCCGTTCGGCGTCCTCCTTTACTTGGCGCTCTAGGCCGCCGCCTGAGCTGCCCCTATGGCAGCGCCGGCCCTGCTGACACATCAAGGTCAAATCCAAAAGACAGGCCAAGCATTTGTGGAGCAAGAAATAAGCAGCAGGCCTAGTGGAGCCAAAGAACAGGGAAAACTTGCATATTGAGGAAGCAAAGCAGTAACAGGTAAATGCAGAATGAGGAGCTGAATTTATGAGCCACAAGTAGTAGGTGCTCTATCATGGCAAGGGGAAGTTCACACAGCATCAGCATAGAGCAGTGATGAATCACAGTGGGAGAGTAAAGCAAGGGGAAGGAGTAAATGTCCCAAGGGGAGGCTGATTATAATTGTTTTGAGCCCCAAATGAGCCAGGCTGCATAACTTCTGACCTACCAAGCATAATGAAGATACATACGGGGGTTTTGTTGTTCCCTGCCTGGGATGGCAAAAATAGCCAAACACTTGGTGGGTCAGCATAGCAGATTAGTAGGTTTCATTCCGCTAGGTTGTGAAGGTCTGGTTGAGATAGAGCACTATTACGATTCCGACAAAAAGCAAATCTTCTCTTAGACCATTTCTGCAAGCTTTGAGGCCCACTGATTAATTTCCCTCCAGATCGATCTGGGCTTTCAAATGTGTTCCTGGCCCGAGCCAACTACTCATCCAAGCTGTTGGCAGACATTGGCATTTGGGCACCAGTAATATTTTATTTACTGCAAAGATCTCCCATCGTTTTCCAGTATAGGCACAGGCAAAGGGAAACCTATCACATGTGGCATCAGGGACCTGGGCAGAGAATGCCGGGCTCTTCCCAGGGGCTTGGCACTTGAACTGAGGCAATGGAAGTAGAATGCTACTTTTGCTGTTTCTAGGGAGTGAGGATTCTCACCAGCTCTTTTGGTTGCATCCCAGATATTGAAGCTGAGGCAGCTTGAATTAGGTGGATTAAAAAAAAAACCCGTTCAAACTATAAACAGGTTGCACTTTTAAGTGATCTCCAAGGAGAAAACAGAGTGCAACATATGTTCCTACTATGCAAGTTATTTATTTGTCTTTTAGGGGAAAGGGGGGAGAGGAGAGGGGGGAAAAAGCTTTAATGGACTCATTATTGGTTTCCCTTGGCGGAGCTGTTAATTAATTAAATAACGACATGTGAATGGCATCCAATGGAGAGGTGCATTAGAGTTTCCAGATGCACAATGCTAGCTCATTTGGGATCTAAAATAGTTACAGTTGAGTCACCGCTTACTCCAAGATGAACTGGCGTGGCGTTCCCACTTGGGAATGAGCTCTTCTACTTTGCACCAAATACATGCCAGTTTTTCCCCTGTGCAGTTGATATTAATTAGTTTTCTTAGAAGCAAAAGTCACAGCTATAAAATATTTAAGTAAACTCCATCAGCGGAACAGAGAGGAGAGGGAGGCAGCGGGAGAAATATTTTAAATATAGAGACAGAACAGCCTAATCTACAAACCAGTTCAGCTGGCATACTTAAAAGTCTCATTGACATCAGTGTGGTGATGCCTGCTTCAATCCAAAAACTCCAGCATAACTGGCGTGTTAATCACCATCCTAATCAGCACAAGCCAAATTCTGATTTATTTATTTTTTAAAAGTAAGCCATATTTATGACTCCCAAGCATGCAGTGAATGTGATTTATGAGGTAGACAAAAAACTCTAACATTTCTTGCTAGAGATCAAAAGCCAGGTAAGTAAATAATTTCCCAAGCCAAAACCAATGATTGAAGGCACTTCTTCCAAAAACCAAACTAGTAAAACAAGATGACACAGTATTTCAGCATGGCTCTCTGGAGCATTAGGAAAAAGGAAAACTTTAAGAGACCAGGCAGCTGTCTCCTGTTTGTGGCAACTATGGTAGGTCCAAGTAGCCTCTACTTTGGTGATTGGAGTAAAGAAGCACACAGTGAGACATCTGTGTACTGATTGAAATTGGCTCTACTTTCTCCTTCCGTGAGTAAATGTGTTTAGCGTTGGAATGTTAATATCCTTTGTTAGAGGCAGTAGATAGGTTCTAGTAGAACTTAATAAAACTGGCAATTTCCTCTTACACTCCACATTAACACTGTGACTAAATGCAGATTTTGTGGCTACATCAACTCCCCTTGCTTTTGCTTAGCATCCAGCCTGATGAAAAGTTTGGATACCTCAAAAGCTTGCTCACTATTTTGTGACATTTTGGCTGTTCTTAATAAAGGCATTGCCCAACTGTGGGTTTTAGAATCTCTCCAGTATTCTTTGTTCCTAAATTAAAGTCTGATCATGGAAATACTCCTCTTGAATTCAAAATCCACAATTTCTTCCACCACAAGGTAATTGGTACCTATTTGTGAATTTTACTGCCAACAGGCTAGCTAGCTGAAAAGACAGTGCAATTCTGTTAATTCTACTTGATCTCTCATCGGTTTTTGATACCATCAACCGTAGTATCCTTCTCAATCAACTCTGTGGGAAGCACTGTGTTACAGCCGTCATAGCCCTACCTGCGGGGTTGATTTCAGAGAGTAACATTCAGAGACCTGGCAAAAGTGATATCAGAGAGAAAGGAAACAGGGTGGTTCTCAGGGCAAGGAGGGGACTGGGGAAACGGTGATACAAGTTCTCAACAGCCTCCTCCATCCCCCAATAGAGCCATACTTAGGCAGGCAAAAATAACCATCTAGCAAAAATGGAGAATGGGAGAACTGTGGAGGTGAAGATCACCTCCGTGCTCCTTCTGCTCTGCACAGGATGCCTGTCAGCCTCCAAGTTCAGAGGCTGACAAGCCTCCGAATAGGATTGTGCCCCAAAGGAATGAACCTCCCAATTCCAATCTCTGTTTTGTGGTCATTCTTATCTACTACAATCTTTTGAGTCTTTATATGTGAGGTGTTTGCCTTCATGTAGCCTCCCACCCATAATGAAAGTTAAACATGTGAAAAAACAACTCTAAAGAGGCACTTTGACCACAAGGTCAGGAATGGGATTTTTCATCAAATGTGTTTGAGTTCTGATGTTATGAGGAAGTCTGGGGACTTTCAAAGTATCTGCTTCTACTTTTCAAAGCTGTGCCAGGGGAGGACATTACATGCCATCTAAAGATTTTCTACTGCTCAGGAAAAGAAAGCTATCTGACAACAAGACTAAGGGAGTAATACTTCAAGTTCTTGGAAGGTTGTCACACAGAAGAGGGCCAGGATCTCTTCTCTATCATTCCAGAGTGCAAGACATGGAATAATAGGCTCATGTTACAATAAGCCAGATTCTGGCTGGACATAAGGAAAAACTTCCTGACTGTTAGAGCAGTACAACAATGGAATCAAAGAGCTAGGGAGGTTGTGGGCTCTCCCACATTAGAGGCATTCAAGATGCAGCTGGACAGCCATCAGTCAGGGATGCTTTAAGGTGGATTCCTGCATTGAGCAGGGGGTTGGACTCGATGGCCTTATAGACCCCTTCCAACTCTGCTATTTTATGATTCTAATGAGGAAAACATTCACAGCATGACTTTATCTGAAGATCTGAGCATACAGGGAAGCTCATAAGATGACATACTCTCTCTAAAAATGGACTTCAATGTATTCTACTATTTATGGACTGTCAAGATTTTGAAATAATTGATTAACCAATTATGTCTGCACTGGGTGCACAGTGTGTTGGGTGTGTGCAGACACACAAGCTCAAAACTCACACTGCACCTACATATACAACCTATATACATGGCTGTTATATGACCTGGCACTAATCCATGTTAAGCTATTATGGTTAAATGATAAAAAACTCCACACCTGATTAGATACTCACAAGTGGGCCCAGCAACAAATTATTGCAGTGTATCCATGATGTGCATGTACTGAGAAGGGTGTTGGACTCAATGGCCTTATAGGCACTTTCCAACTCTATGATTCTACTTTCTCAATGTTAACGTAAGTAGCTAATGGAGAGAATCCAGGCCTTAATATTTCCTTATGGTTATCGCAAAGTCTGAGCATAAATTCAAGACTCAAATGCTTTTATCATCAATTGCAGGGTTGTTGAACTACAATTTCCATCATCCTTCATCATTGGCAACAGGTGCTAAAAATGTGAGTTCAATAACATTGGAAGGGCCAAAGGTTTTCCCTCCCATATCTAGTGGATGGCCCTTTTTTAATTCCACAATAAACATTTCATAGGTAAGTCTATTCATTTCTGTTCAAGGTCTGCCCAGTAATTGAGCTTATTTTGATCAACCATGCCTTTGATGCAACCACAAGGATGCTAACAATAAAAACTAAATCTGAAAAGCTAAAGCTTCATCTTATCAGAATCATTATATTCTTTTTGCATAGCCCGTGGAGTAGGTAATTTAAATTCAAGGTTACATATAATTCACTACACATTTAAAAGCAAGAGAATATATTGTGTACAAGGCTGTGACATCGTATACAAGACCGTGGGGAAACCTTGAACTGCAAAAGGGTCCTATAGATTTTTAACCAAGAAAAACAAGTTTCAAAAGAAACATTTCAATGAAGGAAGTGATAGTAGAAGTCTACTTTGTACAGTAATTTTCATATTTTGCAGTTGGATTTGATATGCAGGCCAAAGAGAACATTAAAATGCAAAGTGACAAAAGTATAAAGCTAATGAGACTTAATGTTGGTTGTAGACAGTGAATGGCCCATGTGGGTCTCATATCTTATAACTTCACACCAGTAGGAGCAAGAGAATAGTACTGGTATTTTTCTTTTTTCATGGATCCCCAACACACTTCCGGAAGATTGGCACCAGAACTGGGGAACAGTAATTCAACCAGCATCATTGGTATCTGACCAGCAATAACAACTAATTATTACACTGAACCCTACAATGCAGGTACTTTGGGCAACTTGTAGGAATCTGCTCCAGGTGCCATCACCTTCTAATGCTGGGCTAGCACCTACAAGAAGCAGGGGCTTCACAGCAGTAGCACCAAGGGTCAGCAGAAGATAGATCAGGATGTAATTGCAGATCTCCGGTTGATTTACAGTAGATCAGTAAGAGTTTCTGACTCTTAAAACAGCAACAAGAAAACTCAGAAGTAAAAGGGAAAATATTTGCTATGGCTGGCATCGTGCTAGTCACTCAGCTTAGCCTCAGTGTTCTTCACCTGTAAAAAAAATGTGAGTATTAACTGGTTGCCTTTGACCAGGTATTTGTGCAGATGTACTGGACAATTTGAGAGTTTTGTGTCAGAATCCTTGATCTATAGTAAGTCAGAGGTGTCAACTTGAATATAGAGTGTATGGTTAATGGGATGCAATAGGTAACTGACTTCACTCCTCACTTCCCAGAGGAAGAGGTGGTGGGTGTGGCAGAAGGGAAGAAGAGAAGCAGGGAAAAGAGAGAGTACAGGTGGGGGGGTGGCAAAGAGGAAGGAAGGAGAAGCAGTGTTGGACCCAAGCGAGTAAGTGGAAGGCGGCAGAAAGGAGAATCCACAAAGAAAAGGACAGGGAATCCACAGGGTGGCGGGGAGCAGAAAAGAGAAAATACAGAGAGAGAGGGGAAGACAGAGATTCCCAGGGGGGGAAATGGCAAATGCAACCCCAGGCCCAGGGAAAAAAGGCGAACGTGCCTGTGCCCCCCAACCCCAAATTGCCTACCCTTGATTTAAGCTTTCAAAAGCCAATACAATTAGCATTTACTATAAAAAAATCAATTCAGTTTTCTCTTGCCAGAACTGCAGGGCATTTTTCTTTAGGAGAAATGGGTTTTCAGAATTTTGATATCTTGCATGATGAATTCGGAACACAAATGTTCTGCTTGGACCCCATACAGTCTGAGTTTTTTCCAGGAACTTTTGCTGGTTTGTTTTGTCACTGCATGCATGGTTTCCAATATTTAGAACTGCAATTCAAACCAAAGCCTAAAGAGAGCAGTCCAATAAAACCTAAATGACAAAGCAATCCTATACATGTCTATACAAAAGTAAGATTCATTGGATTTAACTGAGTTTACTCCCAGATACGTGGTTATAAAATTAGAACCTGAAAGATAAATGTTTAGTGAGAAGGGGAGAACTTGGTGTGCGTTCTTATTAAGCTCAGGCATGCATCGTGCTGAGTGCCAACTAATGTGCTAACATAATCCTATATGGCCAACTGTACAGTGATCAAACCACAATCAGCTTCCATTTCTGTAGCATGTGTGCCATAAGCAGCTGATTTGTATTAGATTTGATGGATGGCTAATCTTTTTCTATTAAGTCTCAACACTTCACACGTGTAAAGCTGAATGATTTCTGTAGCACAAAACCTGTTAAGCGTGTACTTTTTTAATTACACTCTAGGAAACATTGGTACAAAAATGTAAAAGTTAGGCTTTTAAAAAAACCGGCATTATAAAGTTTAAACGAATTTGACTGTAGAGTCAATGTAGTCCACTTTTAAAAATAGTTCAATGTTAAAATTGAATTCCACATTCTGTAATGCTAAACGAACGTTTTACAATACTGTTATTTCGGATATGACAAGTAGTAATTGAAAATCCTTTGGTGTTGCCTGGATGGCACTGTTTCGAGAAAAATATTCGATGGGTTATCAGCTGTTGCCATGATTTACATAGGTAAGGGCGGTACTCCATATCTGCATCACTGTGTTTTCCTGAGTTTTCAGCCGTGTTCTGAGATTTCTGCATGATTGTTTGTGTTGTTGCAAACAGAACTAAATGGTGCTGCTTTACAAGCTTCTCGAGGAACTGGGCACATCTCTTTAGGTTTGTTTCCTGCAGGCTAAGATTCTCCCCTCCATTGACTCTATCAATCCAATAAAAGGCTGATATACTGTCAATAATCAGGAGGCAGAGGGAAGGGTGAGAGCAAAACATATTTTCCAAAGAGTAAAGGGTAAGAAGCAGCTGAGGGCTGCTGCTGCAGTTAACAAGGAAAAACCTCCCGAGGCACTGTTTTATCATCTCTTCTGTGCCTTGGGACAACCTGTGTTCCAGAATAGTCACTAAACGCAGCATGTCAAAATGGAAGTCTGTGTCGATAAAAAGCAAGCCAACCTCCAAGCCACCTCCTGATTTTGGAAGAATGCAACGGGCAATAAGATGATAGAGCATTTCTGTTTTTCCTGTTCCTTCTGGACCGTGGAATTCAACAATATCTCCTGTTCAACAATGAAGAGACAAGTGTTTAAGCTAGAAAGGCGGTTGCTACTGAAGAGGCAGACAGAAGCATTTAGCTTTCAGCGCAAACACATATACCTTTCATTTGCAGAATCTTTTCCCCCTTTGTATCTTAATATTTATTTATTTATTTATTTATTTATTACATTTTTATACCGCCCAATAGCAGAAGCTCTCTGGGCGGTTCACAAAAATTAAAACCACAAAAAACATCCAACAGGTTAAAAACACAATTACGAAATACAGTATAAAAAGCGCAACCAGGATAAAACCACACAGCAAAGTTGATTATAAGATTATAAGATTAAAATACAGAGTTAAAACAGTAAAATTTAAATTTAAGTTAAAATTAAGTGTTAAAATACTGAGTGAATAAAAAGGTCTTCAGCTGGCGACGAAAGCAGCACAGTGTAGGCGCCAGGCGGACCTCTCTGGGGAGCTCGTTCCACAACCGGGGTGCCACAGCGGAGAAAGCTCTCCTCCTAGTAGCCACCTGCCTCACTTCCTTTGGTAGGGGCTCACGGAGAAGGGCCCCTGTAGATGATCTTAAGGTCCGGGCAGGTACATATGGGAGGAGGCGTTTCTTCAGATAACCTGGCCCCAAACCGTTTAGGGCTTTAAATGTCAATACCAGCACTTTGAATCAGGCCTGGACCTGGACTGGCAGCCAATGATCCTGGAAAAGGACTGGCATAATGTGATCCCGTCGGCCAGTCCCTGTTAATAAACGGGCTGCCCTGTTTTGTACCAGCTGAAGCTTCCGGACCGTTTTCAAAGGCAGCCCCACGTATAACGCATTGCAGTAATCCAAGCGAGAGGTTATCAGAGCATGGATAACTGTAGCTAGGCTATCTCTGTCCAGATAAGGGCGTAGTTGGTATATCAACCTAAGCTGATAAAAGGTGCTCTTTGCCACTGAGTTCACCTGTGCCTCAAGTGACAGTTCTGGATCCAAAAGCACCCCCAAACTACGGACCCGATCCTTTAGGGAGAGTGCAACCCCGTCCAGGACAGGGCAAACATCACCTCGCCGGACAGATGAACCACCCGTTAACAGTACCTCCGTCTTGTCTGGATTGAGTCTCAGTTTGTTAGCCCTCATCCAGTCCATTACCGTGCTCAGACACTGGTTCAGAACAGTCACTGCCTCACCTGGGTTTGATGAAAAGGAAAGGTAGAGCTGGGTATCATCCGCATATTGATGACACCTCAGTCCACATCTCCGGATAACCTCCCCCAGCGGCTTCATGTATATGTTAAACAGCATAGGGGATAAGATAGAGCCCTGTGGAACCCCATGGCTTAGGAGCCATGGCACAGAGCAATAATCCCCCAGCACCACCTTCTGGAATCAGCCATCCAAGTAGGAGCGGAACCACTGCAACGCAGTACCTCCAACTCCCAGCTCAGACAACCTATCCAGAAGGATACCATGGTCGATGGTATCGAAGGCCGCTGAGAGGTCCAGGAGAATCAACAGGGTCGCACTCCCCCTGTCTCTCTCCCGACAGAGGTCATCCCACAGGGCGACCAAGGCAGTTTCCGTTCCAAAACCAGGCCTGAAACCCGATTGAAATGGATCTAGATAATCCGTTTCATTCAAGAGTGCCTGGAGTTGTCCTGCAATCACCCGCTCAAAAACCTTGCCCAGGAAAGGGATATTAGCCACCAGCCTGTAGTTGTTAACATCCTCCGGGTCCAGATTAGGCTTCTTCAGGAGTGGTCTAATTACCGCCTCTTTTAAAGAGGCCGGCACCACTCCCTCTCTCAAGGAGGCATTTACAACCTCCTGGACCCAGCCGGCGATCCCCTCTTTATTTGATTTAATGAGCCATGAGGGTCAAGGGTCAAGCACACAGGTGGTCGACCGGACTTGGCCAAGCACCTTGTCCACATCCTCGGGCCTCAATAACTGAAACTCATCCTATAAAACTGAACCGGACGGCGCTCTGAACGCCTCTACTAGTGGAGCTGCATTAAGTGTGGTGTCCAATTCATGACGAATTTGAGCGACTTTATCTTCAAAGTGCCGTGCAAACTCGTCACAGCGTGCTACCGAGGGTTCCTCCATCTCTCACCCTGGCCCAGAGTGTAACAGGCCGCGAACCACCCGGAAAAGCTCCGCCGGACGACACTTAGAAGACGCAATGCTGGTGGAAAAGAACTGCCTCTTTGCCACCCTCACCGCCACAGAGTAGGCTCGATAGTGAGCTCTAACCCGTGTTCGATCAGACCCAGCACGAGTTTTCCTCCACCTGCGTTCTAGCCGTCTCCCCTCTTGCTTCATTGCCCTCAGATCAGGTGTATACCAAGGAGCTGACCGGGCTCTGCTCAGAGGGAGAGGATGCTTGGGTGCGATCGTGTCAACCGCCCGAGTCATCTCTGCATTCCACAGAGCGACCTGGGCTTCGACAGGAGCACCAGCCATACCAGCAGGAAAATCCCCCAGAGCCCTCTGGAATCCATCGGAGTCCATTAGCCTCCGGGGGCGGACCATTTTAATAGGCCCCCCACCCTTGCAGAGGGGAAAGGCCGCCAAGAATCTAAACCTCAGTAGGAAGTGATCTGACCATGACAAGGGGGTAGATGTTAGTTCCCCCACTTCCAGATCACCATCCTCCTGCCCAGTTGAGAAAACCAGATCAAGCGTGTGTCCCTTTGCGTGTGTTGGGCCGATGACATGTTGAGATAGCCCCATGGTTGTCATGGCAGCCATGAAGTCCTGAGCCGCTCCGGATACAGCAGCCTCGGCATGGAAGTTGAGATCCCCCAGAACCACCATCCTGGGGGTCCTCAACACCAGGTCCGAGACAACCTCCATCAGCTCAGGCAGGGAGACTGTGGGGCAGCGGGGTGGACGGTACACCAGCAGAATCCCTAATCTGTCTCGAGTACCCAACACACAGTACAAACACTCCAGACCAGCACTAAACTGAACAGGAAGCCTAGAGAGGGAGATTGTATTCCTATAGACCACGGCAACCCCCCCTCCCCGGCCCTCGAGTCTGTGCTGGTGCTGCACTGAGTACCCAGGAGGGCAGAGCTGGGTGAGAGCAACCCCTCCCAGTTCACCCACCCAGGTCTCAGTGATGCATACCAGGTCAGCCCCCTCATCCACAATCAGATCATGGATGAGAGAGATTTTATTTTGGACTGACCTGGCATTCAGCAGCAGCACCACCAGACCTGAGAGCAAGCTGATAAGGCCGCCAGGAACCATCTGGTTGGGGGAAGGAATAGAAGAGGGGATAGCTGTAAGGAATCTGTCCCTTAAGACCTTTCCACAGCACCACATTCTACTCTAAAGTAAATGTCCGTGGACCCTTGTGCATATTTAACTGCTGCAATCGAGCAGAATTAAAAGAGGATGACTTTTATTGAAGCATTTTCTGAATTTACATGAACTAGCTGGGAATAAATGGCACTATAGACAAAGAGAGTAGAGCCTGGGGGGCGGGGGGGAGGGGGGAAACGTAGGTTTGCACCAACATGTTTGCAACTTTCTGAGCAGAGTTTCCCAAACCACTACCTAGCCTCCAGAGGATGTTACAAAGAATAATTCAAAGAATATTCAAAGAATAATTGGGCTAAAGGAAATAATACAGAATAATGGAACATTTTGAAATTCATTGAAAATCTCTCTCAGGAGGGAAGGAAGAAAAGGACCATTCTCTCACTTAGAACTTTCATTTCTAAGTCTCAAAGTCCTTTAAAGACACACTCCATACAATGCAACCAGAAAACTATTATCATGACTTACATACCAGATGAGAGCAAGAGCTCTCCTACACTAGAGGCATTCAAGAGGCAGCTGGACAACCATCTGTCAGGGATGCTTTAGAGTGGATTCCTGCATTGAGCAGGGGGTTGGACTTGATGGCCTTGTAGGCCCCTTCCAACTCTGCTATTCTGATTCTAAGATTTGTCTATAACAAAACAGGGCTTCCTTAAAATTCCGAACTGGGTCACATAGCTCTTATTGTTTGCAACTTTGGAAGAGGGTGTGGGAGAGATATGCAATATAGGGCGGGGGAATGTATATTGGGCATGAAGTTAGTGCTTGTTGGGGACTCCCAAGCTTGGACTCCATGTAAAAATCTCTCCTTATACACAAAGCTAACATAACTCAGAACATTTTATAATAGATCCCCTCATATTCTGGACATGATATAATTGTTTAGCGGAACTGCCAAGCAATTATTACTGTAAATATTTATTTACCATTAACGGGATATCCTTCGTCAGCAAAGAGACACGGTTCGAGACTTTTCATAGAACTTCTGCCCTCAAGCCGTGCAAGCAGCTTTGGAACAAAGAAAAACGCAGACTATTACTAAAAATACTGAATCTACAAGCTAAATGTATAGATTTTACTCCAAATTCAGTGTGAATTCAATGACCTCCTAGCAGCTGATTTTAAATGATTTGTAGAATGTGTAATTGTATGTGTATCTCATTTACTTTTAAAATTCTATACATGGCCCCACCCACAGTATCCAAATAAATACCTGTGGACAGAAAAGTATGCATGTTGTAAGCAGAATACAGTGTGACTTCAGCTCTATAAAGGTTGTCTTGTTTATTTCTATGGAGCTTTAACAATATTGCTCAAAGCCACTTACAAGACACTCCATTACAATATAGAGTCCAATAAAAATGTTAATGACTTCAATAATATATAACAAATCAGTTATAGAAGCCAGAATAAAGGGGATATGAACCAGACATAAAATACACATTGAAACCCAATTTTTTCTTAAAAGGAGGGTATGCATTAGTTTCTGAAGTCTATGGCTGCATTTGGACAACACAATTGTCAATGGTGGGTTAATAGTCAACTCCACGGTTGATTATCAAGGGGGTGCTCCCCATACAACGTGATTATAATCATCCTTGGTGTCAATTAAGGCCAGCATCGAGTTGACTATTAGTCAATGGTGTGTTTGATTGACAACCCCCGTCCTCCCGCTGGTATCCCATTAGCCATTGCGAGTTCTGTCGGCAGGACTAGAGCAGCAGCTGTCACTTTGGTCACTCTTGCCAGAGGACTCTGTAGTCACCAAAAATAACCAACTGTACACGATAAAATAGTCAACAGTGCCCAACAGATGACAAGATGACCAACAGTTGTTCAAATAATCACTAGACACCCCATATATTGGAATACATATAATAGTCTGCAGATTAACAAACCAGGTTAAACAGTGGTCCTATGACCTGCCTCTACCTGATTTTCTAAGAAGACTGCTAGGTTCAGGAGCACTCCTAAACCGCAAACCTGATTAATTTAGGACAAATGTATAGATTCCTACTGTGTAATTTTGCCTTCCCTAGATATGCAGGATGATGATGATGATGATGATGATGATTTATTTATATAGCACCATCAATGTACATGGTGCTGTACAGAGTAAAACAGTAAATAGCAAGACCCTGCCGCATAGGCTTACAATCTAATAAAATCATAATAAAACAATAAGGAGGGGAAGAGAATGCACCAAACAGCCACAGGGTAGAGTAAAACTAACAGTATAAAAGTCAGAACAAAATCAAGAGTTAAAAGCTTTAGGAAAAAGAAAAGTTTTTAGCTGAGCTTTAAAAGTTGCAATTGAACTTGTAGTTCTCAAATGTTCTGGAAGAGCGTTCCAGGTGTAAGGGGCAGCAGAAGAAAATGGACGAAGCCGAGCAAGGGAAGTAGAGACCCTTGGGCAGGTGAGAAACATGGCATCAGAGGAGCGAAGAGCACGAGCGGGGTAATAGTGTGAGATGAGAGAGGAAAGATAGGAAGGAGCTAGACAGTGAAAAGCTTTGTAGGTCAACAGGAGAAGTTTATATTGGATTCTGAAGTGAATTGGAAGCCAATGAAGAGATTTCAGAAGTGGAGTAACATGGTCAGAGCGGCAAGCCAAGAAATGATCTTAGCAGCAGAGTGGTGAACAGAAACTAACAAACTGATGTGAGAAGAAGGAAGGCCAGTGAGAAGAAGGTTGCAGTAGTCCAACCGAGAAATAACCAATGCATGAACAAGAGTCTTGGCAGAAGAGACAGACAAAAATGATCGAATCCTGGCAATATTATACAGAAAAAAACAACAGGATTTAGCTACTGTCTCAATATGAGGAATAAAGGAAAGCGAGGAATCAAATATAAAGCCAAGACTACGAGCTTCCTTGACTGGAGTAAGTGTAACATTATTGACAGTAAGAGAGAATGAGAGATGAGGAGAAGGTTTAGGAGGAAAAACAAGCAATTCAGTCTTTGCCATATTAAGTTTCAAACGACGGTGAAGCAACCAAGCTGAGATATCTGAAAGACATGCCGAGATACGATCGTGAACATCAGGAGAAAGATCCGGAGATGAAAGACATAATTGTGTATCATCGGCATACAGGTGATATTGGAGGCCATGAGATTGAATAAGACCCAAGGGCAACATGTATAAAGAAAACAACAACGGGCCAAGCACCGAGCCTTGCGGAACCCCTACTGAAAGGGGAAAAGAAGAAGACGAGCTGCCATTAGCCAACACGTTGAAAGAGCGACCCGCTAGATAGGAGGCAAACCAGTTATAGACAGAGCCACAAAATCCGAGGTCATGAAGGGAATCCAAAAGAAGATCGTGATCAACCGTGTCAAAGGCTGCAGTTAGATCAAGGAGAATAAGAACGGAATAAAGGCCTTTAGACTTGGCAATAAGATCATTGGTAATCTTAGTAAGGGCTGTTTCAGTGGAATGCAAAGGACGGAATCCAGATTGAAAAGGATCCAGAGCAGAGTTACTAGAAAGAAAATCATGACAACGAGAGTAGACCACACGCTCCAGGATCTTTGAAACAAAAGGCAACAAAGAGACAGGACGGTAGTTAGACAGAGATAGCACATCAAGAGTAGGTTTCTTGAGAATAGGAGAGACTGTAGCATGTTTAAAAGCAGAAGGAAATCTTGTCTGGATTTATTTGCTGTTTGGTTGCCCCTCGTCCATTTGGGCTGACTGAAAACAAAAACGTATTTGAGGGTCCTCGCCATGTCAAACATCCAGATGATCTTTCTGCAACTTCAGATATTAAACAAAAGCAAAGGTGAAACTATTCCTCTGAGGGTTGTGTGAACGTGTCTGTAAGGGAACTTGCTCAGCTACTTCTAACCAGGTGCTGACCATCCTCTTGAGCGATGGAATGTTAAAATGAAGTATGCCTAGAACTCCTCCTTTTTGAGAGCCATAACATCTGAGCCCAAGCTCGTAATGCATCTTTTTTGTGAACCGCCCAGAGAGCTTCATTGGGTGGTATAAAAATGTAATAAATAAAATAAAATAAATAAATGACAGAAAAGAACGTGACAACTCCTACATAGTGCCACCATATGAGGTTGCCCATTGTGTCAA
Organism: Elgaria multicarinata webbii; assembly: GCF_023053635.1. NCBI lineage: Eukaryota > Metazoa > Chordata > Lepidosauria > Squamata > Anguidae > Elgaria > Elgaria multicarinata. The sequence continues at coordinate 37,776,754 of NC_086171.1, read as the reverse complement.
AATCTGTTGAGTGATGTAGGACTACGAGAATTGTACTTCTGTTCTCCCCCAGAACCTATTTGGAAGATAATCAGCCAAAGTAGTCTTGGTTCCCAATGCAGGCTGGATTGAAACACAGCCATGTAGGCAGCCAAGAAAAGGTCAAACTATCTTTCTTCTTTATTTGCCAATTTGTCTTATGCTGAGGCTTTCTAGATACAATGGGCCATTTATTATGGTCTGCAAGCTTCATGACGTTTACCAACAAATTCCTGGACAACAGAGCCAGGGAGCCTAATGCAATATGGATTTTTGTGTTAGATGGACAAGTCTCACAATTTAATGGGGTGTTTTGTTTTAATACCACAAAATATCCTGAGGTGCCAGAAGACAGACATAGAACTGCTACATGACTAGGCATTATAAATCTATGTAATATGTTTGCCCTAATAACTTCGTATCCAAGATTATTTTCTCTAATTTTTATTTGTTTGGGTAATAATTCTTTGAAAACAAGCTATAAATCATTACTTGAGTTTTAACTCTCATGCTTTCATCTGCACAGGAGGGCCGATAGTGAAGATCTTTTGCATTTTAGAGCAGCAATGGCACAATGGAAATTAATTACAGTACCTTCCATTTTCATTTCCCAATAGAAATAATCTAGATGGTTCTAAATATAGAAACTTTATGCACAGACAAGATGTACAAACATACTTAGCCAATATATTCTGCACAGAATCTGTGGGGCAGAATTACAGACCACATGCTTTGCTTGTGGAAGGCCCCAGGTTCCATCTCTGGCATCCCCAGTTAAAAGTACCTCAAATAGCAAGTGATGAAAAGGCCCTCGGTCTGAGGTCCTAGCGAGCCACTGCCTGTTAAGAGGAGAGAAAACTCAGCTAGATTGACATAAACGGCTCATCTACACCAAGCAGGATATTCCATTACGAAAGTAGTATATAAAGGCAGGCGCTACACTACTGCTTTATAGCGGTTTTGAAGTGCACTGACAACTTTTGGGGCCCATTGACACATACCACTTTCATAGTGCTACATCCTGCTTGGTGTGGCTCCTGCCTTTTATATACCACTTTCATAGTGTTATATCCAGCTTGGTGTAGATGTGTCAATGGGCCCCAACAGTTGTCAGTGCACTTCAGTACCACTATAAAGCAGTAGTGTGGCTCCTGCCTTTTATATACCGCTTTCATAGTGGATTATCCTGCTTGGTGTAGATGAGCCCTTCGTCTGGCCAAAGGCAGCTTCCTGTGTCATCTATGCCACTCAGCAGCTTCTCTTCCAACACCTCTCCCTTTGCTACTTGCTCTCAAGAAGTATGTGAGTCATTGTTTATTATAGGCTAAATATGAGTGTAATATAATAAAGTTCACATATTTTTCTCAAACAGCAGGTGCTTAACTACATATGCAAATTATTCAGCTAATTTAAGTGCTAATGCACCTGCTTTTCTTGTGTATATTTACTTTCTAGTTTTTAAAGTGAAATAACTGCAGCCGCTTAGCATCATGCTGTGTGCGGTGGGCAACATCCCAGGGGAGTCGGCTAACAGTTCTCCAGAAAGAAAGAAAAAGAAAAACCAAACAAAAGCCAGTCTCTATTAACAGGCTTAAGCCAAATGGTTTAGATATTAAATATTAATCCTTATAAATGAACTATTAAAGATTGTCATTTTGATCACATTCCAAACAGATTTAAAAAATCTTACTGACCTAATAAATTCCACTATAAAAACTCAGTCTCGGAAAGGCTTATTCTATTCATCAGGCTGCTGTTAAAGCACATGACCCAAGGCCAGAAAAAAAGTGGCAACTCTTGGGTGCAGGTGGCTACTAGGTCTCGGTGGTACCCCCAATATTGCAGGACTCCCTTTTGATAGACTTACATCTGGGCCTTCAATACTTGTATTTAGGTGGAACAAAGGAAGCTGCATTATACTGAGCCAGACCACAGGTACATCTAGCACAGTACTGTTGATAGTGACTCGGTAGCTGCCTCCTGCCCACTCACTGCTCCTGCTTCACGTCTGGTTTAGAAAACTACCCAGAAATGCCTTCCATCCCGTTCCTGGGTAATTTGTAGCGCCACGTGAACCTGTAATTCGGGATATTGAGGGGGAAACAGTTCAGGGTTTTAACCCATGGTTTGTTGTTGGGTTAAAACTTGGGTTGTTTCCCCCTTAACAACCCAGAATTTTGGGTTAGCGCAAGGCGTTCTGGGTTGTTTTTAAAACAGCTCTTCAGACAGGAATTATCCCATCCCTACCTGAAGATGGCAGAGATTGAACCTGGGACCTTCTACAAGCAAAACATGCACTCTATCACTGAGCTGCAGCCTTTCCCAACTTGGGTCTTGAATACCTTCTTTTCAATGTTGCCTTTAGTTGAGACCACAAATAGCTTGTACATGAGAGAAGTCTTTTCAAGTATTGCACACTTTTCTGTTTAATACATACGTGCATCATAGACATGCACACATCACACAATTTTTATTATACTGTATCTCATGCCTTTTGTGCATCATTTTATGGGGACAAACCCCCAAAAGTCAGATTTTATGCATGTTTAGATAGAAAAAAAACCTCCTAGCATTCCCTAACCAGCACACAGAATTTATTTATTATTTCATTTATATCCCACCTTTTTTCTTCTTACAAGAAACACAAGGCTGCATACATGGTCTCCATCTCCATATTATCCTCACAACAAACCTGTCGGGTAGGTTAGGCTGAGAGTCACTGACTAGCCTAAAGTCACCCAGTGACCTTCATCATCATCATCATCATCATTATTATTTAATTACATTTATATACCGCCCCACAGCCAAAGCTCTTTGGGCTGTTTACATTCATGACCGAATGGAGACGAGAGCCCAGATCTCGTGAGTCCCAGTCCAACACTCTAACCACTATACCACACTGGCTAAGATTGCAGAGGGCTCTAATCCAAATGAAGAAAGAAAGTAAAATAGCGAAGACAAACATTAGGGAAGGGATTTAAAATAAAACTGCCAGTATCATAAAGGAAGGGGGACTATAGCGGAACCTCCATGTCCATAAGTAGCATCTTATCTGCCTGGGGAAAGGCTGCTTGCCTTCTTGCGCTGCTTGTGGGCTTCCCAAGGGCATCTAGCTGAGCCCACGGGTGGAAACGGGATACTGGGCCACAAGGACTGTCCTCGCTCTGACCCAGGTACGGGAGAAGAAATACGGAGATGCTGGTGCCGCCTCCACCCACCCGAGGCGAGGCGTCACCCGCGGCCTCACCTGGGCGCCCGACTCCGCCTTCCCGAGCCCGTCAGTCATAGCTCCGGCCAGGAAGAACAGAACCGGCGGCTCAACCCCCGTAGGGCGGAGGCGCCAACAGCTCCTGCCCCACCACGCATGCGCCACTGCAACGGCCGCGCGTGCGCATTTCGCTTCCCCAGGAATTGGGAGGGAGGGGTGTCGTTTCAAAGGCTGCTTTGCCTTCCTTCTCGCACATGCGCAGTGCGCTCTCGCCCAGACTCTTGATCGCCGTGACGCAGCGACTTACTTAGCACCATTTCTTGCGGCTTGATTAGAAGCCGGAGCCCGAGCAAAAGACACGGGGCCTCCCCTTTCCATCTTCTTTAAATGCGCGTCTCTCTCTCTGGCTCAAAGCTCGAGTTGCTGGGAGGATTCCAGGTTTTAAGCGGGGTTGTTTTCTGCTTGCGAAAGACCCGCTTCTCCCTTGCGGGTCCTTCTGTTCCCACGGCAGTCCTAGACGTGTTTACTCAGAAGGAAATTAGGGTGCAATCCTAGGCAGGTTTAGACAAAACAACAGTAAAAAACCCCAAAGCCCAGCATAACTGGCTGGGGATTGCTTGGAGTTGTAAGACTTTTTTTCCTATCTAAACGTGCGTAAATTCTTAATGGAGACATGCCCATATTATTTATTTATTGCATTTTTATACTGCCCAATAGCCGAAGTTAGAGGACATCAAAGAACATCTATCCTAACGCTCCATATAAAACAGAAGTCAATATAGCCATCAGTTCTCTATAATGTCCCTCATGCATGCTTTTGGGTGCAATCCTATGCATGTTTAGACAGAAAAAAAGTCCTACAAGGCCCAGCATTGTGGCTAGGGAATACTGGGACTTGCAAGACGTTTTTCTGTTTAAACATGCATAGGATTGCTACCTTAAACACCACTGAGTTCAATAGGATTTAATCCCAAATAAGGGGGCACAACCTTTCAGCTTAACAGCACTATCCTATTGGTGTTTTCTTAGAGGTAAATACCATTGGCATTTTTGTCAAATGCCCAGAGAGCTTTGGCTATTGGGCAGTATAGAAATGTAATGAACAAATAAATAAATAAAAAATGTGTGTTTCCTCTTCAGCTATGCTTAGGATTTCAATGGAAATCTCAATAGTGAGAATGTTAGGATTGCAGCCTAAAATAACTCAGCTTGTATTCCTATGCGAATACAATAGAACTGATTTTTAAGAAAACATGCATAGGATGGTGCTGTTAAGTGCTTATTTGGCGGGCTTGAGAGGTTTTTGAATTGTACAACAGAATGACAAACCAAATGCTTAGAATTAAACTTCTGTGATAAAGACCCCAAGTGAAACCCTCCCAGAAGTGTTGAATAACAACGCTCTGAAAAAATGCTGCAAACTAACAATTATCTGTGGTCTTTCTGTTGTAGATTATAAAGACAATTTCCTTTCAATTGCATTCATGGTGTTTTCCATAGCAGGTTCCTTAAGCACTTTGTCATTGTGTGAATTGATCCTCTCAATATCCCAGGAGAGAGTGTACATTAAATTACAAACGTAATTGAAGAAAGATACAATTACCTTTGTCTAGCATAGGAATTGCAGGAATCAGAGCAATCATCTGATAAACTATAGTATAGGAAAGGAAATATTTCACATTTGTGTGTATGTGACAGCTTGTGCAACTCACCTAAAACAAACAGCACCATGCAATCAGATTCCTGACTTGAACATGCCTTTAACTTGGGGATGCAAATAAGATGTTTATTATGCTGGCAGTCACAGAGCATCATCAGATGAGCATTTGATTGCATGCTTGTTACTGGGCACTCATGGATTTTCGTGGGTCCCATTCTCCTTGTCATCCACCAACTGTGATTCTCCCGTCCCTTTAAGCCTTCTTCCCATGACAAAAAAAAAAAAAAAAAAAAAGACCCCAGTAAGTCTGATTTATTTATGAGATGGAACTTTTTGCTATCTCCTGCTGTGTGCAGGAAAAGCGGCGCGATAAGAATGGGCCACTAAATGGGCCACATGGATGTTGTTTACTTCCTCTTTCTTCTGAGTTGAGAAAGAGGAAGCATTGTGCAACAGAAGCAGGGTTGGAGAAGGGAACTGTGATTTACTCCGGTCTGATGAAGCTCACAACTAAATGGACTTATAATAGTATGAAAAGCCTTTGACTGTGTGGATCATAACAAACTGTGGCAAGTTCTTGGTGGTATGGGGATACCAAGTCATCTTGTCTGCCTCCTGAGGAATCTGTATAACGAACAAGTAGCAACGGTAAGAACAGACCACGGAACAACGGACTGGTTTAAGATTGGGAAAGGAGTACGGCAGGGTTGTATACTCTCACCTTATCTATTCAACTTGTATGCAGAACACATCATGCGACGTGCTGGGCTTGACGAATCCAAGGCTGGAGTTAAAATTGCAGGAAGAAACATTAACAATCTCAGATATGCAGATGACACCACTTTGATGGCTGAAAGCGAGGAGGAGCTGAGGAGCCTTATGACAAAGGTGAAAGAAGAAAGTGCAAAAGCCGGGTTGCAGTTAAACCTCAAAAAAACCAAGATTATGGCAACTAGCTTGATTGATAACTGGCAAACAGAGGGAGAAAACGTGGAGGCAGTGACAGACTTTGTATTTCTGGGCGCAAAGATTACTGCAGACGCTGACTGCAGCCAGGAAATCAGAAGACGTTTACTTCTTGGGAGGAGAGCAATGACAAATCTTGATAAAATAGTTAAGAGCAGAGACACCACACTGACAACAAAGGTCTGCATAGTTAAAGCAATGGTATTCCCCGTAGTAACCTATGGCTGTGAGAGCTGGACCATAAGGAAGGCTGAGCGAAGGAAGATAGATGCTTTTGAACTGTGGTGTTGGAGGAAAATTCCGAGAGTGTCTTGGACTGCAAGAAGATCAAACCAGTCCATACTCCAGGAAATAAAGCCAGACTGCTCACTTGAGGGAATGGTATTAAAGGCAAAACTGAAGTACTTTGGTCACATAATGAGAAGACAGGATACCCTGGAGAAGAGGCTGATGCTAGGGAAAGTGGAAGGCAAAAGGAAGAGGGGCCGACCAAGGGCAAGATGGATGGATGATATTCTGGAGATGACAGACTTGACCTTGGGGGAGCTGGGGGTGGCGACAGCTGACAGAAAGCTCTGGCGTGGGCTGGTCCATGAAGTCACGAAGAGTCGGAAACGACTGAACGAATAAACAACAACAAAACATAAGGTAGCTTATATCTGTCTGGATAGCTACTGCTTGCTTTGGAGGCTGTCATCTAGGCAGGGCAAGCACTATCTTCACAACATAGCAGGGATTGTGTTATCTTTTGGCTATTATAAAACTTTCCAGTAAAGAAAGAAGTTTTTTAGGAACCTATGAGGAAAGGAACCTATGAAGAAAGGAAAGGAAGCAGGGCCATTCTATCTGTTTGGCTGAGAGACCCGTTCCTTTTGGTTTACTTCTCAAAGTGTTTCCTGTTGCATTGAATGGCTTCATCTTCAAGAATTGATGCCAAGGTTGCTTTTTTCTCCCTCCCTCCCTATCTATCCTTTTTTTGTTGTGTTGTTTAGATTGTAAATCGTGTTTATATTTGCACGTTGCAAAATATCCAGTATCAGAGGCACTGAGCATACACAGTTGCTGGAGAACATGGATGGGAGGGTGATGTTGCACTTGTGTCCTGCTTGTGGGTCAACAGCTGGTTGGACACTGTGTGAACAGAGTGCTGGACTAGATGGCCCTTGGTCTGATTCAGTATGGCTCTTCTTATGTTCTTAGGCCCTGGGAGCCTTTTCAGCTGCAGAGCAAAGTAAAAATGCTATAAATAAATAAATATTTCCAGTTTACAATATGATTTGCTGTGATGTCACCGAGATTGGAGTGCTAGAATGAAAAAGCTGTAAGCAACACTCAAAACATAATCTTTGAGGAACGGCACAGTTACAAACCAACCCAAAAGGCTCAGGCTAACCAACCATAAAGCGTAAAAAGAAGATGGCAAATTGAAGCAGCTGATTTGCTTGAGATCTCTTAGATACAGACAAAGGTGATGAGAGCAGCAATATCCTATTTCTATGAGTGCTCTCCCAGATGCCAGTTATAATTATCTGGCATTTTAAATATCTCATTGCTCATTAAACCATGTGAAAAAAGAGAAAGGAAAAGAGCACTTCTTTAATTATTGACAACAGCATTCCCCCATAGGATACATGCAGGAGTGTACAAAGCATTAAAGAGGGATGCGTTAGGCAACCACGAGGCATTTATTACTTACACCTGAGCTGGCCCCTTTATGTGGGGACCTCCAAAAGATGGAGATTATATTAATATATTCTCCCAATAAAAATGTGGGAAGCTTACCCTCACTGATGTCCTTAGGGTCACTTCACCAATGGAAATGAAAACTTTCCATTCTATCGCACAGTCGGTTTGCGCTGTACTCCTCTGCCCTGGAAAAGTATGGCTTTTGAAGGTATTGAGCAATCTCTGATAGTTTATAGCATTACAATTCACCTGCTTTACAGCACCTATTTACCTTAGGAAAACATTATTTATCACATTAGTATCCCACTTCCCCCTTGATGGATAATAGGAACAACTCTGCATGCTTCCAGACACTGGGGTGGGGGAGAGAATGTGTCAACAGCCACTTGTCTTGTTGTCCTGTGACTTGATTGATTCCTTTCTCCTACTCCCTCTCCCTCTTATTTATTTATTTATTTATTAAATTTCTATTCCACCCAATAGCCAAAATTCTCTGGGTAGTTCACAATAATTAAACCCATAAAATACAACACAAGATACACTATAAAAGTTTAAAAATCTAAAGCTACAATATAAAATAGATGTAGAAAAATAAAAATCTGGCAGCAATGCAAAGATTTAAAATATAGTAATAGATTTAAAACAACATTTTTGCTGCCTTGCAATATGTGGAAGGCCTTTTTAAATTCTAACTCACCCTGAGACCTATGGCTAGGGCAGGTTAGAAATTAAAAGAACAGATAAAGTGTTTAGAAAACTTTCTAGGATTAGGGTGGAGGGTGAAGAAGGAAGAGAAGAAATTTCTGCTTTCCTGAAGAGATGGGAAGATTGATCAGTGGTATAGTCCAGGCTGAATCAATTCTCTAGATGTGTTTGCCTACAACTGCATCAGCTCTAGCCAGCATAATCTCGTTTGGATTACTGCAATGCGTTATACGTGGGGCTGTCTTTGAAAACGGTCTGGAAACTTCAACTGGTACAAAACAGGGCAGCATGGTTACTAACAGGGACTGGCTGACGAGACCACATCACGCCAGTCCTTTTCCAGCTTCATTGGCTGCCAGTCCAGGTCCGGGCCTGATTCAAAGTGCTGGTATTAACATTTAAAGCTCTAAACGGCTTGGGGCCAGGCTATCTGAAGGAACGCCTCCTCCCATATGTACCTGCCCAGATCCTAAGGTCATCCTCAGGGGTCCTCCTCCGCGAGCCCTGCCAAAGGAAGTGAGGCAGGTGGCTACCAGGAGGAGGGCCTTCTCTGCTGTGGTACCCCGGTTGTGGAATGAGCTCCCTAAGGAGGCTCGCTTGGCACCTACGTTATATGCCTTTAGACACCAGGTGAAGACCTTTTTATTCTCCCAGCATTTTAACAGTCTATAAATAAATTTTAACTGGTGTTTTAAATTCGTAATTTTGCATTGCTGCTGTTTTTATCTGGTTGAGCTTTTATATTGTATTTTATATTATGGTTTTATACTGTTGTTTTATACTTTGAATGTTTTTAATTTTTGTGAACTGCCCAGAGAGCTCCGGCTATTGGGTGGTATAGAAATGCAATACATAAATAAATAATCAATGATGAGGGAGGATTAGACTTGTTGGCTTCCAGATGTTTTGGCCTACAAGTTGCCCATCCCTGGTTTAGCAGAGGTGTGTGTGTGTGTGTGTGAACGTGAATGAATCCAACTACAGCAGCTCCATTTCTAGAGGCAGGAAGATTAGGCTCTCTCTTGTTGGCATCTGAAAAGCCTGTGGGTATCCCGTGAGCATTCAATGCAGAGTGCACAGTAAAAAATAAAATATAATTAAAATAACCATCACTCCCCCATCCTTGCTAGGTGTTCACATCTCTCTTTCCTTAAACATATACGGTGGAAAGGCTGCCCTTCGTACTAGGCAACAGTTAATATGTTTAGTAGCTAAAGTCACCAGTTTGCAGGCAAGTTTATGCTGTATAAAGAAGACAGCGCTTGAGAAAGGAATGTTAAACAGCTGAATTCAGCTGGAGGGTAGAAGGAGCTGCTTGCTTGTTTCTGCTCATTTTCTGACTAAGATTACAAGCAACTTCCCTGCAGGCTGGGGCCAAGAGGGATGCTTGTTTCCATGAGTCACACACATGGCAAATGTGGATCATGTGTGATGGGAAAACTGGTGAAAATGTGAGCGAGGAAGTTCTAACACTTCTGCCTAAGAATGCCTTCTAGAGAGAATGTAAAAATGCATGGCTTGAATTGTGTCTATTTCCTAAACACCGCACCTGTTGTCTAGAGCCATTTTACACATTACATTTTTAGGTGTGTATCTCGGATGTTTTAAGGGTATCCCTGAATAATGTAATGCATGAATGCAACAGGTACATGTTTGCAAATAAGTCCACTCATCACTCCGTAACTGTGATCGGCTGCAGCTCCCTCAGTGAGGAGTATATTTTCAATGGCAAGCCTAGTTTTGCCTCTGCATCTTGTGTTTAATGTCCCATGTTTACAGGTTGCCAATAGGTCTATCTTAGGAGGACCTGGTAAAATGAGGATGATGATCGTGATATAATACAAGGGTGGGCAGTTGTTGTTGGACTACAACTCCCATAATCATTGGTGATGTTGGCTGGGGCTGATGGGAGTTGGGGTCCTATCTGAGGGCCATAGGTTGCCCACCCTTGAAATAGTAGTTCCATAGTGCTATAGAGGATTCAAAGTGCTTTAAATACATTATCTCAGTAATTCCAGCAACAACTATACAAGGCTAGTATATTGCAGATAGAAGTTGAGATATCTACCGAGTTCATGGCCAACGCAAGATTTAGACTGCAATCCTATACAAACATCTCAAAGTAAGTCCTTTTGAAATAGATGGGACTTCTGGGTAGACATGGATAGGATTGTGCTGTTATTTTTTATTTATTTATTTATTTATTTATTTATTTATTTATTTATTTATTACACTTATATACCGCCCCCATAGCCAGAGCTCTCTGGGCGGTTTACAGATTACTGTTAATCTGGAGATTTCCATTTAATATTCTTAGCACTAGACTAGTCCAGCCATCCTAGGATAGCAGGCCTTGAATTCATGCTACCCTCTTATTTGTTTAAGTCTTTCCAGGTGAAACAGAAATTGAAGTCAGTTGGACATATCTATAAGAGAGATGCCTCCACATGAACCAAGATGGTGGGGCATACTATTGGGCTTATTAGAAGGGACTGACTATTTTTGCATCTCCACTGCCATAGTATGAACCTTTTGTGTGCAGTTCAGTCTTGTGCGTGTTTACTGAGTTCAATGTGGCTTTACTCCCAGTAGCTGTGCATAGACATGTAGCAATCATGTAAAATAAGTATGCCTATTTAACTCTGCCAAATATTGAAGGGTAAGTGAATATGGTGACCATATGAAAAGGAGGACAGGGCTCCTGTATCTTTAACAGTTGTATTGAAAAGGGAATTTCAGCAGGTTTCCTTTGTATATATGGAGAACCTGGCAAAATTTCCTCTTCATCACAACAGTTAAAGCTCCAGGTGCCCTGCCCTCTTTAAATCTGGTCACAGTATAGCTCCTGCAGCTTTAACTGCTGTGATGAAGAGGGAATTTCACCCTATGTAAAGAATCTAGCCGCCTTGCTCCCCTCTTTATGAATTGTGGTGTGCCCTGAGGAATCTTTCTCCAGTAGGCTGAGAAATCTTTCTCCCAGTCATCCCACCACCAAAGTTCATCTTAGCTTTATGTACTATTGGAAGGATGATGGACCTCTTATGTGGATCACTGGAGCTGTCCGCATTGCTGTGAATACAACTGTTCTTAATTGATCATTAGGCTCTCTTTCTCCCTATATATTCTATATCTCTCCTTGCTTATTACGCTTAGGAATTTACTGTATTTATACAAGGAACTAAAGCTGCTTTTTGAAGCATGTGAACTTTGGTTTTGGATAGAAATAAGATGACTTTCTTCTATATCGTATCTTGATGTGTCGATCTTCAGTTTTAAATTTCTGTCTGAATAGAATATGTTTTAAAATGTTTTATATAGCTTTCAATTGTATGTCTTTTAAGAGTATTTTATATAACATTTTAAATATCTTGAGTTTTGTGAGTACTTTTACACATTTTGTATAGGAATATATCTCTTTCAGTACTTATTCTCTCTTTCTAAAATGTATGTGTTTTTATCATGTTTTTAGACTGCCCTGAGGAAGGACCCAGTTTTTTGGAGTCGGAAACGCGTTGGCTTGTCTGAGTAAACACATTTTCAAGAAAGGCTTATCGAAATTACGTTCTTTAAGAACTCTTTTAAGGGGTTCCACCCCTTGCCGTTTGGATTTTTTCACATACTCCTATGGGGTTCTCCCTCCTCCCTTTTCTCCCCAACGTTGCTCTTATTTGAGTAATCAAGGTAACAGTGCCAGCTCCATTTGGGGGGGGGAGGGGTGGTATGGGCAAGACATCCGCAATGAGCCTCCTCCTTGAGTGAGTCTACCTTCTCATTGCATTGTCACTAGTTGTTCCTCCTCCTCCTCTTTCCCATCTCTGCTGCCATTTGCTTGATTGGCAGGCAGGCAGCCAGTGAGAAAGGAGGCAATGGCTTCTGCTGCTGCTCCTTCTCTCCACTAGCGTTGCCTGGGCCAGAGGGAGAGGCAGGTGAGCAAACAGGTTGTCATGGTGAAGAGGAGGAGCAACTTCAGGGGGCTATTGTCAGTGCGCCCCTGCTGGAGTGTGTGCCCCTCCGTATCCTTGACAGTGGCCTTGATAACTTCTTCTTGTTGTTACTACAATAACAATAAGGAAACTGATTTTAATGTAACACTTTCATGTTAGTGTCATAGGCTTTCCTTTTACTTCATCACTTTAAAAAAAAACACCTTTGAGCAATTTACAGCTGAAGGCTTAGCCTTCTAATGGCTAATGTGCTAAAATGCATTCATTGTTTAAAAGCCCATTAATATATTGATGGGCCAAAATGAAAAGAAAAGGCTATGCTAAACTCAGCAGTTCTCTGTGCACGAAAGCAAGCCTTCCTTTTATATAATGGACAATAGCAGTTTTTTTAAAAAAATGACAGTTATATCTGACAAATTCTTTCCCCCTTAAATTGAGCCAACCTAACATCTGTTCTTAGCTGCGTGAGGCAGAAAAATCGATTGTACCAGACCTTACAGTGTCTTCTATTTCTTCCTCTCCAGGTGAACTCCAACCCAATGTCTGTTCTCGTAACAGGGGCTACCAAGTAATGGGAAATTAGCTGCTGCTAGTGGAAGCTATTCCACCCAACCTATATGGAAAGTGGTTAGAAACAATGCTGTGAGCAAGTTGTGAAGGTTGAGGGAAAGTCAAATACAGTTCAGAATTTCTCTTGCCCAACCACCCTCTCCTCTTGAGAATGGTGACTGGAAAGAGAGGGTGAGGGGAGAGAATTCACCAAGCCAAGTTGCTCCTTTCAGACAGATAGCACTTAAGAGGAATTTAGGGGGTTGTGGAGGATTTGTTAGGATTACACATACCCAAAATAACTTGATGAGGTGAGGTGGCTGATCTCACCTCATAAAGCTTTTTTAAAAAACTGTAAATCCAAGCCCCAGCACTTCCTGGATCATGATGTCACGTAGTCCTACCTCTCTTTTTTGTATAATCTGATGCTTACAGCTTTGTGGGAGAAATTAAAGTGGACGGGGAGAAAGAAGTTTGTGGAGGGTGATTAAATCCTTTGCTGTGCTGAAGGTACTGAATTTCTGCAGAAGCCAAAGGTTCCATTTTGGGGAAGATACCGTCTAAAATACTAGTATTTCACAGGGAGTTCTTTCTTCCCTTCTCCATCCCTTTTCAAAATTTCATTGCAAGCAAGTGGGCATGTAAGGGCAGAAAAGTAGGGAGAGAGAAAAAAATGTGGAACGAAAGGTGGCAGTCTCCCCTCTAGTTTAAAAGGCTGGTGCATGCACACTACACCGCTTGTTGGTCTGCTAAGGGAGTGTGTCCTAAGGTTTCCTAATAACTGCAAGACTACTGACCTCAGAGGGAAGAAGCAGGCTTATATTAAGGAAGATGATGGCATTGGTGCAGTGCTAAAAATCCTGGGCACAGCTCAGATCTGGGGCACATGCCCAGGTGTGCCTCCTATAACAATGCCTATACCTCCAAGTTAGATAACTGCAATGCACTCTACATGGGACTGCCCTTGAATATAGTTTGGAGGCTGCAACTTGTGCAAAATGTGCTGATTGCTAGCGGGACCAGAAAGTCTGAGCATATTACATTGATTCCAGCCCGCTTGCACTGGCTGTGTGTAAATTTTTAAGCCCAATTCAAGGTGTTGGTTTTAACCTATAATGTCTTATATGGCTTGGGACCACAATACCTGAGAACACCTCTCCTGATATGAACCTCCCTGTACATGACAATCGACATCTGAGGCCCTTCTCCAAGAGCCTCCTTCGAGGGAGGTTCAGAGGATGGCAATGAGGGAGAGGGCCTTCTCAGTGGTAGTTCCCTGATTGTGGAATGCTCTCACCACTGAGGTCTGCCTGGCACCAACATTGCCATCAGGTTGAGATTTTCCTCCCAGGCATTTGCCAACATGTGATAAGGCTTTTAATGTCAGCTGTTTTATTGGGTTTGGGTATTTTAATGTAATTGTTTCTAGCTGTTTTTTTTTAAATGTTTTAAACTTTGCATGTTAAAGATTTTATATTAAGTTTTGTAAAACAGCAAATCCCTAACTCACAATGTTACAACAGCTCTCACAGCTGGGATTATGAAATGGAAATCCGGTTCAGAGTGTGAGATTTCCAGGACCGCATGAGCTCTTGAAATTATGGAGCAGGTTCATCCCTTTTAAAAGGGTGTCTGCACACACTGCTGGCCTGTTGTATACAGTCTGCTTCCCTGTGGGATTTGTGTTTATCTGACTTATCTTTAGAGGGCATTAAACAAATTCTCACCTAAAGCATTACATTAGGCAGGCATAATGTGGAGTTTCACTCAGCCTGCAGTGCAATTACAACAGCAGCTCTGAAATATTTAGAACCCACATGGTCACTGTTTCCATCCTACCACGAACAGAAACTTAGACTCACAGTTAGCAAAATTTACCAATCATCTTAACATAGATTAAGTTGTTATTCTTCTTATAATTTACTATTACTGCTCCTTCCTATGTGTAAGAGAAGAAGAATGCCTGTCCTATGATAGTACCCCCTATAGCTTTTATAAGATTATAAAAATACTTAACTGTTATTTATTTATTACATTTCTATACCACGTATTAGCTGAAGCTTTCTGGGAAGTTCACAACAATGAACAATTATTTTAAAGATATGCTACCTCTTTAATCAGGGGCACCATTTTAATTAGTCAATGTATTGATTAACATTGCACTCATATACATGGATAGCCAGTGTGGTGTAATGGTTAAAGTAATGGACTGGGACTCAGGAGATTCAGGTTCTAGTCCCCACTCGTCCATGGAGCTCACTGGATGACTTTGGGCCCATTGCTGACTCTCAGCCTAATCTACCTCACAGGTTTGTTGTGAGAATAATACTAGAGGCATTCAAGAGGCAGCTGGACAACCATCTAGTATGCTTTAGGGTGGATTCCTGCATTGAGCAGGGGGTTGGACTCGATGGCCTTATAGGCCCCTTCCAACTCTGCTATTCTACGATTCTATGAGATGAGGATCATGTAAGCCACTTTGGGTTCCTTGCATGAGCAAAAAGGGTGATCACATGGGAGAAGGTCTTCTTTGCAGTGGCTCCACACCTTTGGAACAAACTCCCTTCGGAGGTCCGCTACGCAGCATCCTTACAGGCTTTTAAGAAGGCCTTAAAAACATTTTATTGTACTGTGGCATTCTCCGTGTTATTGCTGCTATTGCCATTGTTCTTCTTGCTGGTTTTATTATTGGCTTGTGTTTATGTTTTTATTACTTTTAATATTTTAACTGTTTTTATGTATTTTATTGTTGCAAGCTGCCTTATGAGGGCTTCTGCCCTGAAAGGTGGCAAAGAAATGCTTTAAATAAATAAATAAATAAATGACTATCCACGTGCAAATGTTGTGGTTTATTATCCTACATACAAATGCTTTCCATGTATGAAATGAATAACATGTGAAGCAGCTCTGAGTTGAAACTCTGGTCTTACTTGAACAGAAGTTTGCGTAACCCAAGGAGAACATCTTTCCCTCTCTTTATTCTTAGCAGATCTGACAGATATTATCTCTCTACTTACTTATAATTTATACTTTCTAATCTAACATATGGTGACACTTCACTTCCCAATATCCAATTGACATTTTTGATGTTGCTTTTGGACTGTTGCCTAAGTACATTTGCAAATAGCTCAGTGCTTGATTTAAAATGAATTCACTCCCAGAATTTCTTTTGCAATCTATTATTTATGGCGTACAAATGTTATGATCAAAAAGAAAAGAATCAGATGTATATTACAGTGTGGCATATGGCCCACTGGGGTGACAGAACCCCAAAAACTTTAATGCTAAATTTCTGTAAAAGAGAGGATTCCCCTCTTTCCTGAAAATTCCAGAGTATGCTGTATTTCTTTAAAAGGGGGGAAATGGACTTGCTTTATTAGTTATTCTTACACTTGATTGCCCTATATTTATTTTATATAGTACTAAAAGAAGAATTAGGACAAATGTTATCCTTCTACACACTCATCTATATACATACTTGTGCGCCAAATTTAGCCATTAGATTTATGTCTTATTCACCTTATTGTGAAAGGTTCAAAGAGAAGTGTGTAAATAACCTTTTCTGTCCATCTCTCTGTCTCCTACGAATGCAGAGCTGGTAACATTGCTTGGATTACTTTATACGCATTTCCCTCAATCTAGCAAGGTAGCTCCAGTTGTGCAGCTGATGTAGGTATACATCTGGATGTACACATGTATCGCCATGCTCATCTGTTCCCCATTGAATTTGCCAGCTGTGTCTGAGAATCCCCATCCAAGACCACTAAACACAAACTGTTACTAACAGAGATGGGTGAGCTCTCCGAAGCTCTCCTTGGACTGGCTTAGGAATTTTCTGGGAGAAAATATTGGGAAAATTGCAAAAAAAAATAATTCGTAAACTAATCTGACATCTTGGAAAATTACAATCCGCCTGCTAAAACCTCCATCCCCTTATTTCCTTCCATTAATTTAGCAGCAGCATAGAAGCAGCCCCAAAGTGAGTGATGGGAGAAGAACAAAGTCCCTCCGGTTCCACCTCTCCATTGCCGTGTTGTGTTGGCTAACAGCATGCTGGAGCATGAGGGACTCTAGGACATGTAGTTCTGCCGAGGACTCCTGCCATTCATTGCTTTGTATTGGAAGGTAGCAGTGGGGAGCAATTTTGAGAATGCAGGAGGGCAGCAGAGCTGAGTGGGGAGCAGGGAATTATTCTTGAGTTTGGATTATGATCCAAGCTGGAAAAGAATTTGGAGACTTGTAAAGTTCACCTCTTGTTTTGTGGTGGGCTTTACAAGGTCCCAAAGTTCCTTTCTGAGCATGGAATAGAACTTTGCAAGCCTCTTTAGCAGTTGTATCTACTGTGGCTATTTTCTCCACATGCATAAGAACATAAGAACAGCCATGCTGGATCTGATCAATTATTATTATTATTATTATTATTATTATTATTATTATTATTATTATTATTATTATTATTATTATTTATATAGCACCATCAATGTACATGGTGCTGTACAGATAACACAGTAAAAAGCAAGACCCTGCCGCATAGGCTTACAATCTAATAAAGTTGTAGTAAACAATGAGGAGGGAAAGAGAATGCAAACAGGCACAGGGAAGTGTAAATAGGCACTGGGTGGGGTGAAGCTAACAGTATAGAGTCAGAACAAACTCAATATTTAAAAGCTATAGGGAACAGAAAAGTTTTTAGCTGAGTTTTAAAAGCTGTGATTGAGTTTGTAGTTCTCAAGTGTTCTGGAAGAGCATTCCAGGCGTAAGGGGCAGCAGAAGAAAAAGGACGAAGCCGAGTAAGGGAAGTGGAGGTCCTTGGGCAGGCGAGAAGCATGGCATCAGAGGAGCGGAGGGCACGAGCGGGGTAATAGTGTGAGATGAGAGAGGAGAGATAGGCAGGAGCTAGACCGTGAAAAGCTTTGAAGGTCAACAGGAGAAGTTTATATTAGATTCTGGAGTGAATTGGAAGCCAATGAAGAGATTTCAGAAGTGGAGTGACATGGTCAGAGCGGCGGGCCAAGAAGATGATCTTAGCAGCAGAGTGGTGGACAGAGACCAGCGGACTGATGTGAGACGAAGGAAGGCCAGAGAGAAGAAGGTTGCAGTAGTCCAACCGAGAGATAACCAGTGCGTGAACGAGAGTCTTGGCAGAAGAGACAGACAAAAATGGTCGAATCCTGGCAATATTATACAGGATGAAACGACAGGATTTAGCTACTGCCTCGATATGAGGAATAAAGGAGAGACATCAAGGGGATGTCTATACGCAGGTAAAGCCCTGTGGTGGCTGTGGATTTGTGCAGCGTTGGTTAAATGACGCAAGTGCAGGTTCACTGCCACCGTGGGTCTTCCCCACGATGCAGCATTTTGAAAATGCTGTGTAACATTGCTCCGGGGTCAACATAGGTGTGGAGCCAGGTGGAAGGCAACCAGCAATTGGTCGCCTTCCACCAGGAAGCGGGTCTGGGACCTGGATGGCTGTCCAGAAACCCTTCACTAACTCCTCGGTATTGGGATTACCCGATGCCACCCCAGGAGAGGGAAAGCATGCTGTGAAGACAGTCCCCAAGGGTCCATCTAGTCCAGCATCCTGTTCACACAGTGGCCAATCAACTGTTAATGGGAACCCACATACAGGACACGAATGCAACAGCACCCTCCCGCCCATATTCCGTAGTAACTGCTATATAGCAGAAGCAGGAAGCCTATGTACACCAGTTTCTGGGGAACATGGGTAGGAGGATTCTGTTGCACTTGTGGCCTGCCTGTAGGTTGCTGGTCAGCAACTGGCTGGCCACTGTGTGAACAGAATGCTGGACTAGATGGACCCTTAGTCTGATCTAGCTTGGCTCTTCTTATGTACATAGGCATACTGCTTATGACCCTGGAGGTAGCATGTAGCCACACCTCTCAGTAGCCTATGTGTTCCCTTTCCAGCTTCCATACCCCTGCCAAACATTCCAACTTCTGCACAGTTTTGTGAATGAAATTATTTTTTTAAAAGAGATAATTTTAGGCCTGTGTCTAACTGATTTTGACGATAGGATTTGGCTTTGCTGATTGCAATGCTTTGGATGTATTCATGTAAATCTACACCTCACACCATGCTTTTCAGAGATCAGGTCTTAATAGATCATGGAAAGTGACGTTAACAAGTTGCATCAAGAAAAATCTCTCTGGGAACCTTAACAATAGTTGCCAGGCTTTCAATTTGGCCACATTATGTGCACCTTCTTTGCTTGCCTAAAATGAACCAGCTTGCTTTGTTAAGAGAATTTACTTGAAATACATGTATGGTGAATTTCTGCAATAACGTTGCTTCCCCATTAATGTTAATAGTCTGAATTGTCCTTTTATTGACCTCCCAACTGTGCTCCTCCTCACCACTTCATTCTCAGTTCAAATAAAATTCTACTTTCCATCCACTGGTTAAATCTATTCCTAGCCTCACACCCCCATCTCTCAAAGCACTGACATTTGCTAGCCAATATTCCATGCAAACCAGTGGCTGTCATCAAGGGCAGATTTAGATAATGGCCCCGTTCAGAAGACACCTTAAAACATGGTGGTTAAGTCAGAAAGCTGGGCTGTGTTCAGAAGACACCTTAAACCACAGCTTTAAACCATGGTGAATAAGGCTTTTTGCCTTAGAGCTTTATCACACCAAGGTTATACTGTGCAATCACTGCGAATTGCGTGCAAAGGACTCCGAAATTTTCCAGCTTGTAATCTGCTTTGACTGTGAAGTACTCCCATGCATCCTGCTTTAATTGTGCTTCAAAGGCAAAAGACCCAAACTATTTTGGTACTACTTTTGGAGCAAATCATTTGTTGTTTTCCAAGCGGCCACTGGGGGCGCAGGAGCAGGATTTGATATGTTTAAAGAAAAATTAAACAAATGCTTCCATCTGCGTAAGTTTTAAAGATAAAGATATCAAAATTGGCACAGTAATAGATATTAAGGAGAGGTTTAAGCATACCAAATTTGAATCAGATTGGGTCATCCATTGATTTTTCATGATTTTTTACATTTCCCCCCTTAAACCCATTTCCTGGTATGCAAAGGATCTTAGGAGTGCCACCGCCTGGGGTGTGATTTAGCTAGCAACAACAACACCGACAGTTTAGCGCTGTAGGGGATAATTCAAGGGAAACAGGTATGTGGGATGAAACTATTAGTCACTGTGGTTAAAGCCATGGTTTAAGGTGTGTTCTGAACATAGCCTGGTTTTCTGGCTTAACCACCATGGTTAAAGCTGTGGTTTAAGGTGTCTTCTGAACGGGGGGATCAGAAAAAAAGTGGTATAATCCTTCTAGGACTCTGCTATTTCAGACTGCAGATGTGAGTGTAATATAGATGAATAATCCTGCATTTGATACATGGGAAACCACACCTGCCCGGGGCATAAAATTATTGACAGATGGAAAGACTTTTCCCAATTCTAGTAGTAGGTATGATGCATGCCTATGTTTAGCTGAGTGATTTATCTGATCAATTCCAATAATGAACAAGGCTTTGGCATGCAAACGTATTATGTGAGTCTCAAACTTAAGTTATTTCTTCTTCCCTTTTACGTTGGTTACTGTTTATCTTCTATTCTGCATTTCTGTTTTATTTTGTTGATTGCTACTTTGTTGTTCTTGCAGTGACTGCTGATTATTAACTGCCTTGGGAGTCCCATATATGGAGAAAAAGGTGCAGGATAAAAATATTTTAATAAATAAAATTAAAACTAATTTAAAATGCCGTGGATTTTTAGGAAATAGCTGGCATTGCTTTATTGGAATTGTTGTGAAGGCTATTGAGAACTATCAAACTCAGGTCTCTTAAAACAATATTATGAAATGCAAATGCCAAGTATTTAATTATAATGCCAAGTATTTAATTATAAATAATTAAGATTGTGGAAATATAAGTTAAAAGTAGCAATTGTCTTAAAGGGAAGACACAGTTACATGCAGGGTCACGATGAATTCTGGGTAATTGGCATTCAAAAATAGTTGTCAAATAGGATGGTTATCCAAAAAGAAAATGCACAGTTAAGGTCCTATCACTTGGGCCAAATAGTTGAGTAATGAACAGGTGTGAGTATGTATTATTCCAGGTCAACATGTACTTTAAAGTTTTCACTTATCAGTTAATGAGCAAAAAAACATTGTGTAAAGGATATACATAAAAAAACCCTGTCTAGAACAGATGTCTACAGAAATTTATAGACTTAAGTTTAATGAGCAAATTTTGAGGAAAGAGTTATCTCCTCAAAGAGAATTGATCTCTTCCAGCCTGAAAGGTGCATTGTAAGCCTTTTTTGGGTATGTTTTAATGTTTTGGGAATGTTGAATAACAATAACATAATTAAGGGTGCAATCTTATGCGTGTTTAGACAGAAAAAAGTCCTACAGCTCTCAGAGGTGATCGCTATACAGAAAGGTATAAGCATCGCTGATTTTAGAACGATATCTTCTTATTAGAATATCTTCTTATTAGAAGCTTACTGAGCTTGTGTACTTGTCAGCTAAATGTCTTATTTAGAATTGAATGGGGAACTTGGTACTTAGAATGAGAGCTTCTCCCTTGTAAGCTGTTAAGGGTGCATGGCTGGGGAATGCTGGGAGTTGTAAGCCTGTTTTTGTGTGTGTCTAACCAGGTATAGGACTATGCCCTAAGACTGGAAGACTAAGGGGTTGTCTATACATTCTGAACAGGGCTGGGCAAAGCTGGTAATAGGCCCAGGCCAGATGGAGAATGTAGGCCCCATTTCAAACTGCTCATTAAGTATTTTTTAATAAGTTCTAAATACATATGAAGTTTGTTGTTTATTCGTTCAGTCGTTTCCGACTCTTCGTGACTTCATGGACCAGCCCACGACAGAGCTTTCTGTCGGCTGTCGCCACCCCCAGCTTCCCCAAGGTCAAGTCTGTCACCTCCAGAATATCATCCATCCATCTTGCCCTTGGTCGGCCCCTCTTCCTTTTGCCTTCCACTTTTCCTAGCATCAGCCTCTTCTCCAGGGTATCCTGTCTTCTCATTATGTGGCCAAAGTACTTCAGTTTTGTCTTTAATACCATTCCCTCAAGTGAGCAGTCTGGCTTTATTTCCTGGAGTATGGACTGGTTTGATCTTCTTGCAGTCCACGGCACTCTCAGAATTTTCCTCCAACACCAGAGTTCAAAAGCATCTATCTTCCTTCGCTCAGCCTTCCTTATGGTCCAGCTCTCGCAGCCATAGGTTACTATGGGGAATACCATTGCTTTAACTATGCGGACCTTTGTTGTCAGTGTGGTGTCTCTGCTCTTAACTATTTTATCAAGATTTGTCATTGCTCTCCTCCCAAGAAGTAAACGTCTTCTGATTTCCTGGCTGCAGTCAGCGTCTGCAGTAATCTTTGCGCCCAGAAATACAAAGTCTGTCACTGCCTCCACGTTTTCTCCCTCTATTTGCCAGTTATCAATCAAGCTAGTTGCCATAATCTTGGTTTTTTTGAGGTTTAACTGCAACCCGGCTTTTGCACTTTCTTCTTTCACCTTTGTCATAAGGCTCCTCAGCTCCTCCTCGCTTTCAGCCATCAAAGTGGTGTCATCTGCATATCTGAGGTTGTTAATGTTTCTTCCTGCAATTTTAACTCCAGCCTTGGATTCATCAAGCCCAGCACGTCGCATGATGTGTTCTGCATACAAGTTAAATAGATAAGGTGAGAGTATACAACCCTGCCGTACTCCTTTCCCAATCTTAAACCAGTCCGTTGTTCCGTGGTCTGTTCTTACCGTTGCTACTTGTTTGTTATACAGATTCCTCAGGAGGCAGACAAGATGACTTGGTATCCCCATACCACCAAGAACTTGCCACAGTTTGTTATGATCCACACAGTCAAAGGCTTTAGAATAGTCAATAAAACAGAAATAGATGTTTTTCTGGAACTCCCTGGCTTTCTCCATTATCCAGCGGATATTGGCAATTTGGTCTCTAGTTCCTCTGCCTTTTCTAAACCCAGCTTGTACATCTGGCAATTCTCGCTCCATGAATTGCTGGAGTCTACCTTGCAGGATCTTGAGCATTACCTTGCTGGCATGTGAAATAAGTGCCACTGTACGATAGTTGGAACATTCTTTAGTGTTTCCCTTTTTTTGGTATGGGGATATAAGTTGATTTTTTCCAGTCTGATGGCCATTCTTGTGTTTTCCAGATTTGCTGGCATATGGCATGCATCACCTTGACACATATGAAGTAGAACTATTTATAAAAAAAGGTCATGGCAAGCACTTTTATTCAAGATGTATATAAGACATCTTTGCCTTTACCAGGGGGACTCGTAGTAGGTCCCCTCAAAATTGTAGGCCCATGCCAACTGGCCCCACTGGGCCCCCTCTACCCAGCCCTGGTTCTGGAAGCTCCATGGTGCTCCAAATCCACATTGTGTTGGTTATATGACACAGCCGCTGATTTGGAGCCACCCTGGGGCAAAGAGCTGAAGATCCACAGCAGAAAACTCCCGACTTTTCCTGCCTGAGCAAGGTCAGTGTGGCATTTCCGCTGTCTCTCCTTACTTGCGCTGTGCCAGTGGCATTCCAGGAGGTAAAGCCAGCATTCTCCCAAAGGTGGAAGAGGAGACCACAGGGCATTACATTATTTCTTTTTCTGCACAACTAATTCAGGTAGAGGATCAGGGCTTCATATGAATGATGACCTATTTTCAATGCCAGGACTTGGCTTGGAACATAGAAAGAACAGGTTCCAAGCTGAGGTTCCAACAGTACTTTATATTTTGTAGCAAGTTTTTTATGTGTATTACTTTTTCAAATGTATTTAAATTCTTGCACTTTTGAATCACCCAATAACCACAATTGTTTGACAATGTACAGGTAAATGAATTTTAAAAATAGAATAAAAGGAATAAAAAAAAGATAAAGAACATGTTAAAATATCTTTGCTGAGTTACCAATTTTTTTAAAATAAAACAAAACACTGAAATGTTTTGAATGAAACAATGAAAAACTATATATACTAAAGATAAAACCAACAGAGTACAATTCAGTTCATAAAACCAAAGTAAAACTAGTAGCAAAACAGAACAGTGTGAAAGTATAAAAGCACTAAAGCAGTTCTTATTTTATAATATTATTATTGTTGTTATTATTACTATTATTAATTAGGGCCTTTTAAAGCAACAACAAAACATTAATAATTGTACTGCATTGAGATTATGGCCTTGTTGCTCCTGAAAGCTGTACGAATTTATTGGAACCTGAGCTTTTTTTTTAAAAAAATATTTTTTACTGTAAAATTCCATCAAAAAAGAAAAGAAAATTGTGGTTACATAGATTTGAATATACCAATTTCAATGCATGCATAAAGGCTTCTAAGAACTATACATAAACTTCAACAAAAGCAGAGCAAATATCCAAATAAGTATCCATTTGCAGGTCGCATCTATACACTCCCCATTCGAAAGCATTGTAACATCTTCCAAATCATTACATTATAGGAGGTGAGCATTTATCTTTCCAATGTTGTAACATCCGGTTTTTTTTTTAGTTGTCAGAAGGGCACAGGAAATCCATTTGTGCGCACTACGTTACTAATGTACTACATTGTGTACATTAGGAAATATTTTTGTGAACCGCCCAGAGAGCTTCGGCTATTGGGCGGTATAAAAATGTAATAAATAAATAAATAAATAAATAAATATTCAATCATCAAAAAACTCCCGCTTTGAAAGACCAGAAGATAATGCATTCTCCAAACTCCACAAAACCAAATATAGCTGTAAATAGTTGGAAATTGGAAGCTAAAGCTGATGCCTTATCTGACCTGCCCCATGAACAGTCATGGCGTTGTGCAATGTCACAAATTGTGCTTGCTTACAACTTACCCTCCATGTACACACACTTTTCATGGGTCTTTCAAGCCCAAATCCAGATTGGCAGGATGGAGTGCCTGGGATCAGTGTCACGACAAAGTAAGACTAAATTACATTGGAATTCAAGTTTTTTTTTATTCTGGGTTTTGAATTGAACCACCATCGTTAGCATTAATATTTCTCATCATGAATCAGACAAACAAATAAATAACCATCAACACCACATCGAGTTTTCCACCAGATTTGCGGGATTGCTTTCTAATACCGGATGTTTGGTGTACATCAGTAACTATTAAGGAGTGTCCCCATGCAAAATTTATCCCTATAACGCCACCTCTTGCTAGGTGACCACTGACCCCAAGTTGGGGAAGGGTTAAAAGAAAGGCAGAAGCCTTGCTGTGCCCCATCCCAAAATGGCCGCCAGGGGGGCGCCATAGGCTGCTGAGGGTTTTTTAAATCATGTGGTTTGGGAGGAGAAAGGTGGGGGTGTTAGAGAGAAAGCGAAGCGTGGGTTTGGCGCAAGCGTGTTGCGGCCGGCGCGCTCAGCCCAGTCGGCGGCTCAGTGCTGCTGAGGCGGCGGGAGCGGCTGGGGCTCCCCTGGCAGGGAGGAGGGCCCGAGAAGGGGGTTCCCTGCCCCTCCTCCTCCTGCTCCGCCACTTCTCCCCGCCCCGAAAATGGCGAGGCACCTGCCCCCGTGCGTCGTTGACGGCGGCACCGGGTGAGTGACAGCGGACGCGGGCTGCACGCTCCCCACGGCGTCCCCGCTCTGCTCCGGCTGGGCGCCGGGTTGCTCCCCCGGCTCTCCCTTCTCCGCCCACCCTGCCCTCGCCTCCTTCCCTTGCCCAGCCGCGGTGAAGACCTTGCCCTAAAGAGAAGCCATAATGCGCTTCTCCCTATACCAGAAACGAGGCACGTGCGGGCGTGTGCGCACCTTTTCCAGAAAGAGCAGCCTTCTCCTTCCCCAGCACTAGCGCCTTTCTTTCCCCGGTGTCCTTTTCTCCTAAACAGCTTCCCCAAACAGCAGCTATTCTGCCCTCTCTCTCTGTGTGTGGCCACCCTCCCTCCTTCCAGGTTCCCATTCCCAGAAACTCTGCCTGTAACATGTCATGCGAGAGCTGTGCCCATCTTTGTGTTTGTTTTTAATTCCTAGGTGAGTGCTGTTGCTGTCATATGGGACAATAACTTAGTATTTGACACCTTTCTCTTCAGCATGGGGGTATCCATTCTTCTTACCCAAATTCCACTGCTGGAATCATCTATAGAGGAATGGGTTTTGCTCCTTCTTCTGTCCTGTTTTCTGTCTTTGCCACCCCCCTTCCCCAACCCTAACCTCTGTTGTTGTTGTTGTTGTTGTTGTTATTATTATTATTATTATATACTGCCCCATAGACTAAGTTCTCTGGGTGGTTTACAAAGATTAAAACGTTGAACATTAAAAACCAATATATAAAATTTAAAAAGCATAAAAACAGACAATATCCATTTAAAACAATTATTCTGGGGTCAGATAAAAACTCAGCACATGTTGTTACATTCCTGGTAGAAAAGAGAAGTCTTCACCTGGCGTTGAAAAGATAACAATGGGCGAGCCTCGTTGGGGAGTTTGTTTTATAATTGGAGGGCCACCACTGAAAAGGCCCTCTCCCGTGTTGTCTTAAGGCTACTCTATTCTTGCAGATTCCTGCTCCAAAGCGGCAGATCTCTCGTGCCAGAACTACCCACACCCATCTCATCAGCTTTTATCGCCCTTTCCTTGGAAACAGTTTAGAGAGATTTGGGAAGGATTGGTACATTCTGTCTGTCTTGCGCTCTAATGCCCGTAATGGCACCCAATATTATCGGCCTCACTTTACCTAGTATCATAGAATCATAGAATAGTAGAGTTGGAAGGGGCCTATAAGGCCATCGAGTCCAACCCCCTGCAGGAATCCACCCTAGTGGTAGAACTGCTCCCTCTTCTCCACTGCCTTAAAACATAATAAAGACTGATCTATTCCGGCAGGCCTATCCAGTGAAATTTTAGAATGTTTTCTAAATGTTTTAGGGATGTTTTAAAGATGTTTTGATCATGTATGGTATGTTTTTAATCAGTTTTTAATGTGTATTTTATTTATTTATTTATTTATTTATTACATTTTTATACCGCCCAATAGCCGAAGCTCTCTGGGCGGTTCACTATTTTACATCATGTTTTTATACTGTGTTTTATACTTTGAATGGTTTTAGTTTTTGTGAACCACCCAGGGAGCTTCTGCTGTCAGGCGGTATAGAAATGCAATAAATAAATAAATAAATAAATAATAATCTCCCAGCCTTATTTTTCCCTCTTCTAAAAAGAATGGACAGATTTTGCAATATTATTTCTCTGTTTTGTCCCTCTCACTCCACTGAAAATAGCCTGCCTTCTCTTCTCAGGAGTGGTATATTACCTGCATCAAATTTCATCATGGTTTTGAGCCACCCTGGCTTTGCAGGCCTTCTACTGATTTCTTGTCCTCACTGACGTCCCTTTTATTCTCTTGGTATTGGCTATCACAGACGTTCCCCTGAGGTTCTTCTCACAGCTATATTTTGTTCGCTTTCCTATCTCTTAACTTTTTCTCCAGCCTCATGTTTCACGTATTTTGGTGTGAAGACGTATACATTCAGAAAATAAGATTTGAGAACATGGTACTTATGCTAATGTGTTGATGGCTCCCCCTTCTCATCTTTGTCAGCTTGTGGGATTTGTTCTACTTGCCATCTGTTGCATCAGGTTTGTAGTGATCAGATGCAGATGGATGAGGAGTTCATTGTAGGAAGTAGGAACAGTTTTACAAGTGCTCTGTGATGCTGTTACCTTTCTCTCTGTCCTCATCTTTCCCTTCACTTGAGCAAGAATTTATTTATTTATTAAATTTATATACCACCCCATAGCCGGAGCTCTCTGGGCAGTTTACAAAAGTTAATAGCGTTAAAGCAGAAATTCATTTCAGAATCTATTTCTTAAGCCAGAATAGAAACCATGTGTCTTAGATCTTCTGCTCTCCTCCTCCATCCACCATGTTTCCTTGCTTAAGGGAAGGAATTATTCCTGTAAAATACTAGAAGGCTACAGAAGCTGAAGTCTTTGGTTCTTACATTTGTTACCCGATAAATTTCAAGTCAATACAGACCATATTTAATTTATACTTCTGCAGTATAAATGCTATAACATTGTAGTTATCTACTTGGATGTCTTGAAATGTACATGTAGAGCTACATCTATGTGCTACAGGGTGTGTAGCCTGTGGTGTATAAACTAGGCAGGGTCTTGTGTATTCAGCTTTCATGTAAAAGAAAAGGGAAAAAAGCAATTTTTAACCTATGTGATTGCCCAGAACATCCTGCAAAAGTACTCCTATGGGCTCTTGTGGCGGTAAAACCATAGGGATGGATCTAGACCAGCTTGGTGCCCTCCAGATTTTTGGACTACAGCTCCCATCATTCCTGACCATTGGTAATGGTGGCTGGGCTGATAGGAGTTGAAGTCCAAAACCACCTGGAGGGGCATCACATTAGGGAAGGCTGAAGTAGACTAAGTTAGTCACACTTAGGTTAGCCACAATTAAGGTTTAACTTTGATTTCAATGGGAAATGAGGGAATTTACAGATGGAGGACTCTTAGTACTACCTATTGGAAGGTATTGTGCAGCCTTTCTTTCTTTTTGCCTTAGCAGATTTTCTGTGTTAAGTAAAAAGATGGAAGAAGTGGTAGGAAAATATGGAAGAGTTATGAGCGAATGACCTTGTCATCTGGACAATGGAACTTATGACCTAGAGAGGTCATGGGCTCTCCCACTCTAGAGACATTTAAGAGGCAGCTGGGCAGCCAACTGTCAGGGATGCTTTAAGGTGGATTCCTGCATTGAGCAGGGGGTTGGACCCGATGGTCTGATAGACCCCTTCCAACCCTACTATTCTATGATTCTATGATTGCCTGTAAAATTCTGTGAATGAGATAGGGCAAACCCCCCACAAAAACCTTGTCTGGATGGAAGCACCCCAAGTTCAACTAACCCATAGAAAATAAGCAATGTGGAGTTAATTCAAGTAGTCACAAGGTAAAAGATGTTGACTATAATTCACCTACATCTAGGATGAACAGATGTAGTAGAGGAAAGGACCTTTAATAGGAAGAACTTCATGTGTAGAAGAACAACTTCATGTGTAGAAAAACAGGTTGTCATGTTCCAGGCCAGATCTACACCAAGCACGCTATTGCACTATGAAAGTGATATACGAAGGCAGGATCTACACTACTGCTTTATAGCATTATTGAACTGCGCTGACAGCTGTTGGGGCCCATTGACACATACCATATACCGCTTTCATAGTGCTATATCCTGCTTGGTGTAGATCTGGTCCTAGGGTTGCCGAGGTGAGAAAAGATATGCCTTCTGAAATTCCATCTTCTCCATAATTGTCAAAGGTCTTCTTTTGTACCTCATCACTAGATGGTTCATGGTCTAGTTCTCCCTGCCCTTGGAGATATATTTCTCCATGTTATCATCCTTCTTTTCAAAGGTCTCTCCCCACCCCTTTTTCTCTCTCGCTCACACATGTGTGTACACTCATTCCACCCTCAAATTCCACAATTGCAAATCTTGCCCAGGTCTTGCTTTGTCCAACCTACTGCACACAAAAGCTTCACATTCTGCAAATGCATGGTTGGGGAGGCTTAACAAAGTACCACATGACATTCTGATTAACAAACTAGCTAAAAGTGGGCTAGATGGAACAACTATTAGGTGGATTCACAGTTGGCTACAGAATCGGACTCAATGGGTACTTATCAATGGAACCTTCTCAAACTGGGGAAAGGCAACGAGTGGGGTACCGCAGGGCTCAGTCCTGGGCCCAGTGCTCTTCAACATTTTTATTAATGATTTGGACGAGGAGGTGCAGGGAACGCTGATCAAATCTGCAGATGACACAAAATTGGGTGGGATAGCTAATACCCTGGAAGACAGAAACAAACTGCAAAGTGATCTTGATAGGCTGGAGTGCTGGGCTGAAAACAACAGGATGAAATTTAATAGGGATAAATGCCAAGTTCTACATTTGGGAAATAGAAACCAAAGGCACAGTTACAAGATGGGGGATACTTGGCTCAGCAACACTACAAACGAGAAGGATCTTGGAATTGTTGTAGATCGCAAGCTGAATATGAGCCAACAGTGCGATATGGCTGCAAGAAAGGCAAATGCTATTTTGGGCTGCATTAATAGAAGTATAGCTTCCAAATCACGTGAGGTACTGGTTCCTCTCTATTCGGCCCTGGTTAGGCCTCATCTAGAGTATTGCGTCCAGTTCTGGGCTCCACAATTCAAGAAGGACGCAGACAAGCTGGAACGTGTTCAGAGGAGGGCAACCAGGATGATCAGGGGTCTGGAAACAAAGCCCTATGAAGAGAGACTGAAAGAACTGGGCATGTTTAGCCTGGAGAAGAGAAGATTGAGGGGAGACATGATAGCACTCTTCAAATACTTAAAAGGTTGTCACACAGAGGAGGGCCAGGATCTCTTCTCGATCCTCCCAGAATGCAGGACGCGGAATAACGGGCTCAAGTTAAAGGAAGCCAGATTCCAGCTGGACATCAGGAAAAACTTCCTGACTGTTAGAGCAGTGTGACAATGGAATCAGTTACCTAGGGAGGTTGTGGGCTCTCCCACACTAGAGGCCTTCAAGAGGCAGCTGGGCAAGCATCTGTTGGGGATGCTTTAGGGTGGATTCCTGCATTGAGCAGGGGGTTGGACTCGATGGCCTTGTAGGCCCCTTCCAACTCTGCTATTCTATGATTCTATGATTCTAAGAGGAGAAAGACCATTAGATGATTTACCTGAGCCAGATGCTAGAGACCTGCCACTTCCAGGCTTCTGGAAAATGCTGGATGGAAAAATGGATTTCCTGGATGGTTCATTAGATTTGAGAATTCTTTTAGGAAATGGTAGGGATCACATTCCAAAACATTGACCAATGGCTTCTGGTCAAGGTGTTTGGGTGACCTCACAGACAATCAGCTCATATCCTAGATGAACAAGGAAGGCTGGATCCTGGGATGATCTTCAGGTGCAACCAAGAAGACAGTTATAAACCCTAAAACATTGTGATGGTGATTGTCTTTGATAGCATCTTCAGTATCATGGTTTCTTTGAAGCTATATCTCTTCCAGCATCTCTCCCTCATTGTCTGCTACATTTATTTTAGGTCTTTCCATTTAAACATAGCATGACCAATAAATAACTAACCAGCCTGATTTTTTGTTTTTTTAAAAAAAGACGCCAAGGGGAGAAAAGGCTGGAGTCTAAGTACCACTTGTCCAATGGAGCTTTTGACTTTTAGCATCAGACCCTCCCCCTGCCTACGCTATATCATAAAGTGCTTTAAAAACTTTCTTCACTCTTGAAGGAAGCTTGCCATGCAAGATAGTGGACTTCTGTCTGATGTGCATTTCCAAAGCCGTGCTGGATACACAGAACTAGTAGTGTAATTCTTGAGAGCCAGGACATTTGGTTTGAAATATGCAAATTAAGTGTAATTGCACAATTTGCACAATAGACTGATATCAGATGTTGGATTTTGTGCTTGAAGGCATTTTTCTTTTCTTTTCCAGTTAGTTTAGAATTCTGGAGTCCCAGATTACTTATTTTTGTTTGTTAGATAATATGAACAATCAATGTTCTATCTACCTCCAAAGCCATTGTCTGGCTAGAGACAGCTTGCTATTCAGTAGCTAAAGATAGTCTTTCAGTTGGCTCCACCTCTGGTATTATTAGCATACAAAGATATGGTGGGAGATTCTTGGGCAGATAAGATTTGTTTACTTAC
Source organism: Elgaria multicarinata webbii (assembly GCF_023053635.1). Classification (NCBI taxonomy): domain Eukaryota; kingdom Metazoa; phylum Chordata; class Lepidosauria; order Squamata; family Anguidae; genus Elgaria; species Elgaria multicarinata. Next base: position 37,745,317 of record NC_086171.1, on the reverse strand, counting down.
TTCCAAGTTGGGCATTTTGCAAACTTACCTGCTTGCGAGGGGGTATTATGGTGCCTGGGAGGAAATCTCTAGATGACTATATGATGTTGACTTTCAGACTATAATAGTAGTTGCAGCTCAAAACATCTAGAGGACAGCAGATTGGAGAAGGGTGGTTTTAGAGACCAAATTACAAGTGGCCCAGAGGCATCAAAGCTCCATCAACTACTGTTTTAAGAAGGGGGACCATGACTTGGTTAAAATTTTGGTGGGAGTGAGGGGATAGAACTTGTGAATTTTGTTAAGAGCCCCCTGTCTTTCTCTCCATAATTTGAGCACTTGTTTTGACCTTTATAGGGCAAAACAAGCTTATTTTGAACAACAACAACCTAATTCCTAGGTGCCTAGGTACTTGCATTCCTATGATTTGTCTAGTTTGGGAAATAAGCTTATCATGAACTGCTTATTACTTAAACTCATTGTATGAACTTGTATTTTAATGGTTGCTCTTTTCATGTGGATATAAAGATTCATAAGTAGAAAAGGGATAATTCTTTTTCATTATACTGTATATAATAAGTAATTATCAAAATTATAGTGGTTGCAACAATCCCTGTCAAGTGCTAAGCAGTCCCCAGATGTAAATCCTGTAGGTTGTAGCAGGGTATATGCTAATAGCACACACATGTTTCATTGGTGGAATCCAAAACTGTTTTAATAACTGCTTGATACTTTGATTAATGATCCCTTATCCTGCATCTTATTCCCAGGCAGCAACTTGAATGCTTTACTGCATTTTTCTTATCTTTGCCTTAGCAATTATTAGATATCTTTTAATAGTTGTAAGAATGCATTAACACTGCCTATCTATTTCAACTCCACTTTTGGTTGTATAATCCTGTCTCTCCTCTGACAGGTTTTCCCTAGCGATCAGTTTACATGCTGACCCTCATGGGACGGAGTGATCTATTTTTACACTGTTTGGGATGACATGCCTCTCTGATATTAAAGACAAACTGTCTTCAGTAGCATTTCAAATTCGTTGTTAATTTCAGTGAAGGGACATATTCATTGCTATTATAACTTTGGGAGTGTTTTAACTTTGCCATATTGATGTTGTGCTGCATTTGTGATAAGGTGTTCATTCCTAACATAAATATTTGGGGCAAGATTCATTGAACTCAGTAGGACTTACTTCTGCATAAACATGCTTAAGATCATGATGTAAATCAGTACAACTTCTCACAGTACAATTGAGGTATGTGATCAAAGCCCTGTACATCATGAGTTACACCACAAACAGTTAAAAGACAGAAAGAGAAATAGAGATTATATTAGATGGATTTCACATAACATGCCAAAATATCTTTGAGCCTCTCATTCAAAATTTCTGCCACATGTAAATGTTCTTAGTAGAATTTGGAAGAGAGATTCACTATATATTTTCTCTCTTGATGGTTTTGTGTTTGCATAATGATTACAGTGTGATTTAAGAAAGCTCCAACTTAAGCCTTATGTTTCAAAATGTCCTTCAACTTATTCAGGAGGATCTGAAGCTTGATGGTATGGTATGAGAGGCATGGTGGTCTCTGAGGTAGCCCTCAGCGTGTCTCTTGAAGAACATGGGGAAATTGTAGCCTTGTGGATTGGTTATCATTTTTTGTATGGTTGAAAGTTGGTGTTGCTGTTTGAAATAATACTAAGGCAAGTGGGAATGTGCTATAATGTCAAAACAATAAATCCTACACTTCAAGTTCTGTTGCAACATGAAATGATTCTTGTCTGATTCTTCAGATATATTGATTCATGCACAGGTGAATTTTTTAGAGTCCGTAACTCAGTGGCAGAGAACATGTTTTGCACAGAATGTCCCAAGTTCACTCCCTGTCAACTCTTGGTAGAAGGCTCTATGATAAGTCTGGAAAAGATATCTTCTGGACTTTAGTGAATTATTGCCAATCACCATAGAGAGTGATCTCAGTGCCACATATTTATTTATTCATTGCATTTTTATACTGCCCAATAGCTGAAGCTCTCTGGGCAGTTCACAAAAATTAAAACCATTCAAAGTATAAAACAAACAGTATAAAAACATGATATAAAATACAATATAAAAGCACAATCAGGATAAAATCAGCGGAGCACCATATAGATCTGGTGCTCTACTTTGGTGTCCAAATTAATCTTGTAAATTTATTTAAAACATATATAGACTGACTTTTAGTGTCAAAGTCAGCTTCCAAGGCAGCTTCCAACATTAAAAAGTCATAATATATAAGTAATCCAATGAAAACCATAAGACCACATGTTGAATTTAGTCCGAGTCATACATCCTGACTGCTGGGGCTTAGGGCCTGTGAGGGAAGAGGCAGGCTATGTCAGACTAATCTGATTAAATCAAGTAGATCGCATCAAGTCACTATAATGTAGCAACTCATTCTGGTCACAGTAAATCACTATAAGTCTGGTCCAGTCAAATATATCAGACTAGAGTTGATCAGGTCACAACGAGTCAGAATAGGTCAAGGCAAGCCATTTAATTACTAGCTTAGTGTTGGTAGATTCAGGCAAACAAAACCATGGATAGCACCCAATGTACTCAGCTCAGCTGGAGAAAGATGTCTCAGCAAAGGTCTGAAGTCTAATGAAGTCTTAAAAAGTTTGGCAGAGCCTGGTCTTCCAGTGGCTCCACCCATTCTGGATGACTATTTATGCAGTCTCATGTTCCTGTGTGACTGAGGGATAGGAGAAGCTTCAGGGAAGTCATTCTCATAGTCAGCAGTTGATGGCCAAAACTTTTGTAGGGCCACAGTTCTAGTAGGCATAGCCAATAGTGAGGTCTGATGGGAGTTGTAGGCCTAAACATCTGGAGGGCCACAATTTGCCCAACCATGGCCTACACTAAAAAGACCAGAAGTAAGGTTCCTTTGCTACCATCACTACGACAGAGTAATTGTGAAAATGGATTCTCACCTGTCTCCATTCATATTTAAGAGTCATTGTGTTTTAATTGTAGTCATTTCATTGCCCTCAGATCCCAAGGGGTTGATATGGCTCTATGACAGGATCAAGGACATTTAGAAGCGATCATATCAATAGTTAAAATCATCCCTTTGTTCCAAGAGTCGAAATTATTAAGCAAACGAGGGTTGAAGTGAAGTCTCCTTCCTGTGCCAGCCCTCTGTGTTTGCATGTGGGTTGCAGAGGAAGGGGCTTTCCTTCTTCTGCACAGAAACAAAAACATCTGGCAGAAGAGGGACAGCGTGATTTGTTCCTCCACAGCCAGCCTGCTCACTGGCCTGCATGGAATTTCTGATCACCTGTGGCTACCAGGTGAGTTGTTAATACAAGCCTGGTCCAAACGCTATGTGTGGAAGAAGTCACTTGTTTTGGTTTATGTAGCAGATTTGTATAATTGCAGCCTCTTTCTTTCTTTCTTTCTTTCTTTCTTTCTTTCTTTCTTTCTTTCTTTCTTATGCATTTTAAGCCTGCTTAACTTTCTTATTTTAGGTATACAAAACTGGGTTACGCAGGGAATACAGAGCCACAATTCATTCTTCCATCATGTAAGTCATTCTTGCTCTGCCTTCTACAATACGCGCTCATTGATAAAAAGAAATGACTAGTTTGCTGCTCAGCTCTTGAGCTCAGCTTTGTTTGGGTGGGCTGTGTACCTCCCTCATTCTGGGAAATGGTGTTTACTACACTAGTGTCCTTGGCTAGTATATAGCTGAAGAGAAAAGCTTGCTTTTCTTCTTGCCAGGACCGGCCCTCATTAAACCAGTTTCTGGTTGCCATGACAAGGCCTGTTTCCTTCCTATCTCTATTGTGTTGCTGCCAGGGATCTGCCTTAGCAAACAAGTGACTTCCTCTTTACCTGACACCATGGATACAACTTGAATAATCTCATGGGAGTCTTCCGGTCAATTTAAATACTGAATTGCAGATGCCACCTGGCTGTGGGATTGTACATATTTGAAATGGCTGGGCTTTTAGAGTTTTAAAAGTTTGCTGGTTTGTGTGTTAACATGATTTTTTTTTTGGTAAATCTTTAGGTATTGCAATAAGAGAATCAGCAAAAGTAGGTGACCAAGCACAGAGGAGACTGACACAAGGAGTTGATGATCTAGACTTTTTCATTGGAGATGAAGCCCTAGATAAGCCCACCTATGCTACAAAGGTAAGGCTGTGGCAAACTTTAAAAGAGCACCCTTCTAAAAGCCAATTGACAGGCAGATCTTTACTGCTACAAGGTTTAGCTAAAGCACTATCTGTCCTGTAGTTTAAACAACCTCAGTATGGGCTCTAGAATAATAATAATAATAATAATAATAATAATAATAATAATAATAATAATAATAATAATAATAATAATTTTTACCCGCCTTTCCGTTGGATCGAGGCGGGGAACAACAGTGAGTATAAAATACATAAAACAATTAAAACATACGTAATATACTTTGTTAAAACATCCTAAAAGCATACTAAAATCATCCCATTGACTGCTCCCACAATCTCTTGTATTGGTCACTAATATCTAAACCTAGTTACAACTTTGTGCTATTTTGTTTGGGCTTGAACACCAGTCCTGCAGCCTTTGCTCTAAGCTCTAACGTGTGTTCAATGCACAGAACTTGGCATACAGAAAGACGGCTCCCTTCATTTCAGTGTCATGCGTGATGTATTCCCTTACATGGAAGTCAATGCGGCAGGCCCTGCTCATGATGAGCTGCTTGTGCAAAATGCCATCTCCTTACGTGCAGTGTCTGCTGGATCGAGACAACGGAATAAACACCTACTCACATTAAATAAACGTGACAGGCTTTTTCAGTACTATGATGCCTTCTTCCATTCATCTTTGCTTCAGTGGCCAGTACGGCATGGCATTGTGGAAGACTGGGATCTTATGGAAAGGTTCATGGAGCAGGTTATTTTTAAATATCTTCGAGCTGAACCAGAGGATCACTACTTCTTAATGGTAAGACAGACATGTGAAAGTTTATGTCATTCTTAACTTAGTTTTTTGGCCTCAGAAATATTTCAAACATTATGCAGGTTATTCCCAGATCTTCTAGTGAATCAGCCAGTTCTAACTTCCTGATATATGTACCTGTATGATGTACTTGTTGGCGCATTCACTTGTTATATATGTATGTGTACACTTAAAATACCTTATGTAAAGAGGAGGAAGGAGTTGGCCCAGCCAGGGGACTCTCAGAGGACACCCCTAGGGTTTAGGAATAAAGGCACAAATCGGCATCCTTTATTTCAAGCCCGAAACCTGAAACTTTAAACAATAACAATAATCAAACAGAATTTCATACCAAGGTTGACTTGAAAGGAAGCACACACAGCTCTTGAGGTAGGTGTTAAGTTTATTTACATAAGGTAAGAGGAAAAGGGAAATCAAAAGGCATACAAGAACCAAAAATAACATTTGGAAACAACACTTCAAGCAAAAATACCTACAACAGATACCTAAATCTATACTTTAAGTATGGGTCTTCTAATAGGACAGGGCCCAATTTGAGATCCAAGAATGACCAGCCCAAAAGCAAGTGGAAGCATGAAGACAAACAAAAATGGAAAACCTTGCTTTATCCCCACAAGCCTTTGACAAATGTGAGGTGAGCCTCATTAGCCAAATGCTAGAGGGCTGAATAGTTCCTTCAGAGATGAGACTCCGTAGCTAATCACTAGCTGGCTGAATAATTTCTTCAGGCTTTTGGGAGGTGGTGGGTAGTAAGTTCTCACAGCAGCCCAGCTGAAATCATTTAGTCTAATTTGGCAAGAGGCCTGCTCCGGCCTTGAAGCCAAAACCACATGAGATAATCCACGCAGGTGGTTTGGCATATGTGTGCAGGCCCATCTTCATGAGATGGAGCTTTTACAGGCAGCTGATTCTCAAAAAAAGAAACTGGATTTGTTGACACCTTAGTTTTACACCTAAATATGTAGTGTGTGAAGACCTCTCTCAGAAGGCTTTTTATGGTGTTAGTTTTTCATTCATTTTTACTGCCGGAAGAACAATTTATAAAGTCACATGAGAACTGTATTCCAATAAATTTGTTTAGCAGGCTGCTTGGCGTGAGTGCCTTTAATAATAATAAAAAGCGTTGGGTAGCTTGATTAGATTACAGATGCTGCTTGAAGTAATTGGCTGATTTTTACTTAAACAAAGGAGAGCATTACAGCAAAATGGGGCAAAATGTCACTTGCCAATATGCTGTATTTTAGCAGCTATGTGCGCAATTATGTACAGCCTTCTGTAGAAGCTTTTCACAGAAGATAATGTTAAATTACTTCAATGTAAGATATTTTTTGAAGATGCAATCAGTGATTTTTATGTTTATGTGCGAAAGGAATATGCAAAATGCACAGTTAACTCTGCTCTTTATATTTTTTAAAATGAATATATATATAAGTAACCAAGGTACCAAATTAGTTCTGCCTTCAGGCTTGTAAATGGCTACATTTCTTTCTCATCTCCTATGCACCCGTTTTCCCCCTCTTTGGTCTATATGGATTAGCTGCAGGGTTCTTGGATACTATATTTGGCCTGCTGTTATTTCATTAGGAGAACCTTGCAGGATCATGCCAAGGGACCTAGTTCACCATGCTCTTTTCAAGCGTGACTGGCCAGATTTCCAAGCTAGGGGCAGGGAGAGTCTTGAAACTCAGGTGCAATTTCCACATATGTGGCATATGGCAAATACAGATCTCCAAAGCCCTGTTGTCTGAAGTAATGTAGATATAGATTTGGGAGTATTTGCAGGGGAGGATTTGTGGGGGAGCGGTAGTATAGATTTGGGGGTATCTTCCACGTTCCCCAATCAGTCTTGAAGCTCAACTGTGGGGAGGAAAAGCATAAAAACTGCCTATGGGTCATTTGGTCTGGAGAATTTGTATGCGAGGGTAAAGTTAAACTCTGTCCACCAACCCTGCAAATGGCTTCTATTCTCCAAATTAGTGCTTGGAGGCAAACATACACCCCAAGATTATTCTTTCTGTTTGACTTCAGAATTTATACATACACTATGACTTATACCAGGTATGGGCAATTGTTTTGTTCCTGAGGACGTATGCAGTGATGGTTAATGAGTGGGGCTGCACATGTAGATAGTGACCCAGATAGACCTGCTTACAGACTCCCCCTTCCTATCATGTCGTCTGAACCCACAGTTTGCAATCTAACAATAAACCATGGGTTTTTCTCATGGGTAGTTCGTGGTTAACAAATCATGGTTTGTTAGTGCTGCGGGGTTCAGACAGCATGGCAACCCATATTTCAGCAACAACCCATGGTTCAACAACAACCCATACTCAACCTTGAGTATGGGTTATCTTGTTGTGTGAACCCAGTCAATAAGTTGGAGAACCTTAATTCAAAAATAACAAAGAAACATATTCTTGCTGACCAGCATCACTATATAGTAACTCAAGGAAGAGTCCTCAACCCTTTTAGTTAGCTAAAATAATATTTTTAGGGCATGGGTGGGCAAGCTTTTTGCTTTGACTGCTGCATGCAGTGCTGGGTGGTGAGTTGAGGGCTGTACACATGTGTGCACATACACGTGTACGCATGTGTGCACACACACAAACACTGTTTTTCCAGGTTTTACATGGGATCCTGTTGTTGTTGTTGTTGTAGTATTTTGAGAACCTCAATAAACTTTCTGGTATCAAGATCAGTTTTGATAAAATATATTCTATATGTCTATATGTGAACCGCCCAGAAAGCTTCGGCTATTGGGTGGTATAAAAATGTAATAAATAAATAAATTTATAATGTAATAATACCATTTAAAACAGACTGAACCACCACTGAACACTCCTGAAAACAGAGAATACCTTGCAGAAATCATGTTTGAATCCTTTAACGTACCAGGACTTTACATTGCTGTTCAGGTAAAAGGTTAATCTATTTATTTTTTTCTGGAGTAATGCCTTAGCAGAGGCAAGAATGGGCTTTGCTATGCATATTATGTAAGGAATGCCTCATTTTTGGTAGTGAAACTCTTGCTAGATATGATTGATCCTTTAGAAGTAATTATTTATTTGTTTTAAGCATTCTTGAAAAGCCCCTAACAAGTGCTGTAGTATTGCTGTTGTGTGATGCAGTAAGCAGAAATGCTACTTTGCTTCTACATTACATCTAATAATGTGCTTTACCTCACAGTAAAGACAAAAGTGCTCTTTAATGATGTTCTAAAATGGTTTCCTTACTCCTACTTGTACACTTCTGGGCTCCTCCCCCACTTCTAAGCCAGGAGGATATTTTAACCAAAATACACAGGGTATCTCTCAGATGGTGTGTGTGTGTGTGTGTGTGTGTGAGAGAGAGAGAGAGAGAAGACTGGTGATTGAGGAAGCAACTTTGAGGAGGAATTAAAAAGGGGTGCAAGAAGGGTTTATTCCGAGGCTTTAAAAAAATGCAATTCCTTGTTCTGTTGGAGCACAAGTACTTCAACAAATTAATATTGGTACATACAGGTGAGAAGGATGTCCTCCTACCTTCTTCAGCTCTTCTATGACTCTCACAGTGCCAAGAATTTTTGAAAGCCCCTGTCCTCCAATTAGTGACTTGAAAGAGGCTACTATTTTGAGTCGGTCCCTTTGTGCTAGCCCCACCCCTGACCCCGCCCATGGCAGTGTCTTATTAGGTCAAGGCAGTCTTGCCAACACATGCATAGAGCCAAGAGGGAAGGAGGGAGGGACACCTCTCTGCTCTAACAGCTGCCGCACTAACAGGCAAAGGACAACATGGCGGCCAATGCCAGGATCCCTCTCTTTATTGCTGATTGTGCTGCCTCTGCGTATCTAGAAGCTGCTCTTGTTTTACTTACACTTAAGAACATAAGACATGCCATGCTGGATCAGGCTAAGGGTCCATCTAGTCCAGCACTCTGTTCACACAGTGGCCAACCAGCCATCAGCCAGGGATGAATAAGCAGGACATGGTGCAACAGCACCCTCCCACCCATGTTCCCCAGCAACTGGTGCACACAGGATTACTGCCTTGAATGCTGGACATAGCACACAACCATCAGGGCTAGTAGCCATTGATAGCCTTCTCTTCCAGGAATGTATCCAACCCCCCTTTAAAGCCATCCAGATTGGTGGCCATCACTACATCTTGTAGTAGTGAGTTCCATAATTTAACTATGCTCTGTGTGAAGAAGTACTTCCTTTTATTTGTCCTGGATTTCCCATCCATCAGTTACATGGGATGACCCTGGGTTCTAGTATTTTGAGAGAGGGAGAAAAATGTCTCCCTATCTAAATTCTCCATACCATGCATAATTTTGTACACTTAGTGAGACTTGTTGTTTGGAGGTGCCCCCTGTGATACAGTGTTAGTGCAACATTTATTAAAACAATAAATGTTGCATCTGTAGAGGCCTTGATCCTTATAACCTCTTAAATCTAATGATACTGGGGCCAAGATGCCATTCAAAGATGCCATTCGAAGAAAGTCCCATGACAGCTCACCGGATTCTCTTCTTGCTTGGCTTTAAATAGCAGATGGAAAACTTAATAACGGCACTACTTAGCTCCTTTTAAACGTTTGAAGTGCTTATGTTATCTTGGCAATCCTTCTAACAGCCCTTTCCAATTGGCTGGCATTATTATCCTCTTATTGCTGATCAAAAGGACTAAGGCTGTGGTCCAAACTAGATGGCTCAGTTCAGACAACACATTTCTTTATGCAGTGGGAAAACTCCACTCAACCAGTTGAGTTTTTAGGAGGTACTCACCATACAGCATGTTCTAACTTCACCATTGTGTAACTGTGGGCTCCCGTGGAGTTGAGTAAAAGGCAACGTGATGTTTGATTGACAGCTCCTCCACCCACTCTCCACCCCCAGTCCTCCTGATGGTATCACATCAGCAACTGCTGCTAAAAAATAATCCCGGCGGCTCTCCTAGAGTGGCACTTGCTCCTTTCGCCGCTCTTGCCAGGGAACTCTGTAGCCACTGGGAAAAGTCAACTCAATGCAATGGGAAACTCCACGGAGCCCTCCACACAACACGCAACACAATGGTTTTGCAGGAACTCTCCTCTGCACAGTGTGGATATTCACTGTGGAGTGTTTCCTAAAAAAACTCCACTGTGGAGTTCTAAAACCACTGTTGAGAAATGTGTTGTCTGAACTGAGCCAATGTGATGTTAATTGTGTGAATACAATTGATGTGCACATTTTTTTGTTATGTTAATAGCAGCCTTGGTTCCAGGGGGATGGAAAGGGGAAGTTAACTCTTTGTCTGCCTGCCACTGTCTAGAGAAAGTTTGTCTCTCCAAAGTTGCCTTTTGCATTTCAAGAGAAGCCTCCATTGGGCCAAAGAAGTTTCTCTTGAAATGCAGGTAGCAGTTTTGGCTGCTCAGGCTTCTCCTTGTCTGACATTTACATAACAAAAATTCGCACAGTGAATGTCTAATTTGGCCCTAAGGCTACCTGATAGTTGAGGCTGGATTTGAACTGGGGCTTCTTGCTTCACAGTTAGACTCATTGGGCCTGTTCAGACAACACGCAATGGTTAGGCTGCTAACTGTTTTGCAGTGAATGGTTAGAGAGCATATTTAAACTGTAGTTACATAGCCACCATGATTAGGAATGGTTCACATGACATGCTAAGTTATGGTTCATACGACACGCTAAGCCATAATGTTTAGCTCAAAATGCTTAATCAACGTGGTTTAGCATGTTGTCTGAACAGAGTCTTAGAACAGCTAGGAATCCTGCTGATTCTTACTTTGGCTGGGAATTTCGGTGATGGTTATAGATATTATAATGTTGTCGTTGTATTCTTTGATCCTGCTCAGGCGGTGTTAGCCTTAGCTGCTTCTTGGACTTCACGGCAAGTTGGGGATCGTACCTTAACTGGAACAGTCATTGATAGTGGTGATGGTGTGACCCATGTAATTCCAGTGGTATGTACTTAATATGCTCAGCATCATATGTATTCAGTGTTTGGAGTGAAGAAGTGAAGACATTTATTAAATGAATATGTTTAACATTCAGTATCAAAATGGAAGGAACGTACATCAAACAAGACCATAATATTTTCCAGTTCATTATGCAAACAAATATGAAGATCTTGTTTGACCTTTAAAAACTAAGATCACATATCTTGAAAAAGAACTCAGTTGTCTAGAATCTAAGCATCTATGGGTGTCTTCACATTAAGGGGAAATGACATTGCTTACCCACAACATTTGTACTTCCTGCGCGATTGTTATGGGTTCCATTAGATGGACAGAGAGGGGCAACTCCGTGGTTTGAATTAAATACTTCCCCTCTAAGCATGCTCTGTTCACTTCCATTGAGACAGCGCCATCTAGATCCTGCTTTGTTCAGTTGTTACCACTTTAAAAGTTGTTCCAACGGATGCCGCGGGAAACGTCCTGGTCATTCACGATGTCATGTAAAAGATCCACAAACGTTTGTGAATGGCCAATCACAAGCATGCAATAAATCTCTCATTTAGAGGAGCCCTATATCTTAGATTTATTTATTTATTTATTTATTTATTTATTTATTTATTTATTTATCATATTTATACCCCGCTCCTCAGCCAAAAAAGGCTCTCAGAGCGGCTTACACTTAGCAAAAAAGACAGTCCCTGCCCTCAGGCTTACAGTCTAATAAAGACATGACACACAAGGAACAGGAGTTCAGGAGGGGGGAGGAGAGAGAGAGAGAGAGAGTCCAACAGGAGCAGGCCATGATGTTTCTTCTGCCTGCTCCTGTCCCCTTGCTCTTTCTTCTTCCCCACAGGGCCAAGATGACAGTTTGCCCTGTGGGGGTGGGGGAAGAGTCCAACAGGAGCAGGCCCCGATGTTTCTTCTGCCTGCTCCTGTCCCCTTGCTCTTTCTTCTTCCCCACAGGGCCAAAATGACAGTTTGCCCTGTGGGGGTGGGGGAAGAGTCTAACAGGAGCAGGCCCCGATGTTTCTTCTGCCTGCTCCTGTCCCCTTGTTCTTTCTTCTTCCCCCATAGATTTTTTTTTATAGATTTTATAGATTTTTAGATCTATGCATTCACTGATAATTTTAATTCCTGTTTCTTGAACCAGGAGTCTCCCAATTTAAATTACTAGAGAAATAAAATTGCCTTAACAATGTCTGTAAACATCATAACAGATGTCTTAACAACCCACCCTCTCTGGGAAGGGAATTCCTTTGTCTGGGTGCCACAACTGAGAAGTTCCAATTTTGTGTCCCCACCAACAGCACCTCCAAAGCTGGTGGAAAATAGGCCAGGGTTAAGAATATAAGGACATAAGAAGAGCCATGCTGGATCAGACCAAGGGTACTTCTAGTCTAGCACTATATAAATAAATAAATAAATAAATAAATAAATAAATAAATAAATTAATAATAATAATAATAATAATAATAATAATAATAATAATAATAATAACAGTGGCCAACCAGTTGTCAACTAGGGACCCACAAGAGGACGCGGTGCAACAGCACCCTCCCACCCTTGTTCCCCAGCAGCTGGTATATAAGCTTACTACCTCTGATACTGGAGGTAGCAGATGTTGAACACAGTGAGCAGATAGAGTCATGTAGGAGGACATGATCCTTCAAACATCTTAGTCCCAAACCATTTAAGACTTCATATATTATAATAAGCACTTTCAATTTCAACCAGAAATGAACTGGAAGCTGGTGGAGATAGTTCGAAGCTGTAGTAATATGCTCCACAAAGTGGGGTCCAGAGTTTGTTCTAGCTGCTGCATTTTGCATTCTGCTGTAATTTCCAAATGCTTGTCAAAGTCAGCCCTACGTGGAGTGCATTGCAGTAATTTGTGATCCAGTACAGGAAAGGGGCCTGCTGGTGAAAGAAAAGGGCAAAAATCCCACTGGGCATATGCAAACCCTTGGGTACTCGAAAGTAGCTTTTTGGATTCAAGCCCAGGTTGATTAAAATAGCTCTTCTCCCTTAAGGCATGCTTTAAAACTATGTTTCTGTTGCCAGTTTAATTCGTTTGGGACTCTGAAGAAGAACCTAGAATTCCCTTTACAGAATGAAAGTCAAATTGGATTCATACAACCCTACTGCTTGCATCTTTCTCCCACACCCACTTTTTAGCCTGAATTACACTGCACATTTGACAAATGGATTGTCTTGATAATTTTTCATGAGCACAAGCCTAGAGTGACTATATGAAAAGCAGGTCAGGGCTCCTGTATATTTAACAGTTGTATAGAAAAGGGAATTTCAGTAGGTGTCATTTGTATGCATGCAGCACCTATAGCTTTAATTGTTGTGATGAAGAGGGAATTTCATAGAATAGCAGAGTTGGAAGGGACCTACAAGGCCATCAAGTCCAACCCCCTACTCAATGCAGGAATCCACCCTAAAGCATCTCTGACAGATAGTTGTCCAGCTGCCTCTTGAATTTCACCAGGTGCTGCATGCATACAAATGACACCTGCTGAAATTCCCTTTACTGTACAACTGTTAAAGATACAGGAGCCCTGTCCTCCTTTACATATGGTCACCCTACACAAGCCATGTTTTTTCATTCCTGTTGATGCTTGCCCAATTTTCTTTGGTGACAGCAATGCCATATTGAGGTTTCTGGTCACAAAGTGGTATTTCAGAGACTAATATGCCATGGCTTCAATGCAGTCCAGTTCAGAAGAGGGAACATTGCTACCTGCAATAAATAAATAAAAATATGGTTGTATGAACAGGCTTTCTCATAAAATATAGAGATGTTATAGGTGTTTAACAAATAATAATAAGTTTGTGGCTGCAGTTCTGTACACACTTAGGAGTAAACCATATTGAACTAAATAGGATTTACATCTGAGTAGACATATGTAGTTTTGTAAGCTCTGGGGAGGTTAGAATTCCACCCTCTTTAATATGATTCAAACAGACGATGGTTTTGTTACATCGAGATTTTATGGTGTTTAATCTTTCTCTTTAATTTTAATGTCACTATTTGTTTTTGATATTAATTTTATGGTACTGAAATATTTTTTTACTCCTGTGATCTTATGGTTTTAGCTTTATTATGGCATTGTTTGATTTCTGTATCACCTCATATGCCTATTAGGCAGAGGGGTGATTAATAAATGTATTAAATCAATCTATAATACTAATAAAAGCTGTCAATGTGGTTTCTTTGAATTAAAATTGCTAAGTAACAGTAAATCTTGTATTTGTTGCTGTTCATGAACTTTCTTACTAAGTATTTTTCCCTCCTGTAGGCAGAAGGTTATGTAATTGGAAGTTGCATCAAACATATTCCCATTGCAGGTAGAGATATTACATATTTCATTCAACATCTCCTAAGGGAGAGGGAAATGGGAATTCCGCCTGAACAGTCATTGGAGACAGCTAAGGCCATAAAGGTAAACACTTTTGTGAAACTAAACAGATTCCCCAGAAATATCTAAGAGATTGTCAATGAATCATTTTAATATAAACAACAAAGAGTCTTGTGGCATCTTGATGGTTAACAAATTTATTATGAATTCAAGGGTTAAGTCTAGCACTCATATAGACTAACTGATCTAGGGCACAATCCTATGCATGTTTACCCAGAAAAAAGTCCTAAAACTCCCTGCATTCCCCAGGTAGCTATGATGGCTAGGGAATGCTGGAAGTGATAGGATGTTTTCTGCCTAAACATGCATAATATTATAGCTGTAGTTGTTCAGATATTTTAATAAATTAGCATGAGCTTTGGTGGGTTACCTCCCACTTCATCAGATGCTTGTAGCACTTGTTCCACTTCGTAGCATCTGGTGAGGTGGGTTGTTGTAACCCATGGAAGGTCATGCTAATTTATTAAAATAGCTGAACGACTAAAACAGTCTATATGTGTGCTACACTTAACCCTTGAACTTGTAAACCGAAGGCAGCTATAAATGTATGATAACAATTCGGTAGCCTTTACAGTGCCACAAGAGACTTTGTTGTTTTTGCTGCAAGAGACTAACAAAGCTACTCCTCTGGAAAGTATTTAACTATGGCCTGGTTCAGACAACACGCTAAACCAAGCTGCTTAACCACAAAATGGTTAAGGGAATTCCCTTAACCATTTTGTGGTTTAGCAGCATGGTTTAGCGTGTTGTCTGAACCAGGCCTATAAGAACTTTGTAGTAACTATACTTGGCTGGTTTAGTTCAGCATTTCCCCGCATCTATGAAATATTTTATTACTAGTGGCTGCCATTGCTCTAGCACAGGGGCAGGCAACCTCTTTTGGTCCAGGGGCTGGATTGCCCCCCCCCTCTTGGACCAAGCCAGTGGGCTGGATAATACCAGGAGGGCATGGCCCTCCCCAAAAGCCCCTTCCCCTCCGGTGACATCATCTGGACACAGCTAGCATTTTTCCTCTCCATGTCTCACTATGCATGGAGAATGGGACTTGGCCAGCCTTTCCAGGAGTCAACTCCTGCATGCCAGCCAAGTTCAGCGCCTCCTTCCTGTGCTGCTTGTATCTCAATTCGGGCATGAGCATGGTGGAAGGGACTTGTCCAAGGCTTGCAGGAACCATTGGAGTTTGGGAGGGATTCCTCTTGTTATCTCTGATAACGGGAGATAATTCTTTTCTCCTGTCTTCCCTGCAAACTTTCAGGCCAGGTGACAAGGCCTGGGGAGGGAGAGGGACTCACAGAGGGTGCCTAACCTTCAGTGGGCCGAATTAGGCTCACGGGGCAAAGGTTGCTTGCCCCTGATGCAGCGCAACTGCGCCATCCTTTAATAGAATCATAGAATAGCAGAGTTGGAAGGGGCCTACAAGGCCATCGAGTCCAACCCCCTGCTCAATGCAGGAATCCACGCTAAAGCATCACTGACAGATGGTTGTCCAGCTGCCTCTTGAATGCCTCTAGTGTGGGAGAGCCCACAACCTCCCTAGGTAACTGGTTCCATTGTCGTACTGCTCTAAGAGTCAGGAAGTTTTTCCTTTCTGTTAGACAGTTGGGATTAGGGGAAGAGAATAGACAGGATCACCTCCTGTCACCTTGTATAGAATCTTGTGTTCTTTTTTGTCCCATTAGGAATATGGTTGATAGAAGAAATATGCAACTAAGCCATTTTTGACTTTGCCTGAGAAAGGCAGGAGATGGAACCCAAACTGCTGCTAGGGGAGATTTTTATTTATTTATTATATTTCTATACTGCCCAATAGACAAAGCTCTCTGAATTCAAAAGTGCAAAGCATTTTTATTATTTTATTATTTTTATTTATTGCATTTATATCCTGCCTTTTTCCTCCAAGGAACTGAAGGCAGCATACATAATCCTCCTCTTCTCCATTTCCCCCCCTCACAACAACAACCCTGTGAGGTAGGTTGGGCTGAGAGTCTGTGACTGGCCCAAAGTCACCCAGTGGGTTTCCATGGCCATGTGGGGACTAGAACCCGGATCTCCCGACTTTCAGTCTGACACTCTAGCCACTACACCACATTGGCTGTCATTTTTGACAAACATACTATGGTGGCTAAAATTGTGGACACTTTTTGAAATTTTCATGTTTTGCAACTTTGCATGCTTATAGAAAATGTTCTGTTTCACGAAATTCAAATGTTTATATATCAATTGAAAGACCTGATTCACATAATACAACAATCCTGCTTCTTTTCCTGGGTGTCCAATCAAATCTTTTCTTTGATGTCAATTCTCTATTTATGATGTATGTACGTACACATTAAATGTGAGAAATACTTCAAATATTCACACAATCTCCAATTGCACTTCAGTTACAGAACAAACAGCAAAACTGACTTTCCCCAACTTGAAACATGATGTATTGCAGCTTCTGCCATGTGATTGGTCCCCAGAGCAAGGACTGTGATTGGCAAGTAGGGTTTGCAATTCCAATCCGCTTCTTCACTCAAACACACCTGTTTGTTTTTAGACTAAAGTAAGCATAACTTTTTTTGTACTGCAGACATTTGCATTCTATTTTTGTATTGAATTCAGCATTAAATTCTCTTTCAGTTGATATATAAACATTTGAATTTTGTGAAACAGAACGTTTTCTATAAGCATGCAAAGTTGCAAACCATGAAAATTTCAAAGTGTCCACAATTTTGGCCACCCCTGTATCTTCCTGAAGTGCAATGGCTCTGTATATTCTATTTCAATGAGATGTCTTCAGCGTTCTAGTCCTTTTGCCCTTTATAATAAAAAGGGATTTTGGTGAGTGTGGCAAGCCCGCCAGCTAGCTTTGTCTTGCTTGCCAGGCATATTAAAGATACGTCAGTGTCAGTGGCACAAGTCCCAACTGTCCTTTGGTTTCCAATCACATGGGCGTGAAGAGCATGTGGCAATGACAGATATGGCTAGAAGCAATTCATGGATCCATGGGTGCTTGTGTGTATTTTCTCTAGCTGCCACAGTCATGGGAATTGCTGCTGGCCATAAGTGCCCATAGGAGCATGTACCCAAGGCTGGTGTGATTGGTATCAGGGAGGAAGTATATACTATATGAACAAGATATGCTGCAGATGCACTCAATGATGGAAAACCTCAGTTCTACGCTTCCCTTGAACTGAGGGTTTGAACCCCTGAACTGGATTAGATGGCAGCTTTTGACCCTGGAGTTTCCCATATTGCTGTGTTGGATGGAGTTGCTTTTCTCCTCTTACCATTCAGTACTTCTTAACATGTTCGAACTGCGCTTTTCTCAGAAGTAGTTGACTTTAAGGTGGGTTCCTGCATTGAGCAGGGAGTTGGACTCGATGGCCTTATAGGCCCCTTCCAACTCTTTTCTATGAGCTAGAATGAAAGATGTTTGTTTCTAGCTGCTTTGGATCCAGTTGCCTCTCTTTTCTCAGTTGCAAATCTGGGGCCACAATCCTGTTCATACTTACTTGGAATAACACCTATTTCCTTCAAGTGGACTTACTACCACTTGCACAGAAAAAGCAATACCTTTTATTTAGGGTGACCATATGAAAAGGAGGACAGGGCTCCTGTATCTTTAACAGTTGCATAGAAAAGGGAATTTCAGCAGGTAACATTTGTATATATGAAGAACCTGGTAAAATTCTCTCTTCATCACAACAGTTAAAGATGCAGTAGCTATACTAGAGTGATCAGATTTAAAAGATCACCTGCAGGGCACCTGCAGCTTTAACTGGTGTGATGAAGGAAATTTCACCAGGTTCCCCATATATACAAATGACACCTGCTGAAATTCCCTTTTCTATGCAACTGTTAAAGATACAGGAGCCCTGTCCTCCTTTTCATAGGGTCACCCTATTTTATTTAAACTTGGTTTGGACTTCTCCAGCTTCATTTCAGAACCAGCCATTGGCAGACTACCCTTTTAATCATATCCTTTTAAGCCAATAAAATAAATGTATTTCTTCTTCATTGTATTTCTTAACAGGAAAAGTACTGTTACATTTGTCCTGACATAGCAAAAGAATTTGCCAAATATGATATAGATCCACGCAAATGGATAAAGCAATATACAGGCATCAATGCAATCAACAAAAATAAATTTATTATAGATGTTGGCTATGAAAGATTTCTTGGGCCAGAAATCTTCTTTCATCCAGAGGTAAGGCTGCTGCAATACTACTACTACTAGTAGTAATAATAGGAAGAGATGCAATAGAACTTCTGGTGCCACAGTACCACCTTGTGGCCAAATAATAGCAAGATGTATTACAAAATGCACTTCCTCTTATTGCTTCAGTTACAATTGCTGCAGGTTCATTCTGTGGTGCTTGAACTGATGATAATTCTTGACAGCAGTTAGTTAACAACCTCCGATTATCTATAGGGCGAAACTGTTGGTAGGCCAACAGTGTTAATGGCTATTGTCATAGGCGTGCGCAGCACATTTCATTAGGGTGTGAATCCAGGGAATATTATTTTTTAAAAAAGGCGAACATTTATTAATTACTCAATCATAAAAACCGTTTTCATTCATTTATTTATTAAACACTCTGCCCTACTCTGCCTTTGGCTTGCAGGTGAGGGCGGGTGGGTGGAATGAAGAGATGCTCCCCCAGTATTGGTGGGGCTTTGTGGCAATATTAGCCTTCGGGGGCCCTCTTCCTGGCCTCTTTGAAGCATGGCTCCTGGCAGAGAGGCTCCCAGAGTAGAGTGATTCCTTCTTGCTCCTGCTGCCGGAGCAACGGCGCACTGTCAGAACGGCGGCAGTGTAGCAGTCGGAGGGAAGCTGGAGGACCATTCCCTCTGGATCCCTACTTAATGGCCCCCTCAATTTGGCACTTACTGTTTGAGACATTAGGGTGTGCCTGGGCACATCCAGCACACCCCTTGCACACGCCTATGGCTATTGTGGCTATGCAGGAGTGGCTTAAGATGCAAAAAGCTGCAATTGCAGAGTCAAGTGGGTAGATCTGATGGTTCTGATGAAATAGGCTCTTGGCTACAAAAGCTCTTACTGAGGCACCTTGTTAGTCTTCAAAATGCCACAGGACCCTTAACTGTGTCTTGGTACAATAGGCTAACACACTCCTCTGGATTTTGTCTCTTTAACCCCTTCTTGAAAACCAAACCCCAAAAGTTTCTAGCCTGTACAATATTTTATTAGCTTAGGAGGGACAAGGGAGCCAGAAAGCTCTCTTCCAGCAACCCAGAGAATTTCTAGGCAGCATGCGAAGAAGGTGGTTTCCTTCCCTGGTAGCCTGTTCACATTTTTTTTTGCCAGCCCACATATCTGCATGCACCCATGCCCTACCACCAGTCTCATGTGCCTACACGGGCAGTGTTTATAAATGAGGCTTCTCTAGTCTTTTCACTTCTGCTATATCTATTTGTTTGTATAATTTAGCCAATCATGTTGTCTCTGCCCACATATGTATTTAGATAATATCTCTCCCATACTCAGGTCCTCTGGGAAGGGTTTACTTCAGTCAGCCACAACTAGGTTGACAACTTTTACCCAGAGGACTTTTTGTTCTGCTGCCCTCAGACTGTGGAGCGGCCTGCCAGAGGAGATTCGTCAACTTAACTCTCTGTCTGAATTTAAGACAGCTTTAAAGACTAGCCTTTTCCAGCAGGACTACCCAGATGAATTGGAAACCTAAGAATTTTTAAAGATGTGTTGATCTTTATTTTGTACTGGGTTTATATGCTCTTTTAATTAATTTTATGTATTTGATTTATATTGTCTTGTTGTACTAATGTTGTTCCCTGCCTCGATCCAAAGGGAGAGGCGGGTAAGAACGCTTTCGGGTATTTTAACACTTAACTTTAACTTAAATTTAAATTTTACTGTTCTAATTCTGTATTTTAATCTTCTATCAATTTTTGCTGCGTGGTTTTATCCTGGTTGTGCTTTTTATACTGTATTTTGTATTTGTGGTTTTAGACTGTTGGTTGTTTTATTATGGTTTTAATTTTTGTGAAATGCCCAGAGAGCTTCGGCTATTGGGCGGTATAAAAATGTAATAAATAAATAAATAAATAAAAGAAATAAGAAATAAATATATTATTATTTTTTAGTTTGCCAACCCAGACTTCATGGAGTCCATTTCGGATGTGGTTGATGAAGTTATACAGAACTGCCCCATTGATGTTCGTCGGCCTTTATATAAGGTATAGTTTTAAGGTGGTTTGGGGGGATTGGGGGATTGAAAACTGAACCCCCACACTTCTGCTATACTGGCTTCTTAAGCTATTCATTTTGAGAAGACGGTGACTAGATTGAGATTTTGAAAGCATTCATGCTGATGGAACTCCCTTGATTTCTGTTTTATTCCATCAGTGTGAATATTTCTGAGTATCACTGGTGTCTAAAGGGCAAGGGGATGACTTTGCTCATGCCCCAGCAAGCTTCAATGCAGCAGGTCTTGCATCGGTGTGGGGGGGAAATGCCTGGCTTATTTTACATCTTGCCTTATTATTCACAAATTTGAATGCTCTTTAGAATAAAACCACCCATACCTACTGGTGGAAGGAGATATGGGTGGAGTCCCAGTACTGGGAAAAAGGCGGGATATAAATATAATAATAACAACACAAAAACTTTACAGAAGCATTTGGCTTCTCCATTGACATGGATGCCAGTGAGAAAACGATAAACTGCTTAAGGAAGCATTGATTTGACTTGCCCATTTCAAACTGACTTGTTAACTATATTAATCATATGTAGAAATTGGATATTCAGTACTTTAAGGACTTAGCTGTGTTCTACACAGTGTTACTCAGCTAAATTTTTGCAGTGGACCTTCCTGTCTCCAGCTTGATGTTTCTCAAAATGGTTACTGGAACCAGTACAGGCTGCCATGGTTCCTTGGGATACTTGCTTACTGGATCTGGGTGACGATTGGGCAGCCATGGACAGCACAGTTAGGTGCAGGAGCATAGAATGGGGAGGCACTGAAGCATAGTGGCTTGATTGGAGAAATTTAACAAATTGTCTACTGAGAAACATGGGCCTGCATTAATACTGTCTCCTCTGAACTCCTACATCTGTTCTGAAAGACTGCTCTGTAATTGGGTAGGGGTACCACCAACAGTTTCTCTAATCATATAGGGTGATATCCAGTGCTGCTACTCTGCTTATGCCATTGATATAGCGTTAGCATAAGTGACCTCTAGCGCAACAACTATGCTGGAGCAATGGATTTTCTGGGGAAACCTGTCGTTCCATCATACGCTATTGGTGTCATGCTGGAGGTTTGCTTAGGCTAAAGCTGTGTCAATGGTGGAAGCAGAATAACAGCACTGGATCTATATAGTTAGTGAGAATATGTGTTAGGACTTTGTGACTTTGTTGAGTGTTGTCAATCTGTAGTTCCTGTTAGGGAAGCCTTTGGCTGCCAGTTAACCATTTATTAATAACTAATGCTTTTTAAACAAATCACACATCAAAGTTTGTTTTAGATGAGTTCAATCTTTGGTTTTGTACTTACAAGCGCGAGTAAGGGATTATCTTATAGCTAACATCTACTGTCTCGTAAAATTAAAGCTCATAGTTTTCTCATTTGTTACTAAGCATTCCTAAAAGAAAGTAAAGCATCTCCCTCAAAAGGTTTAAAAATATACCTTTCAAGCTAGTTAAGATCAATTCTGAATCATACCTTTGAGAGGTCAACTCTTTTCTTGAAATTTTCTAATGAAACCCAAGTATATAAATTATTCTGGGCATCTCTATATCAGGCTTTTGGATGTGTATACCTTATACAGTATTTTTTGTTGGTTAATTAAAAAGCCAGAACTTTAAATACACTTTTGGCCTTGAATAATACAGTCACACCTCTTCATTACTCAAATAACTCTTTGACCCAAGTGAGAGGGCTGCATGCGTGGGCAAAATGCGCATACATACCACAAGTTCTTAAACTGAGATATGATCCTCCAAATGTAGTCAGTGGTGCAAAGGGGGAAAGAATTGAACTTTGAGGGATGTTTCACAGATTGCTTTCCCTTAAGACATATAGGGAGATAGATGAAAAATATCTGAAGGGCAGAGTAAAGTATAAATTGGATATTTTTTGGACTGGTTTGCAAATCACTTGTGGTAGTGGCTATGTTGTGGTAGTGAATTTTGTAAGTGAATTTTGCATTGTGTGAAGAAGTGGCCCTTAAACTTGTCTGGCTGTTCATATATTATAATTTCCCCATCTCTGGGTGCTCTGTGGCCACTTTCCTATCTTCATCTTAAGAACTGAAATAAGGAAAAATAAGATGGGAAGCAGCCCTGAGGGAAAAGAACAGAAGGAATATGAGAGTCTCGTTGTCATGTGAACTCTCTGTGAAGAAACTGATTGTTAGCAGTTTGGTAATAACAAAGACTGCTGCTCCTTCCCTGCTGGTGTCTTCCTGTTTTGTATTTTAAGTATTTCTAGGGTATGTTAGTCATTTAAATGCTAAATGCTGTATTTGGGAGTCCCACTGCACTCTCCCTAGCAGGAAGCCTAGTAGACTCTGCTTTTATTAATTTCAGTCTTTCCTTTGGTTCTTCTTTCTTAAATCTCTTCCAACTGGGATTAAATTACTTAGGTCTTTCCTGGAGTGCTCCATATTTTTTTCTTCCTGTTATGCTGCTTTCTGAACAGCGGTCAGTGTTGGCTTATGTTGAGCTGACAAATTGTGCTCTTCTAGCTACGTGAGGAAGCAATCAAAGGCGATAATTTGAGTTCTGTGTCTCAGTGTGGACCACATCCCCACAACCTTAAGGGGTTCTTGCCACCCAAATTTTTGTCACTGTCTCACTTTTTCATCTTCTTTTTTAAAGTACCATTTAAATAGTATTTTTGGGGTGGGGGGAATTGCTGTTGCTGGCTAGTCATGAATTTATACAGAAGCAAATGGAATCTTACCGGAGGATCAACTGCAGCAAGATGAAAAAGCAACAAAATAGGGAAGGATGAATATCATAGGTATAAATGGAAATCAATAAGATGTATTTAAATTATTTTTAAAAAAGCAATGCTATGGAATTAATGCTCCCTTTTCTGTCTGCACCAGGCAGTGGTGTAGGAACGTCAGAGGCATTTTCGTTTCCCGTTCACTCTGTTTTTAGCTAGATGGGTCTTTTAGCCTGTCTAGCTTGCTTACCTTGAAGGCTGAGAGGCTTGTGGATATAACTGATCTGTCCTCTCCTTGCCTGCTGTTATGGCCTGTTTCCTCAGTCCTCTTTGTCACTGTGGCAATCTCCGAAGGTTGCAATAGTGGTCAGAGGGGTCAGGTGGGAACATCCCCACTTGGGATTCCCCCCTGCGACCTTGAGGTCGTAGCTCTGTCTACAGCCTCGGAGGGAGGAAGTCCATCATATCCTATGGATTTCCTCCTTCAGACACCATTTGATGAACCAGAGGATTGCTCTGTTAATGGTGAAGTATTAAGTCTGGTGATTGATTTGATTAAACATATACAGTACTTATATTCCTTGTTATGAGAGCCGCCTGGGACAGTCATGTTATCAATTTTGGCTTTTCTGAATGGTAACAATTTACAGCTCCAGTGTTTAGGAAGCCTTAGGCTTGCCATTAATTATCTATAACAAATGAATACACTATTACACCAAAAATAGTTTAAGGTGGGTTCAGTTTTGGTTTTGTACCACCAGGAATTAATAAAGTGAAAATGTTTGAATCCATTTAACATTCATATGCATACATATATAAGCATCCATCTAATAAACATGCCAAAATATACATATCAAAATTATTCATTCCCTAAATGAAAATAATTGTTCTTAAGCAAAAAAGAAATGTTTACGATTTCAAGAACTTGAAAGTTTAACAGGAGAGGCTTTATCTTAGTTCCGGCTTTGTTTAAGGTACTCAGGCGTGATCTTATGAGCTAATATTCTCTAACTCAAGAGCATATTTATACTTCCTTGTGAACATTGATTGGTGCA
This sequence comes from Elgaria multicarinata webbii, assembly GCF_023053635.1. Taxonomy (NCBI): domain Eukaryota; kingdom Metazoa; phylum Chordata; class Lepidosauria; order Squamata; family Anguidae; genus Elgaria; species Elgaria multicarinata. The sequence goes on along the minus strand of NC_086171.1, from coordinate 37,721,010 downwards.
TTGAGGGTCCTTATGGTTGGAAAGTTGGGATAAAAGTATGTTAACTGCAGTCCTGAGCCTGCTCATTGGAATTTCTCACTGAGATCTACATCACTTAATTTCCCAACTGTTTAGGATGAGGGTGTCAGATTTCATCACTTTAAAAGACTTGCTAGGCATCATGCCTGTCTTTTCTGTTAGAGAAAATATATATTTGGGGTAAAATACAAGTCCTAAACTGTGACGATTGATGACAGATGAATGCCTTCAAGACTATTAAGCCTGTTTATAGGGGTGGCTAAAAACAAGCACGAGAGATAGGTGGCACTGTGTGATCATTGTGACATACCTGGCTGGAGTGTCTTAATAATTAAATATTGGCATCCTTCTGAATAGAACTGTTTCAAAAGCTTTCCTTGTGGCCCTTGCTTCAGGGTAGTGTTGCACTCATGCTAGATTATTTATTTTATTTTATTTTATTTATTATATTTTTATACCGCCCAATAGCCGAAGCTCTCTGAGTGGTTCACAAAAATTAAGTTAAGATAAGGTGCTTGAGAACGTCTCGAATGTTCTTAGGCAGCACAGCTTAAACCTCAGCAGGTTGTAGACTACATATGCGAGCCACTGGAATGAAGACAGGTTGGTTGCAGGTCTGTTGTTGAATTGAAAATGGGCTAGTCCAAGAAGAAGAGCGAGGGATGATGCAGAGTTGGGTGCAGACAGACTCACCATTGGGCCATAATGCAGCAAGTTTGGAGCACTGTGGAGATACCATTCTGAGGCTTCATTATCATACTGCACTTTTTAGTGCACTCAATTAAAATACTGCAACGTTTGACTCATGGTACTTAGATTTGGGATTTCTTGAAGGTTGTTGCTATGGGAGACTGGGTGCCTTCCTGAAGATCCTAGTGTCAATGTGATGTCATGATCTCAATATTTGCTGAAGCATTCACAAGTTTGCTCAAAATGCTGAAATCAGCTGTAACATAGTTAACTTGTGCTTGGAAATGGAGCTGTGAAAGGCTCCAGGACTGCTGGATTTCTGCTCTGGAAGAAGCTTCTGCAGATGCTGTGTGGGACTTAAGTTGCAGCTGCATTATTTTCCACAGCTCACTGGCTATGTTTACGTATAGTTTTTTTGAATAGCACTACTACTAACACCTTGTTGGGGCACCATACATGGCTGTACCAAGTGTTCAGCCAAGTATGAACTGCAATAATCTTGGCTTAAGCGATAGTCACTTGCTCAGCTTCTCTAAGGAATAAATATGATCGAATGCATGATACTGCATAGTAATTCTTAGTAGCAGATTCTGGCTGTGTTCTGCTCACACATAATGCTAAGCCAGGATTTAGTGTTTTGTGCACAAGGTTCTGCAAGGGCGAGCAAAGCCTCAGGCTCGTGCTTTTCACCTCCGCTTTCCTCTTCCCCCATATGGCCAGGTGGAGGACTCTTGTTGAGCTTAGTTTCAGTCCCCCCAATTCCTAGATCAAACTTACCTATGAACCATGAATTTTGGTTCAGAACAAACTGATTCGTTAAAGAAGCTTGCAAAATAATTTGTATTAGGAGGAAAACTCCCCTCAGTGCCTGGTGCATCTCCAATTGATCCAGATTTGGACTACGGCCTGTAGCCCTGATGGTTGTGTGCGATCTCCAGTATTCGAGGCAGTAAGCCTGTGTGCACCAGTTGCTGGGGAACATGGGTGGGAGGGTGCTGTTGCGCCATGTTCTGCTTGTTCATCCCTGGCCGATGGCTGGTTGGCCACTCTGGCCTAGTCTACACCAAGCAGGATATTCCGCTATGAAAGCGGTATATACAAGGCAGGAGCCACACTTTATAGCGGTATTGAAGTGCACTGACAACTGTTGGGGCCCATTGACATATACCATATACTGCTTTCATACCGCTTTCATAGTGCTATATCCTGCTTGGTGTGGCTCCTGCCTTCTATATACTGCTTTCATACTGCTTTTATAGTGCAATATCCTGCTTGGTGTAGATTAGGCATGTGTGATCAGAGTGCTGGACTAGATGGACCCTTGGTCTGATCCAGCATGGCAGTTCTTATGTTCTTAAGAGCAAAGACTTAAAGCCCCTTCCTTCTTCATGGTCCCAATCCAGATCGGCCTCCTGTGCCTGCTGTTTACTTAAAAACAACAACAATACACATAATTGTTAGCTGCTAATTCACATCATGCAAAATACCACATTTGTATCAGGTCTTCCTCCAAGGGCTGTGTCCATGGATCTTTTCCCATAGAAAATCCCAGTATACTTAATTTTTTCATGTTCCCAGTTTCATAACCAGGTCATATAACCTAAAGGACAAACATTGTTCTTTCTTTGCCCTGTAGAATGTGGTTCTTTCAGGAGGATCCACAATGTTCAGGGATTTTGGACGCCGGCTACAGAGAGACTTGAAAAGAGTAGTAGACGCTCGCCTGAAAATCAGCGAGGAGCTCAGTGGTGGTCGGATAAAGGTAAACGGGTTTCACTACCTATTAAATGCCTGAATGAGCAAAGCAAGTGCACATGTAGCTATTAACGAGGCCTGAAAATTGGATGACATTTTTACTAGGGTACTAAAAGCACCTGTTCAAGGCAAAGTCCGGTGCAGAGATGCTGTGGCAAAAGGAAAAAAATGACTTCTATAGCCCCAGTACATGGTGTGTGTGTGTGTGTGATGAGATGACCACTGTATCTGACTTTCCGAAGGAATCCCAGCCTACAGAACAGGTTTTTTGAAGTTTCTGCTACTGCAGCACACTCTGACTAAGAAACATGCTGCTTTATAAATGTGAACCGCCCAGAGAGCTTCGGCTATTGGGTGGTATAAAAATGCAAGAAAGAAAGAAAGAAATTGAACTGTGTCTCTTCAGTAGTTGGAGGTTGCAGTCGTGAAACTTTTAGGCCGAAGGGGGGACCTCCACAGTTGTAAATGTGGAAATGACAGAAGCCGGGGATGCCTTTGCTCTCCCTTACCTTTTCCTGGGAATGGCAGGTGGCAATGATGTGATTCAGAAGGTGGGGCATGGAGGGAGTTTGGGGTGTGTTTTGTGAATGCTCGAATCTGGCATGTGCAGTTATGCTCTTTCCTTGCAGCAAGATGTGAGGTCTTGCAGCAGGCTGTGAGACTCAAAGGGGGAAAGCCCCGATTTTGGAGCTGGGCAAAGAGTCAACAGTAATCTGTGTGAAGAGCTGCTAGATAAAGAACAGTGGAGGGTGGTGACACCGTTGTCAGTGGGGCGGTCAGTCTGCTCCGGGATTCAGTCGGAACCAGTCAGAATAAAGGAGCTATTCAAGGTGAGAAGCTCCTTTAGAGTTCTGACTGGTTGTGAATGAAACCCGAAGTGGATTCACTGTCCTGCTGACATTGGAGCCACCAACCTCTACTGATAGGGAATCTGCACCAGCCTCAGCAGTTCTGCACAGCTAGGTAGTCAGAGCCGTCCCCTTCCCTTCCCTAATAGCAGTTGCTTGAAATGTAGGGTCGAGGCCCGATTTCTGTTCCAACCAGTGAGCAGGCCTGGAGAATCAAGGCTGTACAGCATTCTGATAATATGCTGAACTGAAGATTGTGTTTCCTTTACAGCCCAAACCTGTTGAAGTTCAGGTGATAAGTCATCACATGCAGCGCTATGCAGTCTGGTTTGGAGGATCCATGCTTGCATCAACAGTATGTTCCTTACTTCACCCCTTTGTTATAGAATAGCTGTACTGGAAGATACCTGGAGGTCATCTTCTGTTCTAGTCCCATGCAGAGAGACAGGATTCTCTTATGACCATCTCTCCAAGAAGATTAACTTGAGCTCAGTATTCCCCCCCCCCCCCAATTGATAGACATGCTTTAATCTCACATAAATAGTTCAATACCTCACAGGGGTCCTTCTATTTCTTGGCCAGAGCTGAAACTATTCATTCATACATCTTTCCCCTAGCAAAAGTTTTCAGGTTAGCATGATTTGATCAGCCTTGATTTAGAACATATTTTTGTAATATGGTTCACAGACTTTGATCGCATGAGTTAAAAGATAGCCATGACTTCTCCTTTGTGGGCTCTGAAGTCGACACAACCAGCCACTATTGCTCATAAAGCCAAGTCTCTTTGCTTCTGCCACCTTCTCCAACCTCAGGTAAACGATAATAGTACAGGAGTTGTTCTTATTTTGCACCTTTTATACTTCAAGAAGGTGAGAGAAGGGTAAATGCACAGATGCATTTTGCGTGTGGAATTTGCTGGGTCAAACCCTTCTGTTCCTTATTCTTTCTTCCTGGTTGTCTGCCTTAGTAGAAGATGTGGGAGAGGTAAACAAATGTCTGTGCATGAAAGTTGGGGATGACCATACAGTGAGTGCGTGTGTGTTTTCTCTTTTTGTCCACACACGTGTTGAATACAACAATGCTAAAGAGCAACCACGCCAGTAATACCTATGCCCATGCTGAGCGAATTACATATAGAGAGAAAAATGGCAAGTCTTTTCCAGAAATGCCTTTTGCTGAATTATGAGGTCATAGGGATGCTTATTATAGAAGGGAATTTGAGCAGATCGCACCCCAGATATGTTTTCTGCATGGCATGTGCTGTAGGTGGGATGGAGCCCATTCATTTTTGGATTCTTCAGGTTTTCTGTATTTATTTAGATTTCTATTCCCTCTCCAAAGTGCTTGTGGCAAGTAACACCTTAAATATATCTGTATCTTGCTTTTTTAAAAATAAGTCTGGGACAAACTGGTAAAGTGTCTTAGGCCTGGATCTTCTATGTGTAAACACAACACTGTGCAGTGGGAATGCAATGGATATTATTGCTGATGTTTCCATCTGAGATGTTGTAAAAACTGTGCCAGAGCAACCTAATTGCCTCCTGCTAGCGCACATTCTTTTCTACCTTCTAAGCGGTTTTGTGTTGTGGAAGTGATTGTGCTACACCAATTCTAATACCTGTGGCTTTGTCATCGCCTTGGTCTGTATACATTTTCTTATGTAGCTTCTTGTCTTCATTTTTTTCTCAGCCAGAGTTCTTCGAAGTATGTCACACCAAGAAAGATTACGAGGAATATGGTCCTAGTATTTGCCGTCACAATCCTGTTTTTGGAGTGATGTCTTAATGCCCATCTGTTCTTGTGTCTGATGGAGATCGTTTCACTGGTGAAGAGAAGAGAGCGCTTGGTGTGGATGACAACTTGCCTTGAGGAAGACTACTTCAATCCCACAATGTGCACTAGAATTAGGCACTCCAGTGCAATGGGCAACCCAGAATAATTTGGACTGAAGCCACTTGTACTTTGACTATTTTAGCCTCTCCTTGCCTCTAACTTATGAGCAAAACTCCTATTTGGGAAGACTGCGGGAACAGGAATTGCAGGGATAGAGGCAAGAAAATAAGCCAAAATGTTGTCGCTGTCATACTCCTGGAAAAAGGGAAGAATGCTTAACAGTTTCATACATTGATCTCAGATCCAATCTGCAAGCATGAGACTCTGTGCTTGTAAATCGTCACATTGGTTTCAAGGGGACTTGTTGACCTGATGGTAGTCCCTAAATAGATTAGATTGTAAAGTGAGGGCCTTAGTTTGTACCCAAAAACAACAACAAAAAACACCCTAACTTTGCAGTGCAAATATTTTATTTTGAGAATTTTGTACTCCATGACAATTATTGAAGTGAGTTTCCTTAGTTAAGTATAAATGGCTAGGGATGCCATGACATCAGGGAGAAAGATACACGTTTCCGGTTGAGGCATATACTTGGAAGTCTAGTTGCTAAAACAACAGATGGCCACTCTTTGAGTGTATGTGTGTGCTTTTAAAAACAAACAAAAACGTACTACATTTATTTGAATGAAGTCTTTAAGCCTCTGAAAGTGACGTCTTGATATTTATTATTGCTATTTATTTAATTTTTTTGTTTTTGTTTTGAATTTGGGAACTGGTGAGTGGTAGATGAAAAATTGTCGGCTACTGATGAAATAAAAGCTGTTAACGTGTTCTCACAGCTATATTACTGCTTAAATTCCTTGTTGTTGAAGGCTTTTTCCCCCAAGTAAATTCCGTATTTGCTAAGGAATGGGGCTAATTTTTCTATACATATTTGGGGAAGGCCATCTCCAGGAGGTGATAGATATGGTCTCTGATGATAGCTACCCACAAAATAAGTGGAAAAATCTGACAAGCAGTCTTGAAACAATAGTGGCAGTCTAAGAGGGTGTGGTACATTTAAGGTACAATCCAAACCATGTTTAGACAGAAAAATTTCTACAACTCCCAGTATTCCGAAGCCACCAGAAGGATTCTTTTATTGTCCAAATATACATAGGATTGCACCCTTAATTGTGTGGCACTGCTATCTTCATGGAGTAGCTACATAACCTCATGATAGCACATGGTTTTAAATAAGATTGCTTTCCCCTTAACTGCCTTGTTTTATGAAATTTATGCATGAATTTGGGAAACAGAGAGAGGGAGATGGTATACAGCTCCCTTTCCGTTCTTGACCATGTTATAGGCAGGAAGCAGAAAAATCTGATGTGTATAATTCCAGCAGCAAAAGTTTACTTTTTAAACAAGGGTTGAAGCAAGCCTCACCTGCACTTACAGGAGTTCAGGAAAAATTACAAAATCAAGGAGCCTTGATGTTAAAATCCTATTATAGGTTAGAATAGATTACATACATTTGCCAGTGCAATCTGAAGTGAACTGGTTTGCTTAATTAACAGAACTGACATAGACCCACTGGGTTGGATCCAGACTAAGTTCATTGCGCTTAGCTCCCGCTGAAATCAATATTAACGTTTAGTCATGACTTTAATACCATTGAGTTCAATTATGACTAAGCACAATTAACTAAAGAACATACAAAGAGCCAGTCTAAAGGCCTATCCAGACCAGCATTTTGTTCACACAATAGCCAACCAGCTGCCTGTGGGAAGCCCTATTCAAGTAGAACATGAGTGCAGTGGCACCCTTCTGCAACTGGTATACAGAGGAATACTGCCTTCGATACGGAGGTAATATATAGCCATCATGAATAGTAGCTATTGATAACCTTATCCTCTAACTTAATCAGAATCAAGCTCATGGTGTCTAATGTATGATCCTAAAAGAATGCAAAGTCCAAAATACCATATAGTCTATGGTATGTCTTGTAGGTAAACATTTGCTTATGGTGCCTCCCTAGTTAATCACAAAGGACTTATATGAGTAATGAATTCAGAGACTCAAGCCTCCTGCTCCTCTGCTTCTGCTAGAATTAATAAGCCTAGTCTCTGGTCCTATAAAGTTAACAAAACACTCAGAATCATAAATAGCAGAGTTGGAAGGGGCCTACAAGGCCATCGAGTCCAACCCCCTGCTCAATGCAGGAATCCACCTTTCGCTTCTACTTCCTAAATCATCAGTCTTTAATCTCAGGAAGGATGAAGGATAATGGAATTCATCGTGATAGGGAAAAACAGGCTGTAGTTGGACAGTCCAGCCAATTCGTGCAACCGACCTGGCTCTAGATGTATTGACTTCTGCTTTTCCTTTGGATCCAGGCTGGACAAGAGGACTCCTAGGATGCTGGGCACATTTAATGCTGAATTTCCTCCCCAGAGTAGTTACTATTACTACTGTCAGACCCTGGCACAGGATGGACTGTGTAAATCCATAGTAAATGTGTTCAAACCTTTTGTCACCCTGTGGCAAAGGATTTATGAAGAGCTTAGTCAATAAAAGCGGTATTACCTTAAGAACTTGAAGAGATGGAAAAGGAAGCAAGCGAACTGGTTGAAACTTTCATTATTTTTCAGCCTTACTCTGGAAGCTTGTGCAATAATCGGAAGAGGGGATGGACAAGTCAGCCAGAAGTGTTTATGTAAGGACTTTTGTAAACTAACTTGAGCTGGATTTTTTTTTTAATCTTGTGAACTAGAGGTGGCTGGCTTTCTATCCCATCAGCCTGTCCATCGGGCTGTCTCACTGGTAAATGTTTAATAACACTTAAGTTCCCTTGCTATGAACCTGAAGAATTTTATGCATATGTCTCGCCATGGAACTTTCAATTAAATACAATTAGCAAAGCCTTGTTGTGACTTGAAGTGCTGATCTTCCGGTAAATAATTTATTCTTTATGATCACGCTGTTCTCTCTCATCTGGAAAAATAACACAGTTGTGCCAAACGAGTATCTGAAGATGCTCGAGCGAAAAGCTTGCTCAAAACCACCAGGGAGAGAGAGAGAAAAGCAGGAATATATAATCTCCTGCTTAATTGAAAAGCATTACATAATATCAGAGTCGCTGTGAAATGACGCTATGAAGTAATACTGTCTGGTGTGGTTGTGACCAGATGCGGGTTTTCTCTTGAACAGGCTTTGTGGAAAGACCATAGAAAGCAAGATAAGTCTTGCACGATTAATGGGAACAGTTGATGTGACATCGGAATTTCAGAAAGGACTACAAGATATAAACTGGGTTGAAAATATATATTCAAAGGGTAATAACTGCTCTGTTGTGCAATATTTTGGTGAGGTTGGACTCTTAAGCAACTTTATTAATGAGCTAGATGAGAGAGTGCATATTAATCGGAGGAGGATTGCAAACATCTCAAGAAGACAGGCTAAAATTCAAAATTGTCTCCAATAGAATAGCTAAGAACAGAATAAAGATGTGAAGTGTGAATTTAAATGGGTTCCATGAGGTAAAAAAGAACCAAATGCACAAATACAAGGTGTGGGAATAATAGGTTAGTTTTAACACATATGTTAATTAACGCACATGTGACTTCATATCCTAAAACTGTCTAGGGAACTGCACGCCATTTGAAATTAGGTGTTTCCTGACTTGGAGCTGAGCAGAAGCAGGGAAGAGCAGCTGGCCCAGCTCAAGTGGAAGCTAGAAAAATAAGCCAGTTCTCAGAGAGCGAGCGAACAGAGTGAGCGAACAGGAAGAGCAAACAGGAGTTTGACAGGGGGAGTGTAGGGGAAGAGGAGACCAAGGAAAGGGGAAGAAGAGAAGCCTCAAGGAAATCCAGGAGGCTGCCAATTCAAAGAGGCCATGTGCTTGCCATGTGCTCCTGAGTGCTGAGTGAAGAAGGGAAGGGAGAGTGAAGAAGGGAAGTGGAGAGTTGCTGCAGGACCTGAAGGGTGTGTGGCCTGATTGCTGATTGTACTCTGTACTCAGCAATCAGTGGCCTGATTGCTGTTGATTGTTGTTGGCCTCCCAGTGACCTTCATTCTGTTTCCTGACTTGGAGCTGAGCAGAAGCAGGGAAGAGCAGCTGGCCCAGCTCAAGTAGAAGCTAGAAAAGTAAGCCAGTTCCCAGAGAGCGAGCGAACAGGAAGAGCAAACAGGAGTTTGACAGGGGCAGTTCAGCAGGTCAAGGGGGAGGCCTCTAAAAAAAAAAGGGGGGGGGAAACAAAGAAAAACACAAAGAGAACCCCCCTCACAAAACCACACACACACAAAACCAACCCAAAAATCTTATTTTCCCTTAAGACATACTCATATAGTTGTGTACCTTCAGAGAGGACAGGACAAAGCAAAGGCAATTCCACTATAATCAGAAAGGAAAAAAACAAAGCAGAAATAGACAATATGGATGGAAAAGAGTCCCTAGAGGTGGTGACCTGCAAAGGGTGTGCAATGTTCGTGTTTCTGCCTGAGCTCAACGTGGCGTATACCTGCAACAAGTGCAGGCTGGTGGCACTTTTGGAAGAAAAAGTGAGAGGACTTGAGCGGTGAGTGTCCACCCTCCAAAGAATAAGAGAAGACAAGGAGTTCTTAGACCGAACGGTGGAACTGCAACAGCAACAAGAAGCACATGAGATTGAAGAACAACAGCCAGCTGAAGCAGAAGTGGAGTATGCTGAGGGGAGGAAAGCCAATGAAGAGGAAACTCTCTGGAAAAGAGTGACAGTTAGGAGCAGAAGAACTAGAAGGCATTCTGCACCAGTGGAACCATTAGAGTTAAGCAACTGCTTTCAGCTTCTGGAGGATGAGACCGAAGGACAGTTTGCAGAAGAAGAAGTACAGGAGACACTGTGCAACAATGAACAAGAGGCAGAAGGTAGGTCAACCAAGAAGAAGAGAAGAGTAGTCATTGTGGGAGACTCCCTGCTGTGTGGGATTGAAACCAAGTATGTCGTGAAGACCCATGGACTCGCCAGGTGTGCTGTCTCCCTGGAGCACAGATTAGAGATGTGACTGAAGGGTTACCAAAGCTCATAAAGCCCACGGACACATACCCCTTTCTTCTCATCCATCTGGGAACAAATGATGTCGCCAAGCAGAGCTACGAAGAAATAATTTCAGACTTTGAAGCTCTGGGAAGGAAACTGAAGAACTTTGGGGCCCAGGTAGTTTTCTCATCCATCCTCCCGGTTCTTGGAAGAGGATTAGAAAGGGAAAGAAAAATACTCTGGATGAACGACTGGCTACGAAGGTGGTGCCGACGTGAGAGTTTTGGATTCTGGGACCACGGGCTACGCTACTTGGAACATGGACTGCTGGCAAGGGATGGGTTGCACCTCACAAGGGCTGGAAAGAATGTGTTCGGCCACAGCATGAAGAACTTGATCAGGAGGGCTTTAAATTGAATCTTACGGGGGCGGGAGACGTAAACTTCAAGGCAACAATGGATGAAGGCCAAGGCACCACAGTACAGAGAACAGCTCCAGTAGTGCCCCAAAATAGTGTCCGCTACAATGTAGGAACAAAGCCAGACTATAAAACACATGGTCTTCGATGTCTATATACTAATGCCCAGAGCATGGGAAACAAACAGAATGAACTTGAACTCTTATTACATGAAGGCAAATATGACTTGATAGGTATAACTGAAACTTGGTGGGATGACTCCCATGACTGGAATATAGCAATTGAAGGATATAACTTGTTCAAAAAGAACAGAAGAAATAGAAAGGGAGGTGGAGTTGCACTATATGTTAAAAATACCTATCCCTGCACAGAAATACAGGCAGATCAGACTGGTAGCCCCATCGAGAGCATCTGGATTAAAATACCTCTCCAAAGTAGGCCTGGGAAAGATCCCTGTCTCCCCCGAGGGCTGCAGCCAGTCAGCATAGACCAGAGGTGGGCAACCTGGCATCCTACAGATGTTTTGGACTGCAACTCTCATCAGCACCTGCTAGCATGGACAATGGCCAGGGATTTGTGGTTCTAAAACTCTGGAAGGCCCTGAGTTGTTTATCCCGGGCATCAACAGTGTTGAGCTACATAGACCAAGGGTCTGACTTCCAGCCTCCTCTACTTCTAAGTGTCTCGCTTTGCAATCCCCCATTGGCGTCAATGGGGAGAATTCTTCCCAATGCAAATAGCAGCTGTAGAGGAGCAATTTTTCCATCAGGATTGCAGCAAGAGAAGAAAGGATTAAATTCTTCTCCCCACCTGCTGTGATCCTGATAATGATCAACCCCACGCCATGGAGGCGGCTGCTTACATTTTTTAAAAAATGTGCTGCTAGAATACACTGGGGCTGTTCACACAACACAGTAACCCACACTCAGTGGTTGAGTGTGAGTTGTTGAACTATGGGTTATCGTGTTTTCTGAACCCAGGACATTTCCTGTAGGGTAGCTTGTTAAACTGTGCAGTGTGGCTTGTTAATCACCCTGAACAAGCCAACAAACAATTCATGGGTTCTTAAGGTAGTTTGTAGCCACTCTCCATGGTTAACAAGCCACCTTGCAGAAAATGTGCTGTATTCAGACAACACGCTAATCCACAATTCAACAACAACCCACACTCTATGGTTTAGCATGTTGTGTGAGCCCAGTCAAAGGGTCATGCCTATTTTGACCACCGTCTATTCTTTTAAAGATGCATGTAACTTGACTTTGCTGCTTGTGTCGCTTGGTGGAGTCTGCTGAATCCTCCACCCCCATTTATCCTATGGTATCGCCTACAACACATCAAATGCTAGTGGCAATTAAAGGATTAGGGACAGGCTATAATTACAGCCCTGCGGAATAAAGTTCTTAAATGAGTCTGCTGCCGCCTATACTGTAATTATTCTGCCTATGCCCTGATGAGCTAAGATTAATTGTGGGGGATTACAAACTGTTTGTGCCGAACACACAGTGCACGGTGATGTGGTTTCTGTTTCAGAGGCATTAAGGAAGCACCCTGCACTGTTTCTAGAGCAAGGTACCTTTTAATCACAAAGATGCCGCCGTTTTTACATTAACTACTTGCAGTGTTATGCTGAGTTGTCTCTAATCCACATTAGCACAGCAGAATACACTTTAAATCAAAATACATTATGAAAACAATGCCATTAAAGCTTTTTACTTTTCATGGTTTGAAAATAACTCTGGGTTGCGACTCTGGCTTGTCTCTGCTCTGACAAGTCAGAGGTCCTGGTTTGCATATCACACTAAACAACCCAGGGATGGGGCATCCTGGGATTGTTTAGCCACTCCTGCCTGCAGAGTGAGGAATTCGGCAGCTTACCGCAGCACACTGCTGCATTCATGACAACCCAGGATTTATTTATTTTAAATCCTGGGTTGTCATTCTGTGTTTAGCATTCCTGTTCTAACATTTAACTTGGATATTATTATTATTATTATTATTATTATTATTATTATTATTATTATTATTATTATTTTATTATTTTATTTATTTATTTATATAGCACCATCAATGTACATGGTGCTGTACAGAGTAAAACAGTAAATAGCAAGACCCTGCCGCATAGGCTTACATTAGATTTGTTAGTGTACAAGTGGGACTCACACCAGCCTTGCCCTCTTTCAGCACACTGTATCTCGTTCCCCTTCCCCACTGGTTTTCTGTGTCCCACTTGCCAGATACTTAGGACTCAGCTGGACGAGGGTGGTGGTGGAGGGCGACGATCTTGCGATTTTATGATTGCGAGATAGTCACCCTGGTTTACACGCGGCGCGCAACATTGCAGCCATTGTGTGTGTGTGTTAAAGGGGATGGAGAGGTCGTGTGCAGAAGGTTAGTTTTTTTTTAAAAAAAAATTACTTGCTCTGTGACCGGCTCCTTGTGTTTACTTGCGAGGAGCTGGGACAAACTGTGACGGCGGGCCACACTTTCCGCCATTTTGGGATCATCCCGAGACCGCGGAAAAACCGAGAAGAAAGGATAGGTTGATATCCCGGGGAAAGGGAGGGATCATCCCTCCCTGCTCCGGGGATCCTCTGTGCGTCATGTGGATGCGCAGGGACGATCCCTGGGATATCACCCCATCTAGCTATGGCCTTAGTGTTCCAACCACTGAGCATGCTTACTCTTCATTCTGCTGCTTTGGGTTTGTTTTTGTACTCCTTTAGGCTCCCTCACCCCAAACACAGATCTTTCTGTACTTCTGCAAACTTGGAGTTCCCCTGAGCACCTTTGCCTATTTCCTCAGTGGTCTGTCTGAGTTATAACCCTGACACACTCGTTAGCTGAATACACATGCGTTGCAGTGGTTCTGCTCCTACGTGGATGGCTGATTCCAGAAGGTGGTGCTGGGGGATTATTGCTCTGTGCCGTGGCTCCTAAGCCATGGGGTTCCACAGGGCTCTATCTTATCCCCTATGCTGTTTAACATATACATGAAGCCGCTGGGGGAGGTTATCCGGAGATGTGGACTGAGGTGTCATCAATATGCGGATGACACCCAGCTCTACCTTTCCTTTTCATCAAACCCAGGTGAGGCAGTGGCTGTTCTGAACCAGTGCCTGGGCATGGTAATGGACTGGATGAGGGCTAATAAACTGAGACTCAATCCAAACAAGATGGAGGTACTGTTAGCGGGTGGTTCATCTGTCCAGCGAGGTGATGTTTTCTCTGTCCTGGACGGGGTTGCACTCTCCCTAAAGGATTGGGTCCGTAGTTTGGGGGTGCTCTTGGATCCAGAATTGTCACTTGAGGCACAGGTGAACTCAGTGGCAAAGAGCACCTTTTATCAGCTTAGGCTGATATACCAACTGCCCCCTTATCTGGACAGAGATAGCCTAGCTACAGTTATCCATGCTCTGATAACCTCTCGTTTGGATTACTGCAATGCGTTATATGCGGGGCTGCCTTTGAAAATGGTCCGGAAACTTGTACAAAACAGGACAGCACGGTTACTAACAGGGACTGGCCGACGAGACCACATCACGCCAGTCCTTTTCCAGCTTCATTGGCTGCCAGTCCAGGTCTGGGCCTGATTCAAAGTGCTGGTATTAACATTTAAAGCCCTAAACGGCTTGTGGCCAGGCTATTTGAAGGAACGCCTCCTCCTGTATGTACCTGCCTGGACCCTAAGGTCATCCTCAGGGGTCCTTCTCCGCGAGCCCCTGCCAAAGGAAGTGAGGCAGGTGGCTACCAGGAGGAGGGCCTTCTCTGCTGTGGCACCCGGGCTGTGGAATGAGCTCCCTAAGGAGGTTCGCTTGGCACCTACATTATATGCTTTTAGATGCCAGGTGAAGACCTTTTTATTCTCCCAGCATTTTAACAGTCTATAAATAAATTTTAACTTGGTGTTTTAAATTTGTAATTTTGCATTGCTGCTGTTTTTATCTGGTTGAGCTTTTATATTGTATTTTATATTATGGTTTTATACTGTTGTTTTATACTTTGAATGTTTTTAATTTTTGTGAACCGCCCAGAGAGCTCCGGCTATTTGGCGGTATAGAAATGTAAATAATAATAATAATAATAATAATAATAATAATAATAATAATAATAATAATAATACATTCACAATTAGAGGGAGATATGCATGTCATGCCAGTGTCATCTTCTCTGGTCTGGTTCTACCCCAGGGCCAGTATTCTATACTTGGCATTGTTTGGTCTGGTTGACCATAGATCTCGAAAAGGACCCACAAACTTCCGTGAGTCCTTACACAAGAACTGCCTCGTATAAAAACACCCTTAGTTTTGTGGCTTCTTCACACGAGTGAAATAAAACACACTCGTCACTGGCAACCTCTTGCATGACTCCTGCACTTTCCCCTGGTAATTGCGTTTTTTTTTTAAAATCCCTGATTCTGCTGAAATATCTCTGGATTTCCTACCCTATACAGGGGAAGTTGCACTACAAAGCACCCACTAGATGGTGCCATCCCATTCAATACTATGAGAATGGAGAGGAGGGGAAGTTTTCAATTACAGACCACATGGGGAAGAAGATGCGAGGGGGGTCTGGAGCAGGCAGGGACCATCGGAGCCTGCTTCAGTTTGAAACCCCCTCCCACAGGGCTAACATCTTCATCCTGTGGGGAAGGAGAAGGAGCTGTTGGTTTGCCCCTCCATTGGGAGATGAGAGGACAGAGCAAGGCCTTCCCACCAGCCTAAATAGTCTCCTTAATTTCTTTTTATTTTCTCCCTCTTCCCTACCCATCTCCTTTTCCTTGTGTGTCATGTCTTTTTTAGAATGTAAGCCTGAGGGTAGGGACTGTCTTCTTTACTGATAAATTGTAAGCTGTTCCAAGAGCCTTTTGGCTGAGGTGCGGGATAAAAATAATCTAAAATAAATAAATAAATAAATAAATAATGGTCGCCCCTCTCTGCCCATATAATGCAGCCCCATTACAATTGTGCAAGAGAAGCAGAAAGCAAAGCCCCGGTAAGGCAATAAAATTTCCCCTTAATCTAAAGAAGCCCTCATATAGCTGGATGGTGGTGGCAAATGCTTGTGGTGTGCAAAGGGCACTCTGCCTAGGCCCATAGGCAATGTTTTCATTATTACTTCATCTGTTGAATTCTGCCATTGACATGACATACTGGGGCTGAACTCCTGGTCAAATTAAGCCTCAGAGTTTCTGGTATGTAATATGTGAATGACAACCCTTAATAATGTGATTGTCATTGTCAGTACTTTCTGCATTTAATTTCCTTCTGCCCCCGCCCCGCCCCATATATATTATATATTAACCCCAAACTCTCCATAACGCTCCATGCATCTGATGAAATGGGCGTTAGTCTGCAAACACATGTGCCAGAATGAATTTCTTAATCTTTAAGGTACTACAGGACTTTGGGTGCATCATATGCTACAGTTGTCACCAACTGTGTGGTGTCATTGATAACAACAAAAAAAGTGCAAACATCCAACAGCAGTTTCCTCTACATTTTAACAAATGTTTTGTTCGGTTTGGGGCTGTAATAAGGCCTAATATTTTTTTATACTGTTGCAGAATAAATGCTTATTTATTTATTTATTTATTTATTTATTATTAATTACATTTCTATACCGCCCAATAGCTGGAGCTCTCTGGGCGGTTCACAAAAGTTAATTAAGTCTTATGCCAGTGTTGACATTGAGAATCCTATTGCATCAATAGGGAACTAGGCTAAATGTACGTGAAGCAGCTACAGGGATGTATAGAAAAGTAAGTCATCATTGTCCCTTGAGAATATTTAAGGGTGCAATCCTATGCATGTTTAGAGAGAAAAAAGTCTTAGACCTCCATGCAATTCTCAGCCAGTATAATACTGGCTGGAGAATGCTGGGAATTGTAGGACTTTTTTCTGTCTAAACATGCACAGGATTGCACCCTCATTAACCTAATTTTCTTTAGCTGCGACCAATTCTGTTGTGCTTGGCTGTCCTTGCATGAAATTATTTATGTCCACCTTTGGAGATGGAACACACTGCACTGTGCTCTCTCCCCAAATCCTCTGCCTCTATTTTAATTTTAAACTAAACTTGCCTTGTAGTTCGTAAGGGTCCCTTAAGAGCTGGCTGACTTATACATACTAACTATGGTCCAGTGAACTTTGTTATGCAGCTTTGGGGAGAAAAAAGCAGTCACCGTAGGGCACTTTCAAGTGAGGGCCAGGCAAGATGGAATGTTAAATGTGTGAGTGGATTTAATTGTTTAGCAGCTTCTTCTTCTTCTTCTTCTTCTTCTTCTTCTTCTTCTTCTTCTTCTTCTTCTTCTTCTTCTTCTTCTTCTTCTTCTTCTTCTTCTTCTTCTTCTTCTTCTTCTTCGTCTTCTTCTTCTTCGTCTTCTTCTCCTCCTCCTCCTCCTAATTAACAGCTGCTGGAGGAGGGTAATCAGGATTGATTGGGATGAGAGTTTAAACTTCTCATTCCTCACTGTGATTGTAATGCAGATCCAGCCTGCCAGCTGCTCTTAGCCCTGTTAAAGTATCTGCCGGGCACTCATGTAAATAAATAAATAATAAATAACCTTTATGGGGGATTATGGAGAACCAGTTCATATATACACTTATTCATTTATTTATCTATTTATTACATTTCCATACTGCCCAAAAGCTGAAGCTCTTGGGGCGGTTCACAGCAATTAAAATAACAAAGGAAAGGAAAGGAACCTCTCGTGCAAGCAGTTGAGTCATTGCTGACTCCTAGAGGGACGCCTGCTTTCGCTGACGTTTTCTTGGCAGACTTTGTAGTGGGGTGGTTTGCCATTGCCTTCCCCAGTCGCAGTTACCTTTCCCCCAGCTAGCTGGGTACTCATTTTACTGACCTTGGAAGGATGGAAGGCTGAGTCGACCTGAGCCGGCTGCCTGAGAACCAGCTTCCGCTGGGATCGAACTCAGGCCGTGGGGAGAGTTTCGGCTGCAGTAACTGCCGCTTACCACTCTGCGCCACACGAGTGCACAAAACACATCATAAAATACAATATCAAATGTAAAAGTTTTAAAACTACAGTATAAAAGTACAAACCAAAATAAAACCTAGCAGCAATGCAGAGATTGAAAATACAGTAACAGATTTAAAACAACAGAGATGAAAGACTAAAATGCTTGGGAATATAAAAAGGCCTTCCCTTGGGGCCAGAAAGAGCATAACACAGGTGCCAGGGAAGCTCATTCCACAACCGGGGTGCCACTGCAGAAAAGGCCCTCTTCTTGGTAGCCACCCACCTCACTTCCTTTGGCAGGAGTTCCCGGAGAAGGACCGCTGAAGATGATCTTAGGGTCTGGGCAGGTACATATGGGAGGGGGCAGTCCTTCAAATAACCTGGCCCCACACTGCTTGGCGCTTTGAATGTTCACCCAGTACTTTGAATTGGGCCCGGAAACCAATGCAGCTGGAATGACTGCAGCTTCTACTGATGGCTTTCATGTGTGAATGGGCCATCATTCTTACATCTACAGATGACTTTCATGTCATCTTACACACAAATGATTTCAAGAGTCAGCTCAGATCTGCACGAGCTGAGGATGGAGCTTCTGGACAAGGGGGAGATGATAATTGGGGCTGTGTGGACTATTGGGGATAATAAGGGCAGGATGATGGCTTAGTGGTAGAGCATCTGCTTTGCATGTGGAAGGTCCCAGGTTTGATCCCTGGCATCTCCAAGTAGGGCTGGAAAAACTTCCTGAAAGCCTGGCGAGGCACTGCCAGTCAGTGTCGACAATACTGGACTAGATGGATCAATGGTCTGATCAAGTATAAGGCAGCTTCCTATGTTCCTAAAATTATACTCCACCCTACCCAAACATACCCACACCCAGCCACACCACTTCCCTGCAAAATTCATTACAAACTAAATGGGCATAGTTTCAAAACTGGTGGACTGCACTCAACAGACTCAAACAGACTCTACTTTCCAAACAGACCTAAGATTTATTTGAACAAAGCCTTTTCTCAGACCTCTCTCAGGCTGTGGCCTTCCTCTCCTCAGGCCAGAAGCACTGGGTGTTGCCCTCAACTATAGGGTGACCATATTTTGGAAACCAAAAAGGAGGACAAGACACTTCTGCTTCCCAAGAGGGTGTGCCCACCCAAACTTAGCCTTGGTCAAATGTCTGATTTCACAGCACACAATTAAGACAAACCTGTTCTACATAACATCTTGATGTTAAAAACACTGAAATAAAGAACAAGTGAGACATTCAATGTATCTGAAGTTAACTTCACTCACTCCTACTTTTGTAGCTTTTGCTGTGCTTTGAAGCTTTTGCTATATTCTGTGTGATACAGTCTCCC
This sequence comes from Elgaria multicarinata webbii, assembly GCF_023053635.1. Classification (NCBI taxonomy): domain Eukaryota; kingdom Metazoa; phylum Chordata; class Lepidosauria; order Squamata; family Anguidae; genus Elgaria; species Elgaria multicarinata. Next base: position 37,702,120 of record NC_086171.1, on the reverse strand, counting down.
CTTCCCTCAAATATCTTTTCTGACTGCAAGTGCTTTACTGGATGACCATAGTCTCATGCTTCCTAACATTTAACACTCTTTCCCCACCACCTTTCTCATATCTATACTCACAGATTCAGCATACTGCTACCACTGAACAAATGAAACAGTTGACAAGTGCAGAAAAATCTAGTGCAACAAACCAGCAACCAAGCATTCAGAAAGAGTGTAAACTACTATTACCCTGCAAACATTAGCCATGGAACAAAATGGACTAAAAGCTTGTTGCAGTCACTTCTCACCAGCACCTCTTAGCTTGTTCCAACTCTGGTTTATTAATTGAAAACTAATTTAAAATTCATTATTATATCTCTGGGTCATCAGCCATGTAAACAAGACCATGGTCAGTAGCAATACAAAGAAAGGTCAGAACGGATACTCACCGCTCATGCCATCCCCCTGCACACCTTTGCCCCAAGCTGCTGCCACCATACCCCTGCCACCGCTGCCATGCCTGTGCTGCCGCAGTGAGCAAACAGGGTTTTTTTTAAAATTTGGCATGCGTATGCATGCCAAGCCTCTCCCATAAGCTAGCATCAGCTTCCCTGATTCTCCTGGATGTCGCAGGGGAATAGGGACTTCTAGGAGAGTCAGGGAAGCTGCCATTCGCTGGCTGGCCCATGAATTGATGGGTCTTCATTGCGGCTCTGCCCCTCTGTTCAGGAGGCAGCAGATTAGAGCGCAAGGAAGATACACTGGCCTGTGGTTTTGGGGAGAGCCGGGGAAGAGCCACCAAGCGAACAACAGCTTCTCCGACTCTCCTGGAAGTCCCTCTTCTTGCACGACGTCCCGGGAAAGCTGGGGAAGCTGCCACTTGCTTGGTGGCTGCCCCGGATCTCTCGGAAGTCACGCTAGACTAGGGACTTCCAGGAGAGTTGGGGAAGCTGCCATTCGCTGGTGGCCCATGGACCAATGGGTCTTCCTTGTAGCTCTGATCTGCTGCTCAGGAGGCAGTGGATCGGAGTGTAAGGAAGACATGTTGGTCCATGGTTTTTGGAAGAGCTTGGAAAGAGCTTGACCGTTCTGTGCACTTTCCAGAGGCCTGGGAAACTTGTGCCCTCCTCTCTCCTCTGCACCTTTCCAGGACATTAAATAAATATTTTTATTTTTTCGCATACCTCCCCCTGAGGGCATGAAAAGGAGAACATGTCCGGGAGAAACCAGACAGTTGGTCACCCTACTCAACTACTTCCTGGTTCCTACCTGGAAGCACACCCATCAAGGCCAAATTCAGCAGTTCTTTCATATTGTTACATACGCCTCCTTCATTTCATGTTGGTAGATGGATTTTAAGATCATTGCGGATGTGTGAAATAATGTCCAGAATCACAGCAAACATGTTGCTTTCTGATGGAAGAAGGATGATTTAAAGAGGAAAGTGGTCACGTATGTGTTTGACCTGAATGATCGGGAAAAGCTTGGGGAAGCCAGAAATTCACTCTCACGATGGCCCTGTTCAGAAATGTTTAATTGGAAAGAGAAAATGGAATCTTTCTTGTGCTGTGTTTATATACATCTGAAGCCACAGGAAACCAATTAACTTTCTTATTGTATCCATGCATTACTTCCTATAGAGGGTGAAAGTGACAGAAGATGCTTCTCTGTATTAATGGCTACTTTTGGGCCTTAATAGAAAACCAGTTAGTTGCAGTTGATGAGACTATTAGGAAGCCTATATGAAAGTGAAGCTTTTATCTTCACAAGCAGGAAGGGGATGTTAGACCATTAATGGATTTCAAAGATGCTTTTGCTCTGCGTAGATGATTCCTCAGCGAGCCTTAGATCCCGATAAGAATGCACATTCATTAAAATGTAGATGAATGAAATGTCTTTGCAATTAATCTCTCTAAATTCCAACTGCGGTATGATGAGCAAATCTTTCAAGTCTCTCTTTTGATACAAATAAGTACTTCAGTAGGATTTGGCATTAGGAGGTGAAGAGGCGTATAATAACACAGCGCTCTGTGTGAACTGATGCTTTGTGGACTATGTTCACATTAATGCAGGTGGAGCATACCTCTGGGGTCTTGTTAGAAAGAGGACATCATGTACTCTGATACTGTGAATCAACACCCATCTGCTTCTCTGAAACATTTCAGGATTGTTCTATGCAGGAACCCATTTTGACTCTTGGATGCTTGTATTTCCCAACACTCATTCACACATTATGGTTTTTCGCTTTTTAAGTGTACGCTTAAAAATAATAAGAGCATAAGAACATAAGAAGAGCCATGCTGGATCAGATCAAGGGTCCATCCAGTCCAGCAGTCTGTTTGCACAGTGGCCAACAAGCTATTGACCAGGGACCCACAAGCAGGACATGGGTGCAACATCACCCTCCCACCCCTGTTCCCCAGCAAACTGATGTATATAGGCTTACTGCCTCTGATAGCACATAGCCATCAGGGCTAGTAGCCATTGATAGCCTTCTCCTCCAGAGATTAATCTAACCCCCTTTTAAAGCTATCCAAATTGGTGGCCATCACTACATCTTGTGGTAGTGAATTCCATTGTTTTACTATGTGCTGTGTGAAGGAGTACTTCCTTTTATCTGTTCTGAATCTCCCAGTAATATGTTCAGACAACACACTAAGCCATAGTTAAGCTGCTAACCTTTTTGCAGAAAGTGGTTAGTGGGTGTGTTTAAACTGTAGCTATGTAGCCACCATGGTTATGGATGGTTCACACATCTGAACAGGGCCTATGTGCAGTGTCCCTCTCTTTAAATTGGAGGAAATTCAAATTATGATTCTGGTGAGACAAGCCACTATGGAGTTCGTATTAACTGTATTTTAGAGATTCATAGCCTGGGATTTGATTAGATGATCTCCAAGTGGTATATCTCCAGTTCAGAATTGGTTCCTACATGTACGCAGAAGAGAAGCAAGTCATGAGCTCACTTAACCTACCCCATGGCCTCAGTGTGAACAGAAGCCTACCCAAACTCACATGAACAGACCCAATTCATACAAACTAACCATCTGTTTTTATTTATTTATTATTTATTTATTTATTACATTTTTATACCGCCCAATAGCCGAAGCTCTCTGGGCGGTTCACAAAAATTAAAGCCATAATAAAACAATCAACAGGTTAAAAGCACAAATACAAAATACAACCAGGATAGCAACCTCACAAGTGAGACAAATAGCACAGGGCTTTATGCATAAAGACACCAATTCACACGAATGGCTCAAAGCACAGTGTCAGAAGTTGCATGTGTCTAATGTTCTCTCCTGTGCCAGAGCAGGGCCAAAAGTGTGAATAGAGAACTGTAGCCTGCACCTGTGCAGCATTAGGTGCACCTAGGTCTAGTTCAGGAGGGTGAACTTTGTAGCATTTCAGCCACAGAGACTGGAACAGATACTGGATAGATGAGTTGTGAGGGTGATGCCAATGTAAGACAGGGGTGGGCAACTGTGGCCTTCCAGTTGTTTTGGCCTACAACTCCCATCAGCCCTAGCTAGCATAGCCAGTGGTGAGGGATGATGGAAGTTGCAGGCCAAAACATCTGGAGAGCCAGAAGTTGTCCACCTCTGAAGTAAGGCAATGGTGTTTGAGTTTCAGACAGTAGTAACTAGTTTGTAACAGAAGCACTTCTGTGGTATAAAACATTTTAGAAGCATATTTTCCTCGGTTTGCCTTCTGTATCTGAAGGTTGTTCCAAATGTGCCTGACTGATATGGCCCTCATGCTAGGACTGTACCATCATAGTATTTTGTGGAGAGCAACCTGAGAACATCTTCATGTGAAGAAAATCAGCCTCCATAATTTTTCAAGCTTTGCTTGACACGAGAGGTGTCTCGACAGTGTTGCTTTGCTACTCATTCTTTCAACCCCCCATGGCAAATCCCCACAGTGGAAGGGTGCATGGGCTTTCTGGGCCATTCAACTCATTGAGCCCGCCCCCTGCCCGGCCTTCCTGTGTGTCCGCCCGACCTACTGTGGGCCTCGATCACCCCTTGGAAAGACCCCAGCCTCAATGCAAAGCAAAGTCACCACTGACAGATGAGCAAAGAAGGCGGTGACCTTGGAGCAAATGAAAAAGTCGTGGTAAGTGAGCGAATTTTAAGTGCGCAGTTTTGGGGGGAAAGCCTGTGGGGAGTGCAAGTTGGCAGCTGTGTTGTATAAATTATGCAGCGCCACTGTGCAGCCACCAGGGGTTATACAGCACATATAGACAACCCCAAGGTACGATTTTTGTACATAGAGGTGTGTCCAAATAAATAACTGCCCTTATGTGAAAAGCAAATAATACAATCTGTTCATGTGAATTTCACTATCTCGAATTAAATACAGTTGGATTGGCCTTTAGTGGCTTAAGGCACAATCATATGCATGTTTAGATAGAAAAAAAGCCTACACTTCCCAGCATGCTATGAGTTTGTTTTTGTCTAAATATGCATAAGATCACGCTCTTAATTTGTAGCAAAAAAGAGACTCAAAAATCTCCAAACTCAACACAGTATAAATCCTATCCCAATGGATAGGTCTTGGCTTGTCATTGGGGAGAGGATGATACACTGCACATGCTCAGAGTTAATCCAGCTAGCTTGCTATTTCAGGACACAATCCAGTCCAACTAATATATGGTATGGGAAGCTTGGGTTCTAGGGGCAGATACCAGCTTTTGCAAAGAGTTGCCAGATGCAAAGAAGGTTCTGACGTCAAAATGAGCTTTGGGTAATCTGCTAGGATCCTTAGTATGGTCAGTGGGAAATGAATGGTGTACACATTGAATGTAGAAAGATAGCAGATTTAGAGCCAGTGTGGTGTAGTGGCTAAAGTGTTCGACTGGGAGTCGGGAGATCCGGGTTCTAGACCCCACTCGGCCATGGAAACCCACTGGGTGACTTTGGGCCAGTCACAGATTCGCCGCCCAACCTACCTCACAGGGTTGTTGTTGTGAGAATAAAATGGAGAGGAGGAGGAGGATTATGTACGCCGCCTTGGGTTCCTTGGAGGAAAAAGGTGGGATATAAATGCCATAAATAAATAAATAAATAATCAATTTGGTCCATGGATCTGATACATTGCCAAAAGGAAAAGAAAAGTCTATGATACACTTAGGCTGCCGCCTTTGAAACTATCATAACTATTGGTTGTAAGAGATCTGATTTCATGTTGAAATTAGGCCTTCTTCCAGAGCCTCTGTGCTGAGTGTCACAGAATGCATATAAACATTCTGACTTCTGAAGTTAAATTGTTAGCACTATAGAGGTGGGACTCAGAAGGTCCCATTGGCAAGAAGGGAGGAGGCAGTGCTACCCTAGTGCCATAATGTCCGGTTAGGTTGTATGTGAGAGGGTGAGTGAGGGGAACCATTACAAATGAAAATACATTTATGTGTGTCTCCAGTAATAGTTTGGTTCTATTCCTCCAGCATAGGGCTAACAGCTCCTGCAAAAGGTGCTGGCAAGAGATATTAATACAAATACATTGCCTGGAAAATATGCTCTGGGCTGTAACCTTAATGAGCAATATCTCAAATTAAGCTTTGAGGCTTGTTCAACCTGTGAAGCATGATTCTTAGGTTGCTCAGCGTGGATATTTATTTAACAGAAAGCACTGTAGAGAGAGAGGGCTAGATGGAGCTCTTTCATTGTGTAAAAGGCACATTGAATCTGGCATAAAGGCTCAAACAGCATTTGTAACTGCGGTTTTTGTAATAATTTACAACAAAAATCCTATGCATGTTTACTTAGAAGTAGGTCCCACTCTATTCAATGGAACTTACTACCAAGTTGTTGTTGTTGTTTATTTATTGAATTTCCATACTCCCCATAGCTGAAGCTTTCTGGGTGGTTTACAAAGATTAAAAAGCATTAAAACACAGACTACAAAGTTTGAAAACCATTTACATAAAACACATAATATATATCTAAAAATAACTTTGAATAATCAACCATAACCATAAGACAGGTTGAAGCATATGATGAGTTTTTCAGAATGGGATTACCGGTAGAAGGCGCAGGAGACGTCCTGGAGGTTGATGACATTGTGTAATGGACCTCAAACTTCTCTCTGTGTGTGCAATAAATCATTCATGTAGAGATAACCAGTGTGTGCAAAACTGGGATTAATGAACCTATGGTATAAGGCAGTTTCAGTCTGTGGTTTAGATACCGTATTTCTTCGATTGTAAGATGCCATCAATTGTAAGACGCACACTAATTTCAGTACCATCAACAGAAAAACAAACAAACCCTAAGACACACCCACGATTCTAAGACGCACCCCATTTTTAGAGATGTTTATATGGGAAAAAAAGTGCGTCTTAGAATCGAAGAAATAGGGTATGTTTGCAGAACAGTTATTGGGCAGGGAATTTTAATCCAGAGGGCCTGCATGGGAGAATGTCTGGAAACACTATGTATATTGCCTTGAGTTCTGTTTTATATTATTATTGACAAATTGTATACCACTTTGGGGGCCGAGGCTAAGAAGCCATCAAGGCAGTGTACAACAATTTTTAAAAAAATTAATTCATACAACCATGGAACACAGGCCATTAAAAACATTGGGCAGTATCCAGGGCTGACACAGAGCTAGCCCGAAATGAATGCTAGTGGAATGGGGTGTTAGCGCTTGCTAGTGCAACCCTGGTAACTAGCCCAAATGAGTGCTTATGGAATGGGACAAGGCAGTGGAACTCGCAGAAAGATGCTCCGTGGATTTGCCCTTTGCCGGAAGCATTAATTTGGGGATGGTTTCTGGGGTTACCAAGTGCGAGCTCCCTGTTCCCCTAGGGTAACGCGTTTAGTGCTGGCGGATTGCCAGGGTTGGACATGGCCCATTGAAACAATGACATAATATAAAAGGCTAGATGAAAGAGATGTGTCTTCATACCCTTTCTGAAAGCTGGGTGGTGGTGGTGGGCAGGCAAACATAATTCCTGAAAGTTTGGTACAATTAAATAAATAAATACAAAGAGTAGTGGGTATGAAAGTCTGGCTTGTTTAGTACTAAGTCTAGATCTGAGACGCCAATCTGAAATGAAACTTGGAAAATAATTTATTTGGTTTCTTTTTGGTTGCTGTTTAAATTATGGGGTCTTGCTGATTGAACTGGGCATGTTTAGCCTGGAGAAGAGAAGATTGAGGGGAGATATGATAGCACTCTTCAAATACTTAAAAGGTTGTCACGCAGAGGAGGGCCTGGATCTCTTCTCGATCCTCCCAGAGTGCAGGACATGGAATAACGGGCTCAAGTTAAAGGAAGCCAGATTCCAGCTGGACATCAGGAAAAACTTCCTGACTGTTAGAGCAGTACGACAATGGAATCAGTTGCCTGGTGAGGTTGTGGCCTCTCCCACACTAGAGGCCTTCAAGAGGCAGCTGGACAAGCATCTGTCAGGGATGCTTTAGGGTGGATTCCTGCATTGAGCAGGGGGTTGGACTCGATGGCCTTGTAGGCCCCTTCCAACTCTGCTATTCTATGATTCTTAAATCTTAATTGTGGCCTACATTGCATGAGAAAGCTGATGAAACATAAGGAGAAATGTTCAAAATCCTTACACAAACTGCTCTCTCTCTCTCTCTCTCTCTCTCTCTCTCTCTCTCTCTCTCTCTCTCTCTCTCTCTCTCTCTCTCTCTCTCTTATATTTCTGCAAGGAGGTGGAGAAATGAAAACCTGGGAGATACTTTGACATGAAAGTCATTTTAAGCTTTGTAATCTGCTGACACAGCAAGTTTGGTTAGAGTAACTGCTGTAAAGATCAGGCAATAGATTTCGGTGGCTATGTTATCCCTGACAAGATTGAATGCATTCCTGCCAGCTAAAATTTCCCAATAAAGATTTCATTGTCTCTTCCCTACATAGGAAGTGATAAGTGACCCTGATATTTCTTCGCTCAAATTTTATCAATAAAAAAAATAGTTCTGGATGGATTATTCCAGGATGATTTTTAATGAAGTACCATTTTATGGGTTGACAGTAAGTCCTAAAATTGAGAAGTGCTATATATTAAGGAGAAGGCAATACTTCTGACACACTGCAAGCGATACACAGTTTAAAGGGATTGAATCCGTGTCCCCCTCAAGTACATTAATCACTCTCTTACAAATAAATACATGAAGAAAGGAACATTGATTGTCTGTTGGCCCAAATTCATGGCCATAACTCAGATTCCTGCTTGCTGAACCAAGTATGTTGCTTAATGAATCCATCATAGACTACCATATCTTGAAAGTGATTGGGTGCTATAGACTTCCAATGGGGTGGACCTGAATTATAATTCTCAGTCTTATTTATGTATCACATTTGTATTCTACCTTACTTGAAGGAGCTCAAGGCAGCTTAAGTGGGATCATCTGATAACATCACCACACTGTTGTCCTAAATGTCTCAAGAGTCACCTTCCCTCATGTGGAAACTTCTTATAGTTCAGTATCTTCTCTGGGCCTTCTTAGTAGTGGCACCAAAGTTTTGAAACTGCTTCTTGAGGGTTTAACCTTCCCCTTCCCTCAGTGATCCCTGGAGGCAGGATCGCGATTTCCCTGCTGCCATTAGTGGGGAAACATCTTCTGCTCTACTAGCAAATCTGATCCAGATTCCAAATCACTGAGGGCAGGAGAGAGATTAAGGGCTTCACTACAAGAGGCTTTTATTGTGTGCTCATGACTGTAATTCATGGATGTTTGCGGGTCCTTTACATGATGTTGCCAACTTCCAAGGTCTCTCCTGTGCTTTATGTCCTTTATCACAGGTTTTTTAAGTTTGGGGAAAGTGCGGCATTTTTTCTAGAAGCGCTTTAACAGCTGTGTGAACTACCATAATTGTGCTATATCATAAGTGCCATCTAGTGGCTGTTTAGTGAAACATATAGAACTTGCAGAGAAAGATACCCACCTCAAGTAGTCCATGTAAAGGAGCCAATCTTAATCCCACAAAAAATCCAGCAGAAGAAGCCCCAGTAAAGCTGCCAGATAAAAACTTGGTGTAGAGAAGCCCTAAAGCTCGTCCTCATTCCTCAGCATTCCTGGAGCAGGATCCTTGTGTGTGTGTGTGGGGGGGGATGGTTAAAGGGGGGGGGAGAGGCTTTAATTTCCCCTTCCCCAGTGTTTCTGCTCTGCCTACCACTCCCCTACCACTCCTCAGCCACACCCACTCATGTAGCAGATCAGCTCTCAGATGCATTCAGATCTTAAGTGGAAGAACAACATGTTGGAAGGAGAATGTGATTTTGCTTGACAATGCAGCTGATTTTGAGGAACACGTTTTCTTCCGGCTCCGTTATGATGCAAGCACCATGCTGTCTGCAGTGCTGCTACACATCTATTTTGCTTCTGCATAGTATCTCCATTTTGCCAGCCACATACTTTCTAGTCTCTAATATTTCTGCCTGTTGTGTTCTAACAACCCTGAAAATATATTTACAGTTGCATTTCCTTCCTATTAGTGTCTTCTGGCATTTCACTAATTAAATAGAATGTGTTCTGCTGATGGTGAGATGAGCATGCCTTTCAGGAGGCTTTTCATTTATCATTGCCATGTTCCTTGGCGTTATGATTACTCTGTTGTTATGTATAATAAGCTTCTGTAGCCACTTACAGTGCATGCATATCAGAAATGTCCTGACTCCAGCTGTCGGCATATGGAATAAGTGGAGCAAAAATGTAGGTCCAGGTTGGCCCTTCAGCCATTCCTTTAGCTGTGGCCAGATCTACACCAAGCAGGCTATGACACTTTGAAAATGGTTTGAAAACTGTATATAGAGTGTGTCCTGGGCCTCAACAGTTGTCACTAGTGTTATAAACCATTTTAAAGCAGTGGTGTAGACCCTGCCTCTCCCCCACCCACCCCGTGTGTGTGTGTGTTTGTGTGTGTGTATGTGTTTTAGCAATTTAAGCTGCAGACCACATGGTGACAACATCAAATCTAGGGTGACCATACGAAAAGGAGGACAGGGCTCCTGTATCTTTAACAGTTGTATTGAAAAGGGAATTTCTGCAGGTGTCATTTGTATATATGGAGAACCTGGTGAAATTTCCTCTTCATCACAACAGTTAAAGCTGCAGGTGCCCTGCCCTCTTTTAAATCTGGTCACTCTAGTATAGTTCCTGCACCTTTAACTGTTGTGATGAAGAGGGAATTTCACCAGGTTCTTCATATATACAAATGACACCTGCTGAAATTCCCTTTTCAATACAACTGTTAAAGATACAGGAGCCCTGTCCTCCTTTTCATATGGTCACCCTATCTAATCTTGATAGATTTTGTCCCCTCCACTCCTTTTTTGTCTTCTCTAGTCAGATGAATATTTCTGGAGGATTCAAAAGCTTGCACACTTTTTTATGGCATCTTGGTTAGTTGTAATAAAGGCATTACCTAATCGTGGAGTCAGGATACTTTAAAATGTATATATAGGATTGGTTGGATCCAATCTAATTTAGGGCTGGTGGAGTCAGCTGGACCGATGTAAGTGGGGTGATGAATCCACTCCGGGTTTCAGTCAGAACCAGTCAGAATTCTGCTTCACACCTTGGCTAGCTCCTTTAGAGTTCTGACTGGTTCTGAATAAAACCCAGAGCAGATTCACCATCCACTGACATCGAAGCCACCAGCCTCCACTGCTTATTTACAATATTTATATACCACTCCCCATTGAAAATTTCAGAGCGGTGTATAAGATAAAATGAAATTAAAAACAGAATAAAACACTTAGAACAGATCTTAAAAGAAGCAAATACAGTGATTCCTGGCTGGACATTAAGGAAAGGCTTCCTGGAATAATGATGTTTTCAGGAGGTGCCGAAAGGAGTACAAAGTTGGTGCCTGCCTGACCTCCAGAGGCAGGGAATTCCACAGGAGGGGCACCACCACGCTGAAGGCTCTTCCCCTGGTGGACTCCAATCAGAGGATGGATCTATGTGGGACCACCAGGAGCAGACCCTCGGATGACCTCAATGACCGGGTAGGTTGGTAGGGGAGAAGGCGCTCTCTCAAGTGCAACTCTATTAGACTGATGTCCACTAGATGGAATAATAATAATAATAATAATAATAATAATAATAATAAATTTATTTATTTGTTACCCGCCTCTCCCTCCAGATCGAGGTGGGGCACAACGCAAATAAAAACACCACAAAGTACAAAAAACTAATTCAAACATTTAAAACCAGCACATCATTAAAAGCAGCACACCATTAAAAAGGCATCTTAAAATTCAGCTGGGTAGGCCTGCCGGAAGAGATCAGTCTTTATGGCTTTCTTAAATTCTCGAAGACTGGTAAGTTGATGGATCTCTCCCAGCAAGCCATGGAAGTCTTTGATCTTAGAAGCTTCCAAGCTTCCTATGCCCTGCTGAGTTGCTGCTGGCTGGACAGGAAGAGTGACAGAGTAGGTTTTCACTTCCCCACCCTCTTTTCCTGATTTTTCCACTAAATGGGCCACTGAGCCCATCTAGTGAAGTCATGCTGGCCCGAGTGGGCCCAGGATTGGAGAGGTTTCTCTGCCTCCTTTCCCTTCTCCTCATCTTTGCCCAAAGTTGTGACACAGATCTCAGAAGAGGAGCCAACACAGAGCTTTCTGAGACGGCTGGGAGAGGGGCAAGGTTGAAGATCCAAGAGGGAATTCTCACCTCTGTCTACAGTCTCGGAAGTGAACATTCCCAGCATCCATGTCTAAAGGATTGCACTCCTAGGCCGGATCTACACTACTGCTTTAAAACGCTTTATAACAGTTATAAAGCGCTTTAACTGCTTTAAAGTGCTATAAAACTGTTATAAAGCGCTTTAAAGCAGTAGTATAGATCCGGCCCTAGTTTTACTTAGTACCCATGGAAATCAATGGGACATAAGCCACGGCTAAGTTGTCCCGTTGTTTTCAATGGGACCTTGCTTCAAATAACACAGTCTAGATCCTTCTTTTCGGTGCCAGGTCAAACCTTTTCTCTTCTCCCAGGCATTTAGCAATATGAAATGAGCCTGGCTCTGTTTTTTTAAGCTCATAATTTTTAAAGTTGTTATAGTGGTTTTAAATGTATGTGTATATTGTATGTTTTTGTGGTTTTTTTTTAATTTTTGTATATTGTTTTTAAGTGTCTAAATATTATGTAAACCGCCCAGAGAGCTTCGGCTATGGGGCAGTATACAAATGCAAAAATTATTATTATTATTATTATTATTATTATTATTATTATTATTTGCATATAGTTCAAATGCAACAAACATGGATTCAGAAATGTGTGCGCTTGCTGGGGAGGTGTGCTTGGCTGCGCATTCGCCAATCTGGGATTAGGCTCCTTTTGCCTCTTTTACTGATTCACTGCAAACATAATAGGCTTTGTTATCCATGAGTTCTAATTTCATCGCAGAAGCAAAGTACATTGTTTACGTTAATTAAAATGGTAATTTTTGTTGTGGCCTTAACAGCTCCATCTATATTTTGCTGCTTGCTCTTAGAAGTTATTTGCTTCTTTATTTGGAAGATTTATACTCTAACTTTTGATCAAATAATCCTCAAACCTGCTATCAATAAGATTGCAGTAGCAAGCAGTCCTCACTCTCCTGGCCAATGGATGGGGTAGGGAGGTTTGGATTTTTAAGAATCCGCTCCGCCTGTGTTTTGCGGATTGTCAGGAGTCTTGCATTCCATCGTTCACTCATTGTCAGAATCTTTTTTTCTCAACTTCCCAAACTTACGTATGCGTTGGAAAGTACGTGCTTGCGCAAATGTGCAAATCCCTGCATTTTCACACTTTAGTCTATGGGGGGAAATGCACATTTTCAGTTGGTGGTTTGATTTTTCTTGTTTGGTATTCTTGTATGACTAAATTTCTATACAATTTTGGACAGTAAAAAAACAGGCTTCAAATTCACGAAATCCATATGGCTTGGAAAAAGTTGGTCCGCTGCAGAGTCCATTGGTTGGATTCATAGAAATCCAAATTCATCTGAATCCATTGTGATTTCTCAGACATCTCTGGGATGGGGCCAGTGTGTGTTTCCATTCATCTCCTCTGTCTTTGGTCAACTAGCAGTTAGAGCCTAGTATTCTTTTAAGGCAGGGAGCCAGATAAGCAAGTTCCCTGTAGCTGCTCCTTTGGCTGATAGATGGAGCCAGGTTATTGTCCCTCTTGTCATGACGTTCTTCCTGGGAGTCAGGGAATGCAACCTCTCAATGGTCCTTGATCTCACTGGTGACTGGATGGGGACAGAGTGCGCTTCACATCAGCTATCCAGTCCCCTGCAGAGATGGTTTGTTACCTCCAGTATCTGAGGCAGTAAGCCTGTGTACACGAGCTGCTGGGGAACATGGGTGGGAGGATGCTGTTGCACCATGTCCTGCTTTGTTGGCCCCTGGTCAACAGCTGGTTGGCCCCTGTGTGAACAGTGTGCTGGACTAGATGGACCCTCGGTCTGAATCAGCATGGCTCTTCTTAGGTTCTTATTAGGGGTGTGCACGGACCCCCCGCTCCGCTTCTCTTCCAGATCCGCGATTTGCGGATCGGACCGCTTCGCTCCGCCCCCGCTCCGCCTATGTCCGCTCCGCTCTGCTGCGGAGCTCCGGATCGGAGCTCCGTTTCCCCCCCCATAGGCTTGCATTAAGCTAAAAAAGTATACAACTTTTTTTCTGTGAAAGTTAGAAACCTCAAGTTGGGCACCATGACACCTCATGGAGGTATACACACGCACGCCAAGACTCAAGGCAATCCCATCATCCCCTGATTTTTGGGGAATTTATGAAAATTGGGCACCCCATTCACACCCCTTTTGATAGCTCCGTCAATTTGCATGTTAGAAACCTCAAACTCACCACCATGACAGCCTATCCAGGGATACACATGCACGCCAAGACTCAAGGCAGTCCCATCATCCCCTGATTTTTGGGGAATTTATGAAAATCCAACACCCCATTCACACCCCTTTCGATAGCTCCGTCAATTTGCATGCTAGAAACCTCAAACTTGCCACCATGACAGCTTATCCAGGGATACACACGCACGCCAAGACTCAAGGCAGTCTCATCATCCTCTGATTTTTGGTGGGGCTCTAACCTCTAACGCACCACCCATAACCCTAATTCACACCCCTTTCGATAGCTCCGTCAATTTGCATGTTAGAAGCCTCAAACTCGCCACCATGACAGCTTATCCAGGGATACACACGCATGCCAAGACTCAAGGCAGTCCCATCATCCCCTGATTTTTGGGGAATTTATGAAAATCGGGCACCCCATTTGCAGACGTGGACTGTTCTCTGACATTTGGAAAAATAAAAAAAAGGGAAGTGGGCACACTCACAGATGCCATCTAGACCCACAATCATGCCAAGGTACAAGGCAATCCCATCATCCCCTGATTTTTGGCGGGGCTTAAACCTGCAGACAGCTCAATGGGGCCATTTCAAAGGAAATCCCAAGATGCCATGAATTGGGGAGTAGAGATCATCAACCTAATATGAATCTTCTTCCACACTTGAAAAATGGATTTGGAACTTCCAAAACTCCAAGTGAGCGCAGGAAGGACTTCTCCCCTGAGTCAAAGCCAGACACAAACCATCCCTGCGAGGCGGGCAGGGGAGGAGGGAGGGAATTTAGGCAGGCAGCAGACATTTCTGGGGGCATAAGGAAGTGAGCCAAGGATAAGCCAGTAATGCATATAAAGTGGAATAAATAAATAAATAAACGAAGGAGGGGTGGAATTAAAAGCAGCAGTGTTGCTGAATAAACAAGAAGAAGAACTTTTAAAAAAAGGCTATATCTGTCTTTTACCAGTAAAAGGGGGACGTGCCCAGGGGAGGGGGAATCATCGGCCAATTTGACTGGTCCTGTCTAAGAACCAGTCTTTTAAGAAGCAAAGCTCTCACTTCAACTCATGAAAGGCATTGCTTCACCACGCTACTTTGGAGGGCTCTGACCCAGTCTTAAGAAGTAATGCTCTCACTTCAACTCATGATAGGCATTGCTCCACCGGGTTACTTTCTTTGGAGGGCTCTGATGGCCCTCCAAGTACAGGAGAGAGTGAGGGCACGTCCACATGGCATGCCCTAGGGGAGCTCATCCCCTTGCACCACATCTTTTCAGTTGTTCCCCAAAGTTAGGGTGGGTAGCAGTGCTCTCTTATTATTGGCTTAGTATATGATTTCAGGTTGTGTTTGTGCATTTGGTGGGGCTACTGTTTTAAAAAACACTGGGAAAAGTCCATTCAGACTAAGAAAGAGAAGTTCCCAGAATCCCAAGTTACCCGTTTTGCCTATCCCCTCCTCCAACTTTGGGATCATGTGATCATGACCGGGAGTTGACTTTGCCCCTCAGCCCTTCGGAAAAGGTATTTTTCCCGCTGTTTTTTTAAAAAATTCTAGCAAGCGAACCGCACCACGCAGAGAGCTGAGAGTAGGCTCAAAATGACCCCCAGCCATGACTCTCTAAGCACAAGAAGTTTCAGAAAGATAGCTTCAAAAACAACACAGTTATCCCCTTTTCTTTTCCGCAATGCAATCCTATGGGCGAAATGTTTCAAAATGGCGATCGGATCAGTCCACGTAAAGAGAAGCGCTCTGAAAATGGGCGCTTCTCTTCACCTTGCTTCTAGGGGTCCACGGCCCGCTTCTACTCCGCCTCTGGGCAAGGCGGAGCAGGCCAATTCGCTCCTGCTTCTACGCTTCTAATCTGAGCGGAGCACATCCCTAGTTCTTATTATGTTCTGGAACCTGGGGATACACTCAGTGATGTACTAACCTTAGGAAAGCATCTACTTACCTAGCCTTACACTATGCAGGAAAAACAGGGCCCAATTCCAGTCCAAAAACAAATTCTATCACGGAGGAACCCCCCCTCTCCCAAAAAGCACTAGAAATATTTCTGAACGGCAACCAGTTCCTAATGTTATGTAACTTCTGCTTAGTCTCTTACCAGCAGAAATGTATGAGGCAATAAATGTAGTATTTAAAGTATTATAGGATGCTATCATATTGCTTTTCTTCCAGCGGGCAAGATCCTAACTCACATATTCTTGGCAGAGGTATGGGAACTCCTGCTTCCTGTGGCTTTCCCCTCACAGTCTGTTGATGAATTTGGGGTGGGGACAATTATGTAGTCCCTTCCCACCCAATTGTCAGCTGACCAGGAGGAAGGAGCCATCTGCTTCCCGTCCAACGTCCCTGGTATGAGAAAGAGCAGCAATGAAGTAGTTCTCAGGTCACTGCTGGCTAAGTGTGAATAGGGCCTCTAATAGTGGTTCTGATCAGGGAAGATGAAAGAAATGGTTCTGAATCCCGGAAGTGACCACATTATTCCTCCTAATTCTGGTCCCCCAGTGATAAACTGGTTATAATAATAATAATAATAATAATAATAATAATAATAATAATAATAATAATAATAATAATATTTCTTACCCGCCTCTCCCTCTGGATCGATGTTTTATGTTTTATGACATACTGTAAAACTTGGAGCATCTGCTACTAGATGTCACCCAGTATCCATGCTAAATCAGTTGTTAACTGCTAGTGTTATTGCACTCTTAATTTAGCTTGTGCCCCCAGTTTGATGTTAGTGGAGACATCTAAGAAGACTTAGAAGACTTTTTATTATTTTATTTTGACTGCACTGCTGTTTGTTTGCTTTTGTAAGTCTATTTTGTTTCATCAAGGTAGAGATCTATTCTGGCATAGAATACTTCTTCGATTTCTTGTCAGAAACAACAAGATCAATCAAAACATATGGCTAATAAAATGGATATAGAAGCCATAAAAGTCTGAGGAACATACCATCTGGCAGGCTGAAAATGAGCAACAAGAAAAACAAGGCCAAGTCACTATTCAAATTGGAATTTTCTTTCTTGCATTAGAAGCTCATTCATGTTTCTCAACAGCGTAACACTTTCTTTCATTCAATTAAATTAGTGTCAAGGAATTCATAATAATATTTGAAACCTTTAGGCCTGTACAATTTTTTAAAGGCACTGTAATACTAGCAGGCAACCAAATGGGGAAACGATCCTGTTATAGGCAAGAAGCCAGTGTGGTGTAGTGGCTAAGGTGTTGGACTGGGAGTCGGGAGATCTGGGTTCTAGACCCCACTCGGCCATGGAAACCCACTGGGTGACTTTGGGCCAGTCACAGACTCTCAGCCCAGCCTACCTCACAGGGTTGTTGTTGTTGTGAGGATAAAATAGGAGGAGGATTATGTACGCCACCTTGGGTTCCTTGGATGAAAAAAGATGGGATATAAATGTAATAAATAAACAAATAAATAAATAAATAAATAAATAAGAATGCTTAACTGTAATCATCACAGTGAGTACAGGTGAAGTATAAAGTGTTGGTTATACCTTTAAAGCACTACATGGTTTAGGTCCAGGTTACCTGTGGGATTTCCTTCTCCCATACAATCCACTCCACACACTCAGGTCTTCTGGGAAGGGTCTACTCCAGTCAGCCACAGCTAGGCTGACAACTGTTACCCAGAGGACCTTTTTTTCTGTGGAATGGCCTGTTGGAGGAGATTCATCAGCTTAATACTCTCTCTGAGTTTAAGACAGCCATAAAGACTAGTCTCTTCTGGCAGGCCTACCCAGATGAATTTTAAACCTAAAAATGTTAAGATATTGTGATTGTTATTTTAATATTGTATTGGTTTTATATGCTCTTTTAACAAGTTTTATGTATTATATTGTATTTAATGTTGTTCCCCGCCTTGATCTAGAGGGAGAAGCGGGTAAAAAATAAATATTATTTTTATTATAACAATATTTATTTATTAATAACAATAATAATTTGTTATTATTGGCACACTTTACAGTTAGTGATGCCACCAAATTTTGAAATTCGTCAGCTTGTTGGTCGAAACTTGTACGTTTGTAAAATTTGGATAGTTGTCTTGCAAATCCGTTACTAAGTTTGCAATAGATTGTGAACTTTGGAACATGCACAATTTCCTTCTAAATTATAGCATTTCTGCACATGCACTATATTTTTTGAATTAACCCTTTTGTCTCAGCCAGAAATATAATGATGTCACTTTAACCTTGTAGGGAAAGGTTAGCAGTTAAACTCTTTCCATAAACCAATCTGGTTAGAAGACACAGCACCTCCATTCTGCACAAACAGGAAACTTGCGCAAATCAAGTAATGCAAGAATGTGAAATTTGTGCAACTTCCTTAATTCGCACAACTTTTCTCCATAGACTAAAGCTGAGCTGATTCAGTCTACAGGGGAAAGTTGCACAAATTAGGAAATGTGTACAAAACCAAACTGGAAAGGTTGCGCAAATAAAATGTAGGCACATGTCTAGCTATTTGCAAAAAACTTTTGGCAGATAGGTGCTCAGGGTTGCAATCACGTTTGGGACTTTGAACAGGGCATGCTTTGCACATAAAAATGAAATTTGCATACATCATTAGCTAGCAAAAACTAGATTAACAACTGTTACCCAGAGGACCTTCTCTTCTGCTGCTCCCAGACTGTGGAATGGCCTGCCAGAGGAGATTCATCAACTTGACAGTCTTTTAGAAGACTGGCCTAGCCAGTGAAATTTTAGAATGCTTTTAGGATGTTTTAAGGATGTTTTAATCATGTATGGTATGTTTCTAATCAGTTTTTAATGTGTATTTTATATCATGTTTTTATACTGTTTCCTTTATGGTTTTAGTTTTTGTGAGCTGCCCAGGGAGCTTCAGATATTGGGTGGTATAAAAATGCAATAAATAAATAAAAAAATGGGCTAAATCTGATGTTACACAAGTGGACCTCCACTTGCTCAATGGGAGTTCCCTTCCTCCTCCACTGTTGTAAATCACCAACGTTAAAGAAATAAGCAGGCGGGAAACGTCAATAAACAGTCCGAGGTTGAAAGCCAAAAGTATCCATCAGAAGCTGGGTTCAGGAATGCACCAAAGCGTAATCAGGGTCCGGTCCAAGAACAGGTTAGGTTTAGGTAGGGTGACCATATGAAAAGGAGGACAGGGCTCCTGTATCTTTAACAGTTGCATAGAAAAGGAAATTTCTGCAGGTGTCATTTGTCTATATGGAGAACCTGGTGAAATTCCCTCTTCATCACCACAGTTAAAGCTGCAGGAGCTATACTAGAGTGACCAGATTTGAAAGAGGGCGGGGCACCTGCAGCTTTAACTGTTGTGATGAAGAGGAAATTTCACCAGGTTCTCCATATATACAAATGACACCTGCTGAAATTCCCTTTTCAATACAACTGTTAAAGATACAGGAGCCCGGTCCTCCTTTTCATATGGTCACCCTAGTTTAGTTGCTGGTCTGCAAGGAACAAGAGCAAAGGCACGGAAGAACAACAATTTCTTCCAGCACTGCTCAGGGGCCCTTGCATGTCTTAAATGGGGAGGGTGGTGATTAGGGATTGTGGTCAGCTGCATTTGCCTGCAGCCGGCTTCTGCCTGTTCCTGTGAAGGGCCACTCCCAAAACACTCCCAGGCTCAGCTGTTCCTCCTTCCCACTCTATCCCAAGCTGAGGCACAACACCCACCCCCTGCAGCCTCTTGCATAGCCCTGAAATATGCTCCAGAGAAGCCCACTAATTCTCTGGAACAATTTGGAGGGCACATTGGGTGCTTCAGGAAGAGGAGGAATTTGATCTACCGTCAGTGTCAATTCTGCTGGCCGAAGGACACCATTGGTTACATGTAAACACTACATCTTTAAAATAGTTTGACAGTGGTTCAGTGAGGGGAAGTAGGGATATCTAACAACACCTCCCCCAAACAACAATTATCCAGGATTCTTTGTGTGTGTGTAGCCACAACAGTTAAACTGGCATAACATTGATATTTATTTCTAATGTTCACAAACCCCTATTGCCCTTGGAACTTATTTTGTCTAGCGTAAACCTCATGGGTCTCTTAACGCCACTCTCTGTCCTGATTTTTCTTTGTTGTTACTTACCTTTTGAGATTCCACTTCTTGGGCCTGCCAAAAACCAAATTCTGAATATTAGAAGAGGCATGAAAAACACAAAAGGAGAATTACATGCACACATTTGGTTAATGTGTTCTGACAGCAGTTTTTCCATACCTGAAAAAGAAAGAAGGAAGACAGGCAGACCCTGTATGGATTGACTGGATATGTGACAAAACTGTTAGAGAGACAAAAAGTCTGTCAAAGGGACCAAGTATGTTGAAGTATCTTGATGGACAAGGAATAAAATATAAAGTACAGAGACAAATGCAATTTTCTCAGTGAAACAGGAAGCTTTATCATGAGTTATCACCCAGTAGTACTAAAGATTCTGCAGTAGGAGGAGATGGCCAATAAAGCAAGAAGATAGCAATTTATTATTGTAAGGGCTGGAAATTTAGGATCCTCTTCTTGAGTGCTGGTGGAGACTGAAGCATCTTTTCTCTGCTGGGTAACCTTAATTTCAGCACCATATTTGCAGCTTCTTTTAACTCAGTGAGGATGAAATTGTCATTACCTGTGGCCAACCATGCTGTCAGTACTTATTTTCTAAAATACAGAGACACTGACTGTTATTATTCGTGAGTGGGAGAAAGTACTTCGTGCATGCGGAGGGGCTAGGCTCATCTTTATTATTGCTTCACAAAGCTACTTTGCTGTGTTCTGGTGCTGGCGAGAGGTTCTGGAGTGAAACCCTGGAATTATATTGGCCTTTGCTAGAACAGGCTATATCCCGGGGTGATACCCGGGATCGTCCCTGTGCATCGAGATGACGCACAGGGGTTCCTG
Organism: Elgaria multicarinata webbii; assembly: GCF_023053635.1. NCBI lineage: Eukaryota > Metazoa > Chordata > Lepidosauria > Squamata > Anguidae > Elgaria > Elgaria multicarinata. The sequence continues at coordinate 37,681,423 of NC_086171.1, read as the reverse complement.
GGCTCAGGCAGGGATCAACCCTCCCTGGCCCCAGGATATAGCCTACCCCTTTGGCCCCACTTTCCCCCTCCCCTGGTCTCGGGCTGAGCCTGAGACCGTGAGTGTGTGGCCCATTTCCACAGAGCCTGGAGCTGCGCACGGGGTGCAGCGCTCCCCAGGAGCAGGGGAATCATTTTTTTTTTTTAAAAAAAACCTTTTTGTCACTCGTGCGAAGCCAGGCCTTTAATTTTTTTAAAAAAAATGGCGGGCGTGACAGCTCTCCTCCGGAGGTTGCCACGCCTGATGTGTGAACGAGGGTGACATCCTGCGATACATCGCGGGATCTCCCCTCCTCCGTTGCGGACTTACTGGTAGGTCTAGCAAAGGCCATTGAGTCCAGCAATGTGCAGGTTACTTTTTTCATATCAAAAGGGAAGAGAGGTAGCATGAAAAATAGGATCTAGAACTCGTCCCTGCTGAGCCCTGGTTCAAATTTGCCCTCGTCAGAAGTAGGCAAGAGGTAACTTCTTGAATAACATACAGTAGGTGGTGTGCAAGACGGTAGATCCTGGGTGATTAGCAGTAAATTGGTAAGTGTTTCTAGAAACCAGTTCTTTAATAATAGCAACAATAAAAAGCCTCTCTCCCATTAGCCTGTTAGAATTTCTGATTAGCAGTAACTCAGATGAAGGATGTAGAAATATGCCAGTTTCAGTTTCTCTCAGTTTCCCATTTTTTCAATTTTGAATACAATGCCCCATTTTTCCAATCTTAAATTCAGTTGCATGAATATTCATATACATTTTGTGCACATTTCTCCTAATACATTTAATTTTGTGCACATTTTCATCTAATTACATTTTTTTTTGCAAGCAGTGTTCATCATGTAATGCATTTTGGAACATCATTCCCCCTAATTTAAGTATATTTATATGCATTTGTTGATTGGAGCACTCCAATGCAAAATTCGAGGAACTGCAAATTTTGGAGGAAAACTACCTCCTCCTTCTTCATAGACTATGGTTCTAGTGAAAGCAAATTAGATCCCAGAAACCTGAAGCCTGCCTGATGTACAGTATAATATTATGGGTTGCCACTAGATATCTTTTCCATCACAATTTTTGTGAATTCTCCCCTTGAATATAGGAAATTGGATCGGACCATCTTAGGTGTTCATTGTAGCAACTAAATTTGGCTTTTCCACACAGGAAGAGGCAGCAATCTGGGTTTACCACAGAACATGAATGAGCTATAGCCAATTCTGGCTCTTTGATGGGTATACCTGTACACCATAATTTGGGAGTTTTGGCTGGGAAGTGGGTTAAGGTGGTCATGTGTCCTCTATTTAACAGTCCTCTATCTGAAGGGCTTTGAATGTCATTGCCAACATCTTGAATTCCGACCAGAAGCATATAAGCAGTCAATGCAATTCTTTTAAGACAGGTGTGATATGATCTTTATAAGATGTTCCGGTGAGCAGTCTAGTGGCTGTATTTTGCACCAGCTGCAACTTCCAAGTCATCTTAAAGGGTAGCCCCACATAGAGTGTATTGCAGTAGTCTAATTGGGAAATTACCAGCAAATGGGCTACTGTGGCTAGGTTGTCCCTGTCCAGGAAAGTACTACGGGCCATGGAGTCTACCTGGGCCTCCAGTGACAACGATGGATCTAGGAGAACTCCCAAGCTACACACCTGCTCTTTCAGAGGGAGTGCAACCCCATCTAAAACAGGTCGCTTACCCAACTTCTGGACTCGGGAACCATCAGTCCACAGAGCTTCTGTCTTATCTGGATTCAGCTTCAGTTTATTAGCCCTCATGCTGCCCATTAAAGCCTCCAGGCAGTGGTCCAGCATCTTCACTGCCCCAGCTGACTAGGAGGAATAAGGCTGAGTACTCTATTAGCACCTGGACAGCAGACTCACAGGTCACAATCTTTGCCCCTGTGGTGGGACGGTATTTTTATTTAAATTTTAGAAATTACTTCTCAATTCCTAAATTATCTGGCATATGCAGTTTTTGTGAAGACCACTGTCTTCTTTTTTGGTTAAGCATTTCCTCTTACTTGGGAGTGCCTACCTAGGCACCCTAAATTTCAGCAATAAACTAAACACATTTGTTTCTGGACACTACATTCTCAGGCATATACTTAAAAAAACTTAGATGTTATACCTGCAGATGTGGACATGTGTTGAATTCAGGCACAGTAAATTTGCTGTGCATTATCCCCTTAAAGACAAACCCCCTCTGTCCCACGTTAACTCTCTTATTTCATACTAGGAGAAATCCTGCAGCAGGTCTGTGCTAAGAACCCCACCAGTGAGCTCTGTATAAACCTGTTACATTGCAATCACCTGTAAGGAAGCTGAATTAGTAGGTAGCCAACACATTGCAGATGGGTCACATGGCACTGCTCCACAAGTTTTCTTTCAGTGCGTATGGCAGATCAGAGCCCTCCCTGCAGATTTACCATAGGGGCAGAAATGGCACCACGCACATGAGTTCAGTTTAAGCATGTGCTGCCATTGTCTACAGTATGCTTCCTAGCAACAGCAGGAGTCATTGCTGCCTTCCACTTGGGAGGCCTTTAGCAGTTAAAATTAAATAGATACAATTAAACACTAAATAGGAATTACAGGCACGTTGGGAGTTGGGCGATATTGATTTGAATTCTACAAGAATAAACAGGAGTCCTGTTTGACTTAGCCAGGATTATATTTCACCACTAATTAAAGTTCAATGGTGCAGCGTTTCCTTGAATATAAAGAGAACCCGGCCTCTATGGATTGCTCTGCTAGTAGCAAGGAGACACAGACCTTGCAATATGATAGCTTGCTTGCCGTTTTCTTGATAATGAAACAGATGCACATTAAATCATGCGCAAAGTTGCTGATTCTTTATACATCTCTAAATTCCTCAGCTGTAATAAATCTGAACTGTGGGAGGCTAAAGGAATTTTGCCCAGTGACAGCTTGATCTTTGCTTCATCGCTGATTTAAAGCCCAAAGTAAACTCTCCCCCATCATTCCTGACCTTCGTCATATTAAAACGGTAAATACAATAAAACCAGTTATAAATTGTGCCACTGATATGATTTAAGGGAGATGAATTCGCTACCCAAGCTAGAAACCCGTTGTTCCCTGGGCTACTGCATTACTGAAGGTGGCTTGGTGAATTTTAAGCACAGCTTAGTTTTGATGCAAATGTTAAAATAATGAATAGCTGCTTTAGTCTGGGGTCTAGTAATTCAAGAAAATCCTACATTTCAAAACAACCCAGTGAAGAGAAATAGGAGTAACTTAAATTCTTTATATGTAGTTCCACGTAGAACAGGGGTGTCTAACTAGGGTGAACATATGAAAAGGAAGGACAGGGCTCCTGGATTGAAAAGGGAATTTCAGCAGGTGTCATTTGTAGGCATGCAGCACCTGATGAAAATCCCTCTTCATCACAGCAATTCAAGCTGTAGCAGCCCTGCCCTCTTTTGTATCTGGTCACTCTAGTATAGCTCCTCCACCTTTAACTGCATGCATACAAACGACACCTGCTAAAATTCCCTTTTCAATACAACAGTTAAAGATACGGGAGCCCTGTCCTCTTTTCCACATGGTCACCCTATGTCTAACCCTTTCTCTCCAAGTTTTGGAGAAGATCTCGGCCACAGTCCAGTGGTGGGTAGGGTGACCATATGAAAAGGCGGATAGGGCTCCTGTATCTTTAACAGTTGCATGGAAAAGGGAATTTCAGTAGGTATAATTTATATGGAGAACCTGGTGAAATTCCCTCTTCATCACAACTGTTAAAGGTGCAGGAGCTATACTAGAGTGACCAGCTTTAAAAGAGGGCAGGGCACCTGCAAGCTTTAACTGTTGTGATGCAGAGGAAATTTCACCAGGTTCTCCATATATACAAATAACAACTGCTGAAATTTCTTTTTCAATACAACTGTTAAAGATACAGGAGCCCTGTCCTCCTTTTCATATGGTCACCCTAGTGGTGGGCAGAACCAAAGGCACCATGGGAATGGCAACAAAAACAAGAAAATGGCAGCATATTTTAGCTTAAAGCACTTACTGCCAGTAACTAAGACTTAGGAGATGCATCTCAAACTTTTAGAACTGGGGCAGGGATGGAGGATGTGTAAAACTCGAGAAAACATAAAAGCGATCAGTGTTCAGGTGGAATTAGGTGGGGTTGGGTTCAACGAAAAGGGACATGGCCATCTGGGGAATCTCAGAGGGCCGGATTTGGCCACAGGCAGGCCAGATTTGGCCTACAGGCCTGAGGTACTGCAGCTGTGATACATAGTATCATACTCATAGTGAGTGCACCAATTTCTATGGGGCTGTGAATCCGTTCTGGGTCTCAATCAGAACCCGTCACAACTCTAAAGGAGCTATCTAAGGCCTTAGCTAGACCAGGCTATATCCCGGCACGAATCCCGGGATAGTCCCTGTGCATCCAGATGACACACAGGGGATCCCAGGGTCAGAGAGGGATCACCCCTTCCTTGCCCTGGAATACAGCCCTCCCCTTTGGGCCCAGTTTTTCCGCAGTCTCGGGTGAGACCACGGAGTGTGTGGTCTATTTCCATGGGTTTACCCGGCTCCGTGCAATTACTCACAAGGAGCCAGGAGCTGCGCCCATCAGGGGTAGGTGGGGGGAGCGGGGAAAGTAGTTAAAGTTTTTAAAAAATCCTTACCCTTTAAAAAATTAAAAAATGGTGGGTGCAACGCCTCCCTGAGGTCATCGTGCCTTACGTGTAAACGAGGGCGAGATCTCGTGTTAATCGCAACATGAGGTTTCCCCTCCTCTCCCCTGGACTTTCAGGTAGGTCTAGCTAAGGCCTCAGATGCTGGACCTATTTTGGGAATAGGGTTAAACACCTTGGGTAGTTCTTTTAGAGTTCTGGAGGCTTCTGACTGAAACCCAGAATGGATTCACAGCCCCACTGCAGTCGGAGCCACCAGCCTCTACTAGACATAGAAATCAAAAGCTGCCATGGCTCCTCTGAAAATGGGATATTATGGCAAGGTCTGGGAGGTATTAAAAAGTGGGTGAGGTGAAGGCACACTTAATAATAGGCTTGAAGGAATGATGTATGGGACAAAGTTAAGAGCTAAATGCAAACACTTTATCTACAAGGCATGCCACATATAACCAGCGTGTAAATAATGCTGAGGAGAAAGACAAGTTATGTAATGTAATAAAAAAGAGACGGTGAACAGATGTCTTTTCCAATCTGTTATCTGAATTAAACAAAGGCCCACACAAAATAAAATGTAAATTCTTTCCTTCTGGGAGTATTTTTCCATTATCAAACAGAGTAGAGGAGTGATTACGATAAAGGGTGAAAGAAGGTGTAACCCCTTTGCAAGTGTAAAAAGATTTGCGTGCGTGCGTGTGTTTAATCTTGAAATAAATGAAGAGAACACTGGCATTGTGGGGAAGTAGTTATTGTGTGGTGGAACAAGATGCTCAATCCATGCTCAATCATGGGATGCAATAAATAAAAATAATAAAGAAAAGATTGGTAAGTTTATTTGGCACTTTCTAAAATCTGTGCTATTTAGCTAGCTGTGTTATCTTTAGCTCTTGCTAGAAATTGACCAACTTTTGGTTTGGAAACTTGGTTGGTCTGGAACTGGGTTCTCCAACAAGGTGCCCATGGGTAATGTTTTTGGGGTCCACTAGGCTCCTTGCCCCTTTTATTTCTTAAGATTTTTTAATTTACCTTTTTAACTGGGAGGCTGGCATGATGCAAAGCGACGTGCTGAGCTCAGAACCCACTTTAGCTGTTTAGGTTCTTGGACAAGTAGCCTTATAGCCTTACCACTTTACCTTCTGAAAATGTTTTTTTGTGTGTCCAGCCATGCCCATGATGGCAGCCATTTTATGAATAGGTGGGCCCACCCTATGGCAGCCGTTTTGTGAGAGTACCCATGACACTCTCAAAATTCCAAATGTGCCCACTGAGAGATCACTCCGGAACTTGGTCTCTGTAGAAATTGCTGGAAGAGTTGCTGGAGTGATCAGTGGTTGCCATCTTCAGCAGAGGTCAGAAGATGCCAAAACAATGTGGCTTTTTAGGAACTAGAAGGCACCCTTCAGTTCACTACTTAACTTGATTCTACAGAGGTGGAAGAGACCCATTGACTTGTCTCCTGTGGTGGTGCGGAATTTAAAAAGCTTGTACCGTTTTTGTTGCACTTGGGGACGTTGTTGCAGAAGCTTTGGGTGAAAGAACCAAAGCAGATCCCAAAGCAACCCTTGTCATACGAACTTCGTAATGCTTGTCTGTATTCATCTGAGTGCTGCAGCACCGCCACAATCTCTTTAATGTGATAGAGCCGCTATCTCTAATGTGCGGAGACTTGAACAAAAAGAAAAGAACGCTCTTCTGGCAGCATGAATGAATGCACCAAGAACTTCTAATTTCCCTACTGTTCTGTTATGCTGCATGGTAATTATGGAGAGGCATGCGACACCCTCTTCTCTTCCCCATAAAAGTAATGGTGTGCATTGGAATCTATTTGTTTAATGTGTGGGACAGACCTCACTTGGGAAAATCTTAGGTCAATGGGACAGCATCCTCCATGGCACCTGAGGGCAGTGACTAGGTTTAGGAGGCTCAGGGCAGGCCACGTGACAAACCCAGCATCGTCCTGTGATATCTTGGTACTGTTCCCTGCATCCCAGCATCTGCCTCTTGAAGTGGCCACTTCACTCTGCCTAATGGTAGGGCTGGCTGTGTTGACCCTTATTTTGGCCACATTTTTATAGGGTTGTGAAAAAGCCACAGTGGCTTAAGAACATAAGAGCCATGCTGGACCAGACCGAGGGTCCATCTAGCACTCTATTCATACAGTGGCCCACCAGTTGCCAACCAGGGACTCACAAGCAGGACACAGTGCAAAAGCACCCTCCCATCCATGTTCCCCAGCAAATGGTGCACACAGGCTTACTGCCTCTGATACTGGAGGTAGCACTTGATACTGAAGGTAGCCATTGTTAACTCCATCATGCATGCTGGTTGCTTGGTGGCTGGATTTCTCTGTTCCCTTGCTGATATGCTTGCCATGTTGTCTGAACCTGAGCAGCATAGCTTATTTGAGGAGGCAGCAACTCTCAAATAGCCCACGGACTGTTGCTGGGTTATTTGACGGTTGATGCCTCTTCAAATAATCCTTGCTGCCTGGGTTTGGATGTCATGGCAAGCCATGCCAGTGAAAGTAATGAGACTAATGTGATTGTGTGAACTGCCCTAGAGTCTTAGTTTCCTGCAGGCACAGAACCAGCAATTAAAGGCACTGATACCACTCTGCCTGACCTGCTGCCCTCAGTAAACCTCCCTCCCCCCTGCAGCAGCTTCCTTTTGGTAGTTTCCTAGCACACTTTTTGTCCCTCCTATACCACTATCCAAACATTTAAATACTTCTGTGAGTTTATCACATCCGAAGCTACTCTGAAGGCCTGTTGGCATACACAGTTGAAATAAATGTGATTTACTTCAAACCCAGTTGGTTAAACTGAGGCATAAACAGATGCTATCATTTTTGTTCTGACTTTATACTGTTAGTTTTACCCTACCCAGTGCCTGTTTACCCTACCCAGTGCCTGTTTGCATTCTCTTCCCCTCCTTATTGTTTTATTATGATTTTATTAGAATGTAAGCCTATGCGGCAGGGTCTTGCTATTTACTGTTTTACTCTGTACAGCACCATGTACATTGATGGTGCTATATAAATAAATAAATAAATAAATAAATAATAATAATAATAATAACTGTGGAAGTCATGACTAACTTGACATAAAATGCTTAGGCTAATATTATCAGATGATTTAATTATCTAGGAGCAATCCTGGCCAAGCCAATGGCAAAGCTACTCTGGAGGAAATGCCTTAAAACTCGCCACCGTCTTGACTAATATGATTAAGCAGCGACATTTACTGGATCCAGTCAATATATTGTATTTTAGCTGCACAGGGAGCAGCTGGGTAAGAAGAATATTTCAGGTGCAGATCTGTCAAAGTGAGCAAGCTCGGGTCCCTAAGGAAGTCGAGTTTATTTGGGATGCGTGGTTGAGGGAGCATGTGTGATATTCACCTTGTGGTTTCTTCACATTTGTATTTTTTTTAAAATGTCTAATCTGTGTGTTCAAGTGCAAAGTCATAGAATCATAGAATAGTAGAGTTGGAAAGGGCCTATAAGGCCAGACTGTCAGCTAGATGAAGAGACACTGTACCAATTATTAAATATTGAATAAGTTTGGTGCAGCCTTCAAGTCAGCACGCCTTTCAAGGGACGCTGGTTTAAAGGCTGCCCCAGAGGTAAGGATGGGCTACCTAGCATCCCTATACCACCATGCAATTGGGATGCAGTCACCCTCCAGATTTGTGTGAAATTTTGCAAAACTTCACGCACATTTTTGCAAAACTTCACACAATTGAGATAAATATGGACAGAACATAGGTTGTCTCTTGGGTAGTAGCTCAATGGGCTTCGGATACACTCCGTGTACTTGGGGAGGGGCCATAGCTCAGTGGTTGAGCACATATTCTGCATGCTAAAGGTTCCAGGTTCAATCCTCAGCCTCTCCGGGTAGGGGAGGTAAAATTCCTGCCTAAACCCTGGAAAGCTGCTGCCAGTCAGTGCTGACAAGACTGGGCTAGATGGGCCAGGGGTCTGACTGAATATACAGCAACTACCTATGTTTCTATGTACTTTTGCAAAGCTAAAATCCAATGCACCACCCAGTGGCAAGCAAAATGGTCTCTCTCATGGGACATAACAATACAAACCATGACACACTAGGAGCGGATCTACACAGAGTCGTGAAGGCGTCCTGAAGGCGCTTGCGTGCACCTCCAGGGCGCCCCAAAACTCTTTGTGTAGATTCGCTGGGGAGTCCTTGCCGCCGCCATGGCCCACCTCCCCGCCAGCCTCCTGCTGCCGGCGAAAGAGCCACCCGGGTCGGAGAGCTCGGCGGAAGAAGGCGGGGCGGCGGAGAGGTGGGCCATGGCGGCGGCAAGGACTCCCCAGCGAAGCCGCCGAGCCCGGGAACTTTTCGCCCCGTCCCCGCGAGGGGCGATGCGGGGCCTCCTCGTCCTCCTCCTCTTCTGGCCAGGTATGTAGGCAGGATCTACACAAAGAGTTTCAGGGCGCCCAGGAGGCGCACGCAAGCACCTTCAGGACGCCTTCACGACTCTGTGTAGATCTGCTCTAGGATTTAGAACTGGGTGAAAGGATGTCAAAAGTTGGGTTGACAAAGCACCCGGCTGCTCTGCAGCCATCTATTATGTCAGAAAAGCAATTGCCTTCGAAAGGGGTCTATTTTCTTTGCTTTATCTTCTGTGTAGGAATTTGTGGCTGCTAAATTTAAGCAGATAAAACGCAAGTAGGTGATTTCCGAGGAAGTATTAGCCTCGGTCATAAAAAACCTTCACAGGAAATGGGGGCTTTTATCAAGGGTTATATAAAGGGACAGAGGCAACTTTGTGATGGCAATAGAGGCAGTATCATAGAATAATAGAATCACAGAATAGCAGAGTTGGAAGGGGCCTACAAGGCCATCGAGTCCAACTCCCTGCTCAATGCAGGAATCCACCTTAAAGCATCCCTGAGAGATGGCTGTCCAGCTGCCTCTTGAAGGCCTCTAGGGTGGGAAAGCCCACCACCTCCCTAGGTCATTGGTTCCATTGTCGTACTGCTTGAACAGTCAGGAAGTTTAGCTGTTCATATAATGCTCAGATCTCAATTCTGCAATGAAACTGAATGTAGATACAGCGATTACAGCCTCGTGTAGAAAAGCCCCAGGTTAGAGTCCCTGCTCACATACCATGATTCTGATCTGGCTCAGCTCTCCTCCTCCCATGCTGGCTATTCCTTAAAAACATCAGCCAGCTGTTCTATTTGGCCTCTGTTGTGATGAAGGCTTCATGTTATTGGATGCTGATGAGCTCTGGGTCACAGGGTTCTGCTATGGGTTGGGTGTTAACCAAGGTTTTGGGCAAGGCAGATAGCTGGAAGCCAGACAAGCTTATCTGTACCTCACTCCAACAAGAAGCAGATCAAGACTGAGGGCCTTGCTAGACCAGGGGTTAGCCCGGGCTAAACCCTCCTTTGGCCTGGGATAACCGACACCGGTTGTGGCCCTGTATTTCTGCAGCCCCGGCCTGAGCCCGGGGCTGCAGAAGGTTTAGCTGGTTCCGTGGCTTTTCTCGGCTATGTGGCTTACTTTTGAGTAGCTAGGAGAAGCTGCGGACTGGGCCGGGGGTGGTGGTGGAATTGTGTGTGTCTGTGTGTGTGTGGGAAATCGCAGAGGGAATAGATGGGGGCCGGGGGGGATGGAAGAGCGGACACGGTAGGAGAGATGGGGGGAAGAGCAGAGCGATGGGCGACGGGGAGGGGGATCAGACAGGGTGGGTGGGCGATGGGGAGGGGAATCAGACAGACCAGGCGGGCGGGCGATGGGGAGGGGGATCGGACAGACCAGGCGGGCAGGCGATGGGGAGGGGGATCGGACAGGCCGGGTGGGTGGGCGATGGGGAGGGGGATCGGACAGGCTGGGTGGGTGGGCAATGGGGAGGGGGATCGGACAGGTTGGGCGGGTGGGCGATGGGGGGGATCAGACATCGCGGGGGGGACTCAGGGGCAGGGGGAGCGGGGAACCCTTTTTTTTAAAAAAACAACCACTTACCTTATTGTTGGTGCGCTCCTACACACATGGCCCCTTTAAGTGAAGAAAAAAAATGGCCGACACGGCGGGGCTTTCCTTTACCCTGTCACATGTGGATAGGAGCGACAGCCCGCGCTACTTCTAGCATGGGCTGGCCCCTCCACACTCCAGGATTTAAAGGTAGGTCTAGCAAGGCCCTGAGACTCACATAGAGGTTTGACTTCCTTTAGGCTGGTTGGCACTGCCTCCACACTGGCTGAGGATTTCATAGAGTCATAGAATAGTAGAGTTGGAAGGGGCCTATAAGGCCCCCGAGTCCTCTGGCGACACAGGGGTATCTGTGGTATGCTAGACTTTTTATGGCCAGAATCCTCAGAGTCCAAGGACGCCAATGCAACCTTTTCTGGAGGCCAGGAGACAGGTCCATGGAGCCTTCCTGGAGAACTGGGTCTGGGGAGGCAGAATCGTCATAATCCCTTTCTGTCACTGAATGGTCCCCTGAACTGTTAACACAGGAACCTTGTGTTCTGAGGACAAAGAAGGAGGTTCCTCAGGGCTCAGGGCCCCCGTCCATGATATGGACATGACCAATGTCATGTCTAGTTTGGCCCTTGTTCATTATTAGATTGAATGGACCAAGTCTATGGCTCTGGTATTGCAGACAACGTTCAAACAAACAGAAAAGAAGGGTGGGATACTGGGAAGATGGTTGCACTACATTTGTTTGTAATGGGCTGGGCACTGATTAATTCATTACGTCTGTTCTGCTCTGTTGCAATCTCTCTTTCCCCCCCAGTGCTATAAATAAGCTGGGGCAGAACACGACCGCCCCAGTAAGTTGTTCTCTTGCCGGAAAACATGCTTGTTTTGCTTTGTTCCCTAACTAGGCACTCATACTTTATAAAACCTTTAATTGGGTGAGAAGCCTAATCACATGGGGTTGGAGGTAGTCCACACCTCGCCCCCTTCCTCACGTAATAGACTCCCGCTAAAATAAAATAGGGCTTAATAAAACTTCCACTTGAAAAACTCATTTGCTTGGGCTATTGATTTAATTAGCGTGAGTCTATTTGTTTTTATCACCCGCCGTGGTGCTTAAGATGCAGAAAGTGGAAGTTCCAGAAAAGTGCACTTAGGAGAGTTGTCATGACTTAGTTTAGGAGGGACCGAACTTTTCGGGGTTGGTTTGCATCTCAGCCCCCAACTTCAAGGATTCTCTCCCCCTGCCATGTTATGTTGCATTATGCCTGAGGGCCCGCAGTTGCTATTCTTTTTAAACAAAATACTCTTGCCATGGCAAACATAATAGTGCACCTCTTTTGAAAGATGCTATGATGTGAAAAAGAATGAAGAGAAGCCACTTGACACGGGAGAGGGAAAAAGTTTAATTCTTTTGGTTGCTCTAACCGAAAGAACAGTCTGTAGTGCCTGATGTGTCCTTTACTTTTGTAAACAGGAGGGCATTTGAGGATATTTGTACTTAGCTTCCAGTTAGGATAGTTGGAAAAATCATGGAGTCTGCACAGAAGTTAGTAGTGATGCCATTGTGGTGTGACCCATTTGCTTTGTATCTTCAAATTGCAGATATCAATGAACAGGGCTCCTTCAGGCTTTCGAGAGTGCAATGAAATAAAACATATAAACAAGTAAAATGCATTACATTTGTTTTGATTGCTAGTCAGAGGAGATGAAGCATTCTTTATTCACTATGAGACAGCGCCTTTAATACCAGTTAAAGGCCTGCAAAATTGTGTATGTGTGTGTTTCCCAGAGGGCTTCATTCTTATCTTTGTATTACTTTTTGTCTTCTCCTGCCCCAACTCGCTCGCTTCATCCTCAATTTCCAAACTAACTTTCTTCACTAACCTAAGTCTCATTGATTTCAGTGGATCTAACTCCAAATACGTCTAAATCAGGATCCAACTCAATAGTCTGAAGCATGCCCCCCACCCCATGATGTTAGATTGTGGCCATAGTCTCCAAGTGATGTCAGAGAATAGTCAAAAATTGGCAGTATGAACTGGACATTTCATCTTTTGCTAGGTCAACAGCTATTGTTTCTGCTTGAAGACATTGTAAATGGTGTAACTAGCTTCCTATAGTCTTATGGATATAATTCAAATTGGTAATTTGTACTTTAATGGCTTGGTCCTGTGTTTTCATGACTCCATCCCTTTGGTTGCATCATGTAAGATGAACCAAGAGTGACCTCAAAAGTTGACCATCGCTACACCAAGTTTGCCCTGCAAGCCAGTATTTCCAGTGGTTGTTCCCAAGCACTTGAACCTCCTTCTTTTTGCGTTCTTCTCAAATTCAAAAGTGTCCACCTGATTTACCATCCACAAATCTTATGCTCCCAAATACCTTGGAAGGGCCCACTAGTGTTGAGCTCCTGACCATCAGCAGCTGAGAAGTAGCAGCAGCAGCCACTATCAGCAATGAAAACTGCCCCCCTCTGAAAACTGGGTGGACATGCCACCCAGATAGAGAGGGCTAGTGGTGAATGAGCTAGTGGTGGAATAAGCCTGCCCTCTTCAGCTAGACTGACCAGATACAAAAGAGGGCAGGGCTCTTGCAGCTTTAGCTGTTGTGATGGAGAGAATTTCACCAGGACCTGCATGCGTACAAATGACATCTTTTCTGTACAACTGTTAAAGATAGAGGAGGCCTACCCTACTTTAGCTTAGCTTATCCAGCTTTAAGCAGATGGTTGAAGTCTGTATTTTGAAAAAGAAAATGAGAGAGAGAGGGAGAGAGAGAGAGAGAGAATTACATAGTTGTCTTTTTTTACAATGAGTATAAAGTGAGTCCATTTGCTTTTTTGTATATTTACTCTTGGCTGGGTACTGCCAATAGAAGTTGGTGAGATCACTCAGGAGTTAAAAGACTGTGCTTCTGTACCTTTGGTTTTTCAAACCATTGAAGCTGGGGGCTGTTGTTCTAAGCATTTATTGCCTGATCTTCAGTGCAAGCCCATTTACTTTAATAAGAAATGCATTAGCTGCGTGCTTAAAAAGGACTCCAGAAAGTAGTATGCTACTTTTAATTGCACCATATATTCTTGATGAAACAATGTAACTTTTTAATAGTTGTGTATCGCTGTTGGTGTGGGATGATGTGGTGTTAAATGAAAAGGGAACAATAAAATGGGGTCTTGTTTCCTTAACTGGAAAAATAACATTTTTAGCGCATTCATTTTGCAAGGAAATTGGATAAGCAGTTCAGAGACCTCCACCAAATGTTGTTTTTTTTTTAATTGTGTGAATCAGCCCAGTTTCTCCGGTAATGAAAAAACAACAGAAGGTATGTGCATTTATGTATTTGACTCACATCATGCACTTTACTCTGGACCTGATGGCTCAATTTGAACATTTTTGCTGAGGCAGAAGGGGAAAAATACAGAATGGGAAACACAGCTGTAGGTCATGAATGAGGAACAAGGAACCCAAAAGGGTTTAAAAGGTTTAAAAATAAATATAATTAAGTGTCGTCTTAAAAAATATATGTTATACACCACACGATATATAATACAATGTGTTAATTGAGCCTTTACAATATAAAGGGTTGACTTCAGATAAGTCACGCTAAGAATAGACCTATTAAATCAGTGGAACAAGTTAATCATGACTAACTGAAGTCCCATTGATTTCAGTGGGTCTACTCTAAGTATAACTAAGGGCACAATCCTATGCATGTTTAGAAAAAGTTCTATAACTCACATGCTGGCTGGGGAATGCTGGGAGTTGCAGGCTTTTTTTTCTGTCTCAACATGTGTAGGATTGTTCATAAAATCTGGAGCCAACTCTATGGCTGAGTTCGGACAACATGCCAATCAATGGTTGTTTCCCATTCTGTTCCTATTAACCCCACCCCCACCCCGTTGATTAGTGTGTCATCCGAACTCAGCCTATGACTGACAAGTGAGGCTGCAGCAAAATGTTGCAATGCATCCTCCCTCCTAAAAGGAGTGCTCCTGTTGGGGGTTCAGCCAACTATTCCCTCCAAACAGCTATTCCACTCACCTCCATACTGTAAAGACTGAGCATGGTTTACTGTGACCTGTTAACACCGGATTTAGCACGGACCCAAGAGGGCTTACAGATTGTGAAGTAGAAAACTTTATTAAGGGTAGGGTAAATACATGGGAAGACTAATTAAGAGCAACTTGAAAACATGCATAGCATAAAAACCCAGTAATATATAAAACAATAAAATCTTAACTGATGCTACCTACTCACAGGTAGAGCCTTGCCCCGTTCGTCGTGGTTCCTTCCGCATGCTCTGGCAAAGACAAGACAAGGAGTTTGGGGCAGGTCCTCAGCTATAAACCTTTTCCCTAGTTTCATTTTGCTCGCCCCCCTCCCGGTGTCACCCCCCTTGTCCTCTGAGGTGAATGGCTGACCGCTGTCTGATCTTCCTTCCCCCTCCAGGTGGTTTGGCCAGGACTCTTTGTCATTCAGACTTGGTGCATAATAATTAGGGTGACCATATGAAAAGGAGGACAGGCCTCCTGTATCTTTAACTGTAATGTAGAAAAGGGAATTTCAGCAGGTGTCAATTGAAGAGGGTGAAATTCTCTCTTCATCAACACAGTTAAAGCTGCAGAAGCCCTGCCGTCTTTTGTATCTGGCCACTCTACTATAGCTAGTGTAGCTTTAACTGTTATGATGGAGAGGGAATTTCACCCACTTCAATTGACACCTGCTGCTATTCCCTTTTCTACATTACAGTTAAAGATACAGGAGCCCTGTCTTCCTTTTCGTATGGTCACCCTAATAATAATACTAGAATAGAACTACCCTTCTGACCTCCATTTCGCCCCTCCCTTGGCCTCCAGGTGGCTCAGCCAAGGTTCTTTGTCATTTAGAATTCCTACATACTAATATCGAGCTAACTACATCACCCATTTGTCCTCTGCCCAGTGCAGTCTCTGTTCTCCTTTACACATACATCATGTTTCCTGTTTGTTTTCCAACAGTCACTCTATATTCCACTGTTACTCAGAGTGCTGAGTTTTCATTAGCTCCATTTTTTAAAGAGTTTTTTTTTTTTGTACAAACCTTGAAGTTCCGCTAAGCGTTCTGATGCCCGTCTCTTGTCGGCCCTCTTTTCACTACAACTCTACAATCCTCCTGGAACTCACCACCCAGGTTCGCCATTAGAAGGATTGATATCATCCAAACAGGTGATATTACACCTGGCATGAACACAGTCATGAAGATCCCCATAATCCCCAAATGGAGGAGAGTAACAAATTGAACGTAGGCATCTAACGAAGCAGACTCTAGTGCCTGAAAGCTTTTGCTGCAACACATACGTTAGTCTTTAAGCCACCACAAGGCTTCTTCTTGATTTTGCTGCAACATAGCTACCCCTCTAGAAGTGGAACATATTCCCCATGGGTTTCTGAGATTCAAACAGGCATCACTCACACTTTTTTGAGTGTATTTTCCCAGCCATAGGTGTCAGATATATATATATATTTTAAAATGAAAGCGGAAGTTCTCAGAGAGTTCAATTCTATGCCAAGTGGAGGTTGGGGGCTCTGTTGTCGGTGGGGCAGTCAATCCCTCTGGGTTTCAGTCAGAACCACTCAGAACTCTCAAGGAGCCACCCAATTGGAATGCCAGCCATGCATTTGTTCACTTAGGTTAGAGGAGCCTTGCAGATTCAGCTTTTTTCAGGGTGGGGGTGGCACCCTCCTGCTTTTAAAAGGATGGAAAAGAAGGTCAAATTCCTTAGCAGAGGAATTCGTTCAGCAAATTCTTCCTTTAATCACAATCAAGGCGGATTTCCATTAAATTCCACTCCACAGCCGACTGCCCGTGCTCTAGTGGCTGCTTCCAACAATTATGTCAAAACCGGCCTCCTTCTGTCCTCCCCTAGTCCTCTTTGCGATGACCCTTCTAATCAGTACAATATCCACTGGATATAACTAACTGCAATCCCCACACTTAATCTTAAAATGTAATTAAAACAAAGGAGTGTGAAATGAAAGCCCATCAGACAGAAAATCACAGACTTCTCTTCAAAGAGCGTGTGCCGTTTGCTTGGGGAATGCAAATGGTTACGGTAATGGAATGGGCACGTACAGCTTGTTATAGCCAAACTTTGAATAAGCGAGTGGGAAGTTCAGGTGCCTCAAGGTGCACCATACAGCTCTTCTTTAGGAAGAACATGCTACTGTTGGCATCCTGGATGTGCCCATAAAATCTGCTTTTGAGGAAAATTCGGAGCATCATAGCCCCACCCCGCCTTGGCTACGTGCTGCCTTCTGCCATTGTTGGCTTCAGGTTTCTGAGGGCCCTTGGGCGAGACAGCTTCAATGGGCCCCCTCCCTCTCCTCCTCCTCCTCCTCTTTATATCCCGCCTTTTTCCTCTAAGGAACCCAAGGCGGCATCCAATCTTCCTCCTCTCCATTTATCCTCACAACAACAACCCTGTGAGGGAGGTTGGGCGGAGAGTCTGTGACTGGCCCAAAGTCACCCAGTGAGCTTCCATGGCCGAGTGGGGACTAGAACCCAGCTCTCCTGACTCCCAGTCCAACGCTTTAGCCACTACACCACCGTCTCACTACCCTTGTCACCAGCTGTTATTGCTCCTCCTCCTCTTTCTCCTCATTGCTCCCACTTGCTTGCTTGACAGACAAGAGAGCCAATGAGCAAGTAGGCCCTGGCATCTACAGCTCCTCCTTCTCACCACCACCATTGCCTGGGCCAGAGCAGGTTGCAATGCTGGAGTGGTGGAATAACTCCAGGGAGCTCTTGTCAGTGGGCCCCTGCTGAGGTGTGGGCCCTCAGCAGGTGCCTGACCATGCCGACTCTTGACACCAGCTCTGCCTCCCACATTCTGCATATTCTCTGTTAGGGCTGAGCTGGCACCCCAAGGCAGGAACTAAAGGTCAAAGCACCAGAGCCAAGAAGGCTGTTTTTTCTCAGATGAAATCTCAGCCTGAGCAGGAAGCCCTGTATATGTAGAGCTCTCCTGTTTAGGAGGGTCCAATGTCCAGTTTGAATATGCAGGGCCAGTCCTGAAGTTAAGAATATTTTATGTTCTGGGAATATGCTCTGAACTTCAGCTGTAGTAGCTCACCCATGGGGCAACTACACACAGGTTGAGTATCCCCCACCAGTTTGCTTCCTGAAATCTATGAACACTCCCCGCCTTCATGTAGGGATAAGAAAGAAAGAAAAGAAAAATTCAATGGAGAACTTTTCTCTTTTTAAAATCCCCGTACTGGGGGGTGGGGTTCGTGGACAGAATTTCAGGAAGCAAACAGGGGAAAGGTTTAATTCTCCCCTCATAGTGCACCGGTCCTGATCAGAATCAGGGCAATCCACGCCTATGCTAGAGTTCAAGAAAACATAAGGCTCAGCTACATGTTACACAATTATATTATTATTGCATTTATATCCCACCTTTTCCCCTCCAAGGCGGCGTACATAATCCTCCTCCTCTTCATTTTATCCTCACAACAACCTTGTGAGGTCAGTTGAGCTGAGAGTCTGTGACTGGCCCAAAGTCACCCGGTGGTTTTCCATGGCTGAATGGGGACTAGAACTCCCAGTCCAACACTTAAGCCACTGCACCACACTGGCTCTCAGTACGTGTGTAGTATGAGCATGCTGCCTGGTGAGATATTTCAATTTATTGTTGCAAAGTACATACCAACCTAAGGTCCTCCCTGGAACAAGCTGACTAGGATGGCAGTAGAATTTCCAGTCTGAATATATTCAGTAAAACTTTGAACTGGCATCTTTGAATGGCTGGCTGAGTACAGATATGAGCTTGGATGAGATCATCTGCTAGTTTGTCGCCAGGCCCTGCGATTCTACGTGCCACACATTTAGACCATCAGTGACCACACCTACTCATTCAGCGTTGCTTTGCAGGGTTTCTTTCCTCTTCATGACTTAAATTGCCATTGTGTTTCTTCTAAAAACCCCTCACTTTCTTTTCTTCTCTCAGGCCAAATAATGGAAGATCTGCCTGGCAATCCTCACACGTAACACCTTTTCACCTCTGTCCCTGCCTCTGGGCTTTATCCCTTTCAAAGCAATCTTGTAGATGTAATTTGGGAAGCCATGCTTCAGGTCTCCAATTCTTTTCCTGCCAGACTTCTCCTGGAGTCCGGGTCACTCTCTTTAATGACGATTCACCTTTTGTCAGCTGGCGGAATAAGGTTTACAGCTTTCATAAATTCAGAGCTGGCGACGAACGACATCTTCTGTTCTCATTGTTTCCAGGTGATGTGGAAGCTATATCAAACAGGATCTTAGAGGAAACTTTCCTCTAGGAGCTTCTCTTCTTACTTACTGGAGTGTTTTGTTTCTTAGGGACACAGTAGGTCCAGTTATCCATCTTCTGCATTTCCACACATGCCCAATTATGTATGGGATCTGGCTTGAAACTAAAGCACAGCTTGGAATTGTACAGCCCTCTGCATGTTGTTTGACTGTAACTCCATGAGCCCTGGTCAGCATAGCCAATGACAAGATATAGTGGGCATAGCTCCTCATCCCTGCGCGAAAGTTCTGAGCTGATTACCTCCACTAGGATAACCCTACGGAAAGGAGGACAGGGCTCCAGTATCTTTAACAGTTGCATAGAAAAGGGAATTCCAGCAGGTGTCATTTGTGTGCATGCAGCACTTGGTGAATTTCCTTCTTCGTCACAACAGTTAAAGCTGCAGGAGCCCTGCCCTCTTTTGTATCTGGTCACGCTAGTATAGCTCCTGCAGCTTTAACTGTTGTGCTGAAGAGGGAATTTCTCCAGGTGCTGCATGAATAGAAATGACACCTGCTGAAATTCCATTTTAAGTGCAGGAGCCCTGCCCTCCTTTCCATATGGTCACCCTTAATATGACCTTCAAGAACAAAAAACATTCTCCACTGCTGGTTTAGACTCTCATATGATTACCTTCCCCTGCACCCCGCAAAAACAGCATGCTAACATTACAGCGTATTTTACTGTATTAGCAACAATCTTGATAATAATCATTTCAACAGTACAATCTTATACGTCTCTTGAGTTTAATGAGCTTACTCCCAGGGAACTGGACACAGAAGTGCAGCCTGAATCAGTTCAAAAGAGCAGGGGTTGGCCTTGGCTATATTATGGAGTTATCTGCTGGTTTTGTTTGCTATCATCTCTACAGGTGATTTCCATGAGCAAAAGCCAAATACCTCCTCTTTGTTTATGGAATATTTGCTCACATAAATCTTTTAATATCATTAAGTGGCAGTTTTCTTTAACAAGGCTACTAAATATCGTGCGGAACAATGTTAAATATTGCATCAAGACACACCAGGGAGCTGTGCCACAATTAGTTTTTTTTAAAAAAATGGCTGCATAACAGCAGGAATTTATGACAATACTTAATCTGTCAGGGTAAATGAGGCAGGTGAGCAATCTCATGAAGAATTTGCTATTTTAAAGAAGTATATCCTTCCTTAGTCAACTCCCCCCTCCCCCCCATGAAGGCAACGCATGTGTATTGGCATGTGTGTACATACTGGTCTTGCAGAAATGACCAACGTAATCTGCATTGTACAATATCAAATGTACAATATTATATTTCCATATGAGTTAGAAACCTGAAATTTGGTAGAGTCATAATTTTGGACCACCTGATTACTGGAAATGTCAGAAAATGAGACGCGTTTACATCTGATGTTGATGTTGGAAAATCTAAGCGCCGGAGCAAGGAGACGCTGAACAGCAGCAGCAGTAAAAGTGATAAAGAGGACTTAATCAGAGTTTGTAGGATATTATTTAGCTTTGCTTTATTCTTTGAGTTTAGTTGGACTTGATTTTCATATGCCATTGACTATATTGACAGTGGTCTATTTAGTAAATAAGATCAATTTGCTTTGTTTGACCTAATTGCTTTGCTTCTTTGAAAACTGTTACCACCTCAAGGCCTAGAGCTGAGGAGCAAACATTTTGGGGGGAGTAGGTTGGCTCCTTTGCTCCCTGTTATTGAGCAGGAGCTCAGCCTTGCTGCTCCGAACACTCCTAACACTTTGATGCAACAAAATTTCATCTGTGTAAGGCATATCAGGAAGAAGCTTTCCTTGTTTTCCAATGTTTACTAGATGGGGATTATCCTTGATTTACAAAGGAGCACACCGTCATCACAGACACATCTACTTGAATCAGCCAGTTGAAGCCCTGGAGAGTTAAAGTAGGGTGACCATATGAAAAGGAGGACAGGGCTCCTGTATCTTTAACAGTTGTATTGAAAAGGGAATTTCAGCAGGTGTCATTTGTATAAATGGAGAATCTGGGGAAATTCACTCTTCATCACAACAGTTAAAGCTGCAGGAGCCCTGCCATCTTTGGTATCTGGTCAGTCTAGTCTAGCTCCTGTACCTTTAACTGTTGTGATGAAGAGGGAATTTCACCAGGTTCTCCATATATACAAATGACACCTGCTGAAATTCCCTTTTCTATGCAACTGTTAAAGATACAGGAGCCCTGTCCTCCTTTTCATATGGTCACCCTAGTTAAAGCATCATGGCAGAAAGCACTGTTCTTACCAGTGAAGCAATCAACAGTCATTAATATTCGTTAAGGACCTGAGAAGAGCAGTACTGGATCAGACTAATGGTCTATCCTAGGGTGACGATATGGAAAGGAGGACAGGACTCCTGTATCTTTAAAAGTTGTGTAGAAAAGGGAATTTCAGCAGGTGTCCTTTGTATGCATGCAGCACCTGGTGAAATTCCCTCTTCATCACAACAGTTAAAGCTGCAGGAGCCCTGCCATCTTTGGTATCTGGTCACTCTAGCATAGCTACTGCAGCTTTAACTGTTGGGATGAAGAATGAATTTCACTAGGTGCTGCATGCATACAAATGACACCTGCTGAAATTCTCTTTTCTATGTAACTGTTAAAGATACAGGAGCCCTGTCCTCTTTTTCATATGGTCACCCTATCTACCCAGGATTCTGTTTCCACAATGGCCAACCAGATGCCCATGGGAACGTAGAGGAGGACAAAGAAGGCAGTATCCAATGGTAGGGTGACCATAGGAAAAGGAGGACTGGGCTCCTGTATCTTTAACACTTGCATAGAAAAGGGAATTTCAGCAGGTGTCATCTGTACATATGGAGAACCTGATGAAATTCCATCTTCATCACAACAGTTAAAGGTGCAAGAGCTATACTAGAATGACTAGATTTAAAAGAGGGCAGGGTACCTGCAACTTTAACTGTTGTGATGGAGAGGAAATTTCACCTGGTTCCCCATATATACAAATGACACCTGCTGAAATTTCCTTTTCAATACAACTGTGAGGCCCGATCTACACCAAGCAGGATATAACACTTTAAAAACATTATGAAAACGGTATATGTAATGTGTCCTGGGCCTGAACAGTTGACATAACCATTATAAACCGTTACAAGCAGTAGTGTAGATCCTGCCTTAAAGATACAGGAGCCCTGTCCTCCTTTTCACATGGTCACCCTATCCAATGGTGTCCCAGCACTAGCACTGATGATGTTGCATTAGCATAAGCAAACACTTGTGCAATGTAAGTAGTCATGGGGAAAACTGCATTTTGGGGGCAAATTGTCACTTTCCCCTATTGCACTAGTTACATTGTGCAAGCATTGGTTTATGCTAGTACAACATCAATAGCACTAGCACTGGGTCACCATTGCATCCTATTTTAATGCAATAGCATCCTTCCAGGCGGGAGCTACACTACTGCTTATAACAGTTTATAATGGTTATGACAACTGTTCAGGCCCAGGACACATTACATATACAGTTTTTATACCGCTTTAAAAGTGTTATATCCTGCTTGGTGTAGATCGGCCGCCAGTCATGTTTTCCAGCAACCAGTACAAGTTGGTTGCCATATGTACATCTTGTGTTAGCGAGTTCCATAGTTTAACTATGCTCAGTGTGAAGAAGTGCTTCATGCAGGTTAGGATACGAATCTCCACCCAGGGCCTGTGTGTATGGAATTCCTGATGCACCAATGGTAAAGAGACAACTCAGCCAGTGTCAGACTGAGATCCTGCACACTGACACAGGAGTAGCCCCTTTGTACAAAGTGGAACTTACTTCTGAGTAAACAGGCATAGGATTGTGTCATGGGTAAAACCCTGATTCTGTTCCGAGCTATGTACGTTTCAGCCAACTGAAATCAACCCTAACGAGACAGTGTGAAATCACTTCCATCGTGATGATTGCCTATTAATGAATGAATGGGTCCTTCCACTGCATTGGTGGTTCAGACTTTGGGATTATATGTGCATTCTGAACATCTAATGTAAACCTTTGGAGAAGGTGAAGCATTCAAAAATGGCATTTTGTCCTTGTAATGTTCACATTAATGTATTTTAATTAATTTTTATGGTACATTATATAACCTCACGTGTCTTTAAGTCACAAGTACAGTAATAAGGCAGGAGTATGAAATATTTCCCTTGTGTCTCCCCAGTTATTTGAAGACTGACTGTTGATAATTCATGTCTTTAATCCACCATCACACTCATTAATTCTCACAGACTGGTAAGCCATGATCATTTCCTTAGTAGTTACTGAATGAGTATTTAATCTCATTCTTTCCTCCTCCTGTGCTTTTTAATTAATTTTGCCACGTTTCTCTCCTTCCTTATTTCCTTTCAATTGGTTCTTCTACAGCAGGGGTGCAGAGCATTAGGCTTACTGGCCAAATCTGCCAATCCAGTTCTCCATGGTTCCACATGTGCCCCTGCCCCTTTCCCCAACTACTTATTTGGTGCTTTTCTAGGGTGACCCAATGGAAAGGAGGACAGGGCTCCTGTATCTTTAACGGCTGTGTAGAAAAGGGAATTTCACCAGGTGTCATTTGTATGCATGCAGCACCTGGTGAAATTCCCTCTTCATCCCCACAGTGAAAGCTGTAGGAGCCCTGCCCTCTTTTGTATCTGGTTACTCTAGTATAGCTCCTGCAGGGCTATACAGGGCTCATGTATCCTGTTAAAGATACAGGAGCCCTGTCCTCCTTTCCATAGGGTCACCCAAGCTTTTCTGTGATTCCCCCACTCCCATTCTAAATGGTTGAAATGCAGCCCCTAAGGCTTAGTTACTGCCAGTAAGAGCTTTAAGCTAAAACTAACTTGACCTGCGCCTGTCATCTGCACTCTAGTACTTCATTGCTCAGGCGCCCCCCTCCCAGCCACTCTCCCCGCTCACCCCCAGCTGTTGCCCTTCCTACCGACCCACAGGACCTACCTCTGGGGGGCAGCAGCTGGACATTGGGCTGAATAGGCCCGAAGTGATTTGGCTGCTTTTGCTTTTCAATGCCAGCTGTATCATCTTTGTTTACATATCCTGTTGCTTAGCAACTCTAAGTTCTTCTCATGGAACCTCCAGTGTGCCACACATTGCCGGTGTTAGGACTATGTCTGTGCATTGATTCCATTGATAACTCCTGGAAATTGTAACAGGATCATTGGAACTAAAGTAAGGGGAACTGATTCCCTGGGGGGTGAAGAGCTGTTCACAATGGAACAACCCCCAGCCTCGTGGGGGCTTTTACTTTCATTTTCAATAAAGCTTGGTTGAAGGCCTAGTGATTGCTGCCGCTTTATGTTTACCACATAAACATGGTGGCAGCAGATGAGCTGTAACTTCTCCAAAATATAGCAGAAGCCTGAAGCTATAGAATTCTGTCTGAAACTTCCTGTTCCTCTAGATCTCACAGGCAGCCACCTAGCTCAGTACTGGAATCAATGGAAGGAGGAGTTCAAGCTGCATACAGATTTGACTGTGCAAGAAGACGATGCCAGCAGGAAAGGAAAGCTTTGTTTCATTGCTTAGGGGAAAAGGGCAACGAGGTGTGCACCATTCTAAAGCTGAGCACAGATTCTACCCTGAGAGCAGTTCTAGGAGACTGAGATGCTTATTGTTCCCCCAAATGAAACGAAACTGTTGAGAGTAGGGTGACCATATGGAAAGGAGGACAGGGCTCCTGTATCTTTAACAGCTGCATAGAAAAGAGAAAGTCAGCAGGTGTCATTTGTATGCAAGTCGCACCTGGTGAAATTCCCTCTTCATCACAACAGTTAAAGCTGCAGGAGCTATACTAGAGTGACCAGATTTAAAAGAGGGCAGGGCACCTGCAGCTTTAACTGTTGTGATGAAGAGGACATTTCACCAGGTTCCCCATATATACAAATGACACCTGTTGAAATTCTCTTTTCAATACAACTGTTAAAGATACAGGAGCCCTGTCCTCCTTTTCATATGGTCACCCTAGTTGAGAGACACAAACTTTTCATCAGAGAGCAATCGGAAGAGGAAAGTATTGATTCCTGTGTTACTGCCTAATGCACACTGGCTACAACCTGCAATTTTGGAGACTTAACTGATTCTTTGATTAGGGACAGGATAGTCTGTGGCACTTGGGACCAACCTCTGTGAGAGCGGCTTCTCAGGGAATTTGATCTCACGCTAGACTGATGCTTAGACATGGGGCATGCAGCAGAAGCCTCGTAAGAAAGTCTGGAAGCCATGGGAGGTGCTGCACCTTCTGAAATACATGCAGTGAGACAACAGCTGAAGAAAGCAAGAACCCAGCCCTCCAGATTCACACATTCTCACAAAGTAACGGCAAGTTAGAATCTGCTGTCAAAATGGCGAAAAATTGCTACACAAAGCAGACTCTTCCCTTTGGTTAGCCTTTCTGGCACATAGGAATACGCCACAATAGGGTTGCCAGGCCAGGCCAGCACAGGTATTGATGGGACATCTAAAGCAAAACCCTATTGACAATGAGAGGAGACCTTCTGTGGCCAGCAGGAGCATCAATAAGGAGAAGAAAAGGCCAATAATCAGAGAAGTCAAGCATCTCTGTACCACAGGGCTGCAAAGGACCTACCACCGCTTTAGACCAGGTACACCTGTTAATATCTAACCAATGTCATGACCCAGAACTAATGGACAAAAGTATGGTGTGAGGAAAAGTAGCACCCAGGTCATATAAACTGGTTACACAAGAAGGGCAAGTGATCTGCAGAAACAGAAAGCATTTATGAACCACAAGATTCTGGTTACACAAGAATAAACCCATGGGCATCCTATAGACAAACAGATGCCATTAAGGAATGAAGAAAAAGAGACTTACCCTGAAGTGAACTCAGCAGAGAAGGAAGAGGATCCCCAATGAGTACCAGACGCAGAAATCACAAGAGGATACTCTTAGTATGGGTGCCTTTTGAAAAGACCATGGTACCTCAAAGACTACATAACCTAACAAGTTTCCAGCTCAGAGATTTTTTTGAAAATTACATTAACCAGCACTGGGAGAAAGTTGGGTTGCAGATTATTTGTTCTTGTTTTTTGGTTAAAATTATTTGTAAACTAGGGAGATGTAGCATAATTAGGAGCACCGAAGCAAGAAGAACAGACTCAAGGGTCGGGGCGGGGAACTGTTTATGGAACAATAAAGCTTTGGTTGTGGGCCTAGCTATTGCTGCATCTTTCCATGTACCAGGTAAACAGACACAGAGGTGTAGTAGCTTCTTTATTAGACAGACATGTTGCCTGCCTGCCTGCCTGCTTTGTTCTGTGCAGATATACACAGAGACAGCAGAAGACCCTAGAGGTTTGATAAGGAAAGTACACAACAGTTAACATGGTTTTAAAATGAATATTTAAAATAGTTCAAGGTTCTGTGCAAGATGCTCAGTTCCACATTGTGAAGCACACGGATGGGTGAAGAAGCTTAGCAGAATCCTGAATGTCTGTGAGTACATGCACTGCAAATAATACAGTATATATATTCTATGACATTGCTGCTCTGTTTGTGAGTCTGTTCACATTTATTCAATGTCCAAGCTGGCTAATCCAAAAGTGACCGCTTCTTAATTCATCTCAAAACCAAACAACACTGGCAAAAGATGACCTTGACTGGCTATTGCAAGAGTATCACCAGGACCCTTTCTGACATTGCCACGAGACTGCAGGAGCTCTGTAGCATGTTGTCTTCCTGTGCCACTCAGGCAACAGAGGACATGTCTACACCATATGGTGGAGAGGTAGGTAGGTAGGTGGGATGAACCCGGACTATCATCCTGGGAGGAAGAGGATGTTGCACCCACCATTTTTTTTAAATAGAAAAAGAGTGCAGTTGTGCTCCTTCGCAAATGTGAGTTGCTTTAAAAACACACCAAAAAACCACCTCCCATTCC
The DNA here is from genome assembly GCF_023053635.1 of Elgaria multicarinata webbii. Classification (NCBI taxonomy): domain Eukaryota; kingdom Metazoa; phylum Chordata; class Lepidosauria; order Squamata; family Anguidae; genus Elgaria; species Elgaria multicarinata. The sequence continues at coordinate 37,654,573 of NC_086171.1, read as the reverse complement.
CCCCACCCTACCCCCGATGGGCACCAAGCTCCTGAGGAGCTCTGTGCCGAGTTCCCAGCTCCTTGTGTTTACTCACGAGGAGCCGGGACAGCCGGCCACATGTCCCATGGTCTTGGGATCATCCCAAACTGTGGGAAAAGTCAGGAAAAATGTGTAGGGCCATATCCCGGGGAAAGGGAGGGATCATCCCTCCTGGCTCCCGGGATCCCCTGTGCATCATGTGGACGTAAAGGGACGATCCTGGGACGATCCCTGGGTTATCGCCCCTTGTAGACATGCCCAGAGTTTGAGTGCATGTGGAAGAAGCCAGCCATTTTGTGGTGTAAGTATACCTCAGAATGTAGTAGAGTGCTGAGGTGCTATGAGAGTGAACTATACCACTATAGACTATACGTAGATGGAAATAAATATGTAAAAGATTGGGCTCCAATATTTGTGTGTGTGTGTGTGTGTGTTCTCTTACTATTGTGTGTTCTCTTACTCTTACTATTAAGTGTTCTCAGCCAGGATTAGGGCCTAAATGACAGTGGCCAAAAAAGCCAATCCTAAAAAACATGGTTTTTTTTGTTTTGTTTTTTAAAAAACCATTATACCATTTTAGACTACCACTTTAGACTGCAAGTGGGGAAGTCACAGTTTTTAATGATCCTGTACATTAAGAGGTCTCCCTGGAAACAGAGCAGTTGGTGTAGAACAGGAATGAAACATTCTTCCTGATGTCCTCACTTTCTATTCGTGGGGAGTCCCCCCCCAGTTCTAATATGAAGGAGCATTCAAAATGAGAATCCCCCACCTACAATCCGAAGTGGTGCAATCCATCCTGCCATTTTATTCTCACTTTTTTTTCCTGCTTGTATAGACCAGACAAACATGGCCACGTCCCCTGTCAGGAGTATTCCTTGCCCATATCAGCAAGGCTGACAAGGGAATGAGCCATGTCGTGGATGCCTCCCATGTGACTGGGGACTTCCACCATACATAGCAGTGTAGAAAAAAGAAACACTGCAGCATCTCCCATTCTTCGGGGAAAATATTTGAAAGGGTCCTTCGATGGAAAGACTCCTCTATGGCTACAGGAGTAGTGTTACAATGTGGATGTCTTCAAGCTGACTTATTTTGCGCTGCTGTCTGGTTTCTTCATCTCTGCTCCCCATTTACTAATAGGTAGTCACTTGAGCAGCATTCATAGGTGAAGAAAGTCATTGGCTCTTCCTACACTTAAGGATTATCCCAGGCAAATGGAGGGATCGTCCCTGCCTGCTCCCGGGATCCCCTGTGTGTCATTTAGATGCACAGGGATGATCCCGGGGGGGAAAGGCAGGTGTAGAAACAGCCAATAATTCATTTACTTGGAGCGTTGCAAGCATAAAATGACTCAGAAATAAGGTGTAATTTGGCTTTGTCTATATAAAGCTACAGTCCTAGGTATACATAATTGGATTAAGTCATACTCAACTCAGTGGGACTAGACAGCACGCCTTGCAAGATTCATGTTTGCTAGTTACTTCTGCATAAAAACTGCATTTTGTAAGTGACTACTAGGGTGATTTTGCAGTTTTCCTATGCAGCATATGGTCCAGAGTAGTTATTTAAAAGGAGAGTTCTGGGTGGATATTAAAGGAAATGTGAGCAGATGTGCATTAACAATAAAATTGCAGCTATATTATTTTTATTTGATTTTAATGGTTGCATAATAAGCTGGTAAGCAGCCAGTATTATTTAAATATTCAAACTCTTCTTTACCTATAGGTGATATTTTAAGCTTCTAGACAGTTCAATTTTTGAAAAACATCTACTGTGACTGTATCAAACAACATTTTTTTTAGGATTGGCTTTTCCCACCACTGTAATTTAGGCTCCAATCCTAGCTGAGAACACTCAATAACACTTAAAATACTGCTTGAGGCTCACTATTACACACACACGCACACACACTGAGTGTCATCACATGGGGAAAATTGCATTTCCTTACTGTCACTTCTCCACCCGCACATTTGTCCCTCATTACCTCCTCTTTCGAAAGAGGAAGTAAACAATGTGCACATGGCCCGTTCAGTGGGCCGTTTTAATTGTGCTGCTTCACCTGCACACAACAGGAGGTAGCGGCAACTTCCATCTTTAAAAATGAGTCAGGCTTACTGAGGTGGTTTTTTTTGTCACGTGAAGAAGGCTAGAAGGTGTGGGAGGTGTGGGAGGGATGCTGTGTGAGGGAACCGTGAAAATCATTTGATGATGCCCATTGTTGACCAAACCCTTGCATATTTATTTGGCCAGAAGTTCAATTCAAGAAGGACGCAGACAAGCTGGAGCATGTTCAGAGGAGGGCAACCAGGATGATCAGGGGTCTGGAAACAAAGCCCTATGAAGAGAGACTGAAAGAACTGAGCATGTTTAGCCTGGAGAAGAGAAGATTGAGGGGAGACATGATAGCACTCTTCAAAGACTTAAAAGGTTGTCACACAGAGGAGGGCCAGGATCTCTTCTCGATCCTCCTAGAGTGCAGGACACGGAATAACGGGCTCAAGTTAAAGGAAGCCAGATTCCAGCTGGACATCAGGAAAAACTTCCTGACTGTTAGAGCAGTACGACAATAGAATCAGTTACCTAGGGAGGTTGTGGGCTCTCCCACACTAGAGGCCTTCAATAGGCAGCTCGACAACCATCTGTCAGGGATGCTTTAGGGTGGATTCCTTCATTGAGCAGGGGGTTGGACTCGATGGCCTTGTAGGCCCCTTCCAGCTCTGCTATTCTATGATTCTATAAGTAGCACTTATGCAGATTTGGTTTCCTTTGGAAGGAGAGATCACTGGAGACTGATGGTGTTTTCTAATATTTGGGTTTATTTGTGAATATACACATTGAGCATAGGTGAAGACAGACAGCATGGCTCTGCTACAAAGTGCAAATCTCCACTCTACATCAAATCCACTGAAAGTGAAAACCCTAAAACCCCTAAAAGAAACTTCAGAATCCCAGCTCTCAGTTCTGTTCCTCATTGTGAGTCAAACTTCAGTTGCTCCCCTTGCTATCGCTTTCTCTCTCACACACACTCCACAAACCTTCACCAGTTCCTCCCTAAATTGTGTCTATGTGTGTCAGAAAAATTGAGTCACCTTCTTTGTAGTGTTTTCTTTGCCTTTCAGAACCACCTCCTCCTCTGTCGTCGTCGTCGTCGTCGTCTTCTTCTTCTCTTCTTCTTCTTCTTCTTCTTCTTCTTCTTCTTCTTCTTCTTCTTCTTCTTCTTCTTCTTCTTCTTCTTCTTCTTCTTCTTCTTCTTCTTCTTCTTCTGCCTTTCTCAGAAAATGTATCATGGCATCTTACAACAGAAAGCTTATTTAAAGAAACAATTCATATTAGAACACAGGGACTGAGGCAGTAAGCCTGTGTGCTCCAGTTGCTGGGGAACATGAGTTGGAAGGTGCTGTTGCACCATGTCCTGCTTTGTTGGTCCCTGGTCGACAGCTGGTTGGCCACTGTGAGAACAGAGTGCTGGACTAGATGGACCCTTGATCTGATCCAGCAGGGCTCTTCTTATGTTCTTATGCTCGTATTACTTTTTAAGTATACACTGAAAAGGAGAAAAAACATAATGTGTGAATGAGTGTTGGGAAATACAAGCTCATGTTCTGCTGTGGGATTCCCATTGGGGCATCTGGTTGGCCCCTGTGGAAACAGAATGCTGCATTAGATAGGCCTTTGGTCTGATCCTGCATGGCTGTTATGTTCTTGTTTCTGTGTTTAAAATGCTCTAATTTTTTCAACATTTCCTTTCCTTTAAAGAGCGTCTCACTGCCCCCACCGTTGCCTCTGTAATAGCACAATACAGAAATCTTCCTATTCTCTAAATTAGAAGTCAGCCTGGTAAAAGACAGTAATGAAGAATAAAAGAGAGCTTTAATGAGAAATACACATTGACTAGTCTTTTTTCTATTCAAGATTAAATTAAATGTGAAATTCAAATCAATAAGCTGTTTTCAATTTTTTTTATTTAATTACCCATTATACCCTAATAGAGCAATATGTACTAATGCAAATGTTCCTGTATAGGCAGAACAAAGACCATTTGATCACGGAATTATTTGATTTCTAATTCTCACTGTGTGCTAAATGATGTTGTTTTCGCTTTATGTTCCAAATGAATTGAATGCCAGCCCTTTCCACACACAATGGATTATAATCAATGACTCCTGTTGGATGACTGTATTATCAGTCATTTTGGTTGGTCCTAATAAAGGTATTGCTGAAACGTGGATTTTGTATTATCACTGCTGCTTTATTTGGTCCCAGTGAGCTTTGGTTTTACAAAGGTTCCAAATCAAAAAGCAGTTAGAGCTACTAAATGAAACTCAGCACAAGGGCACCTATAAATGCAAGTGAATCATGCTAATGACTGACGGCACAGCCACTTTATAATACTCAGGATTTATTTAAGTACAAGAACAAAGCAATAAAATAGTCCATTTCTTTTCCGTAACTGTTCATGCATAAAACTCGAAAGGCATAGGGAACAGAAAGAGGGAGTGTGAAGGAATAGAACTGTCTTATAATTTTGTATATAGTTTGGTTTGGAAATTATGGGGATAATTCTTGCTAAAACCAAGAGGTTAAAAGTTCAGGCTGCCAAAGAAACAGCAGATTCCACTAAGCCTGCAGAGAACAAGGTTCAGCAGATGGTAAGCAAAATAAGAGTCTGTAGAGGAGGTTATATTGCAGCTCCAAAGAGTCTGTAATTCTGCAAGATGCAGAGGATTTTTGCTAAAACCTGTACAGAGCTCAGCAGAAAGAATTTAGGGCAAAGGTGAGCCCTCTTGATTGATCAGAATTCCAAGCACAGGCTTGTTTTAACATATAAAAAGTTGAGGCAAAAAGGATTTTTTTAAAAAAGAAAAGATGTAAAGGAAGGCTGGGAGAGTAAGGTTGGAAGAAGAAAGGAATCAGAAATTCAGAGTTGTTTGGAGAAACTGAATGCTGAAGAGAAGCTCAATGCTTGGAAAAGCTAAGAACTCGGATAGTAACTGCTGGAAAGAATTTAGAGAAAATAGGGGTGGTCTAATTAGGAGTAGCTGGATGCATGTACCCTGGTTATTTTCTTATCTTTTTGCTGTTCTGGTTTTGTTTTGTGTGTGTGTGTGTGTGCGTGCGCATGCATTAACTATTGAGATGTTAAACCCTTTTCAATAAATAATAATAATAATAATAATAATAATAATAATAGTGACCATATGAAAAGGAGGACAGGGCTCCTGTATCTTTAACAGTTGCATAGAAAAGGGAATTTCAGCAGGTGTCATTTGTATATATGGAAAACTTGGTGAAATTCCCTCTTCATCACAACAGTTAGTGCAGGAGCTATACTAGAGTGACCAGATTTAAAAGAGGGCAGGGCACCTGCAGCTTTAACTGTTGTGATGAAGAGGGAATTTCACCAGGTTCTCCATATCTACAAATGACACCTGCTGAAATTCCCTTTTCAATGCAACTGTTAAAGATACAGGAGCCCTGTCCTCCTTTTCATATGGTCACCCAATAATAATAATAATAATAATAATAATAATAATAATAATAATAATAATAATAATATTATTATTTTTCAGTAACCTTTAAAAATTCTGTTATTTAAAACTGTGTGGTCTCTTTTCTTATTGGGCTACCTACCCCACACCTAAAATCCAAACCCTGCACAACTAAAAGTATACACAAGAAATCCAGGGAGTTTTAAGGCTGTTTGTGAGAGGCAGTTGGGGAAAAATAAAGAATTCCACCTGGCGACAGTGGAAAAGTACCAGGAAGATAATCGCAAACAAGAGGGGGGGTGTCAATCTATTTGTATGTTTGAATTGTATATGTTTAAATTTTGTAAAGCCGCCTTGAATTCCAGTATTGGGGAAAAGGCAGGATACTAATACTAATAATCCTGTTCTCCCTTCCACATGTGGATCAGGACATAGCTGGTCTCATTGCAGTGAGTGAGCCCATCTTTTACCATCAAGGGAATTGCTTCCCAAAATTTCTGAGAGGAGAAGGACTCTTCCCTACCCTCAATTACAAACTACAGTCATATTTTAATGCTTACATCTGAAAACTGTTTTTATAGAGGATAAGGGTATTAATGAGCATAAACACAAAGGGGAAAACCATGTTTCCTTACCATCACTTCTCCACCCGTGCGTTTGTCCCTCATTACTTCCTCTTTTGAAAGAGGAAGTAAACAATGTGCACGAGGCCCATTCCGTGGGCTGTTTTGATCACACTGCTTTTCCTGCACACAGCAGGAGAGAGCAGCAACCTCCATCTTTTAAAATAAGTCAGACTTACTGGGTTGTTGTTTTGTGGCATGAAGAAGGTTAGAAGGGACGAGAAGCAGACAACAGCGTGAGAGGGACACACGGAAATCCATGAGTGCCCAATAAAAGGCTCGACTGATGGAGTTAAATGACTACTGAAGTCAATGGAGGATATATATAACCTCCAGTGTCAGAGGTAGTGTGCTATCTGCTATAGCACACAAGCAAGAGGGTTGACAGGCATTTGGCAGGATTTGATGGCAGGATTTGATGTAGGAACATTCATTCATTCATTTATTTGATTTGCCTTTCTACCAAAAAAATAGCACCCAACGTAGCACTGGAGGAAGGCTTCTTTTTTTAAAAAAAAAACGCACACAGACACACACCATTTTCCTCTGATCTACTTTCCTGTTTTAAATCCCTCCCCTTAACCTGATATTTACCATATAGTAGGCTGACCATATGGAAAGGAGGACAGGGCTCCTGTATCCTTAACAGTTGTATTGAAAAGGGAATTTCCACGGGTGTCATTTGTATATATGGGGAACCTGGTGAAATTCCCTCTTCATCACGCCAGTTAAAGCTGCAGGTGCCCTGCCCTCTTTTAAATCTGGTCACTCTAGTATAGCTCCTGCAGCTTTAACTATTGTGATGAAGTGGAAATTTCACCAGGTTCTCCATATTTACAAAATGACACCTGCTGAAATTCCCTTTTCTATGCAACTGTTAAAGATACAGGAGCCCTGTCCTCCTTTTCATATGGTCGCCCTACCATATAGGGAATAACGTATAGGTACCAAATAGTGCCATGTTCCTCCTCCCTCCCTCCTCCCACAACTGCTGAGTTTATTTCTTGAGCATGGCAGGTCCTCAGCTTTAAGTTCTTTGGTCCTTAAAGCAGGGGTGGACCAGAAGCAGCCACTGAGCAAAGAGCCCTGTGCTGCTACGAGCAAGAACGGAGCTTGCTCTAAAAAGCCTTGTTTTTGCTTTGAGCAGCGCAGGGCTTTCTGCCTAGAGGCGTTCAGCTGATCTGGAATGCTCAGGGGACTGCATGATACCACATGATCTCCTGGGCATTCCAGGAAGCATTACTGGTTAAAAGCCTTTCTGCTAAGAGCCCCCGAATGCAACTGTAGTGCATGGGGCTTTTATTTTAATTTTTAATTTTTTTAAAAATCCCTCCTACTGAAAGAAGACCTATTGGCCACTTCCTTCACTTAAAAGGTAGCTGAAACCAGGGCTGTGCTCCGCTTCTCCTCAGACCGGAGAAGCAGAAGCGGATCGGGGTCCTTTGCCTCCCCTTAAAGCGGAGGTGAAGAGGATCGGGGGAGCAGTGGAGCATTGCGGAGCGGATTGAGGTGAAGGCGGATCCTTCGCCTTGATCCGGAGCTCCGCAAAAAAGGTAAGGGGGGTTTACTTGGCCCTGCCGCTGCTGCCGCCGCCCATGCGGTGATGGTGGCAGAGTCAGGTAAGGGAACGGGGGGAGGGGGGTCTTACCTGGTCCGTCGCGGCCCATCACCGGCTTCACTAGAGCCCGTGGCTCAACCCGGAAGTGTAGGCTGCAAGCGGGGCCTACAGTTCCTGGTTGAGCTGCGGGCTCTAGTGAAGCCGGCGACGGGCCGGGACAGACACAGGTAAGGGGGAGGAGGTATTTACCTGGTCCTGCCGCCGCCGCCCGTGCAGCGATGGCGGCAGAGCCAGGTAAGGGGGCAAGGGGGAGGGTGTCTTACCTGCATCTGTCCACGGCCCTGCGGCTGCTTCAACTGAGCCCAAGGACTCAAACAGGAAGACCAGCCTGGTCTTCCTGTTTAAGTCCTCAGGCTTAGTTGAAGCAGCCGCGGGGCCGTGGATGGACACAGATAAGGGGGAGGAAGGAGGGTTACCTGGCCCTGCCGCCGCCGCCACCTGTGTGGCGACGGCGGCAGAGCCAGGTAAGGGGGCAAGGGGGAGGGGGGTCTTACCTGCATCTGGCTGCTTCAACTGAGCCCGAGGACTCAAACAGCCTGCGGCCTGGTCTTCCTGCTTGAGTCCTTGGGCTCAATTGAAGCAGCCACAGGACCATGGATGGATGCAGGTAAGGGGAGGAAGGAGGGGGGCCTTACCTGGCGCCCCCCCGCCACTGCGAAGCTCCGATTCGGAGCCGGAGCTCCGCAACGGAGCAGAGTGGATCCTAGGCGGATCAAGGCGGAGTGGGGGGTCCATGCACAGCCCTAGCTGAAACCCTGCCCCCTGCACCCCTGCTAGAAAATTCTTTGAAATTCTCCCCTTCCCTGCAAAAGAAACAGAAAAAGGAAATGCTTTTTTCAGAGGGAGGGAAGAATTCCACAAAAGTATGGGGCAGGTTTTGGCATAGCACTACATAAAACCAACATACATTTGTAGCACGGTCAAGAATTTGAGAGAGTCCATCAGTTTAGCATAAATGAGAAACAACTTCAACTATCATGGTGTGTGTGAGTATTAGGGCACTATTGGCATTCCATTGTATCATGGACAATAAAAAGACTTTCTCATTATTGGATCTTATTTTTTGCAACAAAAGCCTGAGCCTCCAGAAAATATCCAATTTACCTTGCAGAAGAAAAGAACAATGAACTAAACAAAGAAATATGAAGCACGCTGGTATTTTGTGAAATGACTCAGGCTACTGTATCCAAAACTCCTGAGTTAGGAAATAGCATCTTCTAAAATTCGATTTCACTCTAATGATCCATAACAACATAAGATCCTCCTTTGCTTGAGAGACCCTGGGTCTTTGCATAAGTGACTAGGGTCTTACAATAGCAAGGTATCAGAACAGAATGTTTTTTTAAAATTATTATTATACGTTAACTGAGCCCAACTAGCAGAAGTCAGAATGAAGGGGTCAAACAGACTTTCTAAATTTCCTTGCTGCTAAGGGTGAGTTGGTGCGCTCTCCATTTTGATGAGGAAACTTCACAAAGAGGTGACATTCCTCTGCACTTGTGTTGGAGTTACTTTTTTCTTGTGAATGCCCCCACATCGTTAAATTCGAACATGAACTGAAGTAATTTCTCCACCATCCCTAAACACAACCACTGAAAACGTATGCTGCATTTCTTGTGATAGTATCTCTTTTTCACACCAAGGGGAGGGAGATCTTTCAGAGGGGCCGAGTCTACACAGAGTCTTCGGGGCGCCTGGAGTGCGCCTGCAGTGCACCCCGAAATCGATGATGTAGACAGTACCTTAAGCATTCCAAGAAGAGGCGGAGGAGGAGGAGGAGGAGGAGGAGGCGGAGGAGGCGGCGGCCCCGCATCACCCCTCACGGGGACGGGGTGAAGAGTTGCTGGGCCCGGCGGCTTCGTCGGGGAATCGTCCGCCCACCTGCCCGCCGGCCTCCTGTTGCCGGCGAAATAGCCACTCGGGCGGTGGCTTCTTCCACCGAGCTCTCTGACCCGGGTGGGCCCGGGTGGCTCTTTCGCCGGCAACAGGAGGCCGGCGGGCAGGTGGGCGGTGCCAAGGACACAGCCGATGGCCCAGTGAAGCCGCCGGGCCCGGCAACTCTTCACCCCGTCCCCGCGAGGGGCGATGCGGGGCCTCCTCCTCCTCCTCCTTCTCCTCTTCTTGGAACGCTTAAGGTACTGTCTACATCATCGATTTCGGGGCGCACTGCAGGCGCACTCCAGGCGCCCCGAAGACTCTGTGTAGATTTGCCCAAAGTAATTTTTCCAGCAGAAACAAGGGAAATGTATACAGGACAGAGTGAAACACCTTCATTACTGCCATCCAACACATTAATTACATAACACAATTTTTCTCTGTAGCTGTGTGAACTACATTTGCTTTCCACCTAGTAACGCTGCATATTGCTACTATGAAATATTTTTTGTTAATTACAATGATGTTTATATTAGTTTTAGGCCACATGACTTTACTTTAATCTAGATTTTTCTTCCCACAGAAAGCGATCTTAGTAGATATTGGCACCTGGGAAGCACAATGGAAGCCTAGAGGGAGCTCATTATCCTCTTCCCAATTTATGATCGTTTCACAAGTCATTAATTCTATTTATGCCTCCACACTTCTACAGTGTTCTTTGAGCGTAGCTTTATTTTTCCATTGTCAATAACATGCTTTTCCTTCCTCGTCTGTGAACATTACAAGACAAACTGCCTTTATTTTGCCTTTCTTTCTTTTAACCTCTGGAGAAGCTTCAAGAGTTGTTTCTTTAACAAAGCAAACTGAGTGGTGCCGTGTACTCAAGTTCGCAATCATAATTACTATCGAATAGCCCGTGACTCACAAAAGCTGAACTTATCTTCAACCTTTCAACACTTCAAGGAAAAGTCACAGTTATATTGTGTTTTCAGTGGCAGGTAAAGTCTTAAAAAAAAATCTTCCAGTCTTTTAGTGGATAAATGTATTTCTGATTCTATAACTGCCTTTTTGGATCTAACATTACTTTATTTACATTTTTTAAAAACAAAGAAACAAACAAACTGTATTATCTGCTATTTCATTGCTACACTGTCTCCTGTCAGTACCAGCCTCACCTCAAAAGATGGAAGGACCCAATGCAAGTCCCTAGTGGCCAATCTTAATACTTGGCAGGTATTAAAAGTACCTTTGTCCCTAACCATTTAGAAATCACTAAATGCACATTGACCAGATCCTATAAAATCCAGAAGGCACAATCCAATCCCAGTTAAAATACTTTAGAGCCCCACTGATTTCAGTGGAAGAAAGTTCTGTTATTTATCGGCTATTACTGCCTTTGCCAAGATTCTGTAGATATTGCTATTGGAACATGAAAAAGAGTAGAGATTGGAATGTGCACCTTTGTCCATTTAATTTATCCTTATCGGGAAAGGAGTCACAGTCTTGTTGTCATTTCTTACATCGGCCTTAATTCAGGGCGAATCTGTAATAACGTTTTCCTATTACCATGTTTGCCTTGAGTTAGTTAATGTTTATGCATCAGCCAACATTTCAATAAACAGAATTCAGAGGTTGCAAAGCAAGTGAGAGAGGCTGGGAATCAATTTTCTGAACTCCAGGAACCTGTACGTGTAATCGGAAATAGACACTGGCTATTTCTTTGCAGTCATTATTTTTAAGATTATCCCAGGTTATTAGGTTTGATTAAAGGATTTTACAACTGGCCTGTTCAAGGGCGGGGGATTTAAGCCATAAGGAGCTTTCGCCTCGAGTGTGTTCCAGAGTTTATCGGTCCTGTACTGCAGGGCTTTGATTGCTTACCCATCTTTGTAAAACATACCAATTTTATTCATTCATTTACAGCTTTCAGATCAGCCAGAATTATTAAGCCTGCTGGGCGATATAATTATCTCACAATTTTACTCATGTGGTGCTTTGCTGTTACATCTCAGGGAGATCAAAGCCGAAACCTCACCTGACTTGTTATTTCCAATGGATATCACAGTGGTGTCCATTCAGTAAATAATTGGACAGCTTAATTGTGGGCATATTACTTTAAGGAAGATGACTGGAAATGCACTGGTTTGGGTGAAGGGGAATTTGAAACCTTCTCACATTCTTCTTCATCCTCTTTTTAGCACCTCTGCTGCTTAAGTTTCCGAACACCAGCTGGTGGGAGGATATGGATGGGTTTATGTAGCTTTGTGTATCTATTTTATATCCCACCCCATCCCAAAAGTTCAGGTTTTTTTTTCAAAAGCATTATTTATTCATTTAATTAATCTTCACAGCAGTCATATGAGATGGGTCCCTCTTATCCTGTTTTAGAGATGGGCAGCTGAAAGACTGTTAGGCAAACCACTGAGCACAAAGCAAAACTGTTGCTAAACTAATAATAAATAAATAAAATTGGAGTTGCCTGATTTCATGGTTTCAAAGCACTCTACATCCATTACGTATTTGTTATCCTTAGAACAAGCCTGTAACATTAGTCAATATTATTATTCCCCATATTGTAGTTTGGGTGTAGTGGGGGGAGGACCGAGGGAGAGAGCTTTTCCTAAGACCATAAGAAGAATATAAGAACATAAGAAGACCCATGCGGGGTCAGACCAAAGGTCCATCTAGTCCAGCTTTCTGTTCATACAGTGTCCAACCAGCTCTTGACGGGAGACCCACAAGCAGGACACAATGCAACAACACCCTCCCACCCAAGTTCCCCAGCAAGTGGTGTACCTAGGCATACTGGCTCTAATACTGGAGGTAGTAGATAGGCATCAGGACTAGTAGCCATTGATAGATGACTCCTCTGTTTATTTGTTGAATCCCCTTTTAAAGCTGCCATGACTACATCTTCTGGTAGAGAATTCCATAGTTTAACTATAGGATTGCACCCTAAGTAAGGCTTGTAGATGAAAAGGCAGTTCTTCAAATATCTTGGTCCCAAGCTAATATCCTGGTTGCAAACTGCCCACCAGGCTCCAGCTATGTCAAACAACCTAACAAAGCTCTGTCCCTGCACTCTTTAGCATGATGTCCAAATGCAGAATTGTGGGTTGTTGGGTGATGAACAACCCAGACTTGTAACCCTAAAATAAACATTGGTTACAAGCTTGTATTGTTCCTTCCCCAGCAACACACAATTTTGTGTTTGGATGGCATCCTGGATTGTTTAGTTCAGTAGGGGGCGGGATGCCTGGGAGTCCACATGCTTGCTCACTCCCACTCATTCATGATTATGGAATGGCCATGACCTCTGAACTGAGTCAATGTATTTGAACCAGTAGTCTCAGGCTAAAGAAGGGATTAATTTAGCACTGTAATTTAGCATGTTTGCCAGGAACATAAAGTTTATGGCCTTAGCTAGACCTAAGGTTTGTCCCGGGATTATCCCGGGGTTGCCCTGCCTGCTCCTGGGATATCCTGTGTGTCATTTACATGAACAGGGATGACCCCCGGACGACCCTGGGATGGACCTTGGGTCTAGCTAAGGCCAGAGTTTCACATTACATTAGAATATTTATGTTCTACCAAAATCGAATTAATATTAAACTGAAAGTTTGGATAATTCCTGTCCTGACTTTCAGTTTAATAATGGGAGCTTCCCCCACCTTCAAGTTTATTAAAATATTTGCTTGTGGATTACGTTGATAAATAAACTGAATTAAAATCTGTACTAACACTAATAAAAACTAGAGAAAATGAACTGATCACAGTCCCACTGCAGTTTTTAATAACTATTGTGAGGAAGACATGCTAAGCTTTAAACAAAATACATGAAATTACAAATTATTTGCATACAAAAGCATAAGTTTCTAGAGCTATTGGAACATATGAAAGTATAACAGGTCACATAGCAAAACCCTCTATACAGAGTTAGAAACATGCACATAAGCCAAAGGATTCATTGCCCCATTATGGATAGATAGATATCTACGGCACCTCAGTATTACTATTATAACACTTCTGTTTGGAACTAGGGCTTGTTAACTTTAATTACTTGGGTACTTACTTCCAAGTAAATCTACCCAATTTCCCTATAGCTTTTAAATATTGAGTTTGTTCTGACTCTATACTGCTAGCCTCACCCTACCCAGTGCCTGTTTACACTTCCCTGTGCCTGTTTGCATTCTCTTTCCCTCCTTATTGTTTACTACAACTTTATTAGATTGTAAGCCTATGCGGCAGGGTCTTGCTATATACTGTGTAATCTGTACAGCACCATGTACATTGATGGTGCTATATAAATAAATAAATAATAATAATAATAATAATAATAATAATAATAATAATATGTGCTGTGTGGAGAAGTCCTTCCTTTCATCTGTCCTGAATCTCCCACCAATCAGCTTCTTGGGATGACCCCAGGTTCTAGCATTATGGGAGAGGGAGAAAAATGAACCATCTCATAAGTTCATCATGGCAGAGGAGAGATTTGGATTGGGGACTCCTTTTTTCTCAGCTCAGTCTCTTAGCCATTATGCCACACCACACAGCGTAAAACTGCAGGTGGAATGCAGAGTCGTTGAATGCTTGCCTATGTATAAAAACTGTGTGTAGAAGTCCGTCATGAATAAGCGTCCTTGTCCTTTCCCTTACTGGCCTCTTACTGCATTGAGATCAGCCTTCCCCAATGCAGTGTCCTCCAGACATTTTGGACTACTGCTCCCATAATTCCTGTCCATTGACTGTGCTGGCTGGGCTGATGGGAACTGAAGTCTAAAACATCTGAAGGACACCAGGTTGGGGAGACCTGATACAGACATTTCTTCATGAATAGGCTGACCATATGAAAAGGAGGACAGGGCTCCTGTATCTTTAACAGTTGTATTGGAAAGGGAATTTCAGCAGGTGTCATTTGTATATATGGGGAACCTGGTGAAATTTCCTCTTCATTACAACAGTTAAAGCTACAGGTGCCCTGCCGTCTTTTAAATCTGGTCACTCTAGTATAGCTCCTGCACTTTAACTGTTGTGATGAAGAGGGGATTTCACCAGGTTCTCCATATATACAAATGACACCTGCTGAAATTCCCTTTTCTATGCAACTGTTAAAGATACAGGAACCCTGTCCTCCTTTTCATATGGTCACCCTATTCATGAATGAATTGATTGTAGACCTGAGCTGAAAGTTTGATTATTATTATTTTGGTTGGGTTGAAATGGGGTGCTACCCTAAACTGCAGGCAATTCAAGGCAGGCAGAAGGTTTTGAAAACTTTTGGGGAGCTTATTTTTGGCTGCTTGAGCATCAACTAACTACTCTTTAATACTTGGGCCAGAGTATATGGACAGAGTATGCACAGCCCATAGCCACATGCTTGCCAGGGGGTGGGGGGTGGGGTTAGAGGTCAAAAGTAGCTAAGTGGGATGGCTTAACCTCCCCTACCATGTGCTTGGGCCCACACTGGATCAGGGCCCTGCACACTTACTTAGAGATAAAAAAGAACATGAGGCTTGGCTGCACACTAAGTCTTTAGCGTAGCGTGTTGTTTAGCTCTTAGTTTCTTATGACTAGACCCAGGTTAAACAGCTATGGAGAAGAGGCGAGATTCAGAGCTCCATCACACAAGTGTTTTATTGCACACTCGTTACTGGGCACTCACGGATTTTCGTGGGTCCCCCTCTCATGATGTTGTCTGCCTCCAGTGTGCCTCCTGCGCCTTCTAGCCATTTTTGCGCCACAAAAAACTCCCCAGTAAGTCCAACTTATTTTTAAAGACAGAAGTTGCCACAATCTCCTGCTGTGTGCAGGAGAAGCAGCAAGATAACATTTACTTCCTCTATCAAAAGAAGAAGTAATGAAGGACAAACATATGGCCGGAGAAGTGACGGTAAGCAAACGTGATTCCACCCCCCCCGCCCCGTATGCTGATGCTCTCAGACAGCTGCTTCTTTACCATAAATCCTGCATGGCAGAAGAACTGTCAGCTATATGATGAACAACTTCACAAGGATCTTTGCCAAAGGTTTTGCATCTGCAAAAAGAGTTCTGCAGCACTTTTAGGTATTCATTTGTATGCATTAGAAATCCAAGGGATGGGGAAGAGATTTGTTCAATTTCACACTTTCAAATTACTACACAAACTGAAACTCAATTATCCTTTGAAATTCACACTTTCCAAATTTTACAATGATGTTCTCCAGTTGTTGTTGTTTTTTAAAAAAACCCTGTGTATAAACATAAGTGTATTAAGGCAAATACACTTCAAAATTTATTATATTAGGAAAATTTCTGGCAAAAGTTGTGTATATTAGGTATAAATGCATACAAAAACACATGTATTAGGGGAAATGTGCACAAAAATGCTTATGGATTTTCATACAAACTATTATTATTATTATTATTTATTTATATAGCACCATCAATGTACATGGTGCTGTATAAAAAAGTACATGGTGCTGTATTAAAAAGTCTCAATGTTCAGGACAAACCAAAGTTAAGATTTGAGATATTCTCACAGTTTGAGATGAACCCAAGTTTAGCTTGAAAAATGAAAAATGGAAAGAAAGTGAAATCTGCAGATTCCTCCATCCCAAGAATATCTGGATTTTAAACAATTTGATGAATTTGAGATCTGTGCTGTTTTGGTGCAACATCTTAGCACAACTGAACAATGTTTCCGAATTAGCCCAAGGCCACTGCGCAAAGTTCCACAGCTTAACATGGCTTTGACCCAAACCCAGGCCTGTCATTTAAGCGGCTGCATCACACTGTCTTTCTACACCACTTATGGAGGGTGCTGAGGGGAGTCACATTTATTCGCACCGCTCCCAACCTCCATGGGCTGAAGTCTCATGTTCTCACAGATCTTGTGCATGATCCAAAGCCCCCGATCACATGTGTACGACCATATGGGCAGTTGGGCATTCATGCAAATGTGGGCACTGAAAACATGGCACCACCATAGCCCCCCCTCCATGCGTTCATTTTCTTACAAGTGAATGTGTGTTTAGGGCTCTATTTGCCCTCTTGTTCATTGCTGAAACTTTATAACTGCTAACACATGTAATCCTTACTACTCCCCATGACGCTAGGTTTCTGCTGCTTTAGGTCTCTCAAAGCTCCATCACACCGGGGGTTAACATGCTCCCAACCTTCGCTTCTCCGCCGGTGTTTTCGTTCCTCAGTTACTTCCTCTTTTCAAAAGAGGAAGTACCCAACGAGCACGAGGCCCATTGAGTCTGCTGCTCTAATGGTGCTGCTTCTCCTGCACACAGCAAGAGAGAGCAGTGATTCCAAGTTTAAAAAAAATCAGACTTAATGAGGGTTTTTTTTGTCGCGCGAGCAAGGCCAGAAATAATAATAATAATAATTATGTTGTGCAGACTTTATACTGTTAGTTTTACCCTACCCTGTGCCTGCTTACCCTACCCTGTACCTGTTTGCATTCTCTTCCCCTCCTTATTGTTTTACTAGGATTTTATTAGATTGTAAGCCTATGCGGCAGAGTCTTGCTATTTACTGTTTTACTCTGTACAGCACCATGTAAATTGATGGTGCTATATAAATAAATAAATAATAATAATAATAATAATAATAATAATAATAATAATAACTAGGCAGCCGCCTAGGGCGCAGACCTCAGAGGGGCGCAGTACTGACCTTTAAGGGTCACAGTTTTATACAAATTAGCTGTTTAAAGAAAAAAAAAACCACAATAAAAGGAAAATATAATAGTTCATTGTTAGTTCATAACCAGTTTATTGTTTTCAACACTAACAATACTGTTAAACTTAATTCAATTTGGATCACAGACTGTGCAAGTAGCTCGCCTTGCCTAGGGCGCAAAATAGTCTGGCACCGGCCCTGGGTGGAAGGTGCGCGAGAGGCAGACGACATCATGTGAGGGACCTGAGCAAACTCCGTGAGTGCCCAGTAACGAGCAGGCAATAAAACGCTCATTGGATGGAGCTTTTAGTGCTCGAGTATCAGCCCTCTCCCTCCCCTTTCCCAGTTCCTTTTTAAAATATCAAAGCACTAAAAACCAGACAGCTCTTCTCTTCTCCCCATATTCTTTTTATTCCCCGGGGTCAGTTTATAATTCATGCAGCCTATTAATTTTGTGTTGTATCATGCTCAGCTTATCTCCCTTCAAACAACTCATTTGCAGTAGCTGCAGTCAAAGCCCGCTATTAAACTTTCTGGTGCTGGCTCTAATTTAAAAAGGCTTAAAGCCAGATTCAGCGGAAAAATACCTCTGTAGCAAAGAACCCATGGGAGCTGTGAGTGTCTCTTTCGTTCCATAGCCAAAGGCTACTTATTATGCCAAGGCTATGTAGTACGTAAGGTTGTCTGGAGAGCAACCTTTCTCAGTCCCCGCTCAGTGTTATTGGCAAAAGCATTCCAGCTGAGCACCTGCTTGGACTTAGAACTAGGATCTAAAGAGGCAGGGAGTCACACCCCTTCCCCCTCCATTAAGCTGCAGCCTTATACACACTTGCTTGGGAGTAAGCCCCATTGAACTCAATGGGGGCTATTTCTGACTGGGCACATATAGGGTTGCACTGTAGTTCTATCATGAAGTACGCTTAAATCTCCCCCCCCCATTCTTCCTCTTCTTCTTCTCTTCCTCCTCTCTAGGCGGTTTACAACAACTCTTAAAATACAGTATAAAAATATAGCATAAAAATTTACATATACAAAATTTAAAACAATTTGGACAGCTAAAAACTAGACTGGCTTAGAGGACTGGCATACATATCCCATCATATTCCATTAAATGCCTGGGTGTAGAGGGCAGTCTTAACCTGGTGCTGAAAAGAAGACCGTGTTGGTGCCAGGAGGGCCTGAATGGGGAGCTCATTCCACAGTCGGGGTGCCACCACAGAGAAGGCCCTTTCTCTTGTCGCCACCCTCTGAGTCTTCCTCAGAGGAGGAACTTGGAGGGGGCCAACAGATGTTGATTATAGTGTCCAGGTATGTTCAGGTCAGGAGAGGCATTCTGTCAGGTATTGCAGTCCCTTCAAACTCCTCTATTTGGCAAAAGCGCTTTGAGGGTAGCACTGTGAGAGCTGTTACCCCCCCCCCAAACACACATTTAAAGCATACACCCATATTTGTACACCTCACTTAGAGTGGTGGAGTTTCAGGGGTCCAGCACTGACCCAGAGGACGATTTCTTTTGAACGAGGTCACTGAGCCTTATTTATTTATTTATTTATTTATTTATTTATTTATTTACAGGATTGATATATTGCTGCATATCCAATGTGATTCCCAAGTGGTAAATAATAAACAGGGGGAAAAAGAATCAAAATGCAGAATTCAAGTATTTAAAATCAAATTATGACAATAAAACTATGGCTGGTCAGTGCCAAAACGAAATAATTTAACAATGTGCCCTGCAGTAACGTTACAGCTACAGAGAACCGATATAAAGAACCACGTTAGAAAGGGAGTTATAAGACTAGTGTAGATCCGGCCCTGATCTAACAGTCAGGAAGTTTTTTCTGATGTCCACCCTGAATCTGGCTTCCAGTCACTTGAGCCCCTTATTTGGTGTCCTGCACTCTGGGATGATCGAGAAGAGATCCTGGCCCTCCTCTTGAAGAGTGTTATGTCTCCTCTCAGCCTTCTCTTCTCCAGGCTAAACGTGCCCAGTTCTTTCAGTCTCCCCCATAGGGCTTTGTTTCCAGACCCCTGATCATCCTCATTACCCTCCTCTGAACATGCTCTAGCTTGTTAGCAACTGCATTTACTTGAAGACCAATTTGGAAGGTCCTACCTCACTGTGAGGAACTGCCTGGACTCATTGGCTCCTCAAGGCTCCAAGTGGAAACATGCTGGGATGGCTCATCAGGCCAGCTGGTTGGGCAGAATCAAAAGACGAAGGAAAGGCCAAGCCAAGAATGATCAAAGAATCTGGAGGAGGAGGAGGCTGGATGGAGAGGCAAGTGATAAGATGACCACACAGAAGAAAGAGAGAGAGAGAGAGAGAGAGAGAGAGAGAGAGAGAGAGAGGCAAGTAGAGATAAGGAAGAAGGGAAGAGACCTCAGGGCCTCCACTGGATGGTGGGAGCAACCAGTGGGGACAGGCAGACAAGATCATGGTGGAACATAGGAAGTTGCCTTACACTAAGAGCTTTATAACACCAGCGTTATACTGTGCAATCACTGCAAATTGCATGCAAAGGACTCCAAAGTTTTCCAGTTTATAATCTGCTTTGACTGTGAAGTACTCCCAAGCATCCTGCTTTAATTGTGCTATAAAGCCAAAAGACCCGACCTATTTGGCTACTAGTTTTGGAGCGAATCATTCGTTGTTTTCTGAGCGGCCACTGGGGGCGCAGGAGCAGGATTTGATACTTTTAAGCTTCAAATTAAACAAATGCTTACGTCTGCGTAAGTTTTAAAGATAAAGACATCAAAATTGGCACAGTAATAGATATTAAGGAGAGCTTTAAGCATTCCAAATTCGGATTGGATTGGGTCATCTGTTGATTTTTAATGGTATTTTTTTACATTTCCCCCCTTAAACCCTTTTCCTGGTATGCAAAGCATCTTAGGAACGCTGCCGCCCGGGGTGTGATTTAGCTAGCAACAACAACAATAACAAAGACAGCTTAGCGCTATAGGGGATAATTTGAGGGAAACAGGTATGTGGGATGAAGCTATAAGTCAGACCCTTGGTCCATTGAGCCCAGTATTGCCAACACTGACTGGCAGCAATGGCTCTCCAGAGTTTCAGGTGGGATTCTTTTCCTCACCCTACCTGGTTTGAATCTGGGACCTTCTGCTTCCAAAGCTTCCACGGTGGCTCCTGTGTCATCTGCCAGAAACTCTGTGCATTTTTCTCATCTTTTGCCCCTGCCCCCAATATGGTGTGACCATAGAGTCCACCAGCAAGAGCGAAAGTCACTTCCAGTGACGCTCTTTCCGTGGGGACCTTCTCCATGGTTGGTACCATTTATTTATTTTTTACATTTTTTTCAATGGAGCTGCTTCCAGGCATTTGTTTGGGGTGTGGCGGACGGTGGGATGTAGGGTTAAACCATGTAGAAGTAAGTGATCTAACTAAGGAGGGGGTGATTAGCAGAACCATGGAGCGTGGAGTTTTACCGCGATCGTGTGGCACACCTGCTTGTCATGATTATGTTACCTAGGGTGACCATATTTTGGAAACCAAAAAGGAAGACAACATGGCCGGCCCCAAAGGGGGCGTGTCCAGCACCAAGGGGGCGTGCCCACCCGAACATAGCCTTTGTCACATGTCTGATTTTACAGCACACATTTAAGACAAATCTGTTTTACATAACATCTTAATGTTAAAATCACTGAAATAAAGAACAAGTGAGAGATTCAATGTATCTGAAATTAACTTCACTCACTCCTACTTTTGTAGGTTTTGCTGTACTTTGAAGCTTTTGCTACACTCTCTGTGTTACATTCTCCCCTTCCCTCAAATATCTTTTCTGACTGTATCTTCACTGATTGCAAGCTGCTGTTGTTGTTAACAGGATTTGCTACTGGCCCCAGATCTGTTTCAAATTTGGTTTGAAATTTTGGTATGGCTAAAGCTCTACCTAAAAGCTATCATGGTGCCAACTTTCAGCTCTTTATCTTTAAAAATGACAGTTTAAAAAATAATAATTTTAAAATCTCATTTTTAAAAAAAATCCTAAAAAATCAATGGATGAACGGATCTGTTTCAAATTTGGTGTGGCTAAAGCTCTACCTAAATCCTATCATGGTACAAAGTTTCATCTCTTTAACTTTAAAAATGACGATTTTAAAAATAATAATTTTAAAACCTCAATTTTTAAAAAAATCCTAAAAAATCAATTGATGAACGGACCTATTTCAAATTTGGTGTGGCTAAGGCTCTGCCTAAATCCTTTCATGGTGCAAAGTTTCATCTCTTTAACTTTAAAAACAACGGTTTAAAAATAATAATTTTAAAACCTCAATTTTTAAAAAATTCCTAAAAAATCAGTGGATGAACAAATCTGTTTCAAATTTGGTATGCCTAAAGCCCTTCCTAAGAGCTACCATTGTGCCAAGTTTTATGTCTTTATCTTAAAAAATGACAGAGTTTTAAGCATTTTTGTTAATTCCCATTAGAGCTGCGCTTTGAAAAAAATCCGGATTCCCCCCCCCCTGCGGATTTGTCATCAAAAACCTGGACAAATCCAGGCAAATCCGGTCATATGGTCACCCTAATGTTACCCCCTTCCTCTCCATATTCTCCCTACCAACCCATTCTCCATGCACATCTGAACAGGCCCTTACTCTCTTTTGTAAAGAGGCTCATGGGAAATTTTCACTAGATCACCTTTGGTACTGATAGAGTTAAATCTTATGTTACTGTAGCAGGCAGCCACTAGCACAGTGGGGAGTTTCTTCCTCTCTCCTCTCTCTTGCAACCCTCCACATTACTCAAAAATATGCTCTGGAAGGTTTCCAAGGCCTCTGGAGAAGATTTTGAGTGTGTGTGTATGTGTGTATTCATTCCCTTTCTAGATCCATGGACAAAAAAAGTTATGCCAGCAGAATGACACCATTGGATCAAACACATAATAACCCAGGCAACAATACTGATAGTAAATTATATATAATAGAATCATAGAATAGCACAGTTGGAAGGGGCCTACAACCCCCTGCTCAATGCAGGAATACCCTAAAGCATACCTGACAGATGGTTGTCCAGCTGCCTCTTGAAGGCCTCTAGTGTGGGAGAGCCCACAATCTCCCTAGGTAACTGGTTCCATTGTTGTACTGTTCTAACAGTCAGGAAGTTTTTCCTGATGTCCATATGGAATCTGGCTTCCTTTAACTTGAGCCTGTTATTCCGTGTCCTGCACTCTGGGAGGATCGAGAAGAGATCCTGGCCCTCCTCTGTGTGACAACCTTTTAAGTATTTGAAGAGTGGTATCATGTCTCCCCTCAATCTTCTCTTCTCCAGGCTAAACATGCCCAGTTCTTTCAGTTTCTAGTCATAGGGCTTTGTTTCCAGACCCCTGATCATCCTGGTTGTACTTCCTCTTATGTGTCCTGAATCTCCCACCAATCAGCTTTATGGGATGACCTCGAGTTTTAGTATCCCTGCACCTCCTTGTCCAAATCATTAATAAAAATGTTGAAGAGCACAGGGCCCAGGACCCTGCGGTACCCCACTCGTTGCCTCTCCCCAGTTTGAGAAGGTTCCATTGATAAGTACTCTTTGAGTCTGATTCTGTAGCCAACTGTGAATCCACCTAATAGTTGTTCCATCTAGCCCACTTTTAGCTAGTTTGTTAATCTGAATATCATGGGGCACTTTGTCAAAAGCTTTGCTGAAGTCAAGTTATATGACACCCACAGCCCACAAGGGAGGTTACCCGATAAAAAAAATGAGATCAAATTAGTCTGACAGGATTTGTTCACTGCATTGATTTCAAGGTGTTTACAGATTGGCTTCTTTATAATCTGCTCCAGAATTTTCCCAGGGATGGATGTCAGACTGACTGGTCTGTAGTTCCCTGGTTCCTCCTTTTTGCCCTTTTTGAAGATAGGGACAACGTTAGCCCTCCTCCAGTCGTCCGGCACCTCACCCGTCTTCCATGATTTTGCAAAGATAATAGACAAAGGTTCTGAGAGTTCTTCCGCTAGCTCCTTCATTACTCTAGGATGCAGTTCATCAGGCCCTGGAGATTTGAACTCATTCAAGGAATGTATGTGTGTGTGCGCACCCCCACCCCTTTACAAATAATATCTGTGCCACAATGTGTTTGACTGTTTTATAGCTCTTGCACTGAACCCCTTTGGGATGTTCTCATAAAAGGTGCTCCATAAATTTTATATAGTCTTGTATTCTATTATATTTTATTGTAGTAATTGCAGATTTGTTTTTTTAAAAGCTCTAATGGAAGTTTTCGTGATTCCAGAGATATGAGCAGGGTTAGAAGAACTCATCAAAGCCGTTGCAGTAAAAATATATATTCGTGATAATTGCCATATTCTCTCAGCGGTATGGACTCAATATAATTGATTCTCCCCCACTCTGTTTTCTTTTTATATGAGACCTACATAAGAAAAGTGTTTTAAAAGGTTATATTGCCAATGTAGGGTGGCCTAGAATTGATTCTTTTTCTAGATATATTTTCCTTTCATAGAAAAAGTTAACTGTGATTAAAAATACGGAAGATAAGCCTTTCCCTTAAGAGTGGAAAAGAACCCACAAATAGAATCATAGAATCATAGAATAGTAGAGTTGGAAGGGGCTTTATTAGATTGTAAGCCTATGCGGCAGAGTCTTGCTATTTACTGTTTTACTCTGTACAGCACCATGTACGTTGATGGTGCTATATAAATAAATAATAATAATAATATGAGGCCATCAAGTCCAACCAGTTGCTCAGTGCAGGAGTCCACCCTAAAGCATACCTGACAGATGCTTGTCCAGCTGCCTCTTGAATGCCTCTAATGTGGGAGAGCCCACAACCTCCCTAGGTAACTGGTTCCATTGTCGTACTGCTCTCACAGTCAGGAAGTTTTTCCTGATGTCCAGCTGGAATCTGGCTTCCTTTAACTTGAGCCCATTATTCTGTGTCCTGCACTCTGGGAGGATCAAGAAGAGATCCTGGCCCTCCTTTGTGTCACAACCTTTCAAGTATTTGAAGAGAATAATAATCCTACAGCAGCCCATCAGAGAAGCTCTCTGATAACAATCACCTCCCCCCACCCCATCCATCATGGTCATGCAGCTTAGGGATGTGGGTGGGGGAGAAGAAACTCAAATGGTCTGTGACCATAATAAACAATTCATTTGATCATATTTTCAATAATGTATTAACGATATTGTTGCACACCACCCTAGAATCTGGATGATATGTTTTCAGTAAAACAGAATAAATAAATTTGGTCCTCATTCAAATCCATGGTCCATCTAGCTCAGTATTGTCCACACTGATTGAAAGCTGTTCCCCATGGTTTCATAGAGGGGCTTTTCCCACGCCTACTTGGTGACATCAGGGATTGAACCTATAGCCTTTTACATGCAAGGTATGTGCTCTACCCCTCGGTTATGGCCCTTCCAGTAAAGATGGAAGGGTGCTATATAAATATATAGCACCCTTCCAAATATGGCACCCTTCCACCCTGCCATATTTATATAGCACCTGATGGTGTTATATAAATAAATAATTAATAATAATAATAATAATAATAATAATAATAATAATATGGAAGGAAGGAGAGATCACGAGGGCTTCAGTGCCAGAGGGGGCAGGAGTCTCGTGCTCCCCCTAAGCATTTCCCCCCTTGCATAAATGGCAGCCATAAAGGCCCCATTTACCCAAGAGTAGCAGCATGAATGGAACGTTCACACCTCTAGTCTTGTGCAAGCGGGGCCTTCACGGCTGCCATTTATGCAGCAGGGGGAATTATGTAATTTCCAGAGCTTCCATTGTTGTACACAATGGAGGCTGTGGACAGGAGTGAATGGCTGGTGGGTGTTCGTTGGACGCTTGCTGAGCCACCAAAAAAGTTTGTGCAGTGCGCGAGTGGGGGGGGGGATGACAGCGGTGTCTGACCTGGCTGAGTTCGCCCTCTCATACTGGCAAAAGTCTGCTGGAGTTGCTCCTCTTCGTCAACAATGCAAGCTGCTTCTTCACTTGCCTCTCATTCTGGTCCAGACAATGGTGGTGGTGGTGGTGGTGGTGGTGAGGAGCAGCAGCAAATGCCATGGTCTACTTGCTCACTGGCTCTCTACCTGCCAAACAAGCAAGTGGTAGCAATGATGTGAAAGAGGATGAAGAACAATAACAGCTGATGACAAAGGTTGAGGGTGGGAGCCCATTGAGGGTGACCGGCCCAAGGGCCCTCAAAAAGCTGGAGCTGGCACTGGGCTCATTGCATGCTCTCATGTGCTACATGAGTGATGTTGAAATTATTTGGCTTACCACTGCAGAGAGGCGCCCTTGTTGTCAACATTTCTAATTGCCTCTCTAAAGTAAAAGGGGCTTTGTTCTCAGAAAACTGGCCATTTTGATAAAGTACTCTAGAGATAGCAGGTCCATGTGCCAACGTGCTGTGTCATTTTCCTGCTTTAAAACTGTCTTTTGCACATGGTTTAATTTAAAACCTGCAAACAAAACTATTTTTGTGGGCAAATTTGCAATCGTACAATTATGGAATATTTTGAGTTGGCTGGGATCACACTCCCACCAGTCTTTCCCCACGTAATCCAAAGTTGTTAACAGCATTTATAGTCTCCCTGCTTCTGAATTCCATGCTGTTTTATCAGGAGTTTCCATCCTTGTCAGCAGTTTTAGAGTGATAAAACTGGATTAAATTCCTTAAATATGCTAATATTCTGACAGGCCATGAAATGATTCCTAATAAATGATTCAGAACCCAAGGTAGCCTCCTCAGTCCCACACAGCTGCACCTGATTATCTTTGATATGTCTGCTTGTCAAAGACATTAGATCTCCACTTATTTTGCTTGCTAACCAACGTATACTCTTGATTACCGCAGATTTATTTCATATCCGTTGCAAATTGCATTGCTGTTCTTCTGCCCTCATGAAGGTACCATTTGAAAGACTGCATTACAAATTGTGTCTAATTGCATTTCACATGCATTGCCAGCTTAGGTAGCTGTCCGTCAGAGAACTAGATGAAAGTCTGTGGGAACTACTGTGCAGCTGAGCCTGAGGTATATGAAAGAAGGGACTAGCAATTCACCTAAGGTCCTTGTTGGATATTGAAAGATGATGCCGAGAGGCAGTTATCGGAGAAAAGGGGATGTTGTCATGTCCCCTAGCCCCCAGGGTGCAGTAGAGAATTCTGATAAGGACAAGGCACAGGCTATTTCCTTGGAGGTAGGACAGTCAGTGAACCTCCTGGTCAGAGGACACAGCTCTATCGCCCTCCTCTGACTCAGAGGATGAGACCCTGGCAGAACCTCCATCTCTCCAGCTACAAAATCAGGTGAGGGCCTTTTAACAATTCAGTCAGCTCCCCCAAGAGGGGCAGAGCTAAACACAGTACAGGTCTTGTCAGCCTACATAAGGCTTCAGTTGGCTTTAGCTTCCTGCTGAGACAACATCCTCCTATTGTAGGAGAGAGTTTCTGCTAGTAGGATCCACTTGGAGCTATCCAAGGTCTTACTTCTTCCCGCCTTGATCCGTCTTCCTGCTTTGATCTAGCTATTCCCTTCCCTTGCGAGCTCCAAGGAACAACAGAATGGGACAGTTCCAGTTTAAGTGACCCTTTGGTCACTTAAAGCAAGATGGTTAGTTTAACCTTGAGATGATTTCACTTAACCCCATGCCTATCAGAATCCAGTATTCCTGGACATCATGCTGTAGAATTGAGATGGGTGGGAGAAGCCCCCAACGTCAAAATTATTACAGCCAATGTCTTCTTGGTGGCATGTCCTGTCGACCCAGGCACACCAGTCACTTTGCCTCTGAGTTGGCAATTAGGGACAGTCAATACCCTTCACAGTGTTAGATGTTTAGCTCAAGCACCAGTAGTTACTGACCTCTAGCTTTCTTTTATCAAATAGTTAAAAATACCTGGGGTATAGGGCAATCCTGAAGATTAGTGGGAGGGATCACCTTAGTGGCAAGGAAGGGCGTGATTCAGGACCCAATGATCATGCCCAATGTTCAAAGCCATGCATGGTACACATGCATGACATTTTGTAATACTCGTGGGGTCTGGGCCATAGCCTTAATCCATCTGTGGCTTTACATCTATTTGGAGACTTCTCATAATACATTACCTTGTGGCAGCCAATCATAGCTGGTTCTAAGGTGTGGCCAGTTAGGCCTTGCTCTTTGTGGTCACTGTTGGACTACACAGGCAGCAGAATGATGTGATAAAAACCTGAGATTGTGGAGTGGACGTGACCATTTCATGTACTGAAGATGGAGGGTGCAGTTTTTGAATGCTCTGTCACATACCAAGCTCCTTGCAAACAAAAACCTAGTCCATCAGAGAGAAAGGGCCTACCTCTGAGGACTGTGCTGTGCTAGGTTTCCGAGTGCATATAACGTTTTATATTTTTACATAAAGGAGTATTTGAAGGCATGATTTCCCAACCCAGAGTCTGACATGATGCTTTCAGGGTGTAATCTTATGCATGTTTAGACAGAAAATAAGTCCTACAACAACCAGCATTCCCCAGCTAGCTGGCTGGGGAATACTGGGTGTTGTAGGACTTTTTTCTATCTATACATGCATAGGATCACACCCTTAGGATGCTTACAGCTCCTTACCAATACCAACCTTTTCTGCTGCATGTATTTATTTATTTATTTATTTAATTTATTTATTTATTTATTTATTACATTTTTATACTGCCCAGTAGCTGAAGCTCTCTGGACGGTTTACAAAAATTAAAACCATGTATAGATGAGGCCTTATATCAGCAGGGGACAGAAGTGTTTAATTGGATACAGAGAACCTGCCCCCTCCTCTAGATACCTTGTGCTTTTCTTAACCTACGTACCGATGGCAAAATAGGGTGGCCATTAGAAGGAATGGGCTAGAAGGCCCACTGAGGGGCCCTTTTTCTGAGCTCTTCCATATATTGTGGAAACATATACACCACAACATATACACCACAGGCAGATTCCATTTCTATTTCATTCCCATTGCTGTAATGATACAAACTTGTCTTCTTATTGTAGCATAAATAATTAAGCCCCAAAGGGCAGGGAGGAACCTATCAAAACAGGTATTTTTTTGGTTATAATGTATTCATATTTCTAGTGACTGTTGGTTAATACTATTCCTTTAAGTGTTTAAATAAAACCAACACTTGCCTTTCCATTAGCTCATTTAGAGCTTTGGCTATTGGGTGGTATAGAAATGCAACAAATAAATAAATAGATTAGTCTTCATTTTACTGCTCTTGTACTTATTTCTCCCCCCCCTTTCCCCACAATAGGAAGACTAAGCCTTCACTTGATCCACAGCTCATAATAATCCCAATGCCTCTTTGAAAATACTGATATGATTATACCAGTGACTTCAGAACATTCAAGTCTTGAAATGTGGGAAACCTGACAAAAGGAGCTATTGAACCCACCAATTCTTTTAAAGAAAAATAAAATGTGTCACTAAAGTGGAGACCCGTTATGATAACAGTAATTCTCATAGAAAAAAACAGCCGTGACACCAAAGTCTTCCAGTGGGTATGCTTATTAGCTTGATTTATGGAATGACAGGAGCTCAAGAAGGCTGCTAATAACCAGACACCATAAATATCTAAGCTATTTGGCCTAAGTTGCAAGACCTGTGCAATGAATGCTCACAATGAATTCATGTCTATTTCAAGTTAATTTAACATGGTGATGAGATATAGTTGTAAGGGAGCAAGTTTACCTGCTCAGCCATTAAGCTGCCTCTCGTCCTAATCTACCCTGCTGTGTTGCAATAACTATTGCCTTAGCTAGACCAGGCATTATCACAGGGCGAACCCTGGCATCGTCCCTGTGCATCCACATGATACACAGGGGATCCCGGGATCAGGGAGGGATCATCCCTCCCTTGCCCTGGGATAGAGCACTTCCCTTTGGGCCCAGTTTTTCCACGGTTTCGGGGTGAGCCGGAGACCATGGAACGTGTGGCCCGTTGCCGCAATTTGACTTGGCTCCGCATGATTACTCACATGGAGCCAGGAGCTGTGCATGGGGGTGCGCCCATCGGGGGTAGGGTGGAGGGAGCGGGGAAATGATTTTTTTTTTTTAAAAAAGCACCTACCTTTAGCAAATGAGTGTTCGTGCACTCCTCTTCCTTTAAAAATAAAAAAATGGCGGGTGCAACGTCTCTCTTCCTGAGGACATCACGCTTCATGTGTAAATGGAGGATGGATCTCGCGTTAATCGCAACGCGAGATCTTCCCTCCTCCATCGCGGACTATCAGGTAGGTCTAGCTAAGGCCTATGAGCGAAGAGTGTGAGCTAAGAAGTGTCTGATGTAATCTTGATTCAGCTACTCTCTTTCAGCCTAAGCACCCACACCATCTACAATATGGGAATATGGACCTATACATTATACTGCTACATTAGTCGATTCTGGATAAAAAATACCTGACAGAGCGCTTCTCCCAACCTGAAGCTACCTGGGCCTAATTTACACCAAGCAGGATATAGCACTATGAAAGCGGTATGACAGCGGTATATGGTATGTGTCAATGGGCCCCAACAGTTGTCAGTACACTTCAGTACCTCTGTAAAGCTGTAGTGTGGCTCCTGCCTGTTACTGCTTTCATAGTGGAATATCCTACTTGGTGTAGATTAGGCCCTGGACACTGCGATCAACATTAGAGGATCTTGTCCGAGTGCCTCCTTCGAAGGAAACTTGGAAGATGGGAGCAGTGCCTCCCAATTATGAAACAATCTCCTCAGTGAGGCCTGCCTGACATTGTTATCCTTTTGGTGTCAGGTTAGGTCATTCCTTTACTCTCAGGCGTTTGGCAGCATACAATAAGGTTTTTAATTTTAATATTTTATTGATGATTGTTAAAATTATTTACATGTGTGCTTGTGCGTGTGTTGTCTATTTATATGTTTTTATGGAAATAGTTTTTATATTGGCCCTGATCCAACAACACGATAAACCATGATGGTTAAGCATTTTGAGCTAAACATTATGGCTTAGCGTGTCATGCGAACCATGACTTACGGTGTCATGTGAATCATTCCTAACCATGGTGGCTATATAACCATGGTTTAAACACACTAACCACTTGCTGCAAAAGAGTTAGCAGCTTAATCATGGTTTAGTGTGTTGTGTGAACTGGCCCATTATGTACAATATTATATATTTTTAAAGATTTTAACCTTTATAAACTGCACAGAGAGCTTTGGGTATTGGGTGGTATAGAAATATGATAAATGAAATGAAGAGAGTTAGCAGCTTAATCATGGTTTAGTGTGTTGTGTGAACTGGCCCATTATGTACAATGTAATATTTTTAAAAAGATTTTAACCTTTATAAACTGCCCAGAGAGCTTTGGGTATTGGGTGGTATAGAAATATGATAAATGAAATGAAATGGAAATTTGAATTTACGTACGAACCTTTAGTTTTTCTGAAGCTGGTTGAAGAAGGAACTGTTTGACAGTAACCCAGGAGGATTTAAAGTTTTAAGTCTTGGATTTGGGAGGCCAAACAAGCATCAAGCCTTATTGACAATGTTACTATTCCAGCTTTATTGCACCATCACCTTGACTCATTTACAGGATTTAATGGAGTGGGGAGATCCAGATGTCATCATCTTCTATTCAGAAGCCTCCTCTGTTTTCCTACCACTTTTTTCTTTTTGCTTCCCGCAGAAAAACTGTCATGGAGAAAAAGACAGAAGAGCTGCAAAATGCCTTCTAATGCTAATGCTAAGACCCCTCTGTCTGGAAGGACCTAGAGACAGAACTAGGATTTTAAACTCAGAGCTTGTTGCCATGTTGAAGGAAGAAGAACCAAAGAAAGCCCTGTGAGTGACGTTTGCTCACACTCAGGATATGGAGCAGGCTTTGACCCCTGCAGAAATGGCAAATGCACTTGGACATCCAGCGCTAAAGGATCAAAATGACCGATATCCCAAACATCTGTAACCAAAGGCATTGTACATGATGAAGCAATGGAGTGGTTGTGAAAGGTGTTTATTATATGTGTTGCTTTTATTACGCATTCATTTTTTTTAACAAATATGATTATATGGCCTTCTTGTATTCATATGTAATTGTGTACTATTTATTGTGTGTCACTTATTGCCCTGTTAATTGAAATAAAAGAATAATATTTTTTTCTCATGTTAGCGACAACTGTGTTTCGGTGTTATTCCCTGGTGCCTCTTATACAGAAATGTTGACTATATTGAAGAGGGTTGCAATAAAAACCTAGAGCCAATTAATTAGTGCCTTTTCGTTAAAGCAAAACCACACAGATTGAAAAGGACAAATCACCCATCACTGTGTCTGATGTTGCTTTGGGAAGACAACAGTGGCACCTGGACTGGAAAATGAATATTATGTTTTTCTGAAATGAGTAAAAACCAACATTTAAAAATGCTGTACTAAGCCCAATCTGTTCTGTCACAGACTATTGAGCTTTCTGTAAAACATGAATATGAAAAATACATAGCAGTGTAAAATGTGAACCTAATTTGATTTTGGCTAAATCAAACCAGTGAATCAATTGCATTTGTTAGGAATTGTAAGAGAACAGTGATGTATACTTTGTCTTGCGATAATGAATACACCCCAGTGTTTATCTTCTAAGAATTTTGGATTCTCAGTGAAGAAAGTTCTAGGGCAGCGGTTCTCAACCTGTGGGTCGGGACCCCTTTGGGGGTCGAATGACCCTTTCACAGGGGTCGCCTAAGACCATCGGAAAACACATATTTCCGATGGTCTTAGGAAACTGTATTGACTGAACTATGTCATGTATCATCTTTTGTATTATTAAAGCTATTGTTATGTATTATTTTCATTAGCAAACCATCCCATGACAATGGATCGTGTAGAGAAGAACGAAAATAATTTTATGGTTGGGGGTCACCACAACATGAGGAACTGTATTAAAGGGTCGCGGCATTAGGAAAGTTGAGAACCACTGTTCTAGGGTGACCATATTTGGGAAACCAAAAAAGAGGACACCTAGTGTGTGTGTGGGGAAGCAGCTTTCTGAGTTCTGCAGAAAGTACGTTATTCCCCCGCCACCTTAAAGAACCCGATTGGAGTGGAGGAGGGGAAAGGATTTCATTCTGCACCACCACCATCCACTCCAATTGGGGCCTTTTCTATAATGTCCACGAATGAGCCACTTTCCCCTTTAAGACCTCAATTGGAGCTCAGGGTGAGGGGAATGATGTGCCTCAAGAACGCATGTCATTCCCTCCTGCCATGCTAATGGCAGCCTTAAAGGGGAAGGTGTGTCATTCCAGGACATTATTGAAAATTATAGAAAATCCCCCCTGACACCATGGAAAGAACAAAAACCAGGACAAATCCGGGGAAATCCTGACAGTTGGTCACCCTAGTTAAGCAAAGCTGGTATCTTACTAAATATAAACAAACAATGCTAAAAAATAATGGAGATTTCGGCTGAGATGCCTTCTGTTTACCAAATGCATTTGAATTTTTTTGACATCACAATCCAAGGGTCCATCTAGTCAAGCACCCTATTCACACAGTGGCCAACCAGATGTCGACCAGGGACCCACAAACAGGACACAAGTGCAACAGCACCCTCTCTCCCATGTTCCCCAGCAATGACTATCTAACAGCATTTGGGCCTTGTGAACATGGATCTGATCCAGTTCTAGCCACACATAATAACATGTAGCCTTACATGGGGATGCACATCACTGTCAAACTGTTCAGTGGGGCCCAGCTGAGCATCACACTTGGGGTCAGTCCAATAAGTAAAATGCCCTCTGGTTGGCCTCCTTCTTTGTTGATGGGCCACCAGTCACAGGCTTACCTGGTGGTGGCAGCATGGAGCTATGAGCTGCCATTTTACATTTCTCACACTGCTCCCAACACAGCATCACTCCATGGGAAATTTAAAATGGTGGCTTGCAGACTCAGCAGCTTGGTGTAGCAGGGCCAGGGAAGGATGCCTACTGGGGCATCTTAAGACACTGCCCTCCCCCACAGCGTGCCATGTGCTGCTAACGCTTGTCCTTCACTGCAGTGAAGACAGGGATAGGCACTCAGCTGCATCAGCTACACACTTAGATCTTTGCTGGATTAGGACTCATCCCAGAGTGCAGGGGGGGATCCGCACGTCGCTCCCAGAGCGCTTCTATGCGATCCCAGTGCACCCTGAAAACAATAGTCTGACTTCCCTGTAAAAGAAACGAGGAAGAGCCGTCCATGTCGCCACCGCCGCCGCCGCCGCCGCCGCCGAGGAGAGCTCTCCCCCGGCGAGGAGAGCTCAGCAAAAGAAGGAGGGGTGAAGAGCGGAAGAAGCTCTCCACCCCTCCTTCTTTTGCTGAGCTCTCCTCGCCAGGGGAGAGCTCTCCTCGGCGGCGGCAGTGGCAAAAGAATGGACGGCTCTTCCTCGTTTCTTTTACAGGGAAGTCAGACTATCGTTTTCGGGGTGCACTGGGATCGCATAGAAGCGCTCTGGGAGCGACGTGCAGATCCCCCCCAGGACACGGAATAATGGGCTCAAGTTACACAAAGCCAGGTTCTAGCTAGACATCAGGAAAAACTTCCTGACTGTAAGAGCAGTATTATAATGGAACCGATTTCCTAGAGAGGCCATGGGCTCTCCCAAACTAGAGGCATTCAAGAGGCAGCTGGACAGCCATCTGTCAGGTATGCTTTAAGGTGGATTATGATTCTATGATCTATGATTCTATGAAGTTATGTTTTACCACTTCATTGCTCTGCCAAGAGGTAACTGTAGTGGTTATAGGGTGACAAAAAAGAGAGAAAATGCATCATAAATAAAGAAGGCACCCACTTTGCATAATATTTTGGTG
This sequence comes from Elgaria multicarinata webbii, assembly GCF_023053635.1. Classification (NCBI taxonomy): domain Eukaryota; kingdom Metazoa; phylum Chordata; class Lepidosauria; order Squamata; family Anguidae; genus Elgaria; species Elgaria multicarinata. The sequence continues at coordinate 37,620,456 of NC_086171.1, read as the reverse complement.
CAAGTTTCGAAATAATAATTACAATTTAAATAGAAATGCTGCAATATATCTCACCACAGTGGAGAAGACAGACTGGGTGACCAGTGTGCCTCCTCAGTCTATTGAGTTTGAAATATTATCCTACTGGTTTCTGGACATTGCCGATCCTTATGTCAGATTTGTGTCCATTTAGTCATGTGCTTAGAGACTGGCCTGTTTCTCTTATGCAGAAAATAGTAAGAAATTGCTGGTAAATGACAGCATATATCACACTGAAAGATGAACAAGTGCATGAAGCCCTGATATTGTGGATGGCATTATTAGGTCCTATAATAATTTTGCCAGGGTACATATGGGCCTTAGCTAGACCTAAGGTTTATCCTGGGATCGTCCCGGGGTCATCCCTATTCATGCAAGCGACACACAGGGGACGACCCCAGGATAAACCTTAGGTCTAGCTAAGGCCATGGAGACATAAGGAATGCAGTGGAGGCTGGTGGCTCCAATGTCAGTGGGGCAGCGAATCCGCTCCGTGTTTCAGTCCGAACCAGTCAGAACTCTGAAGGTGCCATCCAAGGTGCAAAGTTTCAGTACCCCACTGACATCGGAGCCACCAGCCTCCATTGAAGGAATGGCAATGTTCAGGAACCAGTGGAGGAATATTTCAACCCTCAAGGAGACTCCGTAAATGATCTTAAAGTCGCCATTCTTGAACCAAGGAATTTCAAAGGAAGATCCCAACCTAAAATTGGTGAAGTACAATTCATTTGAAGATCCTACTCTATTTCCTGGGATTTGAATGTGGGCACTTCCCCCCTTAATTATCAGACCACATATGTTAACTATTGCAATGATGTCTGTTGTTGTCCTACCCAACAACGTTTCATAATCAGTGTCTGTATTTTTTATTGCATTTCAATTACCTCTGACAACATTGTTTAAATTCCTAACCTCCCCACCCACTGCCGCATGTGTATAGAAACCTGCCAATTTGAAGTTAACACTTCATACATCTGATGGCACGGATAGTGTCTACAAAAGCTTCTGTAAGAATAAATTTGTGAGTCTTTAAGGTGCTTCAAGACTCTGGCAGGATCTCGGGTGTCATCAGATGAGCGTTTTATCATATGCTCACTACTGCCCACTGACGTGTCCTTTAGATGTCCTTGTCCACCTCCCGCGTGCCTCCCGCTCCTTCTTGCCTGTTTTCCATTACAAAATGGACCCCTTTTAATCCGACTTTTTTAAGAACGAAATGTGCCACTGCTTCCTGCTGTGTGCAAGAAAAACAGTGCGATAAAAATGGCCCCTGAATGGGCCATGTGGTCTTTGTTTACTTCCTCTTTCTTCTCTGGGTAGAAAAAGAAAGTATCATGGGACAGGAGTTGGTGCGGAGAAGCAATGGTAGGGAACTGTGATCCCCCACGCCCGTCTGATCATACTCCTACTCTACTGCTTTATAACAATATTAAAGTGCACTGACAACTGTTGGGCCCCATGACACATTCCATATACCGTTTTCAAACTGCTTTCAAAGTGTTATATCCTGCTTGGTGTAGATTTGGCCTTTTGTTGTTTTTGCTGCATGTAACCCAGTTTACCCCCTCCGGAAGTGCTTAAATTAGGATTGCTAAAACATGCAAGTTTTTATTTATTTAGCTTGTTTATTCTCAAGTGCCATTCTTTTCTCCAGACTGTGGCCCATGGAGTTGGAAGTCTATTTGCCTGCACAAATCGACCCCCTTTATGGGTAACCAAGCAGTAACGGAGCACATTCATCCGTCCATAGCTGGATCATTGCATGCAAAAGTCGAGGAGAAATGTGATATTAAAGGTAGCTTGGAAATGTTTTCCTTTTCTTTCTGAGAGAAGACTGGGCAAACTGATTCTTTCTTTTTTTTTTCATCATACCTTGATTAAAATTTGGTCAGCTTGCCAGTGCCTGAGTAAAATCACTTCTAGGGATAGCTCTGACCTGCGGGCAGCTGGTCCATCCCTGGACTAAAATAACATTTCAGGATTTTGTGCTGCAGTTCATTGCTTACTTAATCAATTTTGTCTGCCTCCAGAGCTTACTGAGAGCCATGGAAGAGAGGGGTCAGCACAGAGGCCAAGCAGAGGTCAGGTCTCACAGCTTCAGAAACCGATTCTGGTGGTGAAGGAGGCTAGAACCCCCCCACCCCCAGCAGCACAGGGAAGCAGCTATTTTAATAAAAAATAGCCCAGCTACACCTGTGCTTTTAACAGTTGACTGGCACACCAAACGGGTGGGTCGGTGGGTGTTTTTCATGGCTTTGAGATATCTAGTTGAGAACATAAAAAGCGCCCTGCAAGATTAGGCCTCCTCGAGACACACTGCGTGGGCAGAAGGGTCAATTTTAATCACTATGGCTGAGAGTTGAGGGCAGGCTTGCTTGCCCTCCCCTTTTAAAATTTACTTTGTCTCCGTTTTTTTTTTTTTTTTACTATAATAGTACTTGAAAAAAAAGAGGGAACTACGAAAGGGGGTATTTACTTTTAATGAGAGTAGTTACTTTTTGTTTGCTAAATTGTACATTATTTTACACTTTCTCCATTATTTCAAAATGGTGCCTGCCAGAAGCCAAAATGCTCTTATTTATTTCAAGCTACAAAGCTTCCAGAATACAGCTTACACACAAAACAATGTAAGCCTAGTTGGTCCAAATGAAAAATCCAAAAATCAACAGCCAGGCGATACTTTAATTAGAATAATAATAATAATAATAATAATAATAATAATAATAATAATTTATTTCTTACCCGCCTCTCCACTTGGATTGAGACGGGGAAGAACAGTGAATATAAAACACATAATAACTGATTAAAAACATAGTATACATGATTAAAACATCCTTAAAACATTCTAAAATTCCACTGGATCAACCAAATATTCACAAAATCAGTTGGAGGCTGATGCCTCTGATGCAAGTGGGCAGTAAATCTGCTCCAGGTTTCAGTCAGAACCAGACAGAACTCTAAAGGAGTGATCCACCGCACAAAATTCTGGGCAAGCTTTCAAGATGTTACAAAAGTTTGAAGTGGACAGAGAGGAGAGAAAGACTGACCGGTGATGTTAAATTCTACATGGTCAGAATCTTAAGATGAAGTAGAGGAAGAGGTATAGACTTAAATGGATGACTCTAAGCTTCCTCAGTGCAGGGATGCTGGGACTTGTATTCCAAAACATCTAGAGCATGCCTGGTTGGAGAAGGCCAGATTAGGCTCTTCTGGGTGTCATGCAGGTTTCTGGTTTCACCTAGGACTGTTGGGCTAAGCAACCAAGTAAATGGCTGATTCATAGAATCAAAGAATAGCAGAGTTGGAAGGGGCCTGTAAGGCCATCAAGTCCAACCCCCTGCTCAATGCAGGAATTCACCCTAAAGCATCCCTGACAGATTCCTCAGTTTTGAAAATATAAAATCCAATAGTTACTCAAATTTGTTAGTCCTACTTAAAGTAGACCCATTGAAATGAATGAGAAGTAAATTAGACACAACTAACTTGTTGCCTTGATTTCAATGGGTCGACTCTATGTAGGACTTGATGGTGCTATATAAAATAATAATAATAATAATAATAATAATAATAATAATAATAATAATAATAATAATAATAGGACTAACATTGGATACTACCAATTGGTTCCTCCGTAGGCAAAGGACAATAGCAAAGAGAATGGTGTTGGTAACTGCATAACTTTTTATTATATACCACAGATCTCCAGGGATTAATCTGGGTTGTAAAATATTATGTTGGAAATTATTTGGGTCCACACACAAGGCAAGCAACACATGGCCACCAGCCATTTTTTGTGGGAGGGGGGCTTGCATGCCACCTCTAAACATGTCAATGTACACTTTCCTGTGTTGATGATGTTTGTTTAATTCAAGCGGAGCTCAGCGCCTAAAAAGTAGCACAGCAAGTGTGAGAGAAACAGCAATTTTAAATGAAAGACAATTAGCAGCAATCAGCAGCAGCTGCACTCAATCAATCAAGTAGCCACCCTTCTTTTCCTACACAATTAGTGCCAGCTGTAGCGAAATGCCATAATAAAGGGTAATTGTGGAGAAGGAAAATAAACACGTTAAAATTGCACACCTTCTAGCTCTTTAGAGTGCGGTTTCTTTCTTTTCCTCTTCTTTTTAAAAGAAAAAAAATAGGCATCACCTTGTAGGCTGCTCTTTCGAGAGGAAGAACAAAAGCTATCTGTCTGTCTGGTCCTCCTACTGGTGCTCACATCACTTGATCCCACCACACATGAATGATTTCTGAGAATTAGATTTATGAACCAGCTTCGTTTGTTCATTTAAAGCAACCTTCTCCAATCTGGCGCCTTTGAAATGTGTTGGAGTACAACCCCCATCATCCTCAGCTGGAATTGATGATGGGAATTGTAGTCCAACACATCTGCAGGGCATCAGGTTTGGGCAGGCTGATTTAAAGCATATTTTATCCATTCCCTCAGTTGAAAAGGTATCCAGAGCAGCTTAGATAAGATGGTTCCTCTCTATGTCTTTACAATCCAAAAAATCAGACACAAATTAGGGAAAAGGATGGAGAGGGATAGACAATCTGTTAGTCATCCTGTTTATGAAGAAATGTGTCAATTTTGGTACGTTCTTATGAACCAATGAACCAAATGAAATTCTCACTCATCTCCAGCTGGCAAAATCCAAAGGATACAGTTATTCCCAGCATGGAGAGAACTATACTATACTTTCCTGTCATGTAGCTGTTAAAGATCGATGGAGGGTGTTCACCCTGTTCTGGATGGGGCTGCACTCCCCTTGAAGGAGCAGGTTCATAGCTTGGGGGTTCTCCTAAATCCATCTCTGTCTCTTGAGGCTCAGGAGGCCTTGGTGGCTCAGAGTGCTTTCTACTAGCTCCAGCTGGTGGCCCAGCTATGCCCTTATTTGGACAGGGATAATCTGGTTTCAGTCATCCATGCTCTAGTAATCTCCAAGTTAGGACTGCCATTGAAGACTGTTCAGAGGCTGCAGCTTGTGCAAAATGTGCCAGCCAGAGTAATAACTGGGTACACAAATAAATAGAAGGCAGTAGTTCTTAAATGACTAATATATAAGGTGCCTGAAAGCACGCAACTACCCAACACACTAGTGAAGAGAGATGATCAACAAGAAACTCATTTATTTACAATTATACAAAAGTTATAAAAAGGCTGATGTATCCCATAGTAGTTTAACAATAGTGGTGTTGGGTACTATAATACAATAACACAATAATGGAAAGATATTCCTGCTTAAAGACTATAGAAGTCTATAATATAGCCCAACAAAATCACACTAACACACTTTAGTATATTTGACACATTTGGCAATAACATCAGTACATAGCATATATTCACAGATATAATGAAAATAAGGTTTGTTCTTATTATATTTTGTTCTTTCCAGAGTTGTAAGTTGATATTGACAGGATTTTGCAATATATTACCTGTTTTCGCTGCTCAAGCTTCATCGGAATAAACGCCATATCAGGTTAAACCATCAGTTATGGAATATTCAACATCCTCAAAGACTTTATCACGGGGGAGAAAACCCCTCCAATTGAAGGTGGCCTGTCTGTTTGTGGCCTGAAGAAGAACGCGGAAAGCAGAATTCCGTCTCACTTGCTTTGGCCCCCTATGCGTTCCCAAGCCCAATTCAAGGTAGTGGCGTTAACTTATAAAGCCTTACACGGCTTGAGACTGCAGTACCTGATGGAACGCCGTTCCTGACCTGAGCATACCCAGACACTACAATCCACACCTGTCTCTCCCTCTGAGGGCCACCTCCAAAGGAGGCTTGGAAGGAGGTAACAAGCGAGAGGGCCTTCTCAGTGGTACACCCTGACTTTGGAATGAGCTCCCCACAGAAGCCCACCGGGCACCGACGTTGTCATCTTTTTGGCACCAGCTTAAGACTGCCCTCTACTCTCAGGCATTTAATGGTATATGATGGGGCATCCATGCCAGTCATCTGAACAGGTCTAGTGTTTTATTGAAACTGTTTTTAGTTGTCTAAATTGTTTTAAATTTTGGATATTTAAATTTGTTTGCTATATTTTATACTGCATTTTTAATGCTGTATTTTATTGTCTTATGAATGAACCAGAGCGCTTCGGCTAATGGGCAATATAAAAATGATGATGATGATGATGATGATGATAATGAGTTGGAGTAGGAGTGAGTCAGTCAGAAAAAAGAGAGGTGGCAACCCTAATTTAGCATCACAGACATGATTGAATGTTCAAATCCAGACTTTTAAAGCTAAGCACTCAAAGCTCTCTGCCTGGGTAGGCGAATATATCAGTTTTGTTTAGTTCCATATTTATGAAGAAATGTGTCCCATTTATGAAAAAATTTGCACATTTTGGTAAGTTCTCATGAAAAATTCTCACTTATCTTTTGGGAGGATACAGTAAAAACATTGTTCCCAAAGTGGCGTGAATGTTCCGTCCATGGTGTTTGATTTCCAGGAGCTCATTCACAAGTGCATGTTGCTGCTTGGTTTTGCAGTCACTGATATGCATGTGTGAACCTGCCCTGTGCCATCTTTTTTCAGTAATGGGGATCAGTACTTCTTTCATATAAAGGCAGCTTTATTTATTCAGCCTTGACTTTTCCTGTGGAGGATGAAACACAGTGATAGAAGAGGCAGGGCAATTGTTCATGTTCTCTACTCAAGTTATGACAATTGGGGTGAACTAAATTAAGGCAGGTGAAAAGTTAAATGTAAGGACAGTTCAGCAACAGAACAATCTACCTCAGGAGTATATGATATTTCCTTCCGCAGAGTTTTTCAAGGAAAGGATTTGGCAGGCATCTGTCAGGCTTTCGATGATGAATAGCATTTTGGGGAAGTGGCTGGGTGAATCGGGGGTGGGCGAACCATTACTCAAAGGCCACCAAGCGGCCCTTGGTCTAATTTCAAAAGCCCTCTGCAAGCTATCAGTTCAGACCTCTGGCAAAAGCAGTCTGCTCCTCCCCTGGCGGCCCACTGGGAGCATTTTCAGATGAGGAGGGAAAATCACGATTCCCTACTGCCTCTTCGCCTCCTGCTTCTGTTCCACAATAAGGACAAGCAGCTTTCTCTTTCTTCATACGGGAAAGAAAGAGGCAGCAAGGAGCGACCACATGGCCCATTCAGTGGGTGTCTTTGTAGCGCAGTTTCTCCTGCACACAGCAAGAAATGGCACCAATTATTGTCACGGCCAAGGCGAAACGGATTTTCCAGGTTATATTTTGTATTGGAAAAAACTACAGAAGAAGCAGGAGGCGCACAGGAGAAACACCCCGCATAGTCAAAATGACCTGTGAAGATCCTTGAGTGGCTAGTCATGAGTGTGCAATAAAACACTCGTCTGAGGGGAGGAAGACAGCAAGAGCAAATGAGTGTCTCAGAGAGAGAGAGAGAGAGAGAGAGAGAGAGAGAGAGAGAGAGAGAGAGAGAGAGAGAGAGAGAGAGATTAGCTAGACCTACCAGTCTAGCAGGACAGAGGGGTGAAGATCTCTTGATATTTTTATTATCTCCCCCTCTGTTCACACGCGGCGCATGATGACCTCAGAGGGAGAGGCATTGCGCCTGCCATTTTGTTTTTTTCTTAAAGAAGAAGATGCACACGAGGGCATGTGCACAAAAGGTAAGGTGTTTTCTTTAAAAAAAACATTTTCCCGTCTCTCCCACCCCGATGGGAGCAGAGGAACCGGGACAAACTGCGACGCCCGGCCACACATTCCGCAGTCTCGAGATCAGCCTGATACCATGGAAAAACCAGGGTCAAAGGGTAGGGTGTGATCCCTGGGCAAGGCAGGGATCATCCCTCCCTGACCCCGGGATCGCCCTGGGATTTCTCCCCATCTAGCTATGGCCAGAGAGAGAGAGAGAGAGAGGTGTCAGAGAGAAAAAGGGATGTTCCTGCTCATCAATGGCATTTGGTTCCCTAGCAGATAATCCCCAAAGGAATGGAGCTCTAAGGAGACAAATGAATGAATGGGCTTCCTTGATTGTATGAATAGGTGACTTGTCTTTGTAGATGCAGAAAGATCTTCCATATGATGTCAAAAGAACAGAACGATATCCTGAAATAATGGCCCCCTCATACCATCCTTTCAGACCAGCTGAATTTCTACCCATAGTAGCCACAGCAGTAATTCTACAGTGGGGGAATAAAATAATAAATGGATTAGGATTCATTGCATGTGTGTTTTTATAGAAGACTCTCATCATCTGAAATGAGTCCAATGGAGTCCAATTAAACCGTTCCATCCCCCCTTGTATGGCTTCCAAAATCTTGTTAACACCAAGCCCTGGTCAATTGTGATGGCTTTTATATAATAAGATCACTGAGAAATAATTATACATGTGTTGCTGATGTAGAGGAAATCCAGGAAGGGGTAATACATATAGCTGATGAGGGATTACTGCTGGCTGAATTCTTGGAAGCTGAAGTCAGAGAACATTGAGAGCAATTCATTACTGAATGAACCTCATTGTCATTAGCTGGTAGTTATTTCTAAAGCTGCCCTTGTGTTCCAAAATGGGCCTGAGAAATAAATCTGAAGGAGCTCTTTCCGTTTGGAAGAAAAACGAAACACCGTTTCTGTAATAGTAGACCTATTATAGCCACTGTTGTGAAATGGGCTATACCTGACTGGACTGAAGTGGACCTGTCTTCATCAAAGGAGGAGTCATAACTGAGTGGTAGGGTGGATGCTTTGCATAAGCAAGGTGATCGATCCCTAGCATTGCTACTCGAAAAGGATTTTGGGTAGCATGGCTGAGAAAAGCTCCTACTTGAAGACTTTAGAGAAATATTGTCATGTTAGAGTGGTCTTATAGTAAAAGGTTCCAGCAGTTTTTAAAAATAATAATTTTAAAACCTCAAACTTAAAAAAATTCCTAAAAATCAAAGGATGGACAGATCTGCTTCAAACATGGCATGGCTAAAGCCCTACCTAAGAGCAACCATAGTGCCAAGTTCCATCTCTTTAAAAATGACAGCGCTTTAAGAATTTTTGTTAATTCCCATTAAAGTAGAGCTTCCCTTTGGGTGGGGAGGATGGGAAAAATCTGGCTTTTTCTTCAAGTTTCATAATTGCCCCCTTCCCAGATTTGTTACCAAAAATCCTAACAAATCCGGGTTTTTCCTGTCATATGGTCAGCTTGTGCCTGTGGGAATCCCACAAGCAGGACATGAGCGCAAGAGCACCCTCCTTCCCATGTTCTCTAGCAAGTGGTATTCAGAGGTATGCTGGAGATAGCAGATAGTCAACAGGATTAGTAGCTGTTTATAGTCCCATCCTCTATGAGTTTTAACACTCCTATTCTTTTATAAGGAATAGCAAAGGGATTATCGGGGACTAATTTCATGGTTTGCAGGAGATGCTATGCGGAGGCCCTGTTCAGGTTCCTGCAATATCCATTCTGTTCATTCAGCCAAAAGTCCAGCTGGTCTTCGTATCATGGCTCTGCGTTTTGCATACACCATGGAAGTGCCTACAGGTATCCTTGCAATGGGTCAACGACGACTCTCAATAGAATAAATAATATAGAAAGTTCCATTTGAAACAGTCCTTACTCAATTTGCTTATGCAGGGTCTACACTACTGCGTTAGAACAGTTTATAATGTTTTTGACAACTGTTGGGGCCCATGACACACTCCATATACAGTTTTCGAACCGTTTTCAAGGTGTTGTATCCTGCTTGGTGTAGATCTGGCCATAGACACCACGATCCCTAGTTCTTACACTTAATGCTATTGGTCAAAAAGTGTTTCCCTCATGATGTATGAAAAGTGGTGTTGGCTGCATTCTGAGATATTACCCTAAACATACCATGTGTGAGTAGAAATGCCTTTGGCGACTGTAAATTATGTAAATAATGGCATTGAATATCATAACAAAGGGGTTTTATGTAGGCCCTGTGAAACCTCTGCTTTATCAGTTTCTCTTTGGATTGTGAACTATACAAAATAGCTGAAAGGAGGATCTTGAAAGGAAAGCATTCCGGTAATTATACTTGATCACTGTCTACTGCAGAATCAAAAAGAAGGGCACAAGGACATCTCTCTCTCTATACTCAGGGGTTATTCTGCTGAAGCCTTTGACAGCATTTTCAAAACAGAATGCAGCGAGACCACTTTCTTGGTTGGGAGCACAATAGAAGAAGAACACAGCTCTGTATTTGTGTTTTCTACCCCTCCCCGCCACTTTGAGATGTCCCTCTTTAGATATAAAGTACTTCTTGGGGGAACACATGACTAAAAGCAAAACAAAAAAATCTCGCTCTCTCTGCGACAAAGAAGTTATGGGATGTAGGGTAGTGTGTGTGTGTGTGTGTGTGTGTGTGTTCGTGTGTGTGTGTGTGTGTGTGTGTTTCTTTCTTTTTATTTCAAAGCTCTTAAATACTTCTCTGTTGTTTTGTCCTTGTCTTTTAAAAAAAGATCTCTGTAGTCCCGAAAATTAGGACATGCAGGGGAGAAAATGTAAAAACCCTGAAGTCTCTGAGGGGACATATATATTTGCTGAGTGTGCTTCCTTCAAATAAGTGATGTGGAGCCATTGCCAGGTTAATATGTGCTCTGGACAAGGTGCCCTTGAGGGGTTCACCGCAGCACCCTGGTGGGATGCCCCATAAATAGAGGGCAGGGGGTCCCTTTCTTTAATTTTAAAAGCATTTTTACTAAGGCAGCAGGTGTGCTTTGAAGCAAAGTGCCCGCCAAGGCTGCTGCTGCCTGCCATGGCTGCTCCTGCCTCTCAAGGCTGCTGCTGCTGGCCATCTTTTTTTACCTCAGGAGTCCTCTGGGCCTTGACAGAATGGGCCCAGATGTATTCTGGAGAAATGAAGAAGGATCTTTGGCAGGATCTACATTACTGCTTTTAAAACGGCTTATTACAGTTGGGGCCCAGGACACAATCCTTATGTGTATACGGTTTTCAAACCATTTTCAAAGTGTCATATCTTGCTTGGTGTAGATCTGGCCACAGTGCACCCATCACTCCAGTAAAAATGCTTTTTAAAAATGAAAAAAAGCAAGCAAGCCAGACGGGTCTGTGGGTACTGTGCACTTGCGCGGTCATGCAGCGTGCTGATGCCCTCACCGCTTCCTCACATGTATCTTCATGGCTTCAGCTCCATTCTGTTTTACTGCATCAATCAAGTTATAAAAATCTTCCCCTTAGGATGGCCATGTGTCTTCTTTTACAGAGAACAGTCCTCTATTGGAAGGGCTGCCTGAAGACTGCCCTCTCTTTGAGGGCAGTCTTCAAATCCTCTATTTGAAGGGCTGCCCAGTTCAGGTCCATTTTTTATTATTATTATTATTATTATTATTATTATTATTATTATTATTATTATTATTTATTATTATCTGTATACCGCCCCATAGCCGAAGCTCGCTGGGCGGTTTACATAATATTCTCTGGCCTTCCTTCTTCTTCTCTGGCCTTCCTTCTTCTTCTCTGGCCTTCCTTCTTCTTCTCTGGCCTTCCTTCTTCTCACATCAGTCCGTTGGTTTCTGTTCACCACTCTGCCGCAAAGATCATCTTCTTGGCTCGCCGCTCCGACCATGTTACTCCGCTTCTGAAATCTCTTCATTGGCTTCCAATTCACTTCAGAATCCAATATAAACTTCTCCTGTTAACCTTCAAAGCTTTTCACGGTCTAGCTCCTTCCTATCTCTCCTCTCTCATCTCACACTATTGCCCCGCTCGTGCTCTTCGCTCCTCTGATGCCATGTTTCTCGCCTGCCCAAGGGCCTCTACTTCCTTTGCTCGGCTTTGTCCATTTTCGTCTACTGCCCCTTACGCCTGGAACGCTCTTCCAGAACATTTGAGAACTACAAGTTCAACCGCAGCTTTTAAAGCTCAACTAAAAACTTTTCTTTTTCCTAAAGCTTTTAACACTTGATGTTGTGCAGACTTCTACTGTTACTTTCTACTGTTAGTTTTACCCTACCCTGTGCCTGCTTACCCTACCCTGTACCTGTTTGCATTCTCTTCCTGTCCTTATTGTTTTACTATGATTTTATTAGATTGTAAGCCTATGCGGCAGGGTCTTGCTATTTACTGTTTTACTCTGTACAGCACCATGTACATTGATGGTGCTATATAAATAAATAAATAATAATAATAATAATAATAATAATATTAAAACACTTAAAAACAATATACAAAATTTAAAACTACAAAAACATACAACGTATACAGAAACATACATTTAAAACAACTATAAACAACCTTAAAAACAAATCTAGGATCCGTAAAGCACATTGCTAAATGCGTGGGAAAAGAGAAAAGTTTTAACCTGGCACCGAAAGATATCAATGTTGGCGCCAGGCGGGCCTCGTCGTTTAAAGACAAAGAACCACCAGAAGGAAGAGTTGGGACTCAAAGTACCTGAATAACATATTGAGCAAGGCACACAGGTCACATGGTCACGGTCTTCCATACTATGATAAGATGTACTGTATTTCTATTTAAATTATAGTCAGTATTTCTCCATTTGCATCTACACATATACAGGTTTTTTTAATGCAGGTTGGTGTGCTCTTTTGTCCTTTTTGGTGATGTGTCTCCACTTCTGTAGACAATTCATAAGTGGCCACCCTGTATCTTTATACAAATCTATGGTGTGACTGCACTTACAATACTGTGTACAGTTGTGGTTACTATACTTAGGAAAAGAACTTTTGTAGATCTGGAAAAGATGCAGAAAAGGGCAACTAAAATGATCAAGGGACTGGAGCATCTCCCCTATGAAGGAAGGTTATAACAGCTGGGAATGTTTACATTAGAACTCAGCATTAAATAAATGTTGAGATTACTGTATCTTTGGGGGTAATTAGCAGCCAGGAACAGGGTGATTTTCAGCAAGAAATTGGTGCCCTAATTAGAAGCATGTTCTGGACTGCTCCCTTACAGCTGTGTTCTCTTTAGAATGGATCACGCTGTGCAGCTCCGTGCCTGTTTAAAGCGACCTGCTACTTGTGGGGAGGAGGGAGGACCCAGGAGCACTGGCCACACCGCCTGCGAGGCCAGTGGGTTGTTCTCGGGGTTGTCCTGGGGCCGTGGAGAAAAACCTGGATAAAAGTAGTCCATTTTATCCCAGGGAAAGTGAGTGGTCATCCCTGGTTGACCCCAGGATCCCCTGTGCATCATACGGCTGCACAGGGACAACCTCAAGCTGACCCCAGGATAAATGGATGGTGCAGACGTGCCTGTAGTTTGGTCCTCACTGGTAGGAGGAAAGGCCATTTGACTAAGGGTGCAAGCCTATGCATATTTAGACAGAAAAAAAGTCCTACAACTTCCAGCAACTTCCAGGGATGCTGGGAATTGTAGGACTCTCTTCTGTCTAAACATGCATGGGATTGCACCCTAAATGGATCTTTGCTGGATCTGATAGGGTAATACCTATTTCTGACTTCTTTTAAATGTTTCTGTAGAATCTCGACTTGTGCCATTTACCATTTTTGAGTTTGCACAAAAACAGGTAGTGTGCTGTGTGTGTGTTGGGGTGGGGTGGGGGCTATATTTCCAAAGGTCTTAGTTTTTTGTGTGCCAACAGAAAGGGAGTTTTATTTTACAGCTTCACTGTGGAAAACAACAGTAACAACAACACACCTTCATTTGTGAGATACAGTAGATATATTCATTTGTGAGATTTAAGACAGGTATTCATACCCGTCAGTTCAGGGAGCCCAGTTCAGGGCTCCATTCGTCCTCATTTATATTACTGAGTGAGGTAGCCCTATGATCTACTAACATTAAACTATAACATCCCATGAATAAGGGACAACCTGTGCATGAAGAATTAGCAATTGAGTGGAGAAGTAATTAGATACTGCAGATTGGGGTGATGAAAGTGTAACAGTCTGAATGGGGCCAAGGAAGGGCAGTAAAATGTTTGGATGGAACTACTCTTTAATCACTTGGGATGTGATCTGCCGATGGGGGTGCCCAGTATGTGTGACCTTCCTTCAGGATAGCTATGATTGTGTAGGTCAGGGAAACAACACTGAAACTGCTGATGCAACTAAGAAGTAATAAATGCTTCTTCCAAGTCCAATCATAATAATGTTACTTAATTAACTTGGTATCATGTCATCATTCAGTTTTATGGAGACTACACAGAAACGACACAATTTACACATCATCATTCTAACATCGGAAGGGCTGGTATTTGGGGTAAGATTTTTGCAGTGCCTGTTCACAGAGTTATTTTTGACATTAGGTTGGATACAGACAGGCAAACCGAAGGTGGAAGAGAGAAATTTGGTTTGATTTTTCACATACTTGTCAGTTTTTCTTTTTTTAAAAACTCTTTAAACCAGCTGCAGGTATAAACACACACACACCCCGCAATATTTGGGGCATGTCCAAGGACTGGGAGAGCTTTGGATCTCCCCTGCCCCCTCCCAATCTCCTCCCCTTTTTTCTCACCCAGTGTCAGAGCTTTGGGGTGCATATATTTTCACAGGGGCTGGGAGTGATGAATCCGAGGTTGATAAACCAAGTTTATTCAACCAAGCCCACCTTTCCTTCTGCCTTGGGAAGGAGAGATCTTAACATTCCTAAGCCCCAGGGACACCCTTTGAAAGACCATAGGGCTGTAGACTTGGTCATCCTTAGAGAAGACCCATTGAAACTAACGGGACTTCAGTTAGTTGTATTTCTTCTTTTACCCTCTCTGCCACTGGAGTTCCAACAGTGATGGGCCTTTTGCCATACATGAAGAAGGATTCTGAGGGTGGAGCTTCCTTTTTGTCTTCAGGTCTCTCTCTCCATGGGCATAGAGGGAGTATCCTTTGGAGCCTGGGACACTCTCCCACAGACCAGAGAATTGCAGTCTCAGGCCAGATCTATACCAAGCAGGATATGGCACTATGTCAGTGGTATGAAAGCAGTATATAAGAGGCAGGAGCCACACTACTGCTTCATAGCAGTATTGAAGTGCACTGACAACTGTTGGGGCCTGTTAACACAGGCCATATACCGCTTTCATACCACTTTCAAAGTGCTATAACTGCTTGGTGTGCTCCTGCCTTTTATATACCGCTTTCATAGTGCTATATTCTGATTTGTGTGTTCCTGCCTCTTATATACCATTTTCATAGTGCTATATCCTGATTGGTGTAGATCTGGCCTTAATATGGTGGAACTCATGAAAGAATAGGTGCACTACTTGGAAATCCTCATGTACTGATAAATTACTAACAGGAACTATGACAGAGTAGACAGAACTCTCTCAGAGCAATGTGTGTTAGACAAACTCCATCCCTCAGGGAAGAAGGCAGTTCTCTTTGTTACTGCAACTGAAGGAAGTATTAGGAAAAAGCAAAGTTTTTTTTAAAATAAAATAAATAAATAAGTATTCTGACAGTGGTGCATTTTTATTTGAAATAAGAAATCATGCAGGCTGTTAAGAATCACTTTATGTTTTATTTAAGCAGTAAGTCAAGGCAAACATTTGAAGGCCGCGACAGCACACCTCGGGTGCTCATTTATTTATTTTATATATTTCAGCTCCAGCATACATATGTAAAAGTATTGCCTGTCTCAGGCCCCAGGCATGTCACCAGACTATTTTTTTAAAGTTTAATCAAGCTGAAGCAACAGAACTAAAAAAGAAAATGCCAAACAACATCAATATTCTCAAGTTTTAAAAGCAGCAAACTGGAAATAAAACTAATCTCTTTTTGATTTCTGCGGAACCTGTATTAACCAATAAAAGAGCAGATGACTTTATAAGTGTTGCTTAGCCTTGAATCCCTGTTCCAATAGACAGGCTTAACAATTGCACACTGTTATGTTGGGAAATAAGCTCCATGGAATGGAGCATGATCCATTTGCTGTGGGTAAGTCACCGTGGCAAATATAACCCATTTGGGCCATAACACAACATATGGAAGTACTTACCATTATTATTATTATTATTATTATTATTATTATTATTATTATTATTTATTTATTTATTTATATAGCACCATCAATGTACATGGTGCTGTACAGAGTAAAACAGTAAATAGCAAGACTCTGCCGCATAGGCTTATATTCTATGTGGAGCGCTACCATTTGGTAGCAAATCCATTCATTGGCAATGCTGGCTAGGGCTAATGGTAGTTGAAGGCCAATCAATGGTTGTTTCCCATTCTGTTCCTATTACGCCCCTCCGCCCAGTTGATTAGCGTTTCGTCCGAACTCAGCCACTGTGGCCATAGCTAGACCTAAGGTTTATCCTTGGATTGTCCAGGGGTCAAACCTGTTCATCTAGGTGACACACAGGGGATCCAGTGCTCAGGCAGGGGTGAACCCTGGATGATCCCAGGATAAACCTTAGGTCTAGCTGTGGCCCAAGTGAGGGCAGAGCTCTGAGTGGTGAGCAGTTCTCTGCATAAGAGCCAAGATGTGGCTCATTCATCCTTTGGAGTTCAGGTAAATTCCTGAAAGTGTCAGCAGATGCAATCAATAGAGCGTCTTTGTGTGTGTGTCTGTGTGTGTCTGTTTCACAAACCGACCCAGCTAAGGATCGTCATTCTGTGGTGGTGGTGGTGGTTGGTGGTAATGGAAGTAGGGCTGAATATTTGCCCCCACCGCATGAGCTGGGCTCTGCACATGCAGATCCAGGTGAATGAAGGCTAGACTAATGTACCCCCCACTCCACCCGCCTGCCTGCAATGAAAGGCAAGAATTGCTTAAACCAAGTCCATTGCAAAACTATCAGATCCAATATATAAAGAAAAACAATCATAACAAATATCCTCTTCTAATTATGTCAAAACCAGCATTCTATCAAGATTTGCATAATCACCACCACCACAAAGAGAGAGAGAGAGAGAGAGAGAGAGAGAGAGAGAGAGAGAGAGAGAGTTTGTGTAGTAATTCCCCTACAAATAAAGATGATAATATATGGGGCTGTGTGGTTTAGAAATAAAAGACAATTAAGGTGAGGATGTGATAGAGGTTTATACTATGGATGGTGTGGAGAAAACAAATAAAGGTAAGCTTTTCTCCCTCTCCAGAAATAGATTCCAGAGTCACTCAGTGAAGCTGGACGTGGGAGATTCAGGACAGACAAAATGAAGTTATTTTCACACAGCACATTGTTAAAATGTAGAACCTGCTTGCACGAGGTATGATGATGATGGTCACTGGTTAGCTGACTTTAAAACAGAGCTGACATATTTAGAGCTGTGTGCCTCCTCCAGAATCAGAGGCAGAAAGCCTCTGAATACCGGATGCTGGGAAACGTTAGTGGGACTGGCTGTTGCCTCCATGTTCTGCTCGTGGACTTCCTGGAGGTAACTGCTTAGCCACAGTGGAAAGCAGGATACTTGACTAGAGAAATTGGTTTCACCCAGCAGGAATCTTCTTATGTTCTTATGGTATTTATTTATTTATTTATTTATTTATTACATTTTTATACTGCCCATCAGCTGAAGCTCTCTGGGCAGTGCACAATTAAAAACCATAAAATACAACAAGTATCAATGTAAAACATTAAAAAGTTAAAAAGGCAATATAAAACAAGCTCCATTAAAAACCAGGGAAAGCCTGTGTGAAAAGGTATGTCCTCAGGAAGCGTTTAACTCATTTTCTGCCTCCTGAACTGCACAAGGTAGGGTCCTCCAGAGGATGGGTGCCACCACAGAGAAGGCTCTGCCGCCGAGGTGCTTCATGGCGAAATTCCGTTCGCCTCGGAATAGCCAGTAGGGCCTCCTCTGAGGATCGGAGTTGTCGTCTGCACCTGTACCAGCACAGTTATTCCAGGGCCCATCAGACCTTTGCTGGTCAACACAACTTCCTTTCTTCTATTTAAAGGGGGCAAACAAGTGGGTATGTACATATTAGCCTTTCATGCAATAAAATGGTACTTATTCCCAAGTAAATATGTTGAGTATCAGGGAAGCAGAAGCAAACTCCATTTTATACCTGTAGTCATGGTGGCACTATGATTTAAGTGAATTTAACATGAAAAATCGCACATGCTCAAAAGTATTTCTTTTCATTTCTTTTTATCTGGCTCAGTATACAGGGTGGGCTTTGTTTTTGTTATTTGCTCCAATTTATCAGGAATTAGAAGCACTTGTAAAGCAAGGAGTGGTGTGTGTGTGTGTGTGTGTGTGTGTGTGTGTGTGTGTTAGAAGGAGAGAATAGAAATATTAGTTGTGTATTCACAACTAAAATAATACAAGTCCAGTGTCTAAAATTACCTAGCTGCACCATTGCTAGAAATACAAGCTGTCACCCTCCCACTTCCAGTGAATTTAAGGCAGCAATGATCTTTAATGCCCACCCAGGCAGGTTTATAAACCTGATCAGCTCCAAAATCAAGGGCATATTATTATTATTATTATTATTATTATTATTATTATTATTATTATTATTTTATATAGCACCATCAATGTACATGGTGCTGTACAGAGTAAAACAGTAAATAGCAAGACCCTGCCGTATAGGCTTACATTCTAATAAAATCATAATAAAACAATAAGGAGGGGAAGAGAAAGCAAACAGGCACAGGGTAGGGTAAACAGGCACTGGGTAGGGTAAAACTAACAGTATAAAGTCAGAACAAAATCAAGTTTTAAAAGCTTTGTGTTGGTCTTGAGATGCCCATGCAGAAGGCTGATTAGATGTCTGAGCATGCTCATCACCAGGAACAAATGGGACACTCTGCTGTACCAAGGACAATGTTCTTTCTTTTTTATGAGCTCAAGCCTGACGGAAGTCATAGCTTCCATCACCCCTGTATTTTGGGGTTAATGAGAGAAGAGACTGGGGCAATATTACTGAAAACAGAGGAAATTGTCCCTGCTTGGCTCCAGATGTTGTACAGTCTCCCAGTTACATATCATTCCCCTTTGCCCAGAGTTATTGACTTGCACAATAATGAGTAGAATTTTGTTCCACACTTATCATAGGGAGACACAGTGACACATTTTCCTACCATGCTAGAGTAAATCATCATTCATAATCAACAATTTATAGATCAAAAGCTTGCTCAAGGCTTTTAATCTATTCATTTGGTTCATACATTAAGCCATAAAACGTATTTCCATATTTATCTATCTCTATCTCTATCTATCTATCTATCTATCTATCTATCTATCTATCTATCTATCTATCTATATCTATCTATCTATCTGTCAAACATTAAAAACTGCCTTTTTTCCACCCAAAAGGGCTCCCAAGGAGGTCAGCAACAATTTAAAATAGCATTTAAATCACAGCCAATCAGAGGATGAACGTACCATTACAAGTGTGCTATCCAATCACATATGACTACATACTCATGAACGATTACAATGTGCATCCAATCAGCACTGACTTAAAACATGATGATTTGTCAACCTTATCTTGATAACTGAATGACAGGGAACATCATTTTAGCGAAGGTTACCATATCATGCTGCCCCTTGTTATCTGGTAGTATAAGAAGAAGTCAGTATATCTTAAGAACATAAGAAGAGCCCTGCTGGATCAGACCAAGGGTCCATCTAGTCCAGCAGTCTGTTTACACAGTGGCCAACCAGCTGTTGACCAGGGACCAACAAAGCAGGACATGGTGCAACAGCACTCTCTCACTCATGTTCCCCAGGAACTGGTGCATATATTTATTTATTTATTTATTACATTTTTATACCGCCCAATAGCTGAAGCTCTCTGGGCGGTTCACAAAAATTAAAACCATGAAAAGCATAAAAACCAACAATTTAAAAACATGAATACAAAATACAATATAAAAAGCATAACCAGGATTAAAACCACACGGCAAAAATTGATATAGGTTAAAATATAGAATTAAAACAGCAAACTTTAAATTTAAGTTAAATTAAGTGTTAAAATGCTGAGAAAATAAAAAGGTCTTCAGCTGGCGACAAAAGGAGTACACTGTAGGTGCCGTAGGCGCCGTACATCTTAGATCAGTGGAAAGTGAGCATGATAATATTTAGCACATGGGGTCATCCTATGAAGCTGATTGGTGGAAGATTTGGGACAGATAAAAGGAAATACTTCTCCACACAGTGCATAGTTCAGCTATGGAAGTTGCTACTACAAGGTGTGGTGATGGCCACCAATTTGGATGGCTTTAAAAGGGGGTTGGATAAATTCCTGGAGGAGAAGGCTATCAATGGCTACTAGCCCTGATGGTTGTGTGCTACCCCCAGTCCAGTATCAGAGGCAGTAAGTCTATGTACACCAGTTGCTGGGTAACATGGGCGGTAGGGTGCTGTTGCACTGTGTCCTGCTTGTGGGATCCTGGTTGACAGCTGGTTGGCCACTGTGTGAACAGAGTGCTGGACTAGATGGACTCTTGGTCTGATCCAGCAGGATCTTATGTTCTTATGCTTAGTGGATTTTTGAGAAAGGCCTAAAGTCTCCCATTCTCTCTTGCACAGAGTTCTCCTCCAGTATGCCCAGAGATACTGCTATTATTTCAGGCAGACACTAAAAACAAGTTTCTTTAACTGAGCCCTGGTGACCTAAGGTTTTAAGCCTTAAAATTCAAGACTTTAGAGCTAGGGCCACCATTGCTTCTGCTAAGGGTGAGCCCTTTATGTCTATCTTCAATACTTATCATAAAAGAAAAAAAGAAAAAGGATTATCCTAAAGCTGAACCAATTGTCTTAAAGCTGATTTATATAGGTAATAAAATATGAGCAAACTTGCCATAAAGTTGCACAACATAATACTCTTGAGAGAACAATAAGTGTAAAGCTGAGAAGCCTGCGAGTATTCAGTGTTATAACTGGACTGTGCAGATGAATAATTTTAGGGGCTACTAGTAAAGCATTTGTTTGCATAGATGTTTATTGCCCATACATTTTACTTGTGGGGTGATAATTCTATACTTGCCTATTTTAAATTAAATCTGATGCTCATTCATCTTTTATTAAAAATGTTTATGTGGAGTAATTTATGCAGTTGGCATCTCAGTATTTACATAATGAAAAAATATTGTGCATGATTAATCTTCCTATATTCTTTAGCTAAGCAATAGTGTAAGTGCGTGGGCAGCTTTCACGCTGTGCAATAAAATGCAAATTAATCAAGGCTTTTAACAACAGTGTTTTGAACTTATGGATCATAAATGAGACACCTGTGGTTTGTTTGCAAACAAAAGTATGTGTTGGCAGTGGTTTTCTTTTCTTTTGAAGTCAAATAATACTCTGCAACGTGGGAGTAGTAGAAGCTGAAATCATATTTTACAGGTAGCATTTGTTTTCATGCTGAGGTTTCCTCCCCTCCCCACCCACTCCGATATGTGATTTGGGTGGGAGCTTGGCTTGGTTTGTCAGTCTGCCTGAGGCATGAGTGATAAGACAAGATGAAAGGCTGGTACATTTCCTGGGCGTGGAAAACAATGTGCTGATACATTGAGTGGGTTCCCCAACATGATATTTGAGTATGGGTCAGGATTGTGTATGGGTTGCGTGTGAATGGTTGTTGAACCATGGGTTGTTATTGAAATGCGGGCTGTTGTGGTTTGTGAAACCAGCCTCACTAACAAACCATGATTTGTTAATCATGAACAATCCATAGTTCACAACACAACAATAAACTTTGGGTTCTTTTTGTGGGTTGTTCGTGGTTAAAAAAACCCATGGTTTGTTAGCACGGCTGAGTTCACACAACACAACAAACCACATTTCAACAGCAACCCATGGTTCAATGACAACCCATACTTAACCTTAAGTATGGG